>NC_141698.1:667948697-668548697 GCF_964263255.1 Lissotriton vulgaris
TACGCAGGGGTGCAGGGTGAGGAGTGTTGTAACGGGTTGTTGGTTTGGGGTGGAGGGGGGGTTTGTTATTGTATTTGTTCATCTCACATTGCACAATGTATATTGCTGTTATCCTGTTGCTCTTGGGTTCCGAGGGGGGGGGGGGGTTATGGCGCTTTGCTGGGATGGGGGGGTGATTTGAAATTGTTGTCTTGGAACGTCAATGGTCTGGGTGACAAGATAAAACGTTGTGTTGTACTCCAATTTCTCAGACGTCACTCCCCTGATATAGTCCTGTTACAGGAGACCCATCTGATAGGAAATGCGTATAGGGCCCTTGATAGACGAGGCTATAGGTTGGTAGCACATGCTGGATTCACATCGGGCTCCAGAGGGGTCTGCATAATGGTCAAATCCTCTCTGCCCCTTGAAATAGACGAAGTTGCCCTTGACGATAGGGGTCAATATGCTGCTGTCTCTGGGCGATGGGAGGGGAAGGTGCTCACAGTTGTTAGTGTATATTTTCCCCCGGGTCTTCAGGCTACCACTTACGCTGATCTCGCACGAACTCTCCTAGGGCTTTCAGATGGTATCCTTGTACTGGGTGGGGATTTCAACTCTGTGGTCTCGGGTGAGTGTGACCGATTACCCCCCAGGGTCCTGTCGGCGTCTCAGCTGTGGCTGCCTGAGGTGCTTGAGACTTTCGGATTGGTGGATGTCTGGCGGATGCTGCACCCTACGCAAATGCAATATACGTTCCACTCCGGAGCGCATGGCAGTCTCTCTAGGATCGATTATTTTCTGATGTTGTCCGCTCATACTCCCTTTGTGTGTGGGGTTCGCCATCTTCCCAGGGGCATTTCTGATCTTTCACCCTTGTTGCTTGAGGTTTCGATAGGTTTTTGTGGTGGGAGCAGGGTTCCCCCTATCCATCCTTGGCACTTAAGGAATCCTAAGCTGCGCTCCGAGCTTCTCAAGGCTATTGATTGTTACTTCAATGAGAATGTGGGGTACGTCTCTTCTCCTATTTCCTTGTGGGAGGCTTTCAAAACTGTAATAAGGGGATCTGCACTGTCATTGATTGCTGCCGATAAGAAGGCCAAACGGGAGAATTTAGTGCCCCTTGAGGCAGAAATCACTTCGCTTGAGAGCGAATTGGGTGGTAATGATACTCCTGCAGTCCTACACTCCTCGGCGCTAAAGCAGGCTGATTATAGGGCCCTGGTGACCGACGCTACTAAAATTATGAACAGGAATCAACTGGGCAGACTCTATGATGTGGGCGATAAGGCGAGTAAGCTTCTGGCATGGTTGGATAAATCTGAGAAATTGAGTCGTGTGGTGCCAGTGATTAAACGGCTGACTGGGGAGTGTGTGTCTGACCCAGGTGAGGTTGTGGAGTGCTTTGTGGACCATTTTCGGACGGTCTATCGATCGGTGAGTGATAGAGATGAGTCTGATTCCCGCCTGCTCTTGAGTGATATCGCGCTGCCCTGTATTTCGGACGAGGATAGGTCCACTTTGGATGCGCCTATAACGGTGGATGAGGTTGCTATTGCTACACGATCCCTTCGTTCGGGTAAAGCTATGGGGCCGAATGGTCTGCCCATCGAGCTTTACAAGCTGCGGCCGGATAAGATGGCGGCGTATATGCGAAATATGTTCGTGGATGCCTTTGAGGCTGGTCTCCTCCCCCTCGATCAGCGTTTGGCCACTATTGTTATCATCTACAAGGATGGTAAACTTCCTGACTAATGCACCTCCTATCGCCCCATTTCTCTGCTTAATGCTGAGCCCAAGTTCCTGGCTAAATTACCTGCGAATCGTTTGCTAACGGTAATCTGCGACCTGATCCATCCGGATCAATCCGGTTTTATTCCCCATCGGAATACGGCACTCAATCTTCGTCGACTTCATGGGGTTCTTGCGAGTGCTGAGACGCTGACCGAACCCGCCATCTTAGCTTCTCTCGACGCCTCTATGGCTTTTGACACCATCGAGTGGTCTTACCTTTGGGCGGCTCTTTCAAAGTTTGACTTTGGCCCTAATTGTATTGCCTGGGTAAAGCTCCTTTATGAACAACCACTGGCCCAGGTGGTGGTCAATGGCAGAGTGTCTGGTTCGTTCCCGCTCGGGCGTGGCACCCGACAAGGTTGTCCGCTCTCCCCCCTCCTTTTTGCCTTAGCACTGGAACCGTTGGCGGAGTGGCTCCGATGGGAGCCCTTGATCAGAGGCATCCGGTGGGCCCCTGATCTTGAAGATCGTGTCTCGTTATACGCAGACGACATTCTCCTTTATTTCACTTCACCCCAGAAGTCACTTAACGTGCTTTTTGATGTCCTCACCTCCTTCGGGAAGAACTCGGGTCTCGTCATTAACTGGACTAAACCATGTGTCTATGTTATAGCAGGGGAGCTTCCTCCACTACCCCGTAGATTCCCGATCCAGGTGGTTGAGACTGGTTTCAAGTACCTGGGAATTCATGTCTCCTTGGACCCCTCTGTCCGCTATGACCGCAACTTATATGCTCCTCTCCGGCGACTTAAATTGGACGTCCAGCGGTGGCGCAGCTTTCCCCCTATCTCCACTGGGGCGTGCGGCTCTTTTCAAGATGATGTCCCTCCCTAGATTCTTGTACGCTCTGCAAAATTTTTTCGATCCTGTACCCTCTGGATATTTCCGTGAGATCGAGGGCCTCTAGAGGCAACTGATCTGGGACGGGCGGGCATGTATCTCCTTGCCTAAACTCACTTTGCCATGGTACGATGGTGGCATAGCCCTCCCGGACATCAGGCGCTATTACTGGGCCTCCCAGTTGAGCGCGGTTAACCATGTAACGTACTCCCCAGGCCCTGTCCCTGCTTTTGCGATGGACAAGTTCCTCTTGCCGGGCAGGAACTTCAACAGGGCATTGTACTCGAAGGAGCCATTCCGATTTCTGACTGGACCTACGAAGTGTGCTGTGCGTGCGTGGAGGGATGCGAATGTTGCTACGGGCTGGGGCGATAGGATGACACGACTGACTCCATTGTATGACTCTGATAGGTTGGGTAGCCTGTGGCGAACGAAAGGGTTTGATAAGTGGGATACGATTGGTATCAGCAAGGTGGAGGATCTTTGGTCCAAGGGCGCGGTTAAGTCCTTCGACGCCCTTAAGGCGGAGTATCATCTCGGCGATAATGAGTATTTCCGATTCCTTCAGGTGCGCCACGCTTTGATCTTGGTTTTCCCTCCGGGGACGGAGATCCCCCAGTCGTCACCACTTGAGGACCGGATTCTGGATGGCCACATGCCTGACAGCACGATTTCTTTAATTTACAAAAAGCTTATTAACACCAGGGCTGACCTCCTCGTACGGCTTAGGGCCTTGTGGACCGCAGACGGCCTGGAATTAGACGACGAGGATTAGCAGATGGCTATCGCCTCCCCTAAGGAGGTGGCCATTCCAGCTCGCCTTCGTTTTGTGCAACTGAAGATCCTCCACCGAGTTTACATGACTGGTACGCGACTGGTGCGAATGAGTTACTCGATCGATGGGCTGTGTAAGCGTGGTTGTGGCATGAGTGGTACCTTTCTACACATCATCTGGGAATGACCTGTGGTGTCCGCTTTTTGGTCAAGAGTGCATGCTACTATGGGACGGGTCACCGGGGTCTCTCTTTTGCCTGAGGCTCGTCGTTGCCTGCTCAACGTCTGGGAGCCTACGGACTGTACGGTTGCTCAGACTTTCTGGGTCACTCTTGGTAACATGTTTCCAAGAGAGATATTGCTCAACTCTGGGGTTCCCATAGGCCGCCTGGGATAACAACTTGGAAGGAGAACATGGACTGGTGCTTGTTCCGGGAGAAGACGGTCTATGTGGCTCGGGGCCGTCCTAAGAAGTGGGGCAGGATTTGGTCCCAGTGGAACGCGTATCGTGGAGATATCTGCACCCCTCCACTTGAGTATACTACTGATGTCCCATTGTCCCCGTAGTTGACGTTCCAGATGATTGTCTATAGTGCTATTCTGCGTAGTTCTCTTCATCATTCCCCCGTCCCTAGAAGTATGTCACAATATTCTTTAGAGACTGGTTCCCTCGCCCTCTCCCCTTGAGCCCTTGGAATCGCTCCTACCATGTGATTGTGTGATGTGTTTGTTATATGTTTTTCATCAAAATCATAAAACGAAACCTATTTTATCCTTTTGCTTTCCCTGTGTTTTGGTGCCGGTACACCATCAAGCTGCTATTCGTTGTTCTAAATGTACTGCCTCTATATCTGACATCCAGATGTTCATTGTCATAGCGGCCGGCCCGATTGGGTTGTAGGCGGACGCTGTGTACTGTGCATACCTAAAATAAAGGTTAAAAAAAAAAACTAAAAAAAAAAATGAAACAAAACAGTTTCATTTTTTTCTTTTTTTAAATGCATCCCATTTCCTTTAAGGAAAACGGTCTGCATTAAAAAAAACTGCTTTATTGAAAAGCAGTCCCAGACATTTGGTTTGCTGAGCCCAGCAGGCCATCATACCTGGCAGGGCCTGCCATTTCCAATGGGGTCGCAAATTGCGAGAGGCTCATTAATATTCATGAGCCTCTCAATTTGCGACCCCATTGGGAATCGCAAACAATGTGATACACACTGTTGTACATTCAAAATAGCGCCTCGCAAATTGCGAGTCGCAAAAAACTCACAATTTACGAGGCGCTATTTTGGGCGTCGTACATCTGGCCCTAAAACTGCAATCATCTTTTACACTGAATCAGCTGAATCAGTCCACAAATGGTGCCACAACCAACCTTTGGAACGCCTTTCTTTCTATAATAAGAACTCACCCAAACCTCATGTCCTTCAGAAAATTCTTGAAAACACATCTCACCTGCCTCATCCCACCTGCATCCATCTTACCTAATTCTGTAGAAGCACAACCTTTTTTTTTATTCCATATTTATCATATCTCACTGTTACCTACCTTTGTTAACATTGTTTCTGGTGCAAACTCTAACCACAGACTCTTCACCTTGTGACTATCCCAATGCACCAGTAAGAATCCGGAAACTCAAAAAGCAGTGCACCCATGTGCCAGTAAATGGCACCAGGTAGCTCTGCAACACCATCGTCCCGGAGCAGCACATAAGCGCACTGACATTCGTTTCTTTAATTTGCTTGTTCGTGCCATCAAACACGGAGCCCAGCATAAGATTCGAACAACCAGTGTGCTGATTCCTAAATTGTGACCTTTTTAGATGAAAAAGGAGACCATTCCATAGAACAGGGAGGTGTTAGGAAAGGAGGAATCTGTGATAAGATAGAGTATCCACTAGAAAGAGCATTCCTGAAGATAATTAACTTGCTCTTCTGATGGATACCCTTACCTGCAAATTCCTCACCTTGTGAATAGAAAACAAAGCACCACCTCCCAAGATGGTGGAACTGTGAAATGGCTCAGATCAAAAGGTTCTGCGGGGCTGAGCAGTTAAAATGTCTTCCTGGTGAACCTATCTGTCAAGGCAGTAGTGCTCTGTGACATGTGAACTGATGCCCACGTTAGCAGCCTGACAGATTACCAGGAAGGCACTCCATGCGCCAATGCACTGGCAGCCGCCTTAGCTCTGGTGGAATGAGTCCTCAGGCCTCCTGGAGCCTGTTTCTTAGCCTGGGCATGCATAGAAGATGTCAATACAGAAAACATTTTAGCAGGAGATAGTCCATTTCTGTACTTCGTTGCATCATAAAAACCCAACGAAGAGCTGATAATCCACCCGATGTTCCCTGGTACAATTGATGTAAATGCTCAGCAAGCTCTTGGGGTCCAAGCAGTGATGTATCTCACCCTCTTTCGGTGGGTAAGATGGTGCAAACATGTTCAGAAGATTAATGGCTTGTCTGACATGAAAAGTCATCAATACGTTCTGTAGGAACAAGGCTTCAGCCCATAAAACCAGTGTATTCAGAAAAAAATAGATATAAGGAAGCTGGACTGAGAGGGTCCGAGTCTAACTCATGGAGCTTGCTGATGTTATAACAACCAGGAAAAAAATTTTAATTTGAGGAGGCATAACGGATCATTGGCTTGAAAGGGGTACAATGAGGCACATGAGGACCAACTTCACATCCCACTGTGGCAACACAAAGGGCTTTGGCAGAAATACACGCTGCAAGCATTTTAGAAAATGCATCACAAGGACAGCTCGTTCAGCAAAGGTCATAACATTTAAAAGGTTCAACAAATATCCATTACTAGTGGCCACTGCAGGTAGGTCCATGCTGGGATGAAGAGAAAACAGCAGTGAATCTGACAGTTTGGCCTGCAAAAAACCTATTCCCGCATCCATCATACACTGATTCTGTGGATGGACACCTAGCTGCTAGGATCACATCAATGACTTCAGGAGAAAGATCAACAGCCTTCACTCAATCTCCATGCACAGAGGTACATGTGGCGCAGTCCCACATGCAAGACACTGCCCTGCTGCGAAAGATGGTCCTCCCAGGTGTCCTGTGCTCCACTACTTGCAGAATGTGTTTCCAAGGGAGAACCTTCTTGGGAGTTCCGACAATGCAAAAGTGTGGACACTGCACATTCTCAGCAATCACCATTGCTGGAAGATGCTCTGCACTCCCTTCGAGTGTACCTGCCATTCGTGATACAATAGGCATCAATAGATGAGCTCAGTAGACCTATTGTTTAAAGATCCTGCCAGGTGGTATGCCACAAGAAAATGTCCTAATGGCTCAGTCCCTTCAAGAGTTTCTGAGCCATCCTGACATAGACCCAAGACCACGCTCCTTCTTGCATGTTGCAGTACCACATTGTGGTGGTGTTGTAAGTGAGCACCTGAACCAGCTAGCTCTTGGTTGTCAACAGAAAGGCCATCAATGCCAAGTGAATCGCATGCAGCTGCAACAGATTTATGTGGAGGTGGGACTCTAGACCACTGATCTCCACCTCTCCCAGATGGATTCTCAACCCAGTAGTGATGCATCTGTTACCACTGTCAAGTTTGGGAGAGGTGGGGAGAGAGGTATGCTGCCAGGGGCGGTTGGTCCTCAAGTGCAAATAGTTGGTGTCCTGCCACCTGCGAGGAACTATAGTACACACTCCAGATGCTCGGAGTGAAAGAAGACACCTGAGCCTCACTGGCACGGTTTACATGAAAACACGTTCATTTGAACGTGATTGTATTATAAGCATTCGGCACTGCCAGTGTGTGTAGCAGCCTCTCTAGCTCATTGCAGGAGGAGGAGGGAGTGGGTGGGGCTGAAGCATTCATCTTCAGATTCTCATGTATGCTTATGGCAATTTGAAGATGCATGCCGGGATTGCGCATGTGTGAGGGCGTAATTCAGTTACGTCCCCTCACACAGCTACTTTCTATTGAATTTAACAGCCGTACTGCACAGGTCTTAATCAGCACAGTACACCTGCTAAAACAAGGGGTGTCCGAGATCGAGTGGAGGCCTTTCTGGGTCAAATAATAAAGAAAGCAAGGTAAGTGATTTATTTTTCCTATACTGATGGGGACATGCATATCTGCGTAAACTTTTTTGGTGCAGCAGGCAGTGTGTCTTTATATTATGTAGTGAGAATTGCAGTGATGTACAGGTACTATCTAGGCCTAACACAACAGACATCAGCATGGACTTTCCCCATCTCCCCCACGAGACCCTTTTGTGATTGGAGTCCAAGTCCAATGAAGACTGCAAGTTTATTTTATTGTTTTTTTAAGTATAGTGTTTCAAAGTGAAATGAGGGAGGAACAAAACGTAATGACGACGCAAGTTTAGGTGGGGGGGGGGACTAACAGGGCCTTGAAATCTTTTTTTCTCAGTGTGAATTTACTGTATTACATTGAGGTGTGCAGCCAGAATTGGCATATGGGGAGTGTTCAAGGAGATTTTAAGTGTCTGCATTATCTCCCACCAGTGCAAGGCAGATAGTTCACATGTTTAGGGTCATTAAGTGTGTGCTGTGCAAGTGAGTGTACTTGCTCCCGTTGACAAACTTCAACCCTCTATGTGTTCAAGACAGCAGGTGTGCTTTAGTATCAGCCATTTAGAACGTTCTCCCCAATACATTATTTGCACTTATATTCAAAGTGCAATTGTGTTTTTGTGGTATAGTTACATGCTTTTAATGTTTGATGTATTAAGTGCGAGTCGCGTGAAAGCATGCGACTTGTGACCACACAGTGTTCTAGAGTTATGCCTTCCAGTCCTGAATATTCCTTAGCAACGCCACTCTGGACGTTGGCTTCTTCACGACAGGACGGCTCCGGTTGTGGGAGCTTCCTTATACTTGGATTTCTTTCAATAAATCCTGACTTCAGCATCAACTAAGATCTCTGTATTTAATAACTTGGCGACGAGCGGGAACTTCGTTGCACCCACCACCAAGATTCAAGCCTCCTCTCACGGAAATCCTCCAGGATCTTAGCGGCCGATCATCTTTGAGCAGCCTGCTTTCCCAGACGACGACGCTACTGCTACGCTTGAAGGAACCTGACTTTGAACACTTCGCATTCACAAGGTGATATTTACCTTTATTGTTGTTTGACTGAAGTGTGCGGCGGTTTAACTGCGGCCAGCTCCTCGCGCTCCATAGTGCGTCCTTCAAATCCCAAGCACGTGCACTTGCCGCTCCCCCACCATCACATCATAGTGCCAGCTCCTTCACATGAGCTCCACTCTGCGAAACAAGGTCACCGACTCATGAAAGTTACATAAAACAGTAACCCTGGTTACAGTGTCAGTCGGCCATTTAAAAAAAAAAATCTTTCCCTGCTTACAGAGATAGGCACGCTTTATTACAGACGTTCCTCATCTTCACCCATTATCGTCACAACAGCGATAGGCACGCTTCATCACAGACGTTGCCTATCTTCCTCATTTATCTTTTCAACAGCGATAGGCACGCTTCTCCAACCCTCCTTACTCTACTTTTCAGCGCAGCATAACATCATTGCCTATTGTTGTTTTCTTTTCATTGTCATTATAACGATAGGCACGCTTTTCAACTCTACATTTTCAACGTTCACAATATTTTTGCATATTGTATCACAGCGATAGGCTCGCTATTTTACAATCTTGCCTATTGCATTTCAGCGTTTTCATTGCAGCAATTGGCACTCTTTCACCATTTTACAAAAATGTTATTAAAGTATAGTTTCTTTGTTTCACTGATTCATTTTCATTGTCATGGCTTCTTCACAACAATTTCAAACACCTGCTCCATTTTTACAAGTTCCAGGTAAACCTTCTCTCAAATGGCGCAACTGGTTAAAGGGCTTTGAGAACTACTTGGTTGCCATTGACGCCACAAAGTACTCTCCAGCTCGCAAAGTTGCCATTCTCTATGGATGTCTCGGTGTTGCAGCTCAACAAGTTTTTGAGATTCTTCCAGTATTTCCCTCTCCTCCTGATTCAGGAGATAATTGGGATACTTACCAAGAAGCTCTTGCACGTCTTAATAGCAATATGACGATGAACCTAGCATTGTTTTAGAACGTCACAATTTTTTCAAACGCAAACAAAACATAGATGAAAGCGTGGAAGACTACATAGCTCAACTCAGAATTCTAGCCTCTACTTGCGAATTCGGCCTGAGTACAGACACCTCTATTAGAGATCAATTCATTTTTGCTTGTTTTTCAAAGAAAATCCAAGAACGCTTGCTAAGTTGTAAAAATCCCACTTTAGCAGAAACAGTAGATATTGCTAAAGGCAGTGAACGAGCAACAATTTCTTCCAAAATTTGGCAAGAAAGCATTTCTCAACCTAGTATTCACATGATTGACCAAGGTTCTCATTCTACGTCTGCCACCTGTTCCGTGGATTTTGTTAACAATTCTGTCAGACACTCAGTTAGGAAACCCACCATTTGTTATAGGTGTGGCTCAAGAAATCATCTTGTCAATTCCTCAAATTGTCCTGCGTCTGGTAAAAAATGTTCCTCATGTAAGAAAATTGGTCACTTCCCATCTGTTTGCAGAGTCGAAAAAAATTTACTAGAGTTAATAATATAGAATTTAATGAGAATTTAGAGTCCTGTTCAACTACACTTGCTGTTTTATTGTCAATTGAATGTGATTCTGTTGAGTTGTCCAAAGTTAAGGGTCCATGGTGTGAATTAATTGTTGGTACAATTCCTCTAAAGGTCAAAGCTGATTCAGGCTCACCAATCACCATTTTATCAGATCTTACATTCTATGCTAATTGGGGCAGTAGTGTTGCACTTTGCAAGTCTGATGTTAACCTTAAAGCATTTGGCAAAAAAGATATAGATATGCTAGGCTACCTTCATGCAAATATTACATGTCTTGGCAGATACACTTTCACAAAAGTTTACGTTGCTCTTAAAGGCAGAGATATTTTAGGTTGGTGAGATCAGGCCAGGATGGGTTTAATCCTCAAACCTGGTTCTGACCAACCCATTACTTTAGGTGATATTCCATATGATTATTATATAAGTCACGAACATGGAAATTTAATGTTGCAGAGTTGTCAATACCTAATCATAAAGTTGATAACTTAGTCAATTTATTTCCCAATGTTTTTCAGAATAAAGTAGGCACAGAATTGGGTTTTAAGCATGAAAAGCGCCTTAAACCTAACGCACAACCCATCATTCACAAAGTTCGTCCTCTTCCTTTAAGTGCAAGGGATGAATTAAAAAAAGTTTTGAAAAATTTGTGTGATGAGGGGATTATTACACCCTGTGATTCATCCGAATGGGTTTCTCCCATAGTTTTAGTGCGCACAAAGTCCGGCGAGTTTAGGTTATGCGCGACTTATGCTTCTTGAACAATAATATCATCGTAGACTACCATCCGTTACCCAAAATTTATGATCTACTAGCTAATTTGGGTGGGGCCAAGTACTTCTTCCTCCTGGACCTGAAGTCCGCTTATCATCAAATTCCCTTATCCCAAAAGTCTCAAGAATTAAAAACCTTTGTTACCCCATTTGGAGCCTATAAATATTTGAGACTCCCATTCGGCTTAGCTTCGGCAGCCAGCATTTTTCAGAAGCTGATGGATAATTTACTGCAAAACATTCCTGGGGTACAAGCTTACCAGGACGATATTCTAATCTTTGCCAAGAATAGTTCTGAACATGACCAGGCCCTTGTTAAAGTGTTGGAAGTTTTAGAAAAATCTGGTATGATGGTCAGGCATGACAAATGCAAATTTGGGGTTCAAGAATTGGATTACTTGGGTCATTCCCTGTCACCCAATGGCATCAAACCTAAGTTTTCATTGATAAAAGCCATTAGAGAGATGCCACATCTCCCAAAGATAGAGATTCCCTTCACTCGTTTCTTGGTTTGGCAGAACATTATGCCAGATTTGTTCATGGCTATGCCCAACTTGTTGAACCTTTGAGAGTGCTCTTGAGAAAAGGGGTCAAGTTTTCCTGGTCAGATAACTTACAAAAGGTTTTTGAGCATGTAAAGAAGCTCATTGAGGATTCACCAGCTCTGCATCCTTTATCGGATGGTTCGAAGTGTTTTATCACCGTTGACGCCAGTCTTACCGGTTTAGGAGCCGTCTTGGGACAATGGGTGGAAGGCAAAGAGCATACGATTGCCTTCGCATCCAGAACACTTTTACCAGCTGAAACTAGATACAGTACAATAGAAAGAGAGGCCCTGACTTGAGTCTGGCCCATACAAAAATTCAAGTCATTCATTTGGGGTCGCAAGTTTGAAATTTATACAGACCACAAACCTCTCATGCATATGCTTTCTGACAGCACTTCAAACAGGGCTTCTGGAAGACTTTTCCGACTTCTGTCAAAACTTCATGAATTCCATTTTATCATCAAACATATTCCTGAGGGCAAGAATTTCAGGGCAGATTGTCTTTCTAAAATGTCTTTAAATGATAATTCTGTTGTTGATGATGACATTGAATGTGTTGTTGCTACAATTCATGCCATTGCAGAATGTCAACCAATTTCTGAGTCTGAATGGAATTCAGCCTATAATATTGATGTCACACTTTCCAAGATCAAAGAATTCATTGTTAACAAGTGGCCTGAGCGTAGAACCCTTTCTCCGGATTTAAAAGCTTTTGCAAACGTATCAGAAGAACTTTCTTTAGTCAACAATATGGTCATGCGCAATGATTTATTTATTCCACCTGAATCCCTACGTTATCTGATCATTCGCTCAGCTCATCAAGGACATCTGGGCATTATCAAAACATGTCAACGCATCAAGCAATTCTACTGGTGGCCCTCCATGGATGCACATGTTATGAGAATGATCGATAATTGTACACAATGCCTCCTATCTGACAAACATTGGAAAACCCTCTCTACTCCTCTGTGTCCTGTACCATTTCCTGCAAGTCCATGGGACAAAGTAGGTTTGGACTTTTCTGGTCCTTATGATATTCTACCGACTGAGAACAGATATCTGTTTTGGTTGACTACCATTCCAAATGGTTACATTATTCTTTTTGCAATGCAGCGTCAACTGATAATGCTGTTACATTTTTACAAACTGTGTTTGATATTGAAGGTTTTCCCAAAACCATTCTCACTGATATCATTTTTCTTCTAATTTTCACTCTATCCAAGAACATGTTAAAGCTAAACAACAAGCCATGAAATCACGCTTTGATGTAGGTAAACACTCCTTGGATCAGCCCTTACAAAAAGGGGATTGGGTACTCATCAAAATCCTAAAAAAGTCCCTAAAGGACAATCACAGTTCTCTTCTCCAACATTAGTTACACTTGTCAGTAAAGTTTCTGCCCCCCTTGATAACAAAGGGTGGTGGAACAAGAGGGCTCTTGTTAAGATATCTCCCCTTCAGGCTAATGTCATCAGTAAACATGCTTCTTCAGAGTCTGATCATTGTGACTGGTTTGATTTGGTTTATGAGCAACCTTCTGCTAATCGTATTTTAGTAACACCTGAAGGTCAATTTACTCAATCCGTTACCTCTGATCATTCACCATTACCTTCTGTTACAGTTGTTGGTGAATCTTCTGAGGTGACAGCTAAAAGAGCTTCACGTCAAAGACAGATTTCTTGCAAATTGAGAGACTTTGTTTTGGAATAGAAATGTACCTTGCCTCCAATGGTTTTTCTTATTGTTTCAATCCTTGTACTTAGTTTATTATTTTTGTTGCCCTTCAAAGAGGGGAAGATGTTGTATAGTTACATGCTTGTAATGTTTGATGTATTAAGTGCGAGTCGCGTGAAAGCACGCGACTCGTGACCACACAGTGTTCTAGAGTTATGCCTTCCAGTCATGAAGATTCCTTAGCTACGCCACTCTGGACGTTGGCTTCTTCACGACTGGACGGCTCCGGTTGTGGGTGCTTCGTGATACTTGAATTTCTTTCAATAAATCCTGACTTCAGCATCAACTAGTCAAGTCAAGTCAAGTCATAAAATTTGTATAGCGCACTACATACCCAGAGGGTTTCAAGGCGCTTAGGAAGGGGAGGAGGATTATTTGTCAAATATCCACGTTTTAAACTGCTTTCTGAACGCTAGGTGATTCTGGGTGAGGCAAAGGTAAGCGGGGAGTGAGTTCCATGTTTTGGCAGCCAGGTATGAGA
Organism: Lissotriton vulgaris; assembly: GCF_964263255.1. NCBI lineage: Eukaryota > Metazoa > Chordata > Amphibia > Caudata > Salamandridae > Lissotriton > Lissotriton vulgaris. Next base: position 667,962,235 of record NC_141698.1, read on the forward strand.
AGGATCTGCCTCCCATGGTGGTCTTGTTGATGCGAGGTACAGTGGCAAAGGCTTGGCTGGAAGAGCGAAGTTGGCGGGAGGGGGTGTAGAAGGACAGTCGAGAGTTGAGGCAGTCTGGTCCGATGTCGTAGAGTGATTTGTGTGCGTGGGTAAGCAGTCGGAAAGTAATTCTCTTGTTGACGGGTAGCCAGTGGAGGTCTTTAAGGTGACCAGAGATGTGTTCGTTGCGTGGGATGTCTAATATGAGCCTGGCTGAGGCGTTTTGGATTCGTTGTAGTTTTTTCTGGAGTTTAGCGGAGGTACCTGCGTAGAGGGTGTTTCCGTAGTCCAGTCGGCTCGTGACTAGAGCGTGGGTGACTGTTTTCCTTGTTTCGGTGGGGATCCAGCGAAATGTTTTTCTGAGCATGCGAAGAATGTTAAAGCAGGAAGAGGATACGGCGCTGACTTGTCTGTTCATTGAGAGTGAAGAATCCAGGATGACGCCAAGGTTCCGTGCGTGGTCTGTCGGGATGGGTGCATTTCCGAGGGCTTCCGGCCACCAGGAGTCGTCCCATGCAGAGGGGGAATTACCTAAGATGAGGACTTCTGTTTTGTCTGAGTACAGTTTCAGACGGCTTTGTTTCATCCATTCGGCGACTTCTTTCATTCCTTCGTGTAGGTTAGTTTTGGCGGTGCTGGGGTCCTTGGTGAGAGATAGGATTAGTTGAGTGTCATCCGCGTAAGAGATGATGTTGAGGTTGTGTTGGCGGGCGATGGCCGCGAGGGGGCTCATGTATACGTTGAAGAGGGTGGGACTGAGTGAGGATCCTTGTGGTACGCCGCAGATGATTTCAGAGGCCTCAGACTTGAATGGTGGGAGGCGGACTCTCTGGGTTCTTCCGGTGAGGAACGAGGTGATCCATTCCAGAGCCTTTCCTTGGATTCCGATGTTTCTGAGGCGTTGTAAAAGGGTGCTGTGGCAGACTGTGTCGAAGGCTGCTGAGAGGTCCAGGAGGATGAGGGCGACTGTGTCTCCATTGTCCAGTAGAGTTCGAATGTCGTCTGTTGCTGCGATGAGGGCGGTCTCAGTGCTGTGTTTGGCTCGGAATCCAGATTGTGAGGGGTCGAGTGATTTGTTGGCTTCGAGGAAGGCGGCGAGCTGGTTGTTGACAGCTTTCTCGATGACTTTGGCCGGGAATGGAAGAAGCGAGATGGGGCGGTAGTTTTTGAGTTCGGTGGGGTCTGCTGTTGGTTTTTTCAGAAGGGCGGTGAGTTCAGCGTGTTTCCAGTCTTCTGGGAAGGTGGCGGAGTTGAAGGAGCAGTTGATGACGTCTCGGAGGTGCGGGGCTATGACGGAGTCTGCTTTGTTGAAGATGTGGTGAGGGCATGGGTCTGTGGGGGATCCAGAGTGGATGGAATTCATCAGGCGGATGGTGTCCTCAGTGGAGATTGGGTTCCAGGCGTTAAGGGTGTTAACGGGGGGAGGATGGTCAGCTGGTGGTAGGGTGGGTTGGCTTCCGGGTTGGTTGTCAAAGCTGTTGTGGATGTCAGCAATCTTGTTGTGGAAAAAAGAGGCTAGAGAATCGCAGAGGGTTTGAGAGGGGGTGATGTCGTTGGAGTTGGCCGAGGGGTTGGAAAATTCCTTGACGATGTTGAAGAGTTCCTTGCTGTTGTGGGCGTTGTTGTCAAGTCGATCCTTGAATGCTGTTTTCTTGGCTTTTCGGATCAGTTGGTGGTGAGTGCGGGTGGCGCTTTTGAAGGCGTCCTTGGTGCTGGTGGTTGGGTCTTTTTTCCAGGCCTTTTCAAGGGAGCGGCACAGTTTCTTGGACTTTTTGAGGTCATCGTTGAACCATGAAGCCTTCTTGTTGCCAAGTTTGTGTTGACGTTTTTTCAGTGGTGCTAAGGTGTCGGCGGTGTTGGATAGCCAAAGGGTGAGGTTGGAGGCGGCTTCGTTGGCGTTAGAGGAGAGGGCTGGGGAGGTTTGAAGGAGCGATGTGGAGATCTGCTCCATGGTGATTTTGTTCCAGTTTCTTTGTAGAGTTGGTTGGAGGTGGTTGATGGGTTTCGGCTTGTTGTAGGTGAAGTGAACGCAGCTGTGGTCAGTCCAGAGGAGATCTGTGGTGTGGCTGAAGGAGACGTGGTTGCTGGAGGTGAAGATTGGGTCGAGTGTGTGGCCTGCGATGTGGGTGGGGGTAGTGACCAGTTGTTTAAGTCCGAGGTTGGCTAGGTTGTCCAAGAGGGTGGCAGTGTTGCGGTCGTTGATCTTTTCAAGGTGGAAGTTGAGGTCTCCCAGAAGGATGTAGTCTTTGGAGGGGAGCGCGTGTGGGGTGATGAAGTCTGTGATGTCTTCACTGAATTTTGCGCGGGGTCCTGGTGGTCTGTAGAGGAGGGTGCCTCTGAGTGTGGTCTTGGGGTCGATGTGGATCTGGAAGTGAAGGTGTTCGGAGTTAGCGAGGTTGGCATCAGAGCTGGTTGAGATGCGGATTGATTTCTTATGGACGATAGCGATTCCACCTCCTGTATGGTCGGTGCGGTCCTTGCGTGTGATCTTATAGTCTTCAGGGATGGCAATGGCGATGTCAGGGGCGGAGGAAGCGTTCATCCATGTTTCTGTTAGGAAGGCGACGTCTGGAGAGATGGTGTCTAGTAGATTCCAGAGGTCGATGGCGTGTCTGTGGACCGATCGGGTGTTGAGAAGGATGCATTCTAGGTGGTTGGGGTCGGGAGTCTGTGGAGTGGTCGTAGCGGGGATGTTGTCGGTGCCGCTAACTGGAGTTGGAATAGTAAATTAAACTATTCACTATCCAGCACCCCTCACCACTATGCGTTGTAAAGGTATGCGTTGTAAAACTTGCGATGTAAAAGCATGCAATGTAAAAGCATGAGTTGTGATGTCATACATCCGGGCTTGAGACATACACTGGCTATGATGGCCTGGTTGTTATATGGTGGGTCAGGACCCTCAAAATGGCTGGGAGGCCTGTTAAATGGGCCATGGGGCCTTACGCGGGTGACATGCCAAGCCCTTAACATAACCTCCTAAAAAGGATAAACTGTAGTGAGATTTCTGAAAGTCTGCTGAATGACTAAAAGAGCCTGCCGTAGCTCAGCTCTCCTAAAAAAGTTCTAGGGCAAAGCCCACCTTTTCACCAAACTAGCCGGTACCGCTGAACGACCTGTCCAATAAGATGCCTGGATGTCCTCCAAAAAACCCTTTAGATCTCATCCAGGCATTACGTAAGAGCACCATGCTTGTCCCAATAGCGCTTTCTAGACAATCAGTGGCCCTAGCAGGCGATAAACTTGGCTCCATCCTGGCCATCCTGAATGGTTTCGGCCAAGGAAGCCTGTAGGTCTTCTGGAACTGCCAGTAAGATCTCACTGACCATGTCCCAAAGTGCATATGTCTAAGTCTAAGAAGGCAGCTTGCACTGACCAACCTCAAGGCTAGGCAGTCCAAGTACATACGTTTTCCAAATGCTTCATGCATTTGGGCTCTAGAACAGGAGGAGTCATCTGAAAGGTGTTTGGTTTGACCCCTGCACCACCAAACTCTCGGGATGTCCGCTGTGTTAAAAAGTCAGGGTCGCCAGGAACTGGTCTAGAGTGAAGGGTGACCTGTTGACTGACTGGTAGGGTAGAGCATCGTTTTGCCCATGTGACCAGTAGGTGTTACAAAGAGATTTTGTGAATGGCAGAAAACATTTCTTTGGTGCCTGGCCAAGCTTAAGTAGCTGTGGGAGAAGATTTGTTTTTACCTCCATAGTGGAGAGGTGGAGACCAATGACCTCAGCACCCCTCTTAATCACAGTCACAAAATAATTACTGTCTTCCATAGCTGGTCCAGAGGGGGAACACCAACCCATTATCAGGCAATGTATTCTAAACACCAGCATCTTGCAGGCAGGTCCATTTACCAATTGTCTTCATTATAAGGGGTAAACTCTTTCGCATCTTATTCATTGTCATCTCTATATGGCGAGCTCGGGTCAAAGTCTAAACCAAAATGTTGAAGCCTTTTCTGTGCGTGACTGCGCAGTAGCGAAATAGTGTCTCGGGGTTGAGTATTGGTGGTACCACGTCAGGTTCTAGGCACGGACTAACTAGAGATTTATTTGGCTCTGAGTTGGAGACTACAATGGGCTGCAGTTTCTCTTTTGGCTGCAACATCCGCAGGACTGGCACAGAGTTCAGCGCCAAATGTGAAGTCGGCAGCAATGCAGGAGCAGAACCTGATGTATTTTTAAGGGGCACAGATGGAACCAAGAGTGGACCTGCTGGTGTTAACCTGACTGGAGGGGTCTGTGCAGGCATAAGAGAATTAGCGTTGTGCAACGGATGCACTTCACGGCCTTTCAAAATATGACTGAACCGGGAATTCAGGGTGCATCAGGGCGTAAGACTGAATCGGCTCCTCAGTAGAATGGAAGAGAGACCTAGAGGCTCTTGTCTGAAGAGCAGCATGAAGGAGCTGAGTCCCAGTTGCACATCATCTTTTTTGGGGGGATTTATCTGATGACTTCAACCGTCTAGATGATCCACCCTGTGAATGACTTCGGGAGCGGGAGCAGGTCCAAACCCTTGACTTCAGCCAGAAGCAGGGCCTGTCTGATGTCTTGCAATGCTTCGACACATAAAGCATCACCTTGCCTTCACAAATGGCATTCTTGTTCATCTGGGTGCGGTCGTCTCAAGCTTCGGAGTTCTGCACCGAACCCAAACTCCAGAGGCACACCTCATGGTGATCTATCAGACATCTGCTACTGAAAGTCACTAGAAGGTTTAAACCCTTTAGCCTTAAGGAGTAACTTGTTCTCTTGTACACTACTAACATTTTTTCAAGTAGAAACCACTTTTACAAAGAGAAGAAAAAGAGAGGCACAGAGCTCCAAATCCGCATCTGATGTACGAAATGAAAGGAATTGACTTCAGCTGCAACTGTTGTCCTAATATGGGGCTCTACTCGCCACACCCGGAACGGAACAACGTCGGCACAGTCGCATGATGCCACCTACTAACACACAGGATCACTGTTTTTTGAGTTTTTAAATCCAGTCTGGCGTGTAGGATATTCACATGGTAAGGAATCTGCATTTAGAAGTATCCATCAGAAATGTCCAACTGCAATTCTTTACGCTTCACACCTTTTCAAACCTCCTTGTTTTAACTACAAGTCTCTACAATGCTGATTATTTCACATTTTTAACCAAAACCTCTATTGTTTCGTTTAAAGCATTCAAATGTCTCTTGGCAAGGAAACATAATAGAAAAAATGTCAAATAAACAGCTAGAGATATCCCTCGCTGCTAGGCATGTGGAGAATGATGCGAAAAACTAAAAGCAAAAAGAAGAAGATTCAGAACCCTGTTCACCTGAGTTACCAAGGACACATCATCAATATCCTAAATCCATATTTATGACTGACTGCACAGTGTAGGACATACCACCATCTCAGTTGGGCAGAAGGTAAAGTTTCCAGAAGTCTCTGCTGTCACCCACCACCATGATGCTCATGTATCTATCCGAAATGAGTTTTAGACAATGGCTACAATGCCCACCTGTGATCTTATCATAAAGGCTTCAAGTTTTCTGGCTATGAGAACTCGAGTTTCTTTCCTATCCAAAAGGACGCGAGTATCATCATCATAAACGACAATTCAACATATGTCACTGAGATGAGCACAGAGAGGTTGCACATAAAATTATGGAAGACAAAGGATAGCAAGGGCTGAAATGGAAAAGGTGGAAATGCAACAGACTGAAAACTGTTTGCAAGAATAGGGCATATACCAAAACTGCACCTCCCAACCACATTTCTTCTAGGCAGCCAATCAATATGGCAGTGTCAAAAGCATCAAACGTCACTGACTGAAGCTTTCAGTAACGCCATAGTTGCCAATCAGTTGTCAGCTGAAGTTTTGTAGCGTGACCACCAAGATGTACTCCATATACTGACGCCACCTAAACACCACCAGCCATAGATCAAAACAGCGCATAGACTCAACAAAGATATGACTATTAGTTATTATCAGTTTGTCCAAAACTTTTGAAGTCTTCGGGAAACAGGAAATAGGCCAGAAATCGTCCATATCTTCATATAATGTTTTTAAGGAATGACATAAACGCCAGGCTCTTGAGACTATCTGGTACTACACCAGATTTCGGAGCCAGATTGTATTATAAAGTTGATCTAAACACATAGAAACAACTGGGGTAAGTCGCAGAGGATGGAAGCAAGTAGCAACATTTCAAATCCAGGTGTGACTATCAGAAACAGATACTACATTAATTAAAATTGGTTCACATAACTGCAGGGATGAATAACATTAGTGGCCGTTACTAATGTAGGTGTTAATTCCAGTATTCTGGAATCTCCATTTTGCTCTAATGGACTTTGTGGATGTTAGACAAAAATTTATTTCTGGCTGCAGACATCATTTTCTCATACATATTATGGATAATTTTTGCATCCGCTGTTACGCTGACGCGTTACTATGGCATATGCGTGGGTCATTACAGTAGAGTCTTACACTCCTAGTGGTCAATTAAGAACTCATCACTGCCGAATATGGGATCGATTGCTCAAATGGAAAAGTTCCAAGAGAAATATGAAAGGGGACAGTTGCTAAGTCAGTGCACATCACTGGCAAACTTCCAAGTTTCATGCAAGACAGATTGCAGAAAAAAACAGATCTATTGGAATCCGAGATAGGTGGGGTGAATAATAAGCTGCATCATTTCAAAGCTTAATAATATCAGGGTTACAGGGACTATGCAGAGAGGAGCCCTGCTTTATCACCAATCTGTAGTTTACACTTAACAGTCTTCCTCTGCCATGCAAATGCTTGGAGGCAAATCTAAACTTGCACTTTATTTCTGATGTAATAAATTGGTGTCTCCCACTATGGATGTGAATATCATAAGATAAGATGAAACACAGATACCACAATATTTCAAAGGATTACTGTTGGGTGTGATGATAAGAAATTTGACAGTGCATCACTTCTTATAGCGATTATTAATAATGAACTGAGATAACATGAAAAGGCACAGCAGCATATATTTAACAGAAATGGGTACAAATTAGTTTTAGGTTTGTTACGTTAAAAATGCTCCTCCTATTCCCATATTAAGGGGGTCATTAGGATGGAGGATTTTCCGCATCCTCCGGGCCGGCGGAAGCCACCGCCGGCCCGGAGGATGCGGAAAATCCTCTGCGGACCCACCAGGACCCACCGCCACATTAGGATGGCTGGTGGGTCATGGTTTAGGTCCGCAGCTTTTCCGCCGCGGCTGGCTTACAACCGCGGCGGAAAAGCACTAAAATGGTGAAGGTGTCTCTTAGACACCTTCAGCCAGATTAGGATGTGCATGGAAACATGCTTTCCCGCGGCGGCTTTTCCGCCGTGGAAAAGCATGTGTAACTGCACTGCAGGGGCCCATTGCGGGCCCCCTAGGTGTAGTGGGGGGTGGGGGGTGCACATGGGGGGTACCTATGGTACCCCCCTGCATTTGCGTGCACAATGCAGCAGGCACCGCGCGGTGCCTGCCGCTTTGTGCACGCAAATGCTGTGCATGCATTTTTAACATTGCTGCGGGTGCAGCTTGAAGCTCCACCCGCAGCAATGTTAAAAATAGAGGATGTGACCGCCACCCTGGCGGTCACATCCTAATCTGCACAGAGGGAACGCCGCAGCCCATGCGGACGTTCCCTCATGCTCTGGGGTCGCGGACGGACTCAAGTCCGTCCGCGATCCTAATGACCCCCTAATTTTCCTCTTTATTGGAACAAGTTTCTGCATGTTTCCATTTTAGCCAATTCAGTACTCTCATGAAATTAACTACTTTAAAAAGTATCTGCAAGAATTTGCATGTAGAAATTCATTTGTTTAAGATCATGTCACACAAGGACTTCTTCAGGAGAGTTTTAGCACCTAAGTTTAACTCTAACACATACAAATGTGAAGCGTGTGGTTAAATACTGATGAAATAGTTACTTACCCTCGGTAGCACCTTAATTGTTAGAGACTATCTAACTGCAAATTCCTTACCTTAGAATTATCCCCAGGCGTCAGACTAGATCTGGAAAAAAATTGTGAACAGTACCCCTGAGCACCAGTAGGTAGCATTGTTCGGCTCCTCGTGGCGTTGTTTTCCGTGCCTGAAGTGTTGTGCTGTGTTTATATAGGTGCCACCCTAGTGTGCTGATGTCAGTTTCTTTTTGTGACTTTCCATGCCAGTGGCACGGAGCCACAAAGAGCATTGACCACTGGTGTGTAAAACTAGGGCTGAAAGGGAAACAGCCCAGTCCCAAGAAACCCGTTCACAGTCCGATAATGAGTTACTGAACGTAAGTAACTTGTTCATCTTATAGAGGCTTCTAACAGCAGATTCCTTACCTTAGAATAGATACTCAAGCAATACCTCTCCAGAGCTGGGCCTGCGAAACAATTTCATATCAAAATGTCCTGCAGGACTGAGCGGGCAAAGTGTCAGTCCCAACGGACCTGACTGGCCAGGCAGTAGCGCTTCGTGAATGTGTGCAGAGAAGCCTAAATTGATTCCTGGCAGATGTCCAGCACCAGGACTCTTTGTGCTAATGCAGTGGTCACAGCCTTTGCTCTGGTGGAATGAGCATGCAAACCCTCTGGGGGTTGCTTCTTGCCCAATGTGTAGCAGATTTTAATGCACGAGAAACAGGGGAACCCTACTCACTAAGGAACCAGGGTAATCGTTATATAGGAAAAACAGCGGTTCCTGTGGAATGATATATTATGAGGTTATGATACATAAGCACAATCGTAATATAGAGGGTTAGATAATGGCAGGGCGTGAAGGAAATAACACACCAATTACAGTGTAGTATATTTTATATATTTTTTAAACAATAAAGTTAGGAGTAAACATTATATATCAAAACAACATTTGTGCATAGCGTCTCAAGTGACAAAGAGAACCTAAACCTAAGTGACAATGTGAATATTATATACAAGGTTTCCACAGTTTGTACAAGTCGACCATTATCAAAATAATTATATGTGAACAGCAGCCATATGGAATATGCTACTTACCAGTATGCATCTGTTCTTGGCATAGAGGGCTGCAGAGTGGTACATTATGAATAGATCGACATCTGGTGTTGGGCTCGGATGATTGCACTTGTTTTTCTCTTGGAGAAGTCTTTTGTCGTCACAAGACTGGTGACTCCTCCTTTGGGTGCTAGTGCACATGGGCATCGGCTCCATCCTTAGATTGTTTTGCCATAGTAGGGTTAGATGGAGTAGTATGATAGAATACAAATAGAAATGTCCATGTAAGTGTATCTAAATAAGATAGTGTTGGAACAGACACAGGTTTCCGGGAAGGCTGGGAGGGCATGTACCACTCTGCAGCCCTCTATGCCAAGAACAGATGCATACTGGTAAGTAGCATATTACGTTCGAGGCATATGGGCTGCAGATGGTACATTATGAATAGACTATACAGCAGTTATCTGCCTAGCGGTGGTCACCAGTGTCTGTTGCAACAGTCTGAAATAAAGTCTTTAGTACAGCTTGTCCCACTCTAGCCTGTTGTGTTGCCTGCACATCTACACAGTAGTGTTTTGTGAAGGTATGCGGTGTAACCCAGGTAGCTGCTTTGCATATGTCATCTAGGGGAATGTTTACTAAAAATGTCATAGATGCTCCTAGTTTACGTGTAGAGTGAGCTCTAGGAGGAACAGTTAATGTCCTCTTTGCTTTTAAGTAGCATATTTGTATACATTTTACAATCCACCTGGCAATGCCTGTTTTAGAGATAGGATTGCCCTTATGTGTAGGAGAAAACGCTACAAATAGTTGTTTTGTCTTTCTGAAAGTTTGTGTTCTTTCTATGTAGTACAATATTGCCCTTCTGACATCTAATGTATGTAGGGCTCTTTCTGCTACCGTCTGTGGTTTTGGAAAGAAGACTGGTAGTTCCACTGGCTGATTGATGTGGAATGCTGAAATTACTTTAGGCAAGAATTTTGGGTTTGTTCTAAGAACCACTTTATTTTGGTGTAACTGTAGAAATGGTTCTTGTATTGTAAATGCTTGCAATTCACTTACTCTTCTGAGTGAAATAATAGCTATAAGAAAGGCCACCTTCCATGTGAAGAATTGTATTTCACACCTATGCATAGGTTCGAAAGGTGGTCCCATTAGTCTGGTAAGTACTATGTTGAGATTCCAGACTGGGGCAGGCGGTAGTCTTGGTGGAATTACTCTTTTGAGGCCTTCCATGAAAGCTTTTATTGGTGGTACTTTAAACAGGGAAAGATGTTGTCTGTTTTGTAGGTACGCCGCTATAGCTGCAAGATGTACTCTAATAGAGGTGTAGGCAAGGTTACATTGCTGTAAGTGTAGTAAATAGCAAATAATCTGTTTAGTGGATGCGTCCTGAGGGTTGATGTTGTTACTGTTACAGTATACAGCAAACCTTTTCCACTTTGCTGCATAGCATGCTCTGGTGGTAGGACGTCTTGCTTGCTTAATGATTTCCATACAGTTTGGAGGTAAATCTAAGTATCCAAATTCTATGACCTCAGGAGCCAGATCGCTAGGTTCAATTGTTTGGGATCTGGGTGCATTATTTCTCCATGGTTCCGTGTAAGGTGCATGGGTAATAATCTCAGCTTTTGATGTGGCACCTGTGAGAGTTGCAGTAGCGTGGTGAACCACGGCTGTCTTGCCCACGTGGGTGCTACTAGTATCATTGTCATTGAATGTTGTTGCAGTTTCCGAACCACTAATGGAATTAGTGGGAGAGGGGGAAAAGCGTAGGCAAATTTGTTGGACCAATTTATCCATAGCGCATTGCCCTGGGACAGGTGGTGTGGGTACCTGGATGCAAAGTTTTGGCATTTTGCGTTCTGATGAGTGGCAAAGAGATCTATCTCTGGTTGTCCCCATCTTTGGAAGAATGGCTGCAGTATTTGGTTGTGCAGTTCCCATTCGTGTATCTGTTCTGATTCTCTGCTTAGGATGTCTGCTATTTGATTTTGAACTCCTGGTAGGTGTTCGGCTAACAGATAGATCTTTTGAGGAATGGCCCATCTCCAAATGTCCTGTGCTAGTCTGGATAGTTGGAGAGAGTGTGTCCCCCCTATTTTTGAATATAATACATTGCAGTCATGTTGTCTGTTCTGATCAGGACTGCTTTGTTGAGGATTTGCATTTGGAAAGCTTTTAGTGCTAGAAACACTGCTAGTAGTTCCAGATAATTGATGTGCAGCCTTTTTTGATGTACACTCCATTTTCCCTGTACTGTATATTTCTCCATATGCGCTCCCCATCCGTTGAGCGATGCATCCGCTGTTAGTATCACTTGTGGAATCGGTTCTAGGAATGACCGTCCCTTGGAAATGTTTGTTGTGTTCCACCACTTCAGAGAGCGATGTGTGCGGTCGTCTACCAACACCAGATCTGTAATCTGACCTTGAGCCTGATACCACTGTGAGGCTAGACACTCTTGCAGTGGACGCATTTGTAGTCTGGCATATGGTATAAGCAGTATGCAGGAGGACATCATCCCTAACAGCTGCATGAACACTCGAGCTGTTAGTGAGTGTTGTGGTTGAAATTTTTGGATCAACGTGATCATTGTTTGGATCCTGATTGGATTGGGGTATACTTTGGCTCTTTCTGTGTCTATAGTAGCCCCTAGGTATTGTTGAACTTGTTTGGTTGTAGGTGGGATTTTGTGTAGTTCACCGTAAACCCTAGCTGGTGCAGCAATTGAATGGTCTTTTGTGTGTTTTGAAGACATTCTTCCTGTGACTTGGCTTTTATTAGCCAATCGTCCAGGTACGGGAAGACATGTATTTCTTGTCTTCTTAGGTGTGCTGCAACTACTGCTAGGCATTTTGTGAACACCCTTGGTGCTGTTGTGACCCCAAATGGAAGGACTTTGAACTGATAATGTTGTCCTTCTACTACAAACCTGAGGTATTTTCTGTGGGCTTTGTGAATTGGGATGTGAAAGTAAGTGTCTTTTAGATCCAGTGTAGAAAGAAAGTCCCCTTTCTTCAGTAAAGGAAGTACTTGTTGGAGCGTGACCATGTGGAAGTGTTCCGAGTTTATGTATGCATTGAGAGGTCTGAGGTCTAAGATTGGTCTTAGAGACCCGTCTTTTTTGGGGATTAGGAAGTATAGAGACTATACTCCTGTCCCTTGCTGATGTTTTGGAACCTTCTCTAGGGCATGCTTTTGTAGCAGTGATAGTACTTCTTGTTTTAACAATGTTAGATGATCTTGACTCATTTGACGCTGTCTGGGGGGGATGTTTGGTGGGGTAGCTGTGAGTTCCAGACAATAACCATGTTGGATAATTTGTCTCACCCACCTGTCTGATGTGATGTTTTCCCAGACAGGTAGGAACTGTGAGAAACGTCCCCCGACCGGTGTTATATGGTCTGGGGGGAGTTGTATTAAGTCACTGTTTTGGGGTTGGGGAGTTGCGGCTGTTATTATTTCCGAGACCTCTACCCTTGTTGTTGTTACCTCTGTAACTGCCTCTTGAATTACCTCTGGGTGATGTTGGTGTAAAAGAGGTAGATTGTTGGCTTGTGCCTGTATTTTTTGACCCCCCTTTATAGGTGGACCTACGAAAGGAACCCCTTTGAGTTGGCTGTTGTAATGCTCCCATTGATTTAGCCGTTTCTGTGCCTTTTTTCATCTTTTCTAAAGTCTCATCTGTACCTGAGCCGAAAAGTGTTTTTTGATCAAAAGGTTGGTTCAATAAAGATGTTTGTACTTCTTGTTTGAACCCAGAGACCCTAAGCCATGCATGTCCTCTTAACATGATACTGGTGTTGATGGATCTTGCTGCAGTGTCTGCTGCATCTAATGCGCACTTAATGGAAGTGTTGGTTATTATCTTCCCTTCCTGTATAAGCTGGTCTGCCCTTTTTTGATGTTCCTTAGGGAGATGTGTCATGAGTTTTTCTAACTCATCATAATGTGCTCTATCATAGCGTGCAAGTAGCGCTTGTGTATTAGCTATGTGCCAGCTGTTTGCTGCTTGGGATACTACCCTTTTGCCTGATGCATCTATTAGCTTGGACTCCTTATCAGAAGGAGGAGCTTCCCCTGTAGATAATGAATTTGCTCTTTTACGAGCGTTTGTAACTACAAGCGAGTCCAGAGGTACTTGTCCTTTGATAAATATTGGGTCCTTTGGGGCTGCCTTATATTTTTTATCAATTCTTGGGTTTAACACCCTAGCCCTCACAGGGTCTTTGAATATGTCTGCTGTGTGATTGAGAAGACCCTTTAGCATAGGTAGTGTGCCTAATGTTCTTTGCGCAGCAGGTAGCGTTTCTAAAAGGAAATCCTCTATTTGAGGTTCTGTATGTAAATCTACCTTATGGTATTTAGCTGCCCTATTAATCAACTGCACAAAACCTGTATTATCATCAGGTGGTGAAGGTTTTGAGGGGTATAATTGTGGGTCGTTGTTATCGTCTGACCTTGCATCATAATTTTCCCATGGGTCTTCCTCATCTGGGATAGTGTCGTCATCTCCATGAGGTTCTCCCTCCCCTGTATCACTGTCTACATCTGTTTGAGGTGTAGATGGTCTTGGTGTAGAAGGTGGAGGAATAGCAGGCCTAGTGTGAGGAATAGGAGAAGAGGGTGTGTCTCTAGGCTGAGGAGAAAGGGGAGGAGTTGTATTTGTCCCCATTGTTCTCTTTTTAGGAGGGAGGGCTTTGTCATCCAGTTCATTCTTCCTCTTTTTCGGTGATTTTGTCACCACTTTGCCAGTTTGTGGATCGATAAACAAAGTCTTTTGTTTTGGATCTGTCTGCTGCTCCTGTGTCGGTACCGAAGTCTTTGGTTCCAAAAGGTGCGTTTGCTTCTGACCGTCAATGTTCTGTGTTTTCGGCACCGAGAATTTGCTTGATTCCGATTTTTTCGGTGTCGAGTAAGTCTTCGACGTCGAAGCATGTTTCGGTTTCGACATGGAATGTTTCGATGCCGAGCTTTCCTTTGTATGGAGCTTCGGTGTCGATGTCGACCGTTTCTCGGATCCAACATGGTGGGAGGCCAAGAGTTTCTGTTTCGGTTTCGTTGCAGGGCCCGAAGGCGGGGCATCGGAAACTTTTTTCGGTGGTCTGACCGGGCTCGAAGGCGGGGTCGGTACCACACGGGGTCGGTTTTTTGGTAAGGGGACATCGTCACTCACGGTTTGTTGAACGTCGATTTCTTCGACATCAGACTCGTCCCCTTCCGACCCCGACTCGTCTTCATGTTCCTCTTCTTCTTCTTCGAGGTGTTGGTCCTCGAACAGCTCCGGGATTGCCTCCGACTGCATTCTTGAAACCTCGTGTCTTCGGGCTCGACGGTTTCTAATCGTCGACTTGGAGGAGAATGCTGCGCAGGCTTCGCAGTCCCTGGATTCGTGTTCAGGCGAAAGGCATAGATTGCACACCTCGTGTAGGTCCTTGTGTGGGGACTTAGCAACACACGTTGTTTATTTCTTAAATGGAGTCCTTTCCATGGACTCCGGGCTGGACTACGTCGAGAAAGGCCTCCCGGTCTCGTCGACGTAGAAGAAAGAGTTTATTGTTGGAGTCGAAATGCGTCGGAATGGAAATGAAATAGCGTTCGATAACAATACCGTCGAATTGGAAAGGGAATAAGCGGCGAAATATCACTTTTTCTCGAAGTCGATCCGGAGCGCTTCGATCCTCATCCGAACCCGATGGCGGAAAAAAACTATCTAAGGATGGAGCCGATGCCCATGCACACTAGCACCCAAAGGAGGAGTCACCAGTCTCGTGACGACAAAAGACTTCTCCAAGAGAAAAACAAGTGCAATCATCCGAGCCCAACACCAGATGGCGATCTATTCATAATGTACCATCTGCAGCCCATATGCCTCAAACACAATGATATGTGCTGGGAAAATGGTTCGCTTTTTCTGTTTAGTCGACGGCGTTTCGACCCTCAAAACAATGTGGGTTCTCTTCGGGACCATTGATGAAGGGACATCTAAATGGGAATGAAAAAAAAGGGAATAAGGCCCATATACCGGCAGAAATGCGAGAAAAGTAAAATAAATGCCGTTGGATACAAGGTACCTGAATTTATGATTGCATAGCCTTGTGAAAATGATGTGCCACACGTGAAAAATAGAGGAAAAGGGTTTACTCACATGAGGACCCATCCGGGTACTATGATTGTGAGAAAAGAAGCAAAGAAGAACGTTGTAATTACTGATAATAGGATAAGGCGCTGTGCATAATCAAATACAGGTTTCACTGAGGTTCTTACCTCAATGTGAGAACAGGCTGCCAATCCAATGGGGTATGTAGGTAGGCCAGAGGGGCTCAATTAATTTCACGCCACAGCCGTAGCTTTGTAGAATCCCCCCACCGCTGAAAGAGATCTTGCGCTACCTCCGGATGGAGAAGCCATTCATGATCGCTTGGCATCTTTGGCTGATTTTGTCCCATCTGGCATTCAGATAGCCTATCAGTTGTTGAACCACCAGGGATATGCCCTGCTGTTCCAGCCATGTCCAGAGGCGCAGTGCCTCTTGACAAAGGGTCCACGACTACACCTCACCCTGCTTTTTGCAGTACCACACAGCTTTGGTGTCCGTAAACTCCGGCACTAGCCTACCCCTGTTGTGGTTGGAAAGGCTTTCAATGCCAGCCGGATCGCTTGGAGCTCCAATAGATTGATGTGTAGTCTGGATTCCACCGGAAACCAGAGGTCTCTTATTTCCACCTATCCCAGCTAGCCGCCTCATAACAGAAGTGGCGCATCCATCACTACGGTCAGACCGGATTTAGGAAGGGAGAGGGGTCTACTAATTAACCATTTGCAGTTTGTTAACCACCACTGCAGATATTTTGCAGTACCCTCCGAGATCTGGACCATGTCGGAGAAATTTCCCTTATGCTGCGCTCACTGGAACTTCCTGTCTCGTGGTAGAGCCTGCATATGCCCGCGCGCATGTGTCACAAGCAGGATGCCATGAGGCCCAGCAGCCTCAAAGTCAGTCACCGAAACCCAGAATAGAGCCTGAAACATCGGTATCATGGCCTGGATATCCTAAATTGGTTGTTCTGGACGATCAGTCTGAAACTGCACCATGTACAGAACAGCTCAGATGAAAGGGAGCAATTGAGAGAAAATGAGGTGTGACTTCAGCATGTTGATAGTGAACCCCATCAAGTGCAGGAGGCCAGCCATAGTCTGGAGGCAGGAGACGACTGTCTGAGGCGAGCCCTCCTTCAACAACCAGATGTAGAGATAAGGGAAGACTGGCCTCCTTGATCTCTGCAGAAGAGCTGCAACCACCGCCATCACCTTATTGAACACAGAGAGGAGCTAGTAAGGTCAAAAGGGATCACAGAAAACTGAAAGTGCTCATGGTCTACCGTGAACCACAGTTAACTACTGTAGGTAGGCAGAACTGGAATGTAACAAGTATGTGTCTTGCAAGTCCAGCGCTACTATCCAGTCTCCTGGGTCTAGGGCTGAAAGGACTAGAGTGAGCGTCAGCATTTTTTATTTCTCTTTTTTCAAGAAAAAATTGAGAGGGGGTTGGTCAAGGATGGGACAAAGGTCTCCGTCCTTCTTGGGCACCAGAAAGTACTGGGAATAACAACAACCACAACCTACATCTGCTGTTGGTACCCTCTCTATGACACCCTTGGCCAAGAGTGCTGCCACTTCCTGGTGGAGTAAGGCAAGATGGTCCTCTGTCAGCTTGTTCCAAGTGGGTGGCATGGACAGAGGGGTAGTCACGTAGGGGGATTAGCCCCTTCGGACATCTGGAGAACCCAGCGGTCAGGTGTTGTTGACCTCCAATGGTGCAGGTGATGGCGTATCTTGCCTCCCACTGGTTCCCCATGATGGTAGGAGGGCAAACTAAAGAGGCTTGGAGGCTGCTTCTGCTGGGGGTAGTGGACTGGACTGCCCTCTGGCTACCCAACCCACAGGGTCTGAGGGTACAGCGTCCGTGGCCATGCTGAGCCTGGAGATCTTGCACGCTTTGGTGGCTGGGCAGGTAAGGACACAGCAGGAAACAATTCAGTGGCCGCAAAAGATAGACTGGTGTTGACGGGGGCCATGGAAAGGCCCCAGGCCCTGGCTGTAGCCCTCCTGTCTCCTTGAAGTGCTCCACCACTGAGTCCGCCTTGTCTCAGAAAAGGAGGGAGACATTAAAGGCAATATCCATAAGCGAAGCTTGGGCATCTTTAAACAGCCAGTTGTTCTCAACCAGGCATCGATCAGTTAGGCCGACAAAGAAGTAGCTCTGCCTAGTGAGTCGCTCGCGAACAGCCCACATCGAATTGGGAACTTACCTGCATCTCTTTCATTAGTCATGGCTTGGCAGCGTATGGCCTGAACTTCCTCCGGGACTAAAGGCATCGCTTGCGCAAGCAAATCCCAAAGGGAATAAGAGTAAAGGCCCAAAAGGCATGCAGCAATTACAGACCACAATGCCAGGCTGACAGAAGAATTTTTTTTTCTGCCTAAGGTATCCAGCCTCTTGGATTCCCTATACAGTGAGGTGGTAAGTAAGGCACCAGTATTTACTTGGGAAGTAGAGGCTTGCACCACCAAACTCTTCGGGGTGTGGTGTTGAGTGAGGAAAGAGGGGTCTCATGGGGCAGGATGAGGGCTGTGGGAAATTGTCCAGTTCACAGGAGCCCTTGTACAGGGCTTGGACGAGGCCTGAGCAGGACACCCGTAGGCGCTTCATTGAATGGGAGAAGTGATTCTGAACAAAATGGTGGTCTTTACTTGCTACAGTGGGCAGCTGAAGGGCAAGGTCCTCAGCTGACCATCTCACCACCAGTTCAAATGAGGCTCTGTTCTCCATAGCCACAGTAGGAGGAGAGACCAAGCCAGTATCTGAGTAGGTGTCTAGTCCATTGGTATCTACCAAGTCTTCACACAAATCCATATTGGGATGGTATTCTTCAGTGTACAGCAGCCCCTCCCAATAGTCACCAAGTCCTGGCCTGTAGGTATTGAGCTCAGGCTCTGGAGTAAGGATTTCAGTTGGTGCAGCAGTCGGTGTGGGGTGTCACCCCTCTGCCTCCTAAGTTTGGTGTTGGGTATAAGAATGGGGCCGGCAGCACCAAGAGTGTTGACAATGGAACCGGCACTGGAGAAGGTCGAGGTGGCTCGACCGGTCTGGATCCATCCGTGGATCCAAGGGGCTCAACTTGCACCAATGGGAGACCCGCCAGCAGGGAACCAGTAAAGGGCCCTCTTGAACTGCAGGGCCCAAAGGTGCTGCAGCAGGGACAGGCCGCCTAAATATGAGGTTCATTGTCTCTTAAAAATCTTGGGGTTGGGCAGCTCCTGCAGGCACGGAGACGGCCCAATCCCAGGCTCAAATGTAGAGCTAGACCTCGAGTGACGGTGCTCTCTCGTGTCGTCAGATCACTTTGACGGACGGGGTGAAGTCGAAGTCCTCTTCGGCTTCTTGCTCTTCTTCTGCTTGTAGGACTTACTAGAGTAGGACAACTTAGACTCAATACAATGGCTTTGTGACCGATCCCGAGACCTTACTCTCGACCAGGATCAAGACCGTTGCAGCATCGCACATCGAGTGGCAAGGAGCTTGAGGGGTCGCTCCCTCAAGGCCTTGGAGTGCATGGCACAACAATTGATGCAAGTCTTGGCATCATGGTCGCATTCAAGACACTCGCTGACATTCCTGCCGCACCAGGAGAGAAGTCTCAAAATGTTTTACACAAAAAGTCTGTAAAAAAATGACAGAGGAGGTAGCTCTCTCCGGATCTGCGCTGACTGGGGCAGAACTGATGCCAGAAGACTGCGATGGTGCCTATCTAGGCACCAAGCACATGACTTCTGGCATAGACAACGTCTCGCAGAGCCGAACAATGACATCTGCCAGCATGCAAGAGTACTGCTCACGAACAATTTCCTGATCCAGTCTGACGCCTGGGGATTATTCTAAGGTAATGAATCTGTGGCTAGAAGTCTCTATCTGATAGACAAAGATGAGCCTTAGTTGGCAAAGTATATACTATTGCTCACAATTGCAATTCTGAAGGGCACACCAATTCCAACTTCTTGGAAGGAGGGCGAGGTTGTCCCAATATATAAGAAGGGAGACAAATGCTCACCGGCAAACTAAAGGCCTATAAGCCTGATAGACACCATAGAAAAGGTGTTTTGCCAGCTGGTTTTGGGCTAAGTCTTTGAGTGGATCATTGAAAATAATGTACGCTCACCAATGCAGGCTGGTTTTAGAAAAAGAACTAGCTCCATAGACCAGGTCCTTCAATTTCTTATAATATGCTGGAAGACGGAGCAAATAGGTGGAGGCCACCTTTATGTGGCCTTCGTCGATTTGAAATCTGCCTTTGACCTAGTTCCCCGAAACAAGCTGCTGATGCTGTAGGACATAGGCATGCCAATGAATATTCTGGCCATCTTCATTTGGCTACACTAAAATAATTATGCCTGTGTACGATGGGGTGATCAGAGCCAGCTCACAGACTGTATACCACTTAAGAAGGAAGTCAGATAGGAGTGCGTTTTTGCACCAACTCTCTTTTAATTATACCTAAATGACGTTGTGAAGTTTTTGTCGTCTTGTAAGCATGATAATCCTAGTATCGAAGACCTCAGAACACCAATTTTACTTTTTGCGGACAACAGACTCCCAATGGTCTTCAGCATTTGTTAAACTGATTTGAAGAATGTTGTTCCCAACAAGGATTGGTAGTCAACACTTCCAAAATGAAGTTTATGACCGTCAACCACCATAAATCCTTCAAGGGGAAGATGTTCATGGGAGGCTCCAAGATAGAGAGAGTGGAGGCCTTTGATTATTTAGGTATTAGGTTAACGCACAAGCTCTTGTGAAAGCCACATATAGATGGAGCAGCACTGAAGCACAAGCAGCATATTATTGTATACTGATTGCTTCTTGGGCCATGAAACAAATATTTGGCGCAATCAAAGTTCTCGACATTTTTAAAGGTTTGGGAGAGGGCTGGTCGCATCACAAGTGTTTCTTAATAGAAGACCAAAAGTATTTCAGTGTTGATTAGTAATGGACCAACAAGCAGTAAAAGCTGGAACGCCGACAGTCAACTAGTTTAAAAATGCATCTAGGGGGATGGAGCAAGGTGAGAATGAAAGAAAGAATGCTCCTCATTTTATCTGTCACAGCTCCATGGGTAGGGCAATGGTAGCAACTTTTGGCAGACTTGTGCCACCATTTTGGGAGAGATAGTGGCCAGCAAAGTTCCTGATGTAAGATATAGGGTACCAGGGGATCGTTCTAATGACCAGCAACAAGACTCACCCCTCAGACACACTCTGAGGTCCAACATGGTGCTCAATCGGCACTGGGGTTGGTGGAGTCCTGGCACTGCTGTAAATGGACTGTTGGACCCTATGATGGACATGCCTGTGGGTGTAAAAAGGAGAAACATGATGACATGCCACTCACTGGCAATACTAGAGAAGACTGGGAGGCTGCAGGAAACTGGAATCAGAGCAAGTCAGTAAGCCAGTAGGTGCTTAAGATATTACACAACACAATGAAGAAGACTAGAGTTGACAGAGTGACTTTGTGGTTTACAGATAAACCTGCAGTAGGCTTTACCCCCAGAGTACAACTGATTTTTTATCTAGCATTTAGCATCAGCGAATATGTTGAATCCTCCAGATGAAATGATTCCAAGTCACTGGACAGAGTACACAGCTGAATAAAAACAAAAAGAATGAAAAAGTGACTGCGTGGGTGCACAGCATAAAAAAGTCTCTTCTGAAGGGAAAGCGTTTATCCTTATGTATACAATCCCAGCAAAGTCCATGCGCAACTACCTGATTGTAGGGACTTCAATTACTGAGGGTACTAGCGTAAGCAGCAAAGTGTTAGTGCCTTGTAGTACAGACAATCTCAGAGCTCAAAGAGGTTCTGCAGGAAAGGCCTACATTATGGAGCTTCCAATGACTATCAATACTAGACAAAGCTTAAGTAAAGTTAATGACCAGAGAAAAGTGATATGTATATAGGGGACATCAGAGTTGCAGTGGAGTGCCAAAGTTGGAAGTGGCATAACATGAGTCAATTAGAAAGATTTGTTTACTACCTTTTTTTTACTGATCTGTAAGTGTTGTGAAGTTTCCAAGTTAGGCGTATAGTAATTTCAGTGAATTGAAAGTGAACTTTTGTTTCATCCCCCCACCCCGGCCTTGTCACCTTAGGTTTCCAGGATACTTAGAGACCAGAAGAGGCACTACAGCAAACAAACAAAATATAAAACATACAAAATTATAATAAAGTGGCAAATTTGGTAATGATACTAAAAAGAATATAAGGGAGCCCCCAAGTGTTTAATGTTTTGCGTCCCACAAAGCCTATTTAAAATGATGTAATATTAAAAAATGCATTTTTTTACAAGAACTGTATGGTTAAGTAAAGATTTCAATGCCATTTGAACTGAGTAAGGTGTAATTATTTGTTTTGATTCATTAAAATTCAAATAGACTGATCGGCTGATGTCTTGCGGTTTTCAGTCCTTCAGCAGGGGAATTCTCAGACATTAAAAAGGGGACTGGTTACTGGTTTGCATTTCAATCTGACTGGACCTATATTATCATGCACACAACTGTTTGGATAAAACAGGGCTCTTGTATGAATAATGTGATCACTAAAACAACATTACTGTAGCAGCTGGACTGTTTATTGAACTTTACAGTACCTTTTGGTATAATCATTAGAGGCCATTCTACAGAGGCAAGAGGCACATCAAAGTATCCCCTGTCCTTCATCATGGGTCAGTAAACTGTTGCTCACAGAACTGCAAGGTGAATGGTTTAGCTTTCCAACAACCATTGTAGACAACAAGCATCCCTGGGACTCACATTTAAAGACAGAGGTGAGTTCTTTATCAACATGCTGGGGGTAAAACTAAAAACTAAAAAGAGGAATCAGTGACAACAGTGCATTTTCTTCATGGTAATCCAAAAGTACTTAGCAAAGCACAATTAAATGATGCCCAACTGATGCTGGAATAAAAAAACAATTTGAAAAAGTAAAAACATTGTGAGAGCAAAATAATACGATCACAGGATGATCCCCAAGCATGACAAATCAAGTCAGCCCTTTTCTGTAACACCTATACTCTTACATTTATACAAACCGTTGTATATGTTTTCAAAAACTGTTTCCGTCTACTTCTTTGAGTCATAAAATCTCTGTACACATTATAGCTTTTCAAGGACTTTCAAAAATATGTTTATCCTGTATAAATGGAAAACACTTTTACATAACGGTTCTTTTAAAGTAGTGATATCTTTGATATACAAAGGTCTGAAACTAGATGGTGTATTTTCCCATCAAATAGATACAATTAAATTAAAACATTTTGGGCACAAAACTAAAATTAAAAAGTCCATACATTAAAAAAATTAGCATGCAATTGGAAGCAAATTGTAAATACTTTCTTCATTTGACTTTAAACCGTAATGGAAATATTAAAAAAATAAAAATAGTACATATTTACAAGGTATACACAGGTGATATACAAATTAAGGCAGGGGATAAGCAAAACATATTTTTACTTTAAAAAAAGGTGAAATTGCCATAAAAGTCAATGTATTTTTGACACCCAATTGCACATAAGAACATAAAATCATATTGTTAATAAATGATATGTTCTTCCCAAAAACTGCATATATTGTAAAAAGGTGTATTTATAAAAACTATTGTTGGGTGTCCAATAACTAAATTATTGAAGCTATAAAAATAATATTGGTAATTTTGTGAAACAATGCATTATTAAATGTAAAAATGTTGGAGAACATGTGCTAAGATGATTTTTTGAATAATTCTAGGTCGCAGAATTCGGCCTTGTACCATCTTCTGTTAGATCATACCTAGATGAAACAAAGAAAATAGATTTATGCTTTGTAAAGGTTTACAGTATTAAAAATTAAACAATTTCACTGGCCCAATAAAAACTCACCACTGAGTCCAGCCTTTGCTAAGTTCTTCGGATGCCAGTTCTATCAATAACTGTAATACAGGGAGGATGTATTAAAACCCATACAAGAAATGAATCTCGGTAGCAGTTTAGAATTTGATGGTTAAGTCTCAAAGCACTACATTTTACATTCAACTGTATAATAAGCACTATCAGAGCGAATAGGTTTGACATTTCCATAGTAATTCTCGAAGATGCCAACATCAGACAGGGCCACATGCACACATAAGGCCAGAATAGGCAAACACTGCATTCTTTGCACACTCAAACACGCACATCTCCATACATACAAGCCACACATGTAAATGTTTCCATGTACAGAGACTACACATGTAGGGGCTGCCATGTGCATAGGTAATACACATATCCTTGTACACAGTGAATACCAGGAGGCTCACATATAGTTGTACACAAATCACTCACAGGCACACCTGTATATCTCCTATATGGCCCTTTATCATGAGTGTCATTTTCATCTAGTTTTGTTTGCTTGGCCAACATAATTTTGCCTGTTGGGATCTGTAAGCCTATACCTATAGACTTAAAACAAATGTTCTAGAATGCAGTTTGTTTTCCAAAAAAGAGGACTGGTGAAATTTACTCACTACATAAAATATCAATTTGACACTTAGAATGCTGATACTTTGAATTTTTGCTTTGCTGTTTTCAAATCAATCAAATATTTTGTCCTTTTGAATCAAAAAAGACAAAAGCTGGAAACCCAATGAGATTAAATGGCCCGGGTAAACAATATAAGGGATACAGGGGTGCCAGTTTGATGAATCAAAATGACAATGTATTTAAAGAATTATGACTAATTTAGATTGTCATATAACCTGGATATCTGGACAGTAGAAGTATGCCTGTCCCCCCTCCAGTGGTTTTTGATGCCAGACATTAGTGAGAATACAATTAAAAGATGCAATTATAGACTGGAAGACCACAAAAGTAAATACACAAAATGCTGTTGACATTAAACTTTTAACAACCAATATTTTTTTTGTAAGATGAATACGATAAACGGCTTGCTTGAAGAACAGGTCTGCAACACGTGGTAAATTATGGGCAACATTGATGAAATTGTTAAATATGCTTGTTGTGCAACTATGAAAATGGAAAATCGATATTGACATATTAAAAAAAACTGCACACCTTAAAGGAGATTCACCTATGAAAACCCCCTCTGTCAAAGACTTCTTTTGTCCAAAATTGTAACAAGATATCTATAAATTCATTTTATTGTACAATTATTGTCATGATTTTAAGGTAACCAAAATATAGTTTGCCTTAACAGTTTTCTGTACCATAGTTAGGAGCACGTCCTTCTTGAAAGGTATTTTTAGATGAGGACATCCAGTATTCTTCAATGGATTCCAAGGGAACAGAGTTGGCTCTTACTTTTGTTGGGATCCATTACAATTCTGGAATAAGGCATTTGTATTCCTACACCCTGATACAGTGGGTAACAGTAATTTAAAGATGTGTAAACTATACGTATTATTCTGTATTTGACACATCCCCTCTCCCCACCCCTCCCGGGTCTCCTCAGAAAAGCAGAATTAGAGAGGGAATCGGAGTAACTAAACACACGTCTCGAGGGAAACCTCAAGGACCATAAAGGGAAGAGTGGGGCTGTTTTCCCACATTCTTTCAAAATTCAGATTCAGCAGGAAGCACTGTTTTTAGCTACATTGTGACTTCCACCCTCTATTGCAATGTCACCTTTCACATTATTTAAAGTCCAGCTGTCTGGCAATGTGGTGTTCACAGTATGATTGACTCAATGTATCTTAAGTCAGGTGACCAAAATGTAATTTTAGCTCATAGACGCCTACATGCCTCCATTGTTAGAAAACAAAACGTTTTATTACCTATTTCAGAAAATATGTATATTTCTGTAGCATTTCTAAGTAAACATCCTTATTTTTCTGGTAAATCGGAACACTCCCTTTATTTGTACACTAATAACTTGATTGCAAATTGCAAGCCCTCGACCTTACCTTTCCAAGCAGCCCTTTGTCTCTGGATAAGAAGCCACCACTGTTTTTCACTGCTACATCTAATGTTCTCCTATGAACATCTGCAAGCGAAACACTGAAATCAAAGCTAAAACAAAGAGAGAAATGAAATCGCGTAAACACAAATGATTCAATCAGCAATCCATTTACCTTACTTCTAGATCTTCAATTTGTCACAACGCGAAAATAAAGAGTGAAATTTATAAGTATATATATATATTTATATATATATATACTCTTTTTTTTTTACATCGACCATAAATCATGACATACTAATATTTTGCTATGGTACTTCGGGAATGTATCTTCAAAAGGCCTTGTTTTGAAATCCAATTTTAAAAAACACTCTAGTTCACCTACTCAAAGTACAGAGCACTGGATTGGAAACTACTCTACATCCCTTTCATCCTCTCATTTCACAGAGAATTTAAGGTAAAGCTTTGCCCTTCACCACGTCCGTAGAGTGCTCTTCAGTGTAGAATTGCGATATTATTGTCCATGTGTGCAAAGTGGACTTCCTTTGCAATACGTATGCCATGACCAGGAAAACTAGCGCAATAGGTTGGTATATTGTGTTAATGTGCCACGAAGCCTGAGCTCGTTTGACCCCTTTGCTTTAAAATATTTTGCACAAAATACTGAGGTGTAAGCAGACAAAAATGAAGGCCTTTAAGTACCTGATTTTGCAAGTTAGACCGATAATAAATGTAGACATGTGCTTGAGAAGGAACTGTACCCATACTTTCTTATATGTGCAAAGGCAGCCAACTATCCCGTTACATAATAGGGGTAATTCTTCACATGTAAGAAAGCAGTTCTTCTGATGAGCATTAGACTTGGGCCTACACAATATTTACAAACATGTAGGAATCCAGAAACAGTTATCACTGGAAGAATATAGCGATGCCTGGCATTTATCCAATGTGATTTATCAATAACAAGTAATACGTAGCCTTTCACATACAAAGAAAACACTTCTGAGGATTAGCATAATAAATTCAGCATAAAAGGTGGCTTCAAATAATTTTGTTCCTCAAACAGTAATAAAGGTCGACCTGCTGAAAAATGGCCTTCCTTTGTAATATGCAAGCTGTCACTTTGCAAGGTTGCAAAGTGTGCTATAATTTAGAGATACCTTGGCGGCAGATTCTCCAAGAGGCCAGGGGCAGCACAAGTGAGGTCATGCTCATGCTGGCCACCTGATGACATCACATGGTTAACAAGTGCCCGACCATTAACCCTTCAACAGCCTAGATTTTACCAGGGGTGTGGAAGGAATGAAAACAACAGAAAGTAACAGGGTTCTTTCAGTCCTCTTACCTTTCAGCTCTTGCATATCTTCATGAACCTGAGGACTATAAATAGCAAGGACAGTGCCAGAGGTACCAATAGGGCAAGCCAAGCGTGGCACATAGTAACCCTTTAAAGCTGTACGTGACATCCATGTGCCTTAAATGTTTTCTCTTGCCAATGTATAACCTAGGTGAATATGTCCTTACAGTATTGTATTGTATTGTAATTGCATTTATATAGTGCTTACTACCCCATACGAGGCATCAAAGCGCTTTTTCAGCGAGTAGTAGGATTAGTGTTGAATTAGTACAGTGAAATATGAAAGTAATTTGAGTGGTTGATAGGTTAGTCAGTTATTTGGATTCAGAAGGATAGCGGAGGGATAGAAGAGGGAAAAAGGTTTGCATTTACATAGCGCTTGTTACCCCTGATGGAGTGTTGAAGCGCTATTTTTGGCAAGTAGCAGGCGCGGTGCGTCCATTGGGGCGTTGGGGTGTAGCCCCCCGCCCGCAGCTCCCTTGGCGTTTCTGAACTTAAGTAAACTGAATCAGTTTACTTAAGTTCAAAGACGCCGAGGGAGACTGAAGGGGGTGGGCGGTCCAGCGTCATGTTGACTGACATGATTGTCAGACCAGGGGCAACAGGCAGCAGCACAAGTGCACATGAGTGGGGAAGGTGAGCGAATTTATCGCCCGTGCCCAGTCATGCGCACTTGTGTTTGCACTGGTTTGCGCCTGGCGCTGCTAGCTGCTAGCAGCGCCAGGATTGGCTGAGAGGGGCTGCAAGTCCACTCCAGTGCCGTTCGTGAAGGCGCCAAGGGGAGCAGAGGTGGCGCTGACCGGCTGTGAGGTTAAGTTTTCAGTTTTATAATTATATTTAATTCCCGGACCCCCGCGAGTCCAGACTGCTACTACTCCTACTGATTGACTATTAGCTGCGCCGAGCAGGCTCAAGTGCGCAGTGCAGCGCTGCATATTTACTATATTGCATTGCATTAGCTGACTTTAGTTCAGTTGGGACGGGGAGACGTGAGTTCCGAGACCGAAA
Source organism: Lissotriton vulgaris (assembly GCF_964263255.1). Lineage (NCBI taxonomy): Eukaryota > Metazoa > Chordata > Amphibia > Caudata > Salamandridae > Lissotriton > Lissotriton vulgaris. Next base: position 667,989,595 of record NC_141698.1, read on the forward strand.
AAGGGAGGTGGACTCTTCTATCCGACCACACCTATTGTAGGGTGGTAGTGCAGTGACATGATGAGGCTCTACTCTTAGTCTGAAATATTTGCACAAGTAAAACATTTTTTAAGAAGTTGTGAAAACGCACGCCGTGGTACTAAAATGTCTACTGCTGTGTTTTATAAAGTGAACTTTCTTTTTGTTAGTCTTACAATTACTTTCATTTTTTCGTGTTTTATAGTCAGTGATGCTGGCCTCACACACATTCCATTTAGGAGCTACCATTTTTACTGGAATCCTCATATGCTCTTTGCAACCAAAAGCAAGGGTGTTTGCTGAGGCAATACGCAATACAATATTTAACTTTGGCTTTCTGAGTTCGAGAAGGGCACAGAACTCCTTTTCAGCGCCATTATTTCACGAGCATGTTTTTCCTGCTGCTCGGCTGCTTTTCCCGCTGTTTGCTATGCATGGCTATTTGATTGCGCGTTTGGATTCATCTACGACTACCTTGCTGAGCAGGCGGCTGTCTCTTTGCCTACTCCTTAGCGTAACTGTGTTAAAATATCCTATTCCAGCTGTAACACTTGTTTTACAAGAGCCTTGGTTTTGTCTGACACAATATGGATCAATATTTGCCCTTCGTTATCATGGGTGATATATTTGTTTGCCTTCAGAGAAACATTTGCTGTTCTTTAATCTCCAGCGTGCAGGTCAATATTGATAGGGTACAGCTCACACAACCTTAGTATTAGATGGGGCTGTCTGGTCTCAGATGAAAGCTGCCTAGCAGGCCGAAAGAAATGCATTTTTATTATCTGCCATTTACATATTTATTTATATCGCTCAAAGTCTTCTTTCCAACGAGGCATACTGCTCATATTTGTAAATATACTCTAAAAGTCTAAACTTTAAACACTATTCTCCCCCCCATTTACAAAATTATTTTTAAAAAGCTAAGCTTCTAATGTTAACCTTGTTTTAGAATGAATTAATTGAATGTAGCACCGCTGGTTTCAGAACTCGCTGTTGTAAAACATTATTAGAGACGCCATGTGACAGGTTCAATGTGACATTCATCATTTTCAGTGAACAGTGCCGAAGCGCTTCCGTTTGTTCTCGAGAGCGGCGTGGTATTCCTGGTGTTTTACACATGGATTAACAGGTGACGAGCTCTAAGAAGTCCAGGTTATTAGGCCGTGTACTGAGCTCATTGTGGTAGCTCACTTCACATCTTTGTGATGTGCACCCTGGCTGTCAGTGTGTGGGTCACATAATGCAGGTGAGGGATAGTGAGCGCACTTCGGAAACACACCCGCCATTAGTGCAGGTTAGTAGGCCGTGTCCTGAGCTCACAGTGGAAGCTCACACCATGCCCTTCATCAAAAAAGATTCCCTTTGGGCACCTTATACTAGAAACAACAATTCTCTCAACCACATAAGACAAATATTAATGAAAAACAAAAGCTAAACTATAGAAGCAATGCAACAGATATAACAATAAAAACCCTATTGTAAAATAATCCTGCACAGTTTATTCATATACATTGAAACATAATTAAAATTGGGAAACGGACATTATTTGAAGAAGGAAAATTACATACAAAAATCATAAACTTCCTATCAGTAAAAAGGAAATACAAAACAGAGGTTTTGTTCATTTGGAGGCTACCGGGTTTGCACGCGGGACGTATGCACATTAGGATTCGAGGGGGTACACGCTCGTATTTAGAAGTGTAGAAGGCTTGATACAGCTTCGAAGCTCCTGTGTGAGACCGCAATATTATAAACAGTGGAAGGTATAAACGTGTATTATCCAAGTCACGTTCCACGCCAATTCGAGGTCTTATTTTACCGCGTGCCTAATTGGAACCGCTAGAACGCTTGATGCGTCAGAATTTCGTGCAGCTGCAGATGTTTTCATTGCGCTTCGTATGAAGTTTGAAGTTTAGCTTCCTGTGCATTTTATACAAGCACTGTTATCTGGAGGATGAGAGCGTGAAACACGATTTGCCTTTAGCTCCATCTAATTTGAATGAATTTCGGTGCGAATACGATTGGAATAGTGAGCAAGAATTGTATGTTCCATATGTTTTAAATGAAAACCTTTATTCTCGCTGGACGAGAACAACCTGAATAGAAAAGGAGGTGTATACCCCAAGGTTGGAAGGGTCTTAATCTGATTAGAGAACTATTGGGGAGACATTACATGTAAACCTGATGAAGGTGGCAATATGTTAGTGACAACGAAACGCGTCGATGCAAAAGGAGAAATACACCCTACATGAACTGAGGATAATTGTGACTTTTTGGCTGAATTAATTTTCTGTTTTGTATCTCCTTTTTACTGATGTTTCCTTCTTCAAATAATGTCTTTTTCCCAATTTTAATTATGTTTCAATGTATATGAATAAACTGTGCAGGATTATTTTACAATAGTGTTTTTATTGTGATATCTGTTGCATTGCTTCTATAGTTTAGCTTTTGTTTTTCATTAATATTTGTCTTATGGGGAATCTTTTTTGACGAAAGTCAGTTGTGGTACCCTATCCCTTTGGTACTGAGGTCCCTCTCTATTTTATTAGAGAAGCTCACACCATGACAGTGTCTTTGTGGTGAGCCTCCTGGCTGATCGTGGGTACGCCTCTCTACCACTCTCTAGCTTCAAAAACATAAAAATAGAAATGTTTCTGACGCTAGGCCCTGCTGGCACACAGTGTGTATATTGCCCTCAGGTGCGTGGCTCTGGCAGGGCCTAGCTTCAGAAACATTTCTATCTACATGTTGTTATATGACATCCCTTTATTAATGTAATAACTGCACTTTCACAATTGCATTACTAACCTTCCTGCTTCTCAAATTTGCTTGAAAATGCACCATTTACCCACTCTTTTTCCAAAATGTTTTCCCCGAGCCCTCCTTAAGATGTTCGGGCTCGCTCGCTGCACTCGCTTGCCATGGTGTACTCCAACAGAACGTTTACGCCCCACCACTTGCAAATGTCAGCAGCACGCTACTCCGGAACCCACAAAGGATTAGTGGTGAATTAGTATAGTGAAATATGAAAGTAATTTAAGTGGTGGATACTAATCAGTTATTTGTATTGAGAGGGATAGAGGAGGGAAAAAGGTTTGCATTTATATAGCACTAGTTACCCCGTGTTTTTGTACGAAGAAATAGGTCCAGAAAAATATGGTGTAGGGCGTTTATAATCATTGGGCCAGATTACAATTTTGGCGGATGTAATACCCTGTCACAAACAAGACGGATATTCCATCCACCAAATTACAAGTTTCATAGGATATAATGGAATTGAAATTTGGCAGAAGGGATATCCGTCACGTTTGTGAAGGAGTAATACTGTCTGCCAAGATCGTAATCAGGCCCATTGTCTTTTGCAATAACTTGTTCTTGTTTTAACCCTTTAAGTGCTGCCCTCGGCCAACGGTCGTCACGAGCACTACCTTGCCAGTGCTGCGCACGACCGTTGGCAGACGGGTCAGCATTCGTTATTCGAATGTTCAGCACTCGGCGCTGAACGTTCGACGCTCGGAAGGTGTTAAGGCACGTCCACTGTTTTGGTTTATTCCCCTAGATCTGCATTCAGTTTCGTAGACTGCTATTGTGTCTGAGTGAGCGCTGTGTGCACAACAGCACTGATGTGTGTTTGCAGCCAGGCCAGTCATGCGACTTCAATTTCGCTGGCCAGAGCTTGTGAGGCCACAACAGAATGTTCAGTGCAGAGCGAATGGATTTTGAAATAGAGAGTGACCATTAAAACCAGAAATTAGAAATGCATGCATACAGGGCTGCCAAAACAGCACGTGAGGAGAGCCAGGGGCCCTCTTTATGTTTACCACAAGGAAGACCACAGTCTGGCAGTTTCCTTCCCTAAATTGGTCAAGCCCGTCTTCTTTGGCAGTGAAGCATCTGCTTTAGAAGCAAATTCTGCAGTGATAGGATTGTAGATGAGTTGACATGAGCACATGTCACCAATGTATTTGGAAGGTAAGCAAAAAGGTTCCATAAATAAGGTCTACATGTAATCATTTAAGATGCATGAGAAGTAACCAAAATGTTCCAATCACTGCGTTCATGTTGGTAACCTCGTGCCCAGCTAGGAAACATATTTAGAGCTACATATTTTCTTAGTCCCGAGACTAATATGGCTCTGTGTATTACTTGGCAACTAAAGAAAAATAAATATCATCAAGTTATGCAGAGAAAAATCAACTGCAGCCTGCATTTTTATAAGTGCTGCATTTTTAAAAGTGGAATATAAGAACTGATGTGCTAATGAAAATACATTTGTGTAGACAAACTTAATTGCAAACACAATTCTACTAATGTGTGCTGCTCAAACACATTTTTTAAAATGTATCAGAAGAAGCCTTTAAACTATGTAAGTTCTAAGTCACACACAACACTAACCAACACAATATAACAGCAGCACAACATCAAAAGAACACAAGATGGCGCCAATGTATTTCAAAATGAAGCAATAATCCTGCTAGTGGCTCTTAAACAAGGAGATCGTGAGATGTTTTGTTTCCGTGCTTTCACATACATCAATATTTTAAAGGAACAAGGGCCCCTTACTGTGAAATACCAAAAGCCATATTACATAGAGATACAATGAAATCTATGCAAAGTGTCCAAATGGAAATCCAATTGTATTTATTAAACATTATAGCGCAATGAGGTGAGAAACCCACCGGAAAAAAAGTTTAAAAAACTTCTAGGCTCAGACATTTTTCATGTGACTTAATGAGTACCAATCTTAACTCTTAATGACCCACATCATTCTCAATCAACTAGAATTTTAGTACCTTACTGTAAAATGACAAGGATTATCCTGGTGAACTGGACAGGGAAGGTTATCTGTCTTAGAACTGCTTCTAAATATACCCGGATCAAATGCTTTTCAGGCCTCCATGCAGATAGTGAAAGGCCTATACAAGATAATGCATATTACCACAAGGAGAACAAGGAAGACTGTCAGTTTCCTTCCCTGAGTTGGTCAAGCCCGTCTTCTTTGGAAGTGAAGCATCTGTCTGAGAAGCAAATTCTGCAGTGATAGGACTCTAGGTGAATTGTCACGATCCATTTGGTGGCACTGACATGCACATGTTTGCATAGCACTGGCAGTAAGTTAGGGCAGATGAAAGACATGTTGGATGAGGGGACTGGATCAGTCCAGAGGTTTTAGGAGTGCCTTCTGATAAACAGAGTGGGGGAGAGACAAGCTACAGTCTCACAAATATCCTCCTTTTAGGGGGAATTAAATGCAAGCATGGATATCGTTAAATAATTGGGCAAGTCTCGAAACCAGCTCTAACTGGAGGGCTTTATATACAGAAAAATCATCCTCAAGGGATTGCTTTAGCAGGCACAATCAGATACTAGCTGCTTTCCCTAATGTGATGACAGTAGTCAAAACAGTAAGATACTCTTCTAAGCTTACTCTTTTTGAGGATGGCTGTGGCTAAAAAAAAAAGCTCATCCTGTCCATAAAAGGAGTAAGAAATTCTCTGTACAGTTTTTGATAACGTTTCAAAAACACCTCACACAAATGTTGTAAGTTTCCTCGGCAAAGTGCCCCAAGTCTTCATCCAGAATTTTCTTAACACAATTTTATAATTTCTTCCCATTTATTATTTTGATCTTCGGTTTCCGAGCTAAGAGCCTTTCATCCTTTTATCCTCTTAAAACGTATTTTGTGGTAGACTGCATTCTGATTCACTAGTTCTTTTTCTAATCGCAAGAGCCTGCCACTCACCATAAATGAGATTAATTTGTACTCATTTTCTTTGGAGTGAAAGTTCTTGAATTTCGGCTGAGCCAGAATCAACTGCCTTCAAGTCTCTTGAAAGGTGCTATTTCTGAGCTTTCTTGTATGTGTCATCCCTGCCAAAAAGTCCCCATCAGAAAAACTTACACATATCCTACACTATTGCTGACACAGTAGACTCTTCAATCGTTTTGAAACATTCCCATAACCTATTTCTTTTAATAACTCTAGCCAAATAATGTCTGCGAACAGCGAAGCATCAATTTTCTACCCTGCCCATGGGAAACATCATTAACAACGAAGGCATTACCACGCGTAACGTTTACAAAGGGGCACTTACCACGTAAACGTCTTTTCAACGCGTATGCCTTCAACGATCGTCTTTACCACGCATAAAAAAAAACGTAGGATTAAAAAGGGGGGTTGCCCCCCCCCATAAAAAAAAGAACCCGCCGTGCCGAAGAAATCAGCATCGTTTGAGAGGAAGCGGAATAAACTTCTGCTTCCTCTTTGCGACGTGATAAAGGTGATGCAGGGAAAACGAATTCCGTGGTAACGCATGCGTGGAAAAGGCATGCGTTGCAACGGAATTCGTAGTAACGACATATAACCCCTGCCCATGTGCCATTATGCATTTCTACACTCGAGATTACATGAAGGGTCAAACAAAGAGGTATGCGATCTGAAGGAGCAGGTGGAAGTATATCCAACTCAACACATTTAAGGTCCCTTGCTACCAAAAAGGAATCTATTCTAGCCGAACCTAGATAGTCTCTGCTACAGTAAGTAAATCTAGATGCAGTATGTGCTGTTGATGCCAGGTATCAATCAGCCCATAGCTCTGCTGTAATAACTGATTTGTCGCTTTCATTTTTGCACCACTTTTACTTAGATGTTTATCTTGGGCTACTCTAGTCTTCATCTATGCAAGCATTTGATGTTTTCCTGATAATCATCATGCTTTTGTCTTGATGAAATCCAAGTCTGCAGTCTTCTTTATGTTAACAAAATCTATACTTACCAGTACCATCAGAAACAGCTCTCAGTCGTGGAGTCCACTTATCTTACAGTGATCATGATTTCAGATTCTGGATGTGGGTCTGAAGTTGAATTGAAGGATGAATTGCCAGACAGAGATACATTCTTTATTTCAATTATTTTCTATTGTTAATCTCTCAATACTTTGTTTCTTTCTTTGCTGCATAGGTAAATTATTCTATAAGTGTTCAGATAGAGAAGGCAGAACTTTTGACTGGCTCAGATAGCTCTTGAAGAACTCATTTGCTTTAATTACCTCCTCATGTTGCTGCTTGCCCTGCATGGCTTTTTGAAGGCCAGCATTAATTGTCAATCTACTTTTTCCTGGTTGTCCCAACAGGAGCAGTAGGAGGCTTGTGCATTGTGTCATGTCAATCTACTTTGTCTAAGAAGTAGTGTAAAGGCTTCACAGTCCACATGGACATCTACCTGAAGTTCAGGGCTCTGATTATTTCTTTCGCATTGTTTCGGCTTTTCCAAAGTCCCCTCTTGGTTGTCTTCTGTCACCAGGTGCATTTTTTCTTAGGGAATCGCCTCAAGTTCCCTACTGTTGTCACAACTCATTGTAGTTCCCATAGAGCTGCCCTTTTCAGGATCAGATTTCAATAAATGATGAGGTTTTGATTCTGCTCTCTCTTCTCAGATTCTATGGAGTGCTTTTGTTTCTATAGATACTAAAGCAGCACAACAGTTCTCATCTTGAGCCTGAAGCCATTGTCTGCTCACAAGTGACTTCTAAGCCATTTCTGCAGCCACAGGAGAGAAATTATAATTGCTACTAAATGATGCTTACAACCCCCGATTTGGTGTTGAAGAGCTTATAGCGAGTAGCACGCTGCTCCGGAATCCGAGTTAAGTAGTTAATCCAGTGGTATTGTTGGTTATTGGCATTTGACTTCAGTTTTACTAACTAGGGCAGCATGTGAAAACTATTGGTAAGCAGGATGAAAGACCACTCCAATACAGTAACAGGCAACTCATGGACAATACATAGGAAAATCCAAAAAATGAGCCATACTTCTCACATGAATTCTCAATATTAATGGTTTAATGTGAATCTTTTTCATAACTGTACTAAAAATGTTTCCATCTTCTGTGTTCTTAGAATGTGAAAAATGCCCAAGTCAATTAGCCGAGAGTGACTGAGGCCAGCTGCGGGCAGTCACTATTCCACAACATCATTATAACCCATGACTTTTTATATTTAAAATAGCATAGAATAATAACAAAGAGACTTACGTTTCATCATACACAGGGTTCAAATTCTTCTTTGACGTGTGTGTTTTTCTTCTCCCTGATCTTCTCTTGTCGGGTAGTAAATATAAACGGACGTAGGGATCAGAGCCCACCTCTGAAAATGCTATTAAATTTCTAAAATAAAAAATAAAGAAACATGTTGGCATGTTTATCAACAATGATATTAATGTAATTAGGTAACAACTACTATTATCTGTTCTGTGATACTGAACAATAGGCAATTGTTTGGACAGGTAGGAAAAAATAAATGATTATATTCACTTTGGAATCCACAATTAATTATCTGTTTTCTGGATTAGAAGCATGTTAAATTACACTTCCTTTTTCATATTCAGACACAATTTGGTTGTGTCTAACTTCTGTGACTGTAGCCAATTACTACTTAACAGGTTTGCATATATCAAGAAACGACTTTCTGAACACGTCAAAATTATAATATTTTACCATTCAACAATACCATACTACATTCAAGTATGTTTTACTTAACTGCATATGACTTTTGCAGTGTGAGTCTCTACTAATCAAGTCAAAGTAATTTACTTCACCTTACTGTGTACGGAGACTTTTTCAACAATTACATCATAAATATTACAATAACACCCACTTTTAACCTCATGGGCGCTATTGTAATTACGGCCGTATGCTGAGATTTTTAAAAACCCATGTTACATGACGAGCTGGGCTCGTCATCAGCGTGCGAGGAGGCTACACCATGACGAGCCCAGCTCGTCATGAGTGTGGAAGGGGTTAAAACATTTAGGGTCTGATTTAGAGTATGGAGTACAGTTTGCACTCCATCAGAGCAACGGAGTGATATACTCCATCACATTAACAGAGTACTCGTCCTTAGCATTTACAGATGTCTGCCGGCCCTGTGGACATCTCTAGTCATTGGTAGGAACTAATGTTTCCTACCAATGCCTCTTAGCATTCTTTTTGTTTTTTCTTCAAACAGTAGTGAAAGTTCCTTATTGAAAAATCTAATCTAATGACACCCACACCACAGCAGTTGTCGCCTAGAAAGATAAAGTAGTTTAACATTTTTCACTGGCCCTTACCACCAGGTTTTTTCCAGGTGGTGGCAGATACTGAAAATTAGTACTTAGTTACAGTCGCAACACTGGTGTAACAAACCATGAGGGGGCCTCCCTGCAAGGCACCTGGAGGGGCCCCCTACGGCCTCAATCAGGAGCCCTGCAGCCAGAGTGCTGTGCTGAGGGGGCCCTCTGGAACTTGGGGCCCCCCCGGACCGCAGGGGCTGCGGGGGCCTGTGTTACGCCCCTGAGTCGCAACATAGTACCCTCTCCGTCAAACTATATATCAGGCCCCTAATTCCCTAAGCACTCCGTAATCATGAACACACATGATTGCGCACATTTCTATTAACATATGATATCAAGAGAAAGGACCATTTGCCTACCAATGATAACAACAAAGGCAGGACCAAATAAAGAGCAAGATAGTAACTCATAATCGTTTGCTTAGTGCTAAGAGAGAGCATACGCTCCAACATGATATGCTAATTTGCGTGGCAAACTGTGACCTACACAAACATGCAGTTACATTATCTCAAGGCTCCATCATACCTATTAAGATTAGATTGATAATAGGCTCTTCACCCGTTATACTTTATCGGATAAGCCAGGAAGTTTATACCACAGTGACATTAGTATGTGATTGGAGAGGGCAGGTTACTCTATGTAAAGGAAATCTTTCCTGTCTTGGCTGTGGATGCATGTTCTTTGACTACCCCCAAGGTCTCCAGGTAATTTGAAAATCATGTTTAGCATATGGGACCGTTGGGGACACGTTTTTAATTAGAGGTTCCTCATGATTAAAAGTTTTTATGATGATCTGCAATCTAGTCTACTTAAGTATTTCTTTCGAGAAATAAAAGTTTAGTATGGAACTCAATGGTTCTGAAGGGGTAGAGTGGGTTGCATGAAAATCTACAGATGATGTGAAAGCTGGAGCACTAGCAATGCCTTCTAGATCCATCAAAATAGAGGAGTAACACCAGGAATGAGCTCCAGACAAAGATTTTCCAAAGACATATAGATGGACCCAAAGAATTGCTCCTAAAGTCAGTGTACCAAAGTATAATGTGTACAAAAAGAAAGCACTGAGATCACATGAAAATGTCAGCAAAAGGAATGTTAGGAAATAATTGGGATGGGCAGATTTTCATCAGCACTAACCAAAACCCATCAACATTTTCATCTTTTATTAGTATTCCCTAAACGTTCTTCAAACATTGGCACTTTACAGAGCTTTATAAGAAGGAGAGAAGTAGAGTGCGAGGACTGAGATTGAGAAAGGGAGTGAAAGAAAGTTAGTTCAGCTAAGAAATTGGACGAGAGACTACACGTAGAGTTTGTCATTTCCCATATTAACAACAATTGTATCCTTCTTTTTAAAAGTACGCTGGCTTTCCCAAATATAAATCAGTTATGCAAGCAATATTATTGTTTCTGAACCATTACAGAACATGCATGCCATTGTAGTCTACCCTTTTAATTTTAGAATTTTACTTTTATGTTGGTGTTTTGGAGTGAGGAATATGCAAACCCTGCTATGCCTTAATGGAGCCGTTGCTTTCAGTTAGTTATAGATTAATAGAGCAATGCAAAAAAAAATGACATTGTAATATTTATTATTATTTGCAGGAAAACACTTTTTGATACAAATTCAAAACTTTCAATGCTTCCTCCAAGGCTAGGTGTCCATAGTTGTGTTTGGTATAGACCCAAATGAACATTTTCCCATTGAAATGTAACTCGAGAGAACTCCTCAATGTATTTCAAGCTTTAAACCTACTTTAGTGGTGCACTGTAAAATAGCCAACCACAATTACAAGACATTTTGATCTTGTTTACCGGAAGCACATATTTGTGAAGAAGTACTCAGCAAGGTTTAAGCTACCCGTTTGGCATGGCTTGTCATGTTGGACACATTGGGGGAGCTCACTGCAACACTTAAAACCACCACATAAGAAATAACACACCAATCTCACCATTAGTTGTGTGTTTTTAATGAGTTTATACTCAGGCAAACAAAACAACACAAGTGAGTTTTCTAATCTCGACACAATATCCGGCTTGGTTGACAATAATAATATATATTTTTTTAAGTCACCTGAAGACTCAAATGAACAAGTTACTTACCTTCAGTAACGCTTTTTCTGGTGGACACAGTATCTGCCTGTGGATTCCGCACCTTGTGAATATCCCGTGCGCCAGCAGCATTTGGAAATTTTTTGTAGCTCTCCACGCCGATGAGGACGACGTCACAGAAGTCCGGCTTCGCTCGCGACTCCGCTGACGTCACTGGAGCCATAAGAGAGCCTCGTCGGCGTGATGATGTCAGTTCTGCCCTTTTTGTTCCTTACCTTCAAAGCACACGGACGGACCAACACCAATATGTACAGTATAAATAGTACACAGGGTTTGAAACAATACACACAGTGTAAAAACAATTCAGAAAAATACTTTCATTGAAAGTACAATTAAACAATATCAACATTGTAGGTATACAAGGGTGGACAACGTGGAGGTGGGTGGGCCAGTGAGGAATCCACAGACAGATACTGTATCCACCAGCAAAAGCATTACTGAAGGTAAGTAACTTGTTCTTCTGATGGATACATCTGCCAGTGAATTCCTCACCTTGTGAATAGGGTCCCACAGCAGTCTCCACTCCCGGAGGAGGGTGTCCATCCTTCTATACCAAAAAGTCCTGTATGACAGAACGCGCAAAGAGACCATCTGTCCTCAGCTCGGAATCTAAGCAGTAATGCTGCGCAAAAGTGTGGAGGGAGGCCCAAGTTGCCGCTCTACAAATGTCCTCTACAGAAACACCTCTAGACAAAGCAGATGTTGAAGACTATGCTCTAGTAGAGTAAGCTCTAATACCCTCTGGAGGTTCCTTAGAGGCCAAAGAGTAATAGATCTTGATGCATAAGATAATCCATCTTGAAAGGGTGCGCTTGTGCACCGCATTGCCTTTCCTGCAGCCAGCAAAACCCACGAAGAGCTGGTCATCCACACGATAGTCTTTAGTTCTATCAATGTAAAAACTCACTGCCCTCTTAGGAACCAGGCGGTGAAGCCGCTCCTGCTCCTTGGAAGGGTGAGAGGGAGGATAGAAGGAAGGAAGGGTAATGGACTGCACCAGATGGAAGGGAGTTATTACCTTAGGCAGAAAAGCAGCCCTGGTCCTGAGTACCGTTCTTTCAGCATGAATGGTCAAAAATGGGGGTTTTGAACTCAGAGCTTGAAGCTCACTTACTCTCCTTGCCGAGGTAATAGCAACCAGAAAAACTGTCTTAAAACATAACAGTCTTAAGGGACACTTGTGCAAGGGCTCAAAAGGAGAACCCATCAAGTAGGTTAAGACAAGATTTAAGTCCTATTGAGGCACAATAAATGGAGTGGGCGGAAATTTGTTGGTAAGGCCCTTAATGAATCGTAACACAATAGGCGATTTAAACAAGGACGGCTGATCCAGCAAGTAAAGGAAAGCCGACAAAGCCGATAAATAGCCCTTCACAGTAGCCACAGCAAAACCCTGCTGGGCTAAAGAAAGAGCAAACTGAAGGATGTTGGATAAACGAGCCCTTAAGGGGTCAATAGACTTCTCTCCACACCTTGAGACAAATTTGGACCACCGATACGAATGAATAGACTTGGTGGAGTGTCGCCTGGCCAAAAGAATCACATCCACCGGCGGGAGAGAGAAAGAATTCAGATTGCCCGTTCACCAATGATGGTATCTGTCTAAAGAATATGCCAATTCTTTTTTAGCATTTTCTTAAAATAATTAGCCCCCGCCGAATAGGGAGTTACCATCCGGAACTTGCCCTTATCTGTTTTTGTTTTTTCTTTTTCCAATAGCAACTGATTTCTCTGCATGCCTCTCACTTTCTGTAACGTGGCATTAAGTGCTGTAGGATTATAGCCCCTTACAATAAACCTGGAAATGCATTCAGATGCAGCCATTTCAAACTCTCCTTCCTTGGAACAGTTTCTTTTCTGCCTGAGTAGTTCCCAGTACAGAATACTCCGGACGAGTTTGGTAGGATGACTGCTGGTTGCATAGAGTATCGAATTGCCCGCAGTGGATTTGCGATACAGCGCAGTTTGTATGTTGCCCTCCTCAACATATACTCTCAGGTCCAGGTAGTCCATTGCCACTGGACTCACTGTACCCGAGAATCTTAGATTTAATTTGTTCTGGTTGAGGAGCTCGATATATCCATGTGCCGATTCCCCTGTTCCCTGACACACAATGAAGAGGTCATCTATATATGGATACCACTCTATGACCTGGCCTACGACGATACCACTTAGGTAGGTTTTGGGTAGCCGCTCCTCCCACCAGCCAACAAACAAGTTTGCGTAGCTGGGGGCGAAGCAGGTACCCACTGCCGTACCAGTAAGCTGTTTGTAGTGTTGATCCTCAAACAGAAAGATCTTGTTCCTCAAACAGAATTCAATAAATTCTATGAGCATTTTGTTGTGTTAAGTACCACTGTTGGCGTTTTTCTAGATAGAACCTCACTGCCTTTAACCCATCCTCATGGTTTATACATGTATAGAGGCTTGTGATATCAAGGACCATAATCTTTTCGAAGTCCAGTAGGCTCTGTGGATGGTGAGTAAGTGATTTCTCTTAAGAGCAGCAGAAGTAAGAATCAACCAGCATTTGCTCGTAGATACTTGCCATATATTGGTCATATCCAGCGTCGGCAGATCTTTACTCCAGATACTCTCCGGGATCCGGAAGTCTTCCTCCCCCGCTGAGATTAGGGCCCAATACCAGTAAGGAACTTCTTTCTTGAGTGGTTTCCTGTCCAATAATTTTACTTCTAGGGGACTATTTCCTTTTCTGGGATCTTTAAGTGACTTTGACCAACTCAGGAGTTGATAATATTTGAATTTCGAAAGTGTAGAGTTTGTACGGCTCGATAATATATCCCAGTCTAGAAGCTCATTCTTAAACAGGAGTTGCCCCCATTCCAGTATTCCTGCTGTTTTTAGAGGTACTGCTAGGCTGTCCTTAAGACAGTCCGGAGTTGTAGGAGAGTCCCAGATGGGAGCCTTGTCACTGTAGAGAGGAATATCCAGCGTAGATCTTACGCAGTACCATAACTTAGCGTCTGACTTCAAGATCTTTAATTTTCGGGGGGGCCGAACTTATATAAGAAATGACTGGTGTTATTCGTCATTTTCTGTAAAAAAACTGGGTAGTTATTGTAAGAGCCCAGCAACACCTTGCTGGTTTTGAATTGAAACACCCTACAATATTATAGGATGTCTGGGCTAGCAATGCCTCCCTGATCCTTATTTCTCCTTAGTTTGTGCCAGGCAATCCTTGGTTTTTCTGAGGACCAGATAAAGCTAGAGAGGTCTCCCTGAATTTTTTTGATGGATTCTCTATCTACCTCTAATGGAATAGAGCTGAAGATAAAAGTAAATTTCGGCAATATTGACATTTTTAAGATGTTTGATTTACCCAGGAATGTTAGTGGTAGCCCGCTCCATACTTTCAACAACCTTTTTACCTCAACCTCAACTCTATGCACATTAATTTGAGTTATTTTCTCGATGTCTTTTACCAGGTCGATACCCAAATATCTTATTTTTTCTTTACAATACGGGGATGAGAATTCCTCATTCCAACTCATTATTTCAGTTTTGGATTGGTTTATCTGGTAACCTGATAGTTTCCCAAAACTAATCAGAGTCTCCTCTGTTGCCTTAAGAGCTTCTTTTAGGTTAGAGGTAAAAATCATGAGGTCATCCGCGTAAAGAGCGACTTTTTTATACCACCCTTGGTAATGAAAAGGGGAAATTAAGGGTTGGATCCTGAGGCATTCCGCTACTGGCTCAATATAAAAATTAAAAAGCAAGGGGGAGAGGGGACATCCCTGGCGTGCTCCTCTGCCTATCTTGATGTTCTCTGTAAGCGTGCCATTTACTAGACTTTTCGCTTTGGGTGAGTTATAGATGTTTTCTACCATTTTTATTATGTTTTCCCCTAGATTAAATTTCTTTAGGACCTCACTTAGATAGATCCAATTTACTCTATCAAACGCTTTAGCAGCGTCTATCGCAATAATTGATAGAGGAAGCTTCTCAGTGGTGGCGATGTCTATTGCTCCAATAAGCTCATGTGTAAGATCTTGGAGGTGCCTTCCTGCCACGAAGTCCTCTTGGTTGGAGTTTATCAGAGCCCCCGCAATTTTCCCTAATCTTTTAGCCATTATTTGGGTGAAAATCTTATAATCGCAGTTTAAAATGGATATTGGGCGGTAAGACTTACATTTTTTTGGACTTTTACCTGGTTTTAAAAGAATAGAAATGGTTGTATCATTCCAGGTCTCAGGAATTTTACCATGATCCAACATTTTTTTATTAAACAGAGCTGTTAAGTGAGGGACCAGGGTGTCTTTTAGTTTCATATAAAAGTCGTTAGGAAGAGCATCAGGTCCTGCCGCTTTACCTTTTTTCAGACTTTTTATAATTCCCTCTACCTCCTGAATTGTTATTTCACTGTTTAGAATTTCTTTCTCATCAGGGGGCAGAGTGGGGATATTATATGAGTCAAGAAATGATTTTATTTCCTCGACTTTCGGATGATAGTCCTCTGTATATAGATTTGAGAAAAAGGTTGAAAATTACTGTTTAATCACTGCCTCATCAGAACCGTTGAGGGTGGGGTTGGCTGGATCTATACTACCAATTTTGTTTCTGGTTTGATCTGTTTTAATCTTCCACGCAAGCATTTTCCCACATCCCTCACCATATTCATAATGGGCTAGTTTGCTACAGTCCCATCTCTCTCTAATTTTGACCTCTAATATGGTCGCTAGGCTGTCTTTTAATTTTAATCTTTCCTTTTCTAATTCTTGCCCTCTCGAGGAAGAGTTGTCTGAAGATATTTGGAGGCCCAGGGTTTTTAGCTTATTTTCTGGATTTCTTTTTTAAGCTCCCTTGATTTATGTGTGGTTAGCCCACAGATTTTCCCCCTAATTACTGCTTTATAAGCTTCCCAGACCACTTGAAAGGGGGCAGATTCAATGTTATCCTCAAAATATAACTCTGTCTCTCTTATGAGCTGATCAATAATTTTTGAGTCCAAAAGGACTGAACAATCCAGCGTCCATCTTTTGTATTCCGAGTTTTTTATTTATGAAGGTAAAATTACCCTGTTTAATGCCCTTCTCTTTCCATATATCAATTAGACTTAAGTCTCTTTTATAGATTCCCAACCACTCTCTCATTCTTGGCAAACTTGCCTGTTTGCCTCTGGGGTTCCGATCCAAATTTGGATCTAAAATAATATTGAAGTCTCCGCCCAAAATCACAGGAGATGATACCGAGATTAACTGGGTGTAAAGAGACTGGAGTGGTGTAGGGTCATCTAAATTAGGTCCGTAATAGCCAGCTATCGTAAAGATATCACTACATACACTAACATTTGCAATCGTCCATCTCCCCTTTGGATCTGATTCAGATGAAATTATTCTAGACTTCAAGGAACGAGGCCATAGTGAAGAGCTGTCCAAAATGCGGATTACAGAGGGCCGACGACCTGCACATGTTTTGGCAGTGCCCCAGACTCGATGGTTTCTGGAAGGATGTGGGTAACACCTTAGATGGGGCAATGGGAAGACATCTAACTGTAAGTACAGATCTTACTCCCGTTGTTTGAATAGTACAATCAAGATATTTCGCCTGTGGATTTACGAAACCCAGCTGCCGAGAACCAGAGTGAGGGTCTATGGACATTTTGATTACGGTGTGACCTTACTTGCAAAGAACAAAATACGATGGGATAATATACACAGGGAGAAATTGAATCAAGGAAGTATTTGTTTGAATTGCCCTAAAGTCCTGAAGAGGCCTGATGCAATAGAAAGGCTGAAAGGCATCGACTGCTTGTTTACGGCATCAGCACAAGATAAATTGATATAAAGTACATCAAATTACAGGAAAGGAGCTGGAGACAAATGGAGGGAGAAAAAATTAGACCTTGTTAAGCTCCATCATACTATGTGTTGGTGCCCTAAGTACAGGGAATGCATTGACATAAAAATAGGTTAACATCCCTTTTTTATTTTTATTTATGGTGGGCATTTGAACCATAAGTAAGGTTCTTTACTTCATGTTTGAATGTTTTTTGTGTTTGTAATTTATATAAATGTTGTATATATGTGTATATATATTTGTTAAATGTTTATATATATATATATATGTGTTTTCCAAAATAAGAGGAAAAAGAGAAAGATAAATATAATACAAAAATCATTTTTTCTGAGTCATTAATTTGACGAACAGGCATGTATAGGAATTGTGTATTTAAAAGATAAGATTGATTTAAATCTAAAAAATAATACATTTTGTTAAGGAAAGATAATTAATGGTATCTGTCCTATAATTAATACATATAAAAAACTGCACCGTGGGCCTAGAGCTTGAGTGCATGTGCGCGGGCGCATGCTTTGCGTGCCTCTCTCCGCGCTTCAATTCCCTCTCCCACCACAGATCTTGTCACTCTGCTGGCCTCATTAAGTTCATCGCTATCACTTTCGCACACAACTCCCGGGCTTCTCTTGCGTTTCTTCCCCCACTGCTCTTGCTTTAACTGGCCTATTTTTAGTCCTCTTCTGCCATCCTTAGTCTCTTTACTGCCATCCAGAATTCACTCTCACCTTCCAAAAGGGTATTCCCAATCCTCCTCATCCTGACTCCCTTGTCCATATGCTCTGTCACCTGCTTAACATTTATCTAGAGAAGTGTTCATCACTACAACGAGCGATGGTAAACAGAATACACTGCCAGTCTCAGTGTGTTCGCCGAATCGTCCCGTTCTACTTCCTATTGGTACTATTTGTATCGGCCTCCCTTCTCTGCTGTCCAGTTGGTTGACCCTCGCTACATAATCCAGCCTCTTCAATGCATCGAAATGATAGCTTATATATTAGCTCTTTACCTCCCTTTTTCTTTAATTGCCCATCTATTGTAAAGCAGACCCTCTTTCCAATAGCATTGGTCCTTTGAGGGCATGCCGCCTTCTCCCAGTTCGCAATTGGTCTTCCTTGGATTGTCCCTCCCTGTGTCGTCTTCTTCTTTTATTCAAACTC
This sequence comes from Lissotriton vulgaris, assembly GCF_964263255.1. Taxonomy (NCBI): domain Eukaryota; kingdom Metazoa; phylum Chordata; class Amphibia; order Caudata; family Salamandridae; genus Lissotriton; species Lissotriton vulgaris. Next base: position 668,007,810 of record NC_141698.1, read on the forward strand.
CTTGCTTTCACTAGATTTTATACATTTGTTTCCCTATGCTTATTTTACTTTTATCTCCCCCTCTTTCAATATTTGGTATGCTCCAGTTTCTTCTCTTTTTTCTCAATCAGTAGGTCCACGGTTCCTGTTTTAATGTGCTTACAAATATGCTTGTGCAATGCGTTTTTTACATCAATATGGTGGGATTTGTCGGTCCCTGCACTGATGTATCCCCTTGATGCATGTTAGAATAAATTGTCCCTCTACGGCTACCGTCAGCCTTAGGCGTTGTTTATGGTCGCTACCCACCATTGCCTCGTCTATCTGGCACCGCGTCTCCAATAATATCTCTGCGTTTAACAGTCACCGCTGCCCGCTCCCTCCACCCGCCTGTCGGCGGTTCTGCTCTCAGTCACCTCATGGCGATCATCATCATCATGAATAAACAGCGCAGCTCTGGCAGCGGAAATCATTTATTTTTATACCCTCTAATGTGTCTTTTTCTTCTCTTTACTTTCCGAAGTCTGTCTTTATTTATCCTGTTTATTTATCCTGTCTCTCTTTTTGTCCCTATCTTGCTTGCATTTTTCCCCTTGATTCTTCATCCGCCATGGTCTTCATCCGCCACGGTATTATTACGAATACGTAATTGCGTTTTACTGTATTATACGTCCTTTTACACCGCCGCCCCCTCCCTCTGCGACCAGCTGCAAAGCTATAGCAATCGCGTGTTACACTCTTTCTTAACCGGGGCTCAGTCACATCTTAGCACACACATACCCCTCCTACAATCCATAGCCTGCCTTAAAAGAAACACCCAGCGGTGACCGGGGCAGAGTTAGATCTTGGCAGACACCTACCCCTCGTACAATCCATTGGGTGCTATCATAAACACACCCAGCGTTGACTGGGGCAGAGTCAGATCTTGGCAGACATATACCCCTAGTACAATCCATAATGTGCCTTTAAAAACACAGCCAGCGTTGACCGGGGCAGACTGACAATTAACCAAATCAAAAGCTTTTTCGGCATCTGAGATACAAATATGAGCTGGAATATGTTTGGTGTTAAGAAAATCTAGAGCTTCAACTAAATGTGTGTTAGTAGACAACCATCTTCCTGCTATAAAACCGTTTTGGTCCTGATTTATCAACAAACCCACTACCTGATTCAATGTATTTGCCAACAATCTTAATATTTTATAATCAGAATTTAGCAAACTGATTGGTCTGTAAGAGTTTACATTTCCCTAGTGTTTGTTCTTTTGGAGGAAGCTTACAACAATCACAGTATTAACAAGCATTGGCATAGCCAATAGGTCTCGCGTTTGGGACCTTATAAGTGTAACAGTTGATGCTGTTGCAGTAAGGATATTGTGCTGCATAACTAAATACTTATAAGGCCCCAAAAGCGAGACCTATTGGCTATGCCAATGCTTGTTCGGTTTGGCATCGAGGAAATCAAAAGGTTTTTCAAAGAAAGACTCCTCCATGGAGTCTGATCTTGGGGTCAAGGGGATCTTCAATGGCAGTTTCGATGTTGGTGACTGTTAGAATTTTAGCGCCGATTTCAGCCCCAGGTGGGCCTTGTGGAAGCCGTGTGGTCAGGAGGGGTGAGTGAGGAGATGAGGCAGATTGTGCTTTTCAAGTGGGCTCTAATAGGCATCGACCCAGTCTCTCGAATTCAGGGAGTGACAGTCAGAGGAGCGCAACACAAAGGATTATGCTGTTTTTGGCTCGCCTCTGTTGAGGGAGTTTTAGGGATTTAAACTAACCTTGTGGTGCAGGCAGTAAATCTGGTATTTGGGCCAGGGTATGGGATGGCACCTGTCACACGGCAAGCTCTTGCATTCTTCTTATGCTTCAGAGGCCTCTGAGAATATGGCCTCTAGAATCTTGCCTTCATGAACTGCTATAATGTCAGAGTGCTCATCCTGTTCTTCCTTGACACCAAGCAGGTGTTTGATGCCAAAGATATAAGGCTTCTCGGGGCAGGCTTGCTGCTGCCTCTTATGGTGAGCTTATCGCTGTTTACTTTGATAGAGGAGGGTTATTTTGCAGCAGAAGCCGCAGCAGGAGTGATATAAAGTTGTGTCATGGGTTGGCAACAGGAAGAAGTTACAGACACCAAGCTGGCCACTTATTGGGTATCTAGCGATACACATAGGGAAAAAGTGGAAGGACGTACATTCCACGCCCTCATCCTATGTGCATTTTCCAAGAAACGGCTGAAAAGACTTGTGGCTCATCAAGGGCCGAAGTCTGACAGCACAATGCTACAAAGGCTAATGGTTAGTGACAGTTGGGGCAGAAGTCCCAGGAATCACAGAGAGAAACTCTTGGTAGAAAGGTGTGGCGTTGTTCTCGTCGCAGGACTCCCGTCGGCCCTGGAGCTTCGTTCTCGAACATCCAAGCCCGATGATAGAAGAAAACAATCTTGAGGTGGAGCCTTATAGTGGTGCACTGTGGAATCATAACCGTTCTGCTGGTTAAAACTTTTGCACAAAATGACAATCTGCCACCCCTGGACGCAACACTAGAAGTCAGGAGTATGCGGAGCATATACATCTACCATCTCAAATGCTACAAAAATCACTCCCTCCAGCACTGTGGATTCAGTTATTACAAAACGGCTCAGCTATTGAGTACTTGATATATAGATAAAAAATTCCACACACAAAAACAAAGGTTAAAGTGACATTATAGTTAGGTGTGATAATGAATGAATGAATGAAGCGAAATTTATAGGGCGCAAACTTAGCCCAAGGGCATCAAGGCGCCAGGCAAAGCAAAATAAAAACCGACAAGTCTCCAAAGGTTACCGGGTCCAGGGCTTAGAAGTAGACCTCTCGGAACAGCCATAATAAGATCTGATTTCGTTTTTAAATTTGAGATGTTATCAGTGATAATCAGCCCCTCTCCCCAAGGTTTATTACGCCGTGGGGACCACATCCTCCAGGGCCAACATCAATTTAAAAAAAAAAAAAGGGTGGGGGTGTCGGCAGTACTTCTCCCCAAGCCTTAATTGGCGCCAGGGGACAACAAATGCTGGGGCCAAATTCCAATAAAAAGCAGAGGTGGAGCCTAGTGGTCCCCCTCCCCGCACCTTAAAATACTCCAGGGACTCCATCCTCCTGGAGCCAAATACAATTAAACAGGGGAGGACGTGCACCCCCACCACCCTCCCTCCCCAACAGTTCTAGGGCCCTTGGTATTCCATCCCCCAGGGGCCAAATTCAATAAATTAAGAGGGGAGGGGGTTGCACTGCCCCCCTCCCTGAGCCTTATTAGGCACCTGGGGTCCCAGCCCCTGGAGCCGCATGTTATTATGGAAGAGTTGTGGAAGAAGTGTGGCGCAGCGGCCAGGGACACTGACGCTGGATGCTGGGGATCACAGTTCGATGCCCGGCTCCGGCGGCAGGGGTCTGCCCCGCACCATGTGACTCTGGCAATAGCTTACTTAATCATCCCGACAGCCCCCAGCACTTTGACACCTTCAGGTAATTGTTCGCACTTAACAAATACTGGACATTCATACTGGACATTTATTATAAAGGAGAGAGGCACCTATTTTGGCTCTGTGGACCCCAGGACCAGCATTAATTGGAGGCTGAGGGGGAAGCCCGTAGAACCCTTTGGACCCTGGCACCTACCTGCATGGTGCGGGAGGCCAACATGCTCCCACCCAGAGGGAGTACCTGTTTTTTGCACGCTCTCTCCAAAAAGGAGCAATTTTTTGGATGTTTCTCTGTGCGCACAAGTGCGGGCAAGGAATTAGAAAATAATCTGTCCCAGCCAGCAGGAGCAGACATGTGTTTCTCTACCCGTCCTAGTGTGGGTAGAGAAAGTACTCTGTCCTGTGTGTGTGCTCCCCGGGCCTGGTTCTCCGGGGTCTAACAAGCCTCTTTTGGTTTCTGGCAATCAGCCCCAGAGGGATGGGGCCTCCTGGCGAGGGCCCTGGCACTTATTTTGTTTATAAATGAAGCACTGTAGTGGTGTACCAAAAACTTTCAGAACTACTGAATAAAGCAAAGTAAGGTGGCTCCACTTCCTGTCACAGAAGAATCAAAGAAGTGGAAAATGAATTTGCATAATTTTTTGAACAATTTATACCATGTTGCAGAATGCATTGTTTGGCAAATAAGGAATATGAGAGATCATTTTGCAACCGGATTTAGCTACAGTGAGCTTTCTTTGTAATAAAGAAGCCCAGATCTACTTTTGTTTAGAACAAGCAGAGGAAACACTATGCGGGATGGACTACTCCAAGAAACTGCCATACCTCAACCAAGACTCCCCAAATAAAACAAGAAAACTGGGTACTAACCTGCACGAGTGCACCACCACCATAAGTTTGTTTCTTTGAGAACTGTGACGAATTGTTAACTGGATCTGACCCAACGGTGACTGACCAAGTGTAGTTCCGCTGTGGAGTAAAACATGTGTCAGAAAGAATAGTTTAACTTCGCACACAATAGTAATAATTCATTTAAAAAGTCTCCGCTCTCCTTTTCAAAAAGCAAAACTGGCATACCAGGTCTTTGCATCAAATTTTATGTGCTGCCTCAGCCAGGCAGATATCCCATGGGTGCCTGAAACGTGCCAATGCCAACATGGGTATTATTATAGAGGATGCACAAAAGTGAAATAAAGAAACACTACTTGCTCACTGGTCACACAATATATCATGCAAGCGTTACATAAGCCAAGACTCAGAATTAGTGCACTGTACTTTTGAAGCTGCTGCAGCCTTTGCCGGAGCTCCTGGGTGGCAATGGGAAGTGATATGTCCGAAGCGATGCTTGGAGTTGGTTCTTTCACTGAGAGGTGCGTTGGGGAATACGTGAAGTTTCCACCAGCCAAGCTGGACGAGCTTTGACTGAGTTCAGGCGGCCGCCTGGGGCTAGCACTGGGGGGAGTGTTTTTTTCGCCCTTGTCCATCATGTTGATTTCTGATGCCGAAGCACCACCAGCCTTTGGGGCTTCCATGACTCCAGTGCCAGAAGGATGAGACTGGGGGGAAGGCTGTCTTCCTTTCTGGATGGAGGGCCTCTTGACTTGGGACGTCTGCGTCTGGCCTGGAGATCCCGCTTGCTTCTCGACTGAAAGAATCTGAAAGCAAGAGCAAAAAAATTTCCAATGAAGGGAATGCAACAGTACGTTCAAACCCAAACTGGGTAATCCAAAAAAGGTGCCATACTGTAGAGTAAGCAAAATAAAGTTTCAATTTGTAACCTGCCAAGTTCCCCGCTGCTATTTTGGTTAGTAGTATAGCAAAGAAAATTTCATGCAACTATTGATACAATCTTTATGTGATTGGTATTGAAAAGCTACGCATACATTTCAGATATAAAAAATGTATATTTATTATTGAAATTCATGAATGAACATTCCAGAAGCGGAGGTTCTTCAAGTTACCATTTGTGTTGAAGGATAAATGCTTAAAATATAATAGATTAGTTTAGCAGTTTTTACATACACCCCGTTTTAGGATGGTCTACAAGGCTGTTCACTTCCTCTTAACACATAGTGGGGTCCAATCACTGCTGCTGGAGATCTATCTGTCTGCACATCCTCACCACAGACCTCTGAAAGTCATTCACTGATAAAGCGAGTGACCAGTATGACAAGCGTGTTGTGCAGGTCTTATGGGACGTGCCTCACACTAGCCCTTTCGGCTGACTGCACCGTCTCCGTAGTACTGAGCTACCCGAGGTCACAGATACTGAACATGCATGAGAGCATTCGCCTCACTTCACACAAAACCGATCACACATGTATGTTGGTATTACCATTGTAATAATTCGCTAAAACTCCTGGATACAAGCAGCGCTATGCAAATACGACTTGATTGCTTGAAAACTTACGCATTCTTTGTAATCCGGAGAGTGATGAACAAGCGATTATCCAATTAATAACGTACATCTTCATGACTCATGAGAAATGAATGGTTATGGTTCAGTTACACAGCCAATCTCCACTGAGACAAGACCCGGCATTTAAAAGGGAACAGGAATACCTACCAGGAGGGCGAGTTTCATTTTTATGGAGCTGCTTGGCCCGGAGTTACTCAGTTGGAACCGCTGGTTCAGAGTCAGCTGTTCGCTGGCCAGTAGCTGGCTCAGAGGAATCGTGAGATTTCCCATTGAAACTTCATGGTACTCGTCTTTGACCTGCAGCAAACAGGAGGCAAAGGATGGGTACATCAGCTGGAATAATATAATACGAGAGGCAGCATTTGTTAGGAATAAAAAGTGCCCTGATGTCATAGGATATGGTCTGTTTTCCCATAAGTCCTTGCCTGCTCCCCCACTTGGACCCCCCTTCTTGGTTCTCAAATTTGCATTTTAACATGATTGCATATGCTGCACGGACAGGGTTGGTGCATGCCGGCGCTATGTTCGGCGAGGCAGCTTTAGATGTCATTGTACTCGCTTACTTGACTGTTTTTTTTTATTGTGTTGCATGAACCAAAGACTATAATGTTGGGTACAAGATGAAATTACTCCTTGCTGTCAGATTCTCCGTGTACACAATATGGCAGATTCCTTATTATAGGCAAGCTCCATTTACCAATCCTGCATACATGTCACAAGTGTGTTTGCTAAATCAAATAAAGTTATTAAAAAAAACAGTCCATGACAATATATTACATACAAGTAGTGAAGGTACACAAAATAGGAAGTGTTTGCTGGAAAAAGTCTGTATATATATCAGGTGTGTTTGTAGAGCATATGTTTGCTCTCAAGGAGGTTTCTTGGTGGTACTGACACAGATAAAGAACATTTACTGGTACCCAAATCGATAGTAATCTTATCAAATCTAAAAAGATGAAAGACAACAGATTAACCAATTTTAGATAATATAGGAGGGTCGGTGCATGAATGGCATGGCCCCATACAGTAGAGGGAGGTCTTTCCAAAGTCACAGCCAAGGATCCAGAATCGAATTGCACTTCTATTCGACCAAGGTTCAATAACACAAGCCTTGAGCTACTCTCTCCAATACTTATAAAATCCTACAATGCATGCTCAAGGTAAACACCAAGGTAAAGGCCATCTTTCAAGCATTAATGTTGGCTTTTACAAAACAGAACAGACAGTGGAGAATAATAGATATATGACTTGTGCAGCGCACCAATGCCTAAACCATTTCTTCTCACAACGATTACACATGAACCATTATATTTTAACTACTAGTTTACAGAAAGGACAGTAAATGCATGAAAACACCTTTAAACTGAAATTCTGGGGGCAACATGAGTTGGCAGACATGGGCCCAAGAGTAAAGAGGTGGAGGTAAATACAGTTTCCAGTTACATTGACAGAGAAATCCCACGAGCTCCATGGAAGCAAGTTTTGTTTATCTCTATGTATCTCCACAAACAGGGTCGGATTGGGAACAAAATTAGGCCTGGGAACCGAAAGAAAAGTGGCCCAAAAATGTGTGGATAATGACATTTCATGAAACGTTGCTTGGTATTGGGAGTAATTTTGTGAGAAAGCTCTGGTAAATTATGCTTCCAAACTCATGGGGTCAGTGGCATTTGCTAAGACTAGACGTACCACTGTACACACCATCACTCCACTGCAACTCACCCACTGGTCACCTTACCAAATCTTCAGGCCTGTACATTTCTCTACTTCAGGTGCGGAATTTGTTAGTCACCTATTAGTCCCTTTGTTTTTGCGACCCCCCCCTCTCAAAAGTTCCTTTTATGTCCTCCATTATATCAGGCAATGAGTCAGAGAACCATGCACTTCCTTCATGTTTGGAGGGTGCTGCTCATCCTCTATCATTCTGATCCTCTCTCCTCTACCTTTCCTTTCTTCATCTCTTGATTTCCTTTTCTTCTTCCAATGTTTTTGTCATTCTGCCCCACTCTGCTGTTTCACTTCTCCATTTGTCTTGCTCCACATTGTTCTCCACGATCAATCCATTTTGTTACTCTATGTCTATTCTTCCTTCCCTTTGTCAATTTGTCCCAGAATATACATTTTTCGGAGTATTGTTTTTAGTTTTTTAGGTCGAGCCTAGGCGGCGCGCATGCGCTGTTTGTAAGACCCTTTTTCTTAAAAAAACAAACCTTTATTCCCGCCTGCTATTAATCATTAGCTCACTGCTCATTGCTCTTTTTTGCTGGGCTCTGAGTTGTTCACTCAGCCGATGCGTAACTTCTGGTTAAGACTAAGGAGCACCAGCTGAGCACAGTCCGCTTGCTCTTACTTTCCTTGTCGGGGTTTTAGAGAACTTTTTTTTTTAAGTTGCTTCACCCCCGTAGCTACTTCCGCCCTCCTGCCACATTCGGACACAAACGCAGCGTTTAAACGTTGCAGACTGATTCCTCTTCAATGTTTACTCACATTGTGATCCCATGTGGCAGCTGGCTCCTCATATTGTCAGTTTACTGCCCTCTGGCAGAGGCACTGGGCTTTGTTTACTGATGGGGAGGAAAGAGCCTGTGTTGCCGTGCTTTTGTCCGCGCCCTCGTTTTGCTCCCCCCCCCTTCTTGGCCTGGCCCTCCCTGCCCGCACCCACATCACTTCCTCCCAGTCGCTACTTTACCCAGGCAACATCTTGTAACTGAATTTTTTTTTTATTATTGAACGCGTTCATGTGCAGGGTCTCTTGCATTTCCCCAGTGGACAAAGAAGACGTCCAGAGCGGAGGGCGGGTTCGGCAGTTGTTTATTTTTGTATTTAATAATGTTATTTGAAAGCCCCCCAGTAGATGCCCGCCACAACTGAATCAGGCCCCTAGCCGACAATCTACCTTACTCGTTGCTGTTTCTCCTTCGTTACTTGCTTTAGGCAAAGCTGGATATTTACACAGGGGACCGTTACTATATGGCCATAAAAATTAACATGAAACACGTGCAGCCTTTGATGAGCTTATCAGTGATGGTCTGGGTACTACGTGAAAATAATAAATCAACAGGTCCTGAACAGCAAAAAGGTTCCATTTTCTGGCACGTCCCTTGAGACTTTATTTGCGTACTAATGAGAATACCTTGCAAGCCAGAGTTTGTGTCACGTTCCGCCTTGGATTGCCATCAGCCTTATGCTGATTTATTCTGTAACTCCTGGGGAAAGTATGACATGTCCGAGTTTGGTTGACGGTGCAGCTCCTCATAAATCACACGTTGTGTGGTTAGTACGGACCGGACTGGGAATTAGGTATTACACATTAAGTTGTGAGATGTTTCCCCTCCCTCCCCAAGACCAGCTAGGGTGCTGCCCCATCCGAGCATATCTGAAGTGTACAGGAAATGGTAAAAGGGTGAATTTTAATTAGCGCTGGAAAAATATACCTGCTGTGTCCCTGTATGCTGGGAATACTCCTCAGCGCATAACACATACTTTTTAAACAAGCATACAGTAATGTTTTCAAGACGGGAAGACCGAAGCAGCCAGGGCTGCGGGATAGTAAAGAGAAGGCAGACAAACAAGGCTGGCTTAGTTAATGATGACTGATACGACTTTCTACCCCCCGCTCACGTCCAATACTTCTTTTCCATAAATTCCCGCAAATAATACATTGGTAATATTAAAAATTAAGATAACTATGGCGGCTAATGCGCTTGCTAAAGAGATATGTTTTTTGCCTACATAGTCACAGCTTTGACTCAAAATAGCTTAAAGGGTTAATGTGCCTGCGGGCAGTTTGCTGACTGCCAACTTAGGTAAGATTCTCACTAGAGTAAGGTCCCACCCCCTACAGTATGGTTTTGAGCCATACCTCCACAAGATATGGCTTGCCCTTCAGGATTGAAGTGTGCTGGCTTCCTCCGTGTCTATTTATTTATTTATGAGATTTATTGCGCGCGCAAATACCCGTAGGTGTCTCGGCGCTTGTGGATAGACTGACTGTAAGGTAGGAGTTATTGATTGAAAAGTCAAGTCTTTAGCTGCTTACGAAAAGTTAGCAAGATGTGCTGATCTTAATTTGGTATGGTAGGCTATACCAGAGTTTGGCGGTTGTAATTATGAAAGATCTGTCACCCCATGATACTTTCTTTGTTTTTGGGACCTCTAAGAGGTTTGCTGTGGAGGACTGTAAAGATCGTGACGGCCTGTAGGGACATAGAGATTGTTTCAGAAAAGCCGGTCCAGAGGAGTGAATCGCTTTAAAAGCAATGCATAAGGCTTTGAATTTTGTTTTGTGTCTTACCGGCAGCCAATGGAGCTGTCTGATAACTTTGGAAATTGGTTTGAATTTAGGTGTCCCTGTAATCAGTCTGTCTGCCGCATTCTGCACCAGCTGCAGCTTGTTTGTTACTCTTTCTTGGGCGTTAACAAGGAGTACGTTGTAGTAGTCGATGCGTGCCATCACCAGAGTGCTGACTAGAGTTTTAATCATGTTAATAGGGAGGTAGGGGAGAAGTTTCCTAATCATTCTTATAGTGAAGAACGAGGAGGGAACCACTGCGTTTGCATGATGCATAAATGACAGTTACTGTCAAAAATGACCCCCAGGTTTCTAACCTTGGCAACCAGGGTGGGAGGACGTCCAAGATCTGCTGGCCACCACGTGGGAGACCAGGTCGGAGAGAGATTGCCGAAGACCATCACCTCCGTTTTATCCAAGTTTAGTTTAAGGCAATTCTCGTTCATCCACTCACTTATTGCAAGCATTCCGAGTTGGAAATTGTGGTCCATTTTCTGTCCATTGTTATTAACAGCCAGCACCAGTTGGGTATCGTCTGCGTATGATGTTAAAGCCAGATGATGTGATTTAATGATCCTCGCCAAGTCAGACACATAGATGTTAAAAAGTGTTGGACTTAGCGAGGATCCCTGGGGAACACCACAAGGTAAGACAAATGGTGACGACTTAAATTTGCCAAAAGATAACGACTGTTTACGATTAGCAAGGAAGGAGGAGAGAAGGGATATAGATAGCACTTTGTGATATTCCTGTTGCCATGACACGGTCGATCAAAGTTACATGATCGACAGCGTCGAAAGCCGCAGAGAGGTCAAGCAGTATGAGAACTGCAGCCCCCCCCCCCCCACCATTTAAAATCATCCTGATTTAATCGGAAGCTTTAATTAGGGTGGTTTCTGTGCCATGTCCTTTCCTGAATCCGAATTGAGAGTCATCTAAACAGTTGTTATGATCAATATAGTCTGAGATCTGCACGTTCATGATTTTTTCCACAATTTTAGCTGGAAATGGGAGGCAGGCTATGGGCCTGTAGCGGGTGACATTAGTGGGATCAAGAGAGCTTTTTTTGATTAGAGGTTTGATAACAGTTTATTTCCAGATAGAAGGGAATACACCTGATTTGAACATAGCATTAAAGATCTCAGTAAGCGTGAGGCCAATAATCTCTGGTGATAGTTTGAGTATAGATGGAGGGCAAGCATCATCCGGGGAGCCAGAGTTGATGGTAGTAAGAAGGTGGGATACCAATTCTGGGGATACCTGGCTAAAATTCTGGAAAGTCGGATTAGCTTTGCTGTCAATAGCAGGGATCGCAGTTACAAGACTGTGTTTAGGAACTGTTGGTGAGGGTGGTAAAAGGAGGTCAGTGGGAGTTTGTGTCTTAAAGTGCGAGTAGATAGCACAGACTTTTCCTTGGAAACAAGTTGCCAAGGAATCACACATATCTTGAGTAGTATCTACAGAGACAGATTTGTCTTGTCCCGATAGATTTGTGACAACCTGATAGAGGCGTTTAACTGAATCGTGCGCCGAATCCATTTGACTGCTGTAAAATTTACTTTTTTCAAGGATGACCAAATGTTTATATTTGGTTAGTTTTTGTTTGTAGCATAATCTCTCAGCAGGATCGTAGTGTAGTCGCCATTTTCGTTCTTGCCGTCTGCAACTTTGTTTTTCAAGCCTGAGGGTCTGGTTGAACCAGGGGGCAGAACTTGAGACCCTGTTAGTAGATCTTTTCTTTGTGGGCACTATTACATTAACTGTATCCTGAATTCAGCTAGTGCAATTAATGGCTGCCATCTTGGGATTGGAGATAACAGATATCTGAGAGGCATGCAGTGTCAGATCTCGCCCCCTCGGAATGGCAAGGACTCAAAACCCCTCCCAGTGTGAGGAACAACACCGAACATTTACCAAGTTCCGCAAAGGTCGGAGTCGGAACTACAAGTCCCGGCATGCCGAGAATCGCGTCATGCAAGAGACGCGGGGTCAGACGTACACCCGGAAATAAAGATCGCATTTGAAACCAGCGGCAGCGCCGATAATTCAGCAAAGTCCGGAGGTGTTGTGGCGGTAAGCGGTGGTAGCGGTAAGCACTCGGACTGTTGTTTGCAGGTGCCCTCGAGACTCTCTGTGACCTTCTGGGGCTACAGTTTCAAAAACGCAAGTAGCGTGTGTGCTGGACGTCCAGTGACTTTTCTTGAGCTTCAGATTCGTGCACACAAGTAGCGTGTGTGTTGGATTCCAAGTGACTCTCTCGGCTGAGAGAGGTCATCTATGTTCAGAGAGGACTTCCTGTGTACATAATTACAGGCGCAGGTGTACAGCGTCGCCTAGAGACTTTATTCATGTTCAAATTCACTGGACTGGCGTCACGAGAATAGAGACGCTAAAGCTTCCAGTATCCAATCAACGTTAAGGAGAAATTAACCCTGTTTGCTGTATTTTTGTTTTCTCCACAACATTATTTATTTCTCTTCCACGCAGGAGAAACGAGAGAGGGGTATCACGTTCGAGGGGTCCTGTGCTGTTGTATGAGCATCACTGAAATGGTATGTGTGAAGCGTTATGAGTGAATAGCGTCAGGGTTTCATGTAAGGTCTTTTATTCTCTTATACAGCTAAACAGAATCCCTGGTATCACCTCAATTCTCTTCTCCTTGCGCTAGTCCATGTTATTTTCCTTTACAGGTATGAGGGAAAGAGAATAATACTTGCTTGGTGTTTGAGTAGGAGGAGTGTTAGAAAGCAGTGGGTATGAGGGGGATCTATTCTAATAGCTTGTTCATTTGTCATTCCAGATCTCCCTCCCCGCTGTTCCCTTCCTTTCCCTCCCCGGTGAAACTGCCTTAATGATCTGTGTTTTAACCCGGACATTGGGGTAGTTCTTCGGGGGAAGGTGTGGGTCTTTCAGCACAGTTCCGAAGAGATAGAGGCGGAGCCTGACATGCAGTTTAGAGTTAAATTCGGCCACATCAATACTCTTCCATGCTTTAATATTTGTGAGGGTGAGGGTTTTAGTGGGCAAAATGGCGCTAGTCATTGTTTTAATATCGCATAGGACTGCAGAATGGTCCGTCCATTTTTTGAAGTTCAAGTGGTCCGTCCATTTTAATGGGAGGGTATCTTCTAGGGTAAGTAAGTTATGCGTAGAGAAAAGGCTGTTTAATGTGTGGCCCGCGGAGCGAGTCAGGGATTGAACTAATTGCCTAAGGCCTACCGCTTCATTTTCAGACAGGAGGGCCATGGTGTCAGGATTATCATGAGCTTCCGGATGGAAATTAAAATCTCCCAAGATGGTAAAATTGTTTTCCCCTGCCACAGGTTCAAGGAGGTAGCCCAAGGTGGACAGAAAAGCAGTTCGAGGACCCAGGGGGCGATAAAGAAGAATGCCTTTGAATGAGTTTGAGTAAGGAGTTAAAAAAGTAAAGTTAACTGCTTCACAGGTAGTGGTAGGGACGGATTATGTCCGCAGTGTGAAGTTGTTACGATGAATAATGGCGAGGCCTCCTCCTTTTTTGGGGGTTCTATCGAACCTAATGTTTGTGAAGCCCTCAGGAGATGCTGTGGCAAAATCTGGACCACATGAGGGATCTCCCCAGGTTTCCGTTAGAAATAGGATATCTAGCTTCCAACTTTCAATGATGTTAGCAATTTCATATTTATGTTTTGGTAATGATCTTACATTGATGAGACCTGAACGAATGATTTTAGGTGCAACTTATTTTTCATATCCTGTGGGAGTCCGAGAGTGAGCATGTTCCATTAGTGTGAAGGAACAGGTGGGACAGATAGAGGGGGAATGCCTTAATCGGTCTACATCAATGATCTTACAGCTGTGAAGGGGCCTAATCATTGCTTTGAGTTGCTCCGGGTTATATGATAGTGTGGAGGGGCGAGAATCTTGTGCGAAACCGGCAGGGGGGGGTGGCCCTTGGCCCGGTCCAGGCGCGGCGGGCGCAGACAGGCTTGCCTTTGGTGTGCCGCTGCGCGTGACGGGTGACATGGTGTTTAAGTACTAAGGGAGCGGCAGACTAGCCTGCTAACCTTCGTACTTTCAGACCGGAAGTGAATGACTTGCCGGTATTGGCTTCCCTCCACACAAACTGCAAGCAGGGGTGGACCGGGGAAGTCAAGGAGCAGTGAGTACAAATTCAAATTACATTTTTAAAAGATACACAGTGCGCAGTTAAAAAACACAATCAATCAGGCATGCGTCAGGAGCGAGATGCCAGAGCTCCTTACAGGTTTATCTTCCGTGTTACCGTGTTACCATGCAATCGGGTCTATCCAGGGCAAGCAGCCGGAATGACGTGCTTAAGTGCTTAGGGAGCGGCAGACTAGCCTGCTAACCTTCGTACTTTCAGACCGGAAGTGAGTGACTTGCCGGTATTGGCTTCCCTCCACACAAACTGTAAGCAGTGGTGGACTGGGGAAGTCAAGGAGCAATGAGCACAAATTCAAATTACATTTTTAAAAGATACACAGTGCGCAGTTAAAAAACACAATCAATCAGGCATGCGTCAGGAGCGAGATGCCAGAGCTCCTTACATGTTGATCTTCCGTGTTACCATGCAATTGGGTCTAAGTGCAATTAGCAATAAAAAACTGACATTGAAACCAAGTTCCCATTAGGACCTATATTCATGCCCTTAACTCTACTGGTAAATAACACAGAGAAATTTCTGAACAATTACTGCATAAACGTTAAAGTTTTTACATGTCACTTGGTAGTTCTGTTAATTTTTCATGCTTTACTTAATATTGCATCAAAACCTCTGAGAGAATTTTGAAATTCTTTGTCTTCTTTCATTGCCACCATCCTTCTTCAAGTCTTTTGACCTCCTTTGTCAACATTATTCTTTTTTCCCATGATTCTTTTCATCCATCCCTGTATATCATCCATCCGTCCTCTTTCGATGCTTTCATTCATTTCATTTTTATCTATCATTCGTCCTTCCTTCTTGCCATCCATCCATTTATCAAACTCCCACCCTTCCTTCTTTCCATCTGTCTTTAAGCTCCATCCGTTCGTCCTTCTCTACATCATCATTCTTCTCCCCATTCATCCATATACTCTCCATCCTTCTCGCCATCATCTTTTTCTCCATAAGAAGTGCTATACACATGCAAAACCCTTCCCCTCTGCTATCCCTTTGCTATCTTTCTCAATCCAAATAACAGACTAACAGATCCACCGCTCAAATTAATTTCATATTTCCCTATACTACTTCACCACTAAACCTTTTTGGGTTCTTGGAGCATGGCGCTTTGACTCCACGTCAGCAGTAGCAAGCGCTATATAAATGCAATTACAATACAATACAATAGCAGCAGGCTCGCTTTAGTCCTTTAAACAATAAGCGCAACCCAATGGTCTTTGTCATCAGTTTAGGCTGCAGCGCTTCCCTGTAGTGTTCCTCTTCCCTGTGTTTTCAAGATTCACTAGACAAACGTATGTGCCTTAAGAACCCCAGAAGTATGTTACCTTATCACACTTAACGTTTTTCTTATGTTCGGTTCATGTTTAACTTAGTAATAGCACTGTAGCAACAATCATTTTTAATTTTGCTACCTTAAGGACCCGCTTTCAATTCCCTGTTGTGACAGCAGGTGATAAGTCCAGAATAAAAGTCGGCTAGCCTTTGCTCCTTTCCCTGTGGGCACAGATTGCAAGCCAGCTTGGGCAAAGAGCCGCTGCCAGCACCTACCGCAAAAGGTTGACTGCCCTGGCACCAGCCTTGCAGCCGTTCTCAGTGGCTCAGAACGACACTGGTGAGGCACTCGCGCACAAAGGATGTGTGCACCGGGTGTTCCCTCAAGGCCGCTATTTGACAATCCCACAAAAGAAGATAGTGTGAAAATGTGGGTTCCCGAATAACAGCATAAAAGGCTCCGGATTGCTGCTAAGTTTTTGTGTCCTCCTCACCTCATACCAGACGCTCCTAGTTTACCTTTTGGCTAATACTTTTTTAGCTGCTTTAGCTCTGTTCATTCTTTTGATCCATAGCAATTTCCATAGTGAGCGCACCTGCCATAATGTGGTCTATGTGACATCGTTTGTTTCTTAGATTCCGCTTTTCACCAGTCTAACATGTTTTTGACACATTCACCAGCCGGGCAAGGTCATACCAAAGGCAATAGTGTTATGCTACTATAATCCCACCACTGCAAATAAAAAAGGAAAAGTAGAACAATTTATATTTTCAACGCCAACAGTTCTAATTTTAACAAATGCGAGACCTATTGTATTGCAAATGCTTGTTTTAATTGTTTTGTGTTGGCAATTTTTTTTTTCTTTTTGCTCATTTTGGTTGGTTGCTTTGTTTTTGTACTTTCGTTCAGCGGTGAACAGGAGTCCCCTCCCATTTTTTTTAAATGACAATTTGGGAGTGGCCACCTGAGGTGCGTCTGTCTGCTGCTGGAGACAATAGTAGAGCCTTTTAGATGGCCACCACCTACAATCTGTTTCCCTGAACAGGCCCCTTTCACCCCACCGCCAGGTAATATTCCTGCTAGCTGTGATGCTCAAAAAGAGCACATCAACTCCCAGTGGCCTCACTATCAAAAAGTCCCACCAGCTGGCCCTGGCCTCGGGTCCCTCCGGCAATGGCCGATTGCCCGTCCTGCCAATCTGATGCTGTCCACAGACCTAAAGACCAAATTTCTCTGGCATCATCAGCCTCGACAAGGTAGTCACGAGGAGCTTTTCCAATTATGTATAGAGGTGACAGATGATAATGAAATAAACTGCTACCAATATAATTTAAGTAGCTGTTCTACTAGTTGTCTTATGTCCAGTAGCACCAGTAAGCCTTTTCAGTGTTGCCCCACTCACATAGGTGGGTACAGAACAAAAAACAACACAAGACATACACAGCAAAATATTAGTATGGTTAAGGATTTATTTATTCATTTGAGGTATTTGGGTAAGACAGGATGCAGCCAGAAGAGCAACAGAGCACTTCTTAAGTATCATATAAAAATATTAAGTACATTAACAAGAACGGCTACAAAAAGAGACAACGGTCCGAGATTTTTAGGCACATTCTAAAAAGGTGGGGTTTTGGGTCCTTTTGAGATGCCAACATATTTGGGTTGAGTTTCGATTTGGGTTTAGTCAGTAGATGCAGTTGTCTTGGTGCTGGGCATTAGAATGTCTTTTTCACTGTATTGTCTTTTTGGGTTAGGTGATCTCCAGTAGGAGGCTAGATTTACCTCTAGTTTCTTTCTTCATCTGAGGTGTGTAATTGTTTTTCAGGTAACCAAAGTGATGCAGACCATTTTAAAGTATATTCTGGCCTTCAGAGGGAGCCAATACAGCTCACTTAAAATTTGAGGCACGTGATCTCATTTTTCGGCACCTTTTGCAAGCAAAGGTGCTGCACAAAATATGTCTTTTTGAGGAGCCAAGGTTGATTCCAAACCGGGCAGAATTTAAGATGCTGCCTCTGTCATGGTATAAAAAAAACTAGGACTTGCTTCGGACCACTGTTCTGAGTTTACAAGGTATGAGCTTTTTGAGAAGAAACCGTTGGAGTGAGGAATTTTCTGAGAGTTTTGAGATTCATCATGAGATTCTGGTTGACAGTGCAACTCAGCAATTTACCAAGGGAGAACAATTTGGGCGAGATACCAATGGTGAATGTTGGAGAAGCCAATTCTATCATGTAGAAGGCCTGTCGTCTGAGTTACGTTTTCATAACAGACATATCAAAAAGGGTGATCTTAAGTTGGGAATCTATTAGTGTATGAGAAGCCCACACATGGAGCATCAAGCCATGTGATTCCACGCAGAGACTGAATAGAGAGGGGGAACAATAGAGTCGTGAGGGGCTGTATATTCATGAGAAAGGATGGGTGATCTGAAGAAGATAGTTCCACAAAATTTGATCAGTAGGAGAGGAAAGGTGGGAACTATTTTAGTCCTTGGACCACTATTCCCATCCTGATGGATAAGATGAGTGAGTACTGAATCTAAAGCATGGCAAAGGCAGCTAATGTTCACCTAAGGGTTTAAGGATGTTACAGATAACCAAAGTTTTGCTTTTGTAAACAAAATCACTTGTAAACTAAAATCTAAATATATTTCAACAGTGCTAAAGATCATATGAAAGAGTATTCAAGTGTTAAACAGTAAATAGGGAAAGAGAAGGTGAAGCAAGCTAAAACAATATGGTCTTCATGCACTTTCTAAAATACATCCTAAAATGTATTCTTTATAATACTCTCTGTAAGATTGTTTCAAAACGTTGTCTCATTGTAGAAAAAGCTCCCACCTGAACTTCAGGCCTTTCAGAAGACACTGTGGAGCAAAGACTTTCTCAACACAGGAGACATATGCAGCCTCTAATATTTATTGGTCACATAATTCACAGTCTGGTTTTGATGAGCAAAGACAGTGAGAGAGGCCTGTATAAAGCACATTTGGTTTAATATACTTAAAAAGCTATAGATGATTCTGAGAGAGAGAGGCGTTTCTATACCCCAGACGAGACTGAGGCAGTATGACGAAGTACTATCAACCACCTTTACCTGGTCAACCACAGCCAGCTTAAATCACTTATTGGAAAGCAACCCCATTATAGGCATCTGTCTACCAATACATCTTGCACAGTGAAATGCTAGCAGCATCACAGAAGACAATAGAGGTACCAAACTGGCAGCTTTGTGCCATTCAAGGGAATCTAGAGTCAAAAGTAATTAGTGTCTTAGCTATCCCGCTGTTTCAGCTACCTCCATTTTCTGCTGCTGGACAAAAATTTGCTATTGCATAAAAAGTTGTTCAAATACTATGGATGAATTTGTAACACTTACCAGTATTTCAAGCTCCTGTCGTTTAGGATTGTGGATGAAGAACGTGAATGTTTCTTCCCAAACAGGTTCAGTAGTTTTATATTGAATCTGCAAAATATGAAGACAATATATGTTAGCATCCAAAACCATATGCATGACTACTTTTCTATTCTGTGAGGCACCTGTAAATCGTGGTTCTTCAGTATTGATTTTTTTCACAGATTTAAATGCTTGAATCTCCCCAGTCCTCATGGTGGCAAGCCCCACAGTATTCAAAACAAGCAGCCCAAAGTAAATACATTAAAAGACAGGGAAAACAATTGACATAGTTAACCAATTCACATTGTTTTAATAGACCCAAACTCCAGCCAATCAGAGGCAAGACCCTGGACCACTCTTCCCCTGCAGAGTCACCATGCTTCAGATTTCGAGCACAAGTGTAACATGCATGTCCATGAGGTATCAAAGAGGTGAGCCTAAACGGGAATGTGGGCGGGTCGCATGTGAATCTACTAAAGTTATCAATATTCAAACAAAAACCACAATGTACCGGTATGTAATTTGTTTTTTCCCCAGGAATTGAATCTTTTATAAATTCACATGCTTGAATCGGAGCAGCTGGCAGTCAGCAAAGAACACATGGAGGAGGGTTAGGCAACAAAACACTCTCTAAAAAACAGAATGTCTTGTGAAGACACAATACGTAGAAATAGTGGAGATATAAGGAACAACTATATATTACCAGAAAATTATCACAGGAAAATAAAGAAAGAATAATGTGTACCTTATTGAAACAGGTGACACAATACTGCCTGTCTAACAGCAGCATTTGCCTTGCATGCTGAATCCAAAGAGTAGTGTTTGGTGACGGTATGAGCGTTCTACCCAGTTGCTGCTCTGCAGATGTCTGGAAGCGATAATCCAGCAAACCGGGCTGCAGACGTTGCCATCTTTGTTGCTGAATGAGCAGCATTGAAACTACCAGGAGCTTAGAGGGTAAAGCTAGTCATAGGTCGCCCTCCACTCAAAAAGCAAACCAACATAAACCAACATTAACTCCGCCTACGGAGTTAATGCCGGTCACCTTTCTCTATCGTGTAAAATTGAAGGGGAAGGATCCATGATCCACAACTGGTGTTGTTCCAAAAGACCATTACCCTACCGCCTGGTACGAGTGCTGATGGCCGTGTGAGGTTGCGAAGACTTGTTTGTCCCTATGCAGTGGCTTTAATACATATGACGCCCTGAAGAAACTGCCTGAAAATCGATGGCAGTGAAACATGTCGGCAAGTAAAGTGGTGTTGGTTGGATAGTTAGTAACCACACTCGCTTTTTTTAGGTTGCACACCCAACACAAGAAACAGAATAAAATTATATATCTGTGCTGTTGTGTGTACTTTATATGTTTTTTGACACTTTACTGGTTGTTTTGTGGTATATTCTCACTGCATACACTTACCGTTGTTTGTGTTTCTTGGACACAAATTTCTTTTTTCCGAGCTTGATGGTGCCAATGATGAGAACAGGGCAATCCTGGTGAGTACCTGCCAGGTTCCCGTTGGTGGTGCGCCCGTAAGGTGCCATCTCGCTCTCACACACTTTTTTGTATTGTTTTCTTGGGTATAGTTTGACACCTAGGTGTGTGTTATATGTTTCGCAATTGGAATTTTTATGGTTATCATAAGGGAATGGGCGGATATTAAAGGAGGCACACTTTTAGGATACACCTACTATCCCAACAATTAATGAAAAGGGAGGAGATTTGTAATATTGAAGCAATATACAGTGTTCCTAAAAAGAATTACAATAGTCGATAGGTGCCCATATAGTCTATGTCATTTATGTTGGTTTGCTGAATGAGCAGCAACCTTCACAGACAGCAGTCTTCCTACCTTTTCATGGCAAAAGGTGATCACCGATGATTCCCAACGGATTATTCTGTTTCTAGAGAGTGTGAAGCCTTTTTTGGTAAGTAAAAAAGAGATGAAAAGCTGATCTGATCAACTCAGTCGCGGCCGGCATTAATCACGGTTGGGTGCGCGGGGGGAGTGGTCTGGGGGTCGTGTGGGGAGGTGCTAAAATAATACATTTTAAAAACGTACCTATCTGCCGGCCGGCCAGATCAAGCGGTTTCTCAACTCCTGCTTCTGTTCTCCTGCCTCCGGCAGGAAAAGGAATCATGCAGCTTCGCTCCTCTCCCCTAAGCTAATCACAATGTTGCACTAGCAGCATTGTGACTGGTCAGGATGGCGCACAGCCAGGCGCCTATGGGGAGGCGATTTTCTCCATGTAGACTGCATAGCAGCTTGACTGGAGAAAGGGCAGAGTGCGTATGACTGGTTTGGGCAGCCCCAGAGGGCCAACCAAACTAGTCATGCTCACTCAGGAGTAGGCACACCACTCCTCCCCTGCCTCCTGCCGTGCGAGAAGCAAAAACATAAAATGGAAGTTTTACCATTTTATGTTTCTGCTTCTCGCACTACGAGAAAGCAGTGGGGCAACGCTCCTCCACCCTAGTGGAGGAGCCGCCCTTGGATCTACTGAAAGTCTTTGTTCGGTGAACACAACATTTATAGCAACATTTGATATCTAAAGAATGGCGAGCCCTCTTTGCAGCCGAAGAAGGGTTCCTAAAGTATGTTGGCAGAACAATAGGCTCATTCAGGTGAAAAGAAGTCTGAATCTTAGGAATTCATTTAGGGTTGGTTCTCAACAACACTTTATTGTCTTTAAACTGCAAAAAAGGCTCCGTGATGGTGAAAGCTTGGATTTCACAGATCCTCTTTTCTGAATTGAGAGCCTAGAGAAGAACTGTTTTCCATGAGACATATCAAATCTCTGCTTTGTATATTGGTTCAAAAGGCGATTTTATGAGCCAAGACTTAATTGTATTCAACTGCCAGGATATTGCAGGGGGCTTTAACGGTGGGAACGCCCTGAATGGACCTTTCATGAATTCCTTTATGAGTATTGTGGATCACAGTGAAATTTCCCCGGTTCTTCTCCTGAATCTGGAAATTGCAGCTAAATGCACTTTTATTGAAGAGAGTACTAAGCCTGACCTCACCAGGTTACAACTGCTCCGGGGAAGAGCAAAAAGGAAGCTGATTGTTCTTGAAACACAAGAAGCAAAATCTCTCACATTTTGCCACATACGATTTTTTTTAGAAAGAGTTGTGAGTGTTCCAGGATAGATCTGCATTCTGCTTCACTATTAAGAGATCCAAATTCATGTTCGTGAGGTGCCATGCTTAAAAATTGAGAGACTTTATCTGAGAGTACAATATTTGGCTTTTGTTCATGGAAATCAGGTTCTCCATCGGCAGCAAATGGATGGATGGGGACACAGACATCAGGAGAAGCTATGTGTACCAGTATTGCCTCAGTCATGCTGGGGCTTTGAGAATGAGATGGCATGGTTCTCTCTTTATTTTGTGTAACACCCTGCGAATGAGAGGAAAGAGTAGAAACGCATAGGCCAACTTTCCTGTCCATTGAATCTGAAGAGTATTTCCTCAAGATCCTTTCTGAGGGAATGTGCTTGCAAACACTTTGCATTTGTTGTTGAGACGGGTTGCAAAGAGATCGAGATTTGGGGTTTCCCACCTCTTGAAGATTTGAGATAACAGTCTTTCGTTTATTTCCTATTTGTGACATTGACTTGATGTACTACTGAGAGAATCCGCCCATTCGTTTTCTACGCATGGGACATGTTCGACTTGCAGTGAAATGCAGTGCTTTAGCAACCATTTTCATATTAGTTGGGCTTGAGATGAGAGGTTTTTCGATCTCATTCCCCTTGCTTGGCTAGGTAGAACATGGTATTGGTATTGTCCATTGTTGCCAGGACAAAAGAATCGGGAGTCCTGGGTAGAAACACTTGGAGTTCCAGGAATACAGCCTTCAGCTCCAGAAGATTTATGTGCATCTGTATCTCTTTGGACATACCATTTTCCATGGATTTCTAGCTCCTGGAGATGTGCTCCCAAACCTTCCAAGAAGGCGTCCACTGTCATTATGAAGCATGGTGGTGCTCATTAAAAGAATTAACCTGGAGAGATGTTGTTCTTTCCCCACCATGACAGTGTTTGCTTAATTGTAGTGGCGATGTGGATGATATCTTCCAACGAACCGTGTATTTGAACACATTTGGCATCCAGCTGTTCCTGCAATGGCCTTGTGTGTAGGCAGCAGTTCGGAATTAATGGGATGCACGAGGATAGCATCCCCAATATTGATTTGAACATTCTCACTGAATGGGACCTTCCTTTTGCCAGAGAAGCAGCCGCATCCTTTATCTTGTGGACTCCTTCCGTAGTCGGGTAGGCTTTGGCGACCGTGGAGTCCAGAATGGCCCCTAGAAATAACAATGATTGTGTTGGTATGACAGATGATTTTCCATATTGAGTTTTAGCCTCAGAGAGTTGAATGCTTCTAACAAGCCGAGGTAGATTCTTCTGCAGAGTGTAATGTGCGTTCCTTGACTAACCAGTCATTAAGGTATGGAAATACCTGGCGCTCGTTTCTTCTCAGGAAAGTAGCTACCAGTGCCATGCACTTTGTGAATACTCTGGAAGCCAACCGTAGGCCAACCTTGAACTGGTAGTGGAACCCTGCCACCTCGAACCTCAGGAACCGTCAATATTTTACGTGAATTGGAATGTGAATGAGGAAATATGTGTCCAAGAGATCGAGAGACGTCATTAAAATCCCCTTTGTTGAGCAACAACAGACTTTCTTGTAGAGAGAGCATTCTGAAAGGTTGCTTCTTTATGTATTTGCTCAGCTGTCTGAGGTCCATGACCGGTCTCCATTTCATGGGCTTTTTCTTAATGAGGAAGAAGTTTGAATAGAAACCTCTACCGTGCTGCGGGAAAGGAACTTCCTCTATAACCCCTTTGAGAGAAGCAGCGATATCTCCAGTTTCAGGAGGGGGAGGTGGGATGCCTCCTCTTAGGAGGCAGATGGTGTGGGGGGTTTTGAACAAATTACATGGTGTGACCCTGATGTTTAATATCTAAAACCCATTTGTCTGTTGTGAAGTACTTCCCCTGACTAACAAAAGGAGGGATTGTGGTTCGAAGGTTCATGGTGATACGAGATGACTAGTGCCTGAGAAGCATCACTCTTCTAGAGAGTCTTGGGCCTTTCCACAAGCCGGGGGTCCCCTTCGCGCTGGCCTCCTCAAGTATGCAGATGAGGAAGAACTGCCCCGTGTCCTGGGGTCGATATCCTTGCTGTGCATATGGCTGATAATTATATGATAGATTAGAGGGCCTCTGTACATACTGCCCTCGTCCTCTTCCTCCACAAAAAGGGCTGAACACGCCTCTGTTGCTGCATTTCTAGAGAGAGTGCAGTCTCGGTATCAGACTTGATGTCCTGAAGAGCATCATCTATATATTTGCTGAGTAGTTTCCCCATCAAAAGGCAAATCTGAAATCTTGGCTGGAACCTCAGGGTGGAGCAAAGTGCCATTCAACCAGCCCTGTCTGTGCAGAACAGCAGTACCTGCCATCTGCTTTAAAGTGATGGAAGAAACGTCCATGGCATTTCTAAGATCTGAGAGGACGCTTTGGCACTCTCTTGCAAGATTTATCTTGCTTCTCTTTTCTTATCCTTTGGGAGATAATCTAGGAGAGGAGCAAGGTCACACCACATTTGATGGTCGTAGCGACCCAGGATGCTAATGGATTTGAGGCCTTGATGGAGGTAGCTGCCAGAGTTGCAGGTTGACAATACCATCAAACCTCCTTGTCTGGAGGCACCAAACAGAAGGTAGATGGATTCCTGGAGTGCCTTTGTGCAGCCTGCTTCACCACAGAGTCTGGACATGCATGTCCTATCAAGCAGGTTGGTGAAGAGTGTGGTGCCTTGTACTTTTTGTCCATGCATGGAACCACACCAGTGGCCAAAGCTGGGTTCTTCATCAACTTCAGGCCTTCCTCCAAAATCTATTCGACAATAGATATTGATTTTACTGATTTCCATGCCGAGCCCCCAAAGTCATAGAGATAACATTCTCCTTGTGAGCCCGCATTGCTTAAGCCCACAGGGAGCAGCTATTTAATCTGCTGCCTCCAGGTGAGAGAAATATCTTGATCTGTTTCCCTGCCCGCATCAGTGCGGCAGGGAAACAGATCACAAGTCTGCTCCCAGCAGTTTGCAGCATTTTCAAAAGCTATCGCCAGCTGGGAGAAGACTTTTAGTTTGCTCTCGTTTGGCGAAGTTTTGAAAATGCTCCTGCCAGGAGGGAGCAAACACAAGTTTCCTTGCCCGCGCCGGTGCGGGAAGAGAAGCTGCAGTGTCACGGGTGTAGGCTCCACGGGACACACAAGTGACTCTGCCACCGGGGATGGGGTCCCGGAGGGATTTGAAGACTGTGTGGCCTCCCTCCCCCTTTTGGCCTGGATTGGGCTCCCTGGTGCCTATAATGGCTAAGGGAGGGGCACCTTGCAACAACCTCCCCTCATTTATTAGATTGGGTCCTGGGGGTTGTTGTCCCGTGCCAAAAATGGCCTGTGGAGGGGGGGCGTGCACCCTATCCTATAAAAAAAATACTTCAGGCACCTGGAGATGGGAGCCTAGTGCCTCCTCCCCTATGGGAAAGCAGCCTCTGGTGGGGTTCTCGAGGCCTATAATGGCTTGGGGAGGGGAGCCACACACCTCTTTCCTTAAATAAACCCCCGGGAGTAGGCTCCCCAAGACCAAACAACAAGAATGCGGCTCAGGTCGTGGCATAAATTGCAGATTTTCTTTTGTATTTTGACCCTAATGGAGCCTAGGGGGGAAGGATATCCCTACTCAGCTCCCTTATATCGCCTTTTTAAAAAAAATTCAGGACAGGGGACATGGGGCCAGATGTACGACCCTAAATTGCATGCGCACACAGGTTTGCGACCCGTTTGCGTATGGAAAATGGCCAAGGGCCATGTACAATTCCTAAATAGTGAGTCACAATTTATTTGTGACTCTCTATTTAGGAATAGAGAGTCGCTATTATGAAGGTGCGTTCGCAAAGCAATGTATGAATGTTTTGGGACCGCAACTGCGGTTGCAAAACACTTGCAAATTACCACCCTCTTCAGAGGGTGGTAATGCAGTCGCAAATTGGAAGGGGTCCCCTGGGGACCCCTTCCACTTTGTGAATGTCTCTAAAAATATTTTTTAAGGGCCGGTCCCAGGGACCAGTGAGTGATAGTGTTTTAAGCTCATCTTGGAGGCAGCCTTGTTTATCTCCGAAAAGTCTGTTGTCCATTTACGCTGTAAGCGTTTGCAAAATTGCTTAGCCATCCTCAAGGCTTCATTAAACCAAGGTGCAGGTTTTGTAAGTCTGCGGGAGGCACTAGATGTCCATGGAGCAATCCCATCCAGTGCTTCAGTAATATATTAATCAGCTACTATACTTACCTCATTAATATTCTTACCTAGGGAGGGTTGGTTCAGTTGTAGAGCCTGAGTAAAGTTTTCAGCATTACATTTGGACCATTTCCTGTGAGTGGCATTAGGTACTGTTCTAACTTGAGGGAGTGGTTTGGATAGGGGATATAAAAGGTCACAAGGTGCCGGTCGAACTAGAGACAGCCGTCGGGGGGGGGGGGGGGGGGGGGGTGTCAACAACCAGATCAGAGCAGTTGGAGAAAATAGGGTTTAATGTGTGCCCTAGTTGATGTGTTGGGTGCATGGATTTAAGTGTTAAATGTAGGCCAGCAAGTTCTTGCCGTAGAAACAGGACCTCGCCATAAGAGTGATTATCAAAGTGCATGTTTAGGTCCAGGATAGTTAGATTGCTATGCCGTAGTACCGGTTGGACCATTAATTCTACCAGTTGGGAAATAAATCCCGAAGCTACTCCCGAAGGTCGACATATCAAAAACCCATGGACTGTGTGGTATTTGGATGCCTTTAGTGTGAAGGAGGCTGCTTCGCTTTGGTCTAAGTCTACTGCAAGCATAGAGCATGTTGAGGACCGTTTGTGGATTATCGCAATGCCTGCTTGTCTATGCAGTCCTGTCAGAGGATCCCATATTCAGGTGGCAGTGCTTGAAGTATGTCTGGAGCTGAGGACTCGTGCAACCAGTTTACTGTAAGGAATAGTGCATCGGGATGCAATCATGAATTTCCACCTTGTGTTTATTCAGTGACCTGCAGTTCATGAGTAGAAGTTTAAGATTGTGCTGCCCTGCTTGATCTATCTTATGCGTTTTCGTATAGAATGATCAGTGCAAGCTTTGACGTGGCATTGACTCCGCAGAAAGCGAGTGCCTTCCTGCTTTTAAGGGTGGGGACTCTAGTGCTCTGAGCTGATCTCCTGAGTAAAAAAGTCCATGGAAAATGCATTAATATTTTGGAACCCCAGCCCCTTTTTTTGCCGCCCTCCCCTGCTTGACTGACCATCCCAAAACTTTCTATGCACTAACTAGTATAAAAAGTAGCACCTTTTTGGAAAGTTAGCAGGGCCAGAGTTATTAGAAACAAAAAAAAACTTTTCCTATGGAACAGCTGACCTAACTATAAGTACCCAGCGGCATGTATGCACACACACCCACATATACATATAAATAGTTTTGTATAGAAAGAATAAATACAATTTTCCTAGCTATAACAAATGCTTTAACATATATATATATATATATATATATATATATATATATATATATATATATATATATATATATATATATATATATATATATATATATATATATATATATGTATATATATATATATTCCTCCTAGTAGATCTGCACAATACTACTTGATGAGCAACAGCAATAATAATTAAGTTCAGCGTTTAGTTTATCAAGCAATGAAAAGTGAGAGCCTACCTTACTTTCTTCCTGTTTGTGTCCGATGGTAAACTGGACAACTGGATTAGGCACGCTGCTCATTTTCTTGCCAGTCTATTTAAGAAAGAAAAAGCCTGTTGTAATACACAATTGTTGCATGTTGCAAAAGCTCTATGTTCATCCTCTCGTGCACAAACTCACTTATTTTAAAGAAGATATTGTCACTGGATATCAAAAGTATTCCTCAGATTTGCCAGCATGTTCCCTTAGTTCTTATTCTTCTAGTGGATCAATAAAATGCTTGTCACATATTCCTAGAACATTTTATTCTTGACTTTCATTTACACCTTAAACCTATTAATTACTTCATTTGTTATGTCTTTTATCTGAGAGCAGAGGTGTTGAAAGGGTTTTCTTCTTGAAATGTTATTCAGATAAAGTAGAAAAATGCATCCTGTGAATGGTTTAGAATCTTTTTTTCAGACAGCAACGTTTAGTATTGCTTTTATGTACTGCTTAGAAAATGCTACCCTTTGAAGATTTTATAATTCGGCGCCTGAGGGATGGAAGAGCAAAGATGAAAAAATAATACAGCTAATCCCCCCTGCACCTTCTCACGCAGCTGCATAAAAGGTAAGGCATAACAAATAGTAAAATTCCCATGGGATTACGACTATGCTTGAGGCAAATGTTTGACTTTTATAGAGTTCTCAAGACTTCTAGGAGCACTCTTGGAAATCCTTAACAGTTGACGTTTCCCAGAAGTAAACACAGGCATATACATTACTATGCTGAATCTCCACAGTGTGACACCCTCAGCATAACAAAATCGGATAAGAATGTGTATTTCTCAACATGGAATACATCCTTCAACATGGTTAAATTGCGTATCGTACACCCCTATGCTATGTAGGAGTGTCCCCCTGCCTATCCACACTTTGGAAACATACTTACTTCTGTTGCTGACAAGAGCCATTTCGCAACGAACCCACAAGCTTACAAGTATGTTGATGTTCACCAACTTTTGTAGGTAGTATCTCCCTTAAACACCCACAAACGTGCGCCCAATCCTAACTGATAACTAAGAAATATCACCAAATTGGGAGAGCAAAATTTGAACACTTCTGATGAAGATTAATATTTTGCCCTGACACATGCATTTGAGTGTCTGAGCTGATATTAAGTTGGTATAAAAAGCTTTGCGTTTGGGCCCTTTTTGTGAAAGCTGCACACAAGAACCATAAAACTATCCGTAACACTGATCTCACAGATCTTCAGGTTCATGTTCTGCTCATGTCAGCAGATGCTTCACCGATTTGTTTCGGTCAAAGAGGCCTTAAGTTCTTCCAGGACGGCCTGCAAGATCTCGCTGGCCATGTCCAACAAGATATGTGTGTGTAACGACCCAGCCAACAAACAGCAATGACTGATTGTAATGCTAGACTGGCAAAAGAAAACGTGCTAGCCAAAAGCCACAATCGTCTTGGATTATCTGTTAAAAATGGCCGAAATGAGTTAGGATTTCCCTTACTGGTCCAGGCCCACACGTTAAGGCACTCTGGAGTAGGGTACATGGTGAACAAAATCTTGGCCACCAGGCAACTGGCCACCTGCCTATTCACAGGCAGGCAACAAAAGGGCTTAGTGGCCATCAAAGTATCAATGATGACATCCTTACAAGGAAGCACAGGCTTAGAAATGGCTGGTCCAGGCAGTAAAATGTCTATTAAAACAAATGTCTGGTCTCAAAGGAAGCAAACGATACACAGATGATGGACGGAATGCAGAGCAAATCAAACATTCACCCCCAGTCAATAGTACTGGGTTAAATCCACTGTTCATTTGCTCACCATGCCACTCCAGTTTGGACCCAGCCATATACAAATCAGTCTTGACCCTGTGCCTCATGGGAACAGTCCAGACCAAACTGCCAAGCCGGGTCCTCCCTATTATTATTATTATTATTATGTTTCTTATATAGCGCCTGAATCGTCCTCCGAAGGGGTATCTCCGCTCTTGCCTTGGGAACCCGTCCTGGCTTTTCCCTGTGAGATAGCCCCTACAGGGCATCCCCAAGGTGAAAGCCAGGCATCCCGCCGCGGGGGGGGCGTTGTGGAGATTAAGCAGGCTTAATGCCCAGAGTTTTAGAGTGTGAACCCATGATTAGGTCAGGCACCGAAGCGAGAATTATCGAGTCCATGGACATTTGAGCTCAAGACCCTAGACGGGAAACAAGCATCCAGGGACCGGTTTCGGGTCATCACTCCATATCAGTCAGGCTAGCTTGAATCCAGTGACACAGTGAGCCCGGGACCAACGTCTAGGCATACCCGGCACACTTAGGGCGAGAAAGCAAAAGTCACACCGATGATGGACAGAATGCAGAGCAAATCAAACATTCACCCGAGTCAATAGATCTGGGTTAAATCCATCGTTCTTTTGCTCACCATGACACCTTTTGCATTTGGTCTCAAAGGAAGGCAGCTGTAACCATAGAACCTCAGATGACCTCCAGACAACAACCACCACAAATTAGTCACTCTCCTCCGTTGCTGGCCAAAGTGACGAGTCAAGATCTGCATCAGGTAAGGTTTCACGCACACTGGTATTCTGTAAATCCATGTATAAAATGTATCCATTATATTGAAGGGGAAGCAAGTCATCATCATCATCCTGGGACGCTCCCTGCTCTGGCACAAGACCAGAGTCAGAATCAAAAACCTAATGGAGCCTCTGCTGGTACGTACGATGAGGCACAAGCACCATGTTTGGGTCAGATTGTATGACAACAAGTCACACATTTGTGATTTGGTAGAGAAACAACAGTTGGGCTTGGGCCACAATCGGTTCGGGGTCTGACACCAAATCCTCTTTCAACATGTGTTGCATCTATACCAGCTCCGACGTAGCAGAGACCAGGGTAGATCTTGGGGCCAGAGTAGAAATCTGTAATGGAGTCAGTATGGGTATGATACTAGGTCCCAAGGGGACAGGTGGCAATGGAAAAAAAACAGTGGACAGTAACATAACTGGGAGCCGCTGCAGAGCCATGGGGTCTGTAGGCCCACCAGAAGTGCATCAACAATTTTCAGCATGATCTCTATGAAGGCCTTGATCTACTGCCAGGTTGGCGATGACCCAGGAAATATGGGGCAAATTAGGGCCAGCTGAGGAATGGATTCCATGCCAGAGACCTTAAAGAAGTGACTGGCAGTGCAACACCCTCCCGTTTTCAATTTGGAATGAGTGACGGGATGGGGTTGAGTCCCACTTTGTTTTCTTATACTCGTTCAAGGACTTAAACTTACCAGAGGAACTTGAGCACGAGCTAAGCAGTCACTGGACCGGCTTCAGAACTGGAACCAAGATAACACCTTGGACCAGGAGCAGAATTACTTGTAGGCTGTAAATATGTCTTGTGACAAACAGCTTTGCTGCCAGGTCTTGGATCACCTTCGGGTGCAATGAGGCACACTCATAACATGACAATTAGTGGCCCGAGCCCAGACACATAAGTCACAACTCATGTTGGTCCATGATCAACTTCTATTTCCTGCAGTCGGGGCATAGCTTGAAGCCTGTTACACTGGGTGGAGGCATCATTCTCTAGCACACTGGTAAAATTGCTTGAAAAGTGGTCAGATAACCAACAAAGTTGGGAGGAGAACTTTGGATCTATGTCTGAAGGAGTAGAAAGAAAGGAACCAACATCAGTGATCAAGGGTAGTGTACAGAGTCGGCGCACAAGCGCACTGCTATAAAAAAGGTTTCAAAATCCACTCTGGCACAGGAATGTGCGGTTAGAAGTATCCATCAGAAATAATCTTATGTACAGTAACCCATGTCAGGACGGGTCATTTGTTGATAGCTCACTACTACAGAAGCCCACAGCATTCAGATCACATGTGCTAGGTTAACGTAGAAAGAAACTAACCTCAAGGAATCCATCATTCTATGGTTACCCAAATATGCAGAGGGTGACAGCATACAGGCAGCCCACTGGCTCAATGGAGACGTTTTTGGATCTGAGATCAATGGTCTTCGTACTGTCTTTCCGTCTTGCCAAGAAAGACGAATACACCTCAGGACTTATGCATGCCCATTCTATGCAGTTGGAGATAGCTGCCCCAACAATATTTATCCATGGTAATCAGCTTGGCAGCAGGCTGTCCCCTACTATAATTGTCAAGCATGGTTCGTCTGGGCCTACCCCAGCTGCAAGAAACTTTGACTCAAATTATTGAGATGTGCAAGCCCATTTGGCAGCATATTGTAGCTGTGCTGCTATGAAGTAGAGTTATGAAATGTGGTTCCACTAGTAATCCCTTTGAAAGTGGATGAGACAGTATGTCCACTGCGGGAGAAGGAAGATGGGGGACTAAACGCCGCTGTGTCCACAGCCCAGCAGAGCTCCTGGCTGGTCAAACCGATGCGGCGATGCAAGCGGCAAGAATAGAGGAACTGAATTGACGCTCTACTTACTCAGATTACCGGACTACCGAGTAACATCAAATTTTGGAACCTGGTCTCTGTCTCTGTCGAAGACAGCGCCGATGCTTGGGCTTGGCTGCAGGTTTGGGCGGCATTAGCAGACATCACGAAGAGTCTGCTGGCGGGTCTGCACGCTGACCTGCTGCCGCGGATTGGGGATCTACTGCTTGCGCCTCCCTAGGAAGACAGCCCTGAAGGGAGGCATGGCGCAGCTGAACAACGTGGCAAAAACTGCACGAGCGGCTCGGGTACTAGCCCCCCGCGGGAGAAGATAACTCGAAGAGTGGTTCCAAATCTGCTTCAGTGAGGGCCGGTAGATATGAGCTGCGGCTCAGGCAGTCAAACTCATCTCAGAGGGAGAGTTCCGTGCATAAACAGCGGATGCTATTGCAATAGCTGCTCTACTTAGTAGCCCTGTTTCTAGAGATAACTTGTAGGCTGATCTGGAGAATAAACTATTATTGGAGGACTCTGATGAGAATGGTGAAGAGTAGTTTGAAGGGGGAGATGAGCTGTAAGGCTGGATCAGTGGGGAGCACAGACTTGGGGGACTTGGAAGATTTGACTACTCAAGGGCACAACACTATAGACACTACTGAAATGCCTGCAACTAGGAACAATTGGGCTGAAGGGTATCGACAGCTGTTCAACGGCAAGACTAGGGGAGAGAGCCCTGGTGAGGTGTCTGTTCCAGAGTTTGTGGGGCTTAAGGGTACTCAAATGAGTCAAAATAACGCTACAGGGCAATCTGCCAAACCTAGAGTTAAGAATAAATGCTTAAATATATCTGGTGCTGTGGCGGAGGTGGAGGCAGAGGTGGCAATTTCAAGGAGGAATCAATAGGGTGCAAAAAAATCCCCAGACATCTTAGTGGGGGACTCAAAAAGGAATAATAGCCGAAAAACCCTTAAAATGACTAAACCCCGCAAGAAATCTATGGACTCGCAAGGGTTTAGCCGGTATAATAGCTCTGGTTCTCGCTGTGGAGGAGGCTTAGAGAAAAGTCCACTCAGGAAATGGGTTCAGGCAAAGGGAGATGTCAAGGCATTGATTTCTCATCTGTCTGGATCTGGTTTGGTAGGAAGTCACGGTACGGGGATACAACCTGCAATGGAAATAATGTGGCTACCGGGGAGCAAATGATATCCCCGACTATCCCATAACTAATCCAGCAGGATACTATATTCAGGACAGCCAGGCCAGCTTGCCTGGGTCTAGCGAAGAACTTGCCAACAAAATTTTGACAGCCTCACCGAAGGCCGAGTGTGAGACAGGAGGAGTACAGACTATAACTAAAGAGCCATCTCTGGCAGCAACATTGCAGGCCCTGCAGGAACAACGGTGGGAAGCTCAGGATCACCATGCACAGATCAGAGCGGACTATCTTAGTATAAAGCTTTCTTTGGATGAAGTGACGGGCACGGTGGCTAACATCATAAAGGATGTAACCGAGCTACAAAGTAGAGTAGCAGAGGAGTTGGTCACCTCTATGGGGCAAACTGTCCAGTCACATGATGCTCAGCTTCAAGCTTGCCAAGCTCAAATTGAGGATTTGGAAAACAGGCAAAGGTGGAATAACCTAAGACTATTCGGGGTGCCGGAGGGCAAAGAGGATGCTGACCCTCAAGCTTCTGTCGTTCAGCTACTCCAAAGGGCATTTCTGGACCTATCAAACTGGGACTGTCAAGTTCAAGGGGCACACAGGTTTCCCCACTCTACTCAGAGGTCCAATGCCCGCTACCCTCGCCCCATTCTGATTTTTTGAAGGAATTTTCTGCTGAGGCAAGCATTGTCCTTTAAGGCTCGCCCCCAATTCACCAGTAGCAGTTGATTCCTTATCAATATTTTTTAGATCTGATTTAAGTCGCCCCACCATGGAAAATTGATTGAAAATGAGACAACTTATTGACCCACTTAAAGCGACAGGGGCTCAGGTGTTTTTGCAGGAACCTGCCAGATTGAAAGTTATCAAAGATGGACAGCCACTATTTTTTGTCTCTGATGTGGCGGTCGAGGAAGCATTAATTAAATGGCAGATGGTCTGAACATTTGCGGTGAACATCTGATATGAATTGCTGGCATGGTTTATTATTTTTTTTTTTTTTTGGCACCTTGGTTTTTTGTCCCGGTTAAAGCATCTGGGGAAGAGCAGATTATAACTGTATAGTATTATATGGAGACTGGGCCTAGGCAGCTCTCTTGGGTGTAGGGGATTTAGCAAGCTCATTTTTCTTTTTTTCTGTGTCGTGTGGGACCAGTCGGTGTTGAGCTCTGTAGGGCTGGCAGAAGCTAGCTGCCACATCCAACGGCAGCTGTTGGGGGAGGGTGATTCCTTCTTTAGGAAACGGGGTGGAGATGAGTAGGTTGGTTTTGAAGGGGTGTTTGAATGGTATTTGAGGGAGGGAGAAGGGTGCAAAAAAAGGAAAAGTCAAAAAGAAGATTTGCAGTTTTATTTTTTTGGGTGGAGGGAAGGCAGCAGTTATCAGTTTTTGAGGATGGTAATTCAATTAAAAGAGTATGGCATTGATTAAGTGTTTTTCTTGGAATGTATCTGGACTGAATAGCGGTCCTAAAAGACAACTAGTGCAAGAGGAGCTTAGGACATATAAACCTCATTTGTTTTTTTTAACAGAAACTCATTTAGCATTTTCTCGAACAGCTGCGATTTCAGAATGTAATATGTACTTCACAAAATGTATCAATCAGAGGGGCTGCTATCTTAATGTCTAAAACTTTAGACTGTCAAGTTCATAAGGTATTAGCAGATCAAAGAGGAAGGTGGGCAATTGCTCAAATTGAGATCAATACTCTGAGATATGTTTTTTGTGTTGTATATGGTCCCAATGTTGATGATCCGACAATATTTGACAATATCTGCTTAGAATTAGTGGGGTGGCAAGGGGTGGTGGTTTTGATGGGTGATTTTAATTGCGTTATTAACTATGGCATGGATTCTAGAAGCCGGGCATTTGCCCTAAGAATGACAAAAGTTAGAGCTTCTATCTTAGAACTTGGGAGATTACACTAACTGCAGGATGTATGTCAGGTTTTTACCTTGCCGCGCCTGCCTAACCGTTAGAAAACTACATCTTCCATGAGCCTTTTCTGCAGGAAGTATAAGGCTAAAGGTGACCGGTGAAGGTGCGCGTAATACTGAGTCCTTCGTCAGTTGTGTTAGGACTGTTCCAGTTCAAAGTTAGCTTCCATCTCTTGTCTGCTGTTAGAAGAACACTGTGTGGGAACCTTCGTTCGTCTTTGAGGTACTGTTTCTGTTGAGCCGCTGGGAGCCGTGGCTCGCGTGAATCACTTGCTTGTTCGTTTGCCGGTACTGTTCGAAGTAACGCATCGGCTGATGCAGGCTGCTACTTTTGGAAGTATGGTATTGGGGTTTGTTCTGCGGAACGTTGGGTTCTGAATTACAGCGGAGCATCTTGGGGCTACTACACGTTACTGTGTGTTCACGAGAATGTTATGTCCGGAGCAGAGTGGTGGTCGCAACTACCCGCTGCCGGATTGGTGTATTGTATATTAGTCATTCAGGTAGAAGCGGAGCAGAGTGGTGGTCGCAACCACCTGTTGCCGTTTCATTGTTGTATAGCTGTTATCGATAGAAGGATCCTAAGTGGACACTAATGGACTTATTCTTCTTTAGTTGTGGATTTGGTTCTCCTTCTAATCAGGAAAAGTATTGGAATTCCACCTGTTTGGAGTGCCTATAGAGACTGATCTCTTTTACCTTCATCAGGTTATAAACTACTACTGGGGAAGTGAACAATTAAGGGTCTGGAGAAAGCAATGAATAGAATACAAAATGGGCAAAAAGAAGTCCATTTCCACATTGTATGGTGTGTAGAACATATGGGTTTCGATTTCTGAGTGTGTTGTATAGGTTTCTAGATAATGAGTTAACCAGTGTGTATTTCACTCACAGGAGACTGGACTAGATCTTTCTTATGTGGCTGGAGGAATGAGTACTGCTTTATAAGGTATTTTAGTTCTAGTGAGAATCATTGAGAGTAGTGTTGGATGTAGCTCAGTATTTATATCTATTCTGTGTTTTGTCTTTTCAGATCCCTTGTCCCTGCTGACCCTTTCCCTTCCTCGGTCTTTCTTCTTTATTTATCCCTCGCCTGATGGTTCGAACCCCCTGTGTTTATATTCAGGGTGTTGGTAACATCGGGAGGTGGACCCCTTTGTTCATCAGCCGGATCCTGCGAGGCGGGCCCTGACAATGTATGGCGTGTTCTATATCCAACTACACCAGGATATACTTGCTACTCGGCGCCACACCGGCAGTACTCTAGGATTGACATGGCTTGGGCCTCAGAGGATATTTTGGTAGGGGCAGACATGGAGGTCTGTCCCAGGGTCACTTCTGACCATAACCCCATAATCTTTTCTTTTCGTGCCAACCATACTCCTAAAGCTGCTCGTTCATTTACCTTTCCACGCTATTTGGTTACAGATTCTGAGTTTTTGACTTTTTATTTTGCAAAAAATCTCAGAATATTTGATAGACAATATAGGGTCTGCCCCGCTGTGGGTCGTATGGGATGCTATGAAAGCATTTACTAGGGGAGTTACTCAGCAGTTTGTTCATCAACAGAATAGGGAGCGGGATATACAAACTAAAGATGCTTATCAAAAGCTTATTAACTGTGAGTTTCAACATGCGGAGGCCGTTTGTCTACAAAAGTTAGACCAATATTCTCTATATGTTTCCCTTTTAGAGCATAGGGCAACTTTAAACAGGGTTTTAAAGGAAATAGTAGCGACCTGCTTTATTAAGCATAAGTCATTACAATATGAATATGGGGGTAGGATATGGAAAATTTTAGCTCATCAACTTATGGACAACCGTCTTAAAACTAAGATTAAGGCTATTAAGAAAGAGGGGGGAACTATTTATAGATGCCCCCAAGAGATAGCTAATCAGTTCTCTATTTTTTATCAACAATTGTATTCCCCCGATGTATCACAAGATTTAACTGATATGCAGAGCTACTTACAAGATAGCAATCTGCCGACTCTGACAGAGGAAGACTCCCTCACACTAGAACAGGAGATTACAGTTGAGGAGGCATCTGAAGACATTGTGTGGCTATCATCAGGGAAGGCGACTGGGGAGGATGCACTCCCAGCGGAGCTCTATAAGAGCTGTAAAAGGCTTTTGTCCCCAGTGCTATCGGATGTAATCTCTCAAGTTGGGACCAGTGGACGGGTTCCAGATTCATGGAATATGGCTAATATAATTTTTTTTTTTAAAGAAAGATAAAGTCCCAGTGGAACGGGCTTCGTACCGCCCAATTTCCTTAATAAATGCACACACAAGGTGTTTGCTAGAGTATTGGCCACTCGGTTAGCTCCAATGTTGGCCAGCCTGGTTTCTTCCCAGCAACATGGGTTTATTCACGGGAGAGATGGAGTAGTTTCTTACCTGTAACTCCAGTTCTGTAATAGGGGTATCTCTGTGATAGTCATAATCATGGGAATAGTCCCGCCCATGTGCGTGGACCCCGGAGCACTTCATTCGATATATTCTCTTAAGTTGTCCTCTTCTGCAGTCCTGCATAGACACTTAAGAGATAATAACAGACAATAATGCAGCCTAAAAACACTAGGCTACGCTGCAGTGCTTAATTTGTGCCGGTGCTTACCACCGGCACCTAATTATCAGGGCCAGGTCTACAGTCACGCATTTGTGCACGTCAGGTCAGTAATTTGATTTTATAATGAGTGGCATGCACTGGCACAGAGAGCGTGTGCTGCTGCTGTACGGTCCATAACAAGTGCTGCTGGCCTGTCAC
This sequence comes from Lissotriton vulgaris, assembly GCF_964263255.1. Taxonomy (NCBI): domain Eukaryota; kingdom Metazoa; phylum Chordata; class Amphibia; order Caudata; family Salamandridae; genus Lissotriton; species Lissotriton vulgaris. The sequence continues at coordinate 668,045,837 of NC_141698.1, forward strand.
TGTGTTAGAAAGTTACTATACCACACTTCTGGTTGTGTTAATGTGTTGATGACTGGAGGAAGGAATCGGATTGATGGCATCATGGCAACTTACTGTCTTAAATGGTCAGGTGATGCAATTTATCCTCATTGACTGCAAGACTTCCGACCCAGCGGCCGCGGATCAGTGTTGCGGCCCAGTGGGGGGGTCACTGAGCTTGCTGCTTTCAGTTGGCCACGGCACACACCAGAATACCCGCACTGTCGGTCACAGCCGCTCCTCACCACCGCACGGAGTATCCACTGGTGGTGGTGGGTGGTTGAAGTCCACCGCCGCCATTCAAAGTAGCGGGTCCTGGTCCCTGGACGACATTGAGGAAGACTCAGTGGAACAGACGACGACGACTACTGCTGCAGAAGCACCAGGTGAGGGCGAGGCATGGCCTGGGCCCTGTGGTAGGCCGGTGGCCTAATCATCGATATTTACATAAAACTGCGCAGGTGAGGCAGAGCAGGGCCTGACTGGCAGGCCGCAGGCGCCGTGATTACTGTTATTTTTATTTTATTTATCATTTTGATTGTCATTGGTCTGATGAGTGGCCGAGGACCCGCGGCCCTTAGTTTACAATGTTGTAGTGCAGTGGGGTGGCTGTTATTGCGGGCCGGCCCGAGCTGCCTGGATGGATCAGTTCTTCTGGCCCTGGAATGGATTGCGTTGGTGGCCGCGTCAGTGGAGGACACGGTCGGTGGCGTAAACTGTCTACAGCTCTGCAGTCTGTACATAGAGTTAAAGTTAAGCGCCAGCAGTTGAGTCATGGCCTGGGTAGTCTGGCGGCGGCGGCCTAATCATCATCATGGGTTAAAAATAAAGCTGCTCAGGTGTGGCAGGGCCTGTCAGGAGCCGTGATTATGTTTTATTTAAATGTTTATATTGATTGATGCAGTAGTGTCTCTAAGCGTCTCTGATGCAGTGCCCCAGGGGTGTTGGTAGTTTGATTTTGTGCAGTTGCGGGCCGGCCCAGGCTGCCTGGATGGATTCAGTTTCAGTTCGGTTCAGAAAATCTGTGGGGTTCAGGTTGGGGATGTGCGCGGAAAGCAACATGTGCAGATTTTTTAATATTGCAATTGCGCGCGCATACGCTGCTTTGCCACACCCCAGTGAATTTCCAATAAAGGGAGGCACGAGACAGCCTCCAAAATTAAAAACCATTATTAATGTGCTTCCTACCACTGATGTCCGATCCAGAGAATATTGTCACAGCAGTTACATCTATTAAAACAAAATTGTTGTGGATTACCAAATTAATGGTAGAAATAGAATATATGAAGGGCATCTGTACAGAGAGGAGCAGCTAGGTGGGTATGCAGAAAAGCCTCAGTACTAAGTTTGTGTGCCCAGAATAAGTGACTATGGGATATTTACTTGGATATGAGGTTGTACACATTCCAAAATGTGGTAAGCTTCATGGGCATAGGGAAAGCGTTGTTGTGTCCTATTTTCTGAAGACCAGATGTGATGTCCATACTGTTGACCAGACCTGTAGCCTGCAGGTTACAGTGGTTATCATCCCAAATATTTAAGTGCCCATGTCAAGCTTATGGATAGTTAGCGTGTTCTGGGCAAGGTGCAAGAGGACAGTAGTGAGAAAGGTTGCAGCGGTTTCTTGAAATCCTTAAACATCATTGAAAGCTTCAATTTGCGACCAATTGCTTGTAGGTAGAGGCCAGGGCAACTATTTTCCAGCCTTGTTATCTCCTCTTACTTGACTGGAAATATCAGTGCAGATCTTGCCGTAGCAGGACTCATTGGATCTCCACTTCAACAATGACCAACGTCAGTGAAAGAAGATAAGACATTGGATCTAGTCAGCTTGGGAGGTAGTCATTTTTCATTTCCGTGTAAGCCAATTTGCTACCCATCACTGCCACTGCAATCCCACAAGATGGCCACGCCACGGCCTGTACATAGTGAAACAGCTTTGGGGTATTCATCTTCTCTCTATTACTGCAGCAGCACTTATATTTATAATGAAGATTGCCGCAGTACTCCAAGATGGCCGCAGCCTATGAGGGGAAAAACATAGGTAGTCCTTTCTCTATTAATATTAGACTGTAGGGCTGTTGTTTTAATGAATGCCTGCAAGGGTCCTTCAGGTTGAAACCAGATTGGTCTACCAGGCAATGGAGGGTGGATCAAGTAGCAGTGTGTTGAGTATCAAGGTCCAGATGAGAGGGTTGCTGTGCAGATAGTATTAATGGGGCCAGTTATGGCAGTGCAGACTGTGAAGGGATTAGGGAAGACGGAAAAGCTCAACAAGATGGAATTGTGGCTAGCGTTGAGTCTTTGCTTCATTCGTCCACTTCAGTTCTACAGAGCCTAGATGGCTCTAAGAGGCAGCATAGAGATCGTACAGGTACATAGGCAGCATTTTCCCGAACCCAGCAGGAGTATGCAGAAGTCCCATCCATTTGAGCCTGATGTCCAGGATTGGAGCCTCCGGTGCATGAGTGCCCGTAAGGTGGAGCATGGAAGCTCCAAAGCAAAGGCATCTACTGTCTGGGAAAGAGCCACTGGGTCATGGCTCAAAACTGATGGAGGATTGATGCCCAGGTCAGTAAGCCAGAGCTTCGATTCAGAGTAATGATAGTAATGTGGTGCACTAGCGGACTTTGGCAGTGCCTCTGTGGTAGACTGTGGTCCTGTTCGGAATTAAAGGACATAGTCCTCCTGCTGCAACAGCCTACATGGAAAGCATCAGGGAGGTGTTAGTAATTGTAAACTGCCTTTGCTCACGGGCTAGGCCACAGCTCAGTATGGGAGTACAGGTAGAGGCTGGACCTGGCTTCAAGATGGGTCTAAACTTGGAAGGACATCATGTGGAGGCTGAGCAGTTGAGGCTTTAGATCAGTCTATGTGTGGGATATATCTGAGCTGTGATGAAAGCTCTTGTGACTGATTTGTTGGGATGTGGCATCAGGAGTTGTGAGTCAGCTTTTGACCAGACACTAGACTCCCGAACTTGGGCTGCTTCATAGGGAGGTGGGACTGACAAAGTAAAGTCCAGCACTCAAAAAACTGCAATAGAGAGCAGGTGGGCATAGGAGTCAAAGTCTGGGAGCCCTGCCAACAGCATACCCGCACTGCCTCAGGCTCACCACCACCGTCCGTTTTGTGGCCAGGCCTTCAGTGGTGAAGTGAACCGTTCAGCACTGGGTTCACTAAAAGAGTGTAATAGTGAAAGTAAGTTCAGTTGTCTAAGTGAAAGCAGACAGCAGCAAGCGTGAACGGCCAGGATTGATTGCTTTTATTTATGGCGGAGGCTGGCAGGGCAGCATTAACTGTCTCTACTACGGAATCACAATGTTATTCAGTTTATCAGTTTAGAGTGTTTTCACAACATTTTGGTTTATTTTGACACATAAGCTATGTAAAAGTAGTACCTTAGAACTCAAAGACTATGTTAAAAATGGCATAACCTACCCCAGTATTGTCCTTTCCTCAAATCAGCACATACATCACTGAAATTGTCCCTTTTCAATGCATTAGTGATTTTAGCTCATTTATTCCAAAATTGTGCTTTAAATGCACTTTTGAGTTAATCTTTTTCAAAATGTTCACAGGGCAGGGGAACCTCCTATCAAAACCTTACTATGAGGAAGGCTCCCTTGCTGAAATTCGGATCCGGTATATATTACATCTGACTTTTAGCAGTGCCAGTTGAAGATGAGGGTGGAGCTAATATAGGAAGTGGGTGGAGCCAGTAGAGGAAGTGGGTGAGCCAAAGAAAAGTAGGTGTGGCCTTCGACAACCATTTGAGCACCTGCACTTCATATTTTACAAATTAAGCACTGCTACGCTGGCCATTACTTCAGCCTGAAGTGAAAAAGATAGACAGGTAAAAAGTTAAATGTAACTATTTTACTGAGTTTCACACATTGAAAAACTCCCCTTCACAAAGATCCTTTTTTCATGTTAGAGATAAAGGGTTGGACAGACAAGCCCCCAAAGGCTGCCATTATGTGTCTGTAAATGGATACCGTGCCTTTAAGAATCCTTCCAGAGACCCTTAGTATCCCATGATGCACAGCCAAAGGCTAGTTACTTTCAGTTCTTTTTGAAGGCACCTAAAGCAAGGCCTGCTTATTTCTGGATATTACCGTTTCATCCACCGGGACAGGAGGGCGGGTTGCCTATGACTATCACAGAGATACCCCTACCACAGAATTGGAGTTACAGGTAAGAAACTACTCCTTCTGTAGTAGGGGATCTCTGTGTATAGTCATAATCATGTGAATAGAATAGCAAGCCCATCCCCAAACAACAAACCCCAGAGGTAGAAGAAACAAACAGACCCACTATTGTGCAAATAAATTCCTCAGTGAAGCCTGCCCAACCTGAGCATCTGCCCTGGCATTAGTGTCCAGGCAGTAGTGTTTAGCAAAGGTATGGACTGACTTCCAAGTGCCAGCCTTACAGATTTCTGCAATGGGAAAGCCACTGTAGCAGCTTTAGCTCTGGTGGAGTGAGCCTTAGGCTTACTAACTAGAGTCCTGTTAACTTTCTGATAACACAACTGAATACGGGGCACAACTCACCTGGAGATGGATTGCTTGGAGGTAGCAAGACCAGTCTTGACAGAGCCATAGTTAACAAACAACTGATCCGATCTACGAATCTCCTTGGTCTTATCTAAGTAGAACTCAACACCCTTCTAACATCAAGAGAATGAAGGGATCTCTCAGCAGGAGAGGAAGGATGCTGAAAAAACGTGGGTACAAAAATTGTTTGATTCACATGAAACTCTGACACTACTTTCGGAAGGAATTTAGGGTAAGTTCTCATTACTATCTTAGAAGAATGAAACACAGTGTAAGGCTCTTGACAACTGAGAGCCTGGATTTCACTCACCCTGCGAGCCGATGTTATGGCTACAAGGAAAGCAGTCTTCCAGGACAGATGCTGGGGAGAAGCCTTATGAAAGGGCTCAAAAGGCTCCCTCATCAGTCTAGAAAGCACCACATTAAGCTCCCAAGGAGGTGAAGGGCGCCCAATGGGAGGAAGCTCTTTCTTCAAACCTTCCAGAAAATCTTTGATGACTGGGATCTGGAAAAAATAAGTTTGTGAAGGACATTTCCTATACGCAGTTAAAGCTGCTAGGTGAACTTTAATGGAATGAAAATTCAGGCCAGATTGAGCCAAATGCAGCAAATAAGGAATAATGATATCCTCCTTGCAGGAGGTAGGATCTGCATTCTTAGAGGCACACCAAATGCAAACTCTCTTCCATTTTTATGCATAGGAAGTCTGTGTGGATGGTCTTTTTGCTTCCTTTAATATCTCCATACAGTTCTGAGGGAGATTTAGGTGTCCATACTACACTAGCTCAGGAGCCATGCTGCCAAATTCAGCGACAAGAGGTTGGGGTGCACCATCTGTCCTCCGAACTTCGCGAGAAGGTCCGACCGACACGGCAGTCGAAGGTGCGGCAGGAGAGACCGGTGTAGTAGATCGGTGAACCACCACTGACAGGGCCACTCCAGAGCAATGAGGATCATCTTGGCCCGTGATTGGGAAAGTTTGATAAACACTGTTGGGATCAGGGGAATGGGTGGAAAAGCGTAGAGAAAGCTGTTCGACCAGTTGATCCACAGTGCATTCCCTAGCGTCTCTGGTTGGTAAAACCTGGAGGCAAAGTCTCAGCATTTGCGGTTTTCTGCAGTGGCAAACAGATCAACCTCTGGAGTACTCCATCTTCTGAAGATGTATTGCACCACTTTATCGTTTAAGATCCATTTCTGATTTTCTTGAACAAGTCTGCTGAGAGTGTCTGTCTGAGCATTCTGCACACCTGGCAGATGAGTTGCCGTTATAGTCAGATTCCCTGGCCAACAGCCGATTCCAGATTGTCTGTGCTTCCCGAGACAAAGGGCGAGATCGTGAGTCCCCCTGCTTGTTGAGATAGTAAATTGTTGTTGTGTTGTCCCTCTGGACAAGCAGGGAACTGGTGCAAAAGGACAGCTGGAGGGCTTTCAGCGCCAAATGAACCGCTCGGAGTTCCAGGAAGTTGATGTGGTACGTGGCCTCCTTCTGGGACATGTGCCCTGTATCTGAAGGTGGTCTGAATGCGCTCCCCAGACATGGAGAGAAGCATCTGTCACAATGGTCTGTGTCGGTATCTCCTTGTGGAACGGAATCCCTCGGAAGAGATTGTGAGGTGAACACTACCACTTGATGGACTGGAGGGCTTGCTGCGACAGCTGAATCCTGTCCTCCCAATTCCCTCGTCTCTGGTCCCACTGAACCTCCAAGTTTCTTTCTCTACGTATTCCTAATAGGTTTTTTAAAAAGCTAGATGGGGTTTTGAGTAGCTTCATTTGGGGTTATAAGAAGGCAAGGCGCGCTATTGGGGCGATAAAGCTCCCTTATAATCAGGGTGGCTTAGACCTCCCGAATTTTTAACTATTTTTGGGCCGCTTTTTTTGGTCGTCTATGCAGTCTTTTGAATCCCAAGCAAACAGAATTTTGGCACTGCCATTCTTGGGGGGAGAGCCAGATGTTCTTATATCGAATTAATGACCCTAACTATTTTAAACGTGTACAGTTCAAAACGATTAGAGGCTGTGCATATATTTGGTAGGGCTTAAAACCAGACTTTCTTTATCTCTCGTACACAGTAGACTTCCTCTTTGGGGTAACCCTATGCTACCCGGAATATGGACAACTATATGATTGCAATGGTTTTAAGACGTTTGAGAATCTCCAACTGATGTTTGAAATCCCTCAACGTCTGTTTTTAGGTTTTGCCTGGCCGTAGCACTGCGCAGCAATGCGCACGCAGGCGAAATCTTTTGATGTACAGTGTGGGGCTTTGTCCCGCCTCTCTCTTCCATTGGCTAGCTCCATAAATGGAGGCTAACCATTGGAAGAGATTGGTTGTCAATCACTCTTTCCCCGTCACGACGCGATTCGGGGGCGTTTCTGGGTCTTTTTATAAGTCCCGCCCTCTCCTCTTCCCATTGGCTGGAATTTTACCTCCAGCCAATGGGAAGGAGAGAGCACGAAAAACACGCCCCCGAATCCCTACAGGGCGCACTGTGCTTTTGCTTGTTTTATATTGCAATGTGTAATTATATGTTCATAGAAATATACACATGTCATTACAATGTAAATTAACATGAGTGGCATACTGTGTGGGTGAATCATTTGCGAATTTGCAGAAGAAAATGATGTACAAAATAAGCTGTCCCCTTACTATTGCCTTGACGTCAGATCTGCGTGTGCCACACTAGCAGAATGAGGTCATTTCATGTCATAGTTTAATTTTGTATCGTCCTATTTCGCCGAGCTCTATTTTGAAACCCTCTAGATAGCCGCGCAGACTGCACTTGTTCTTGGATTCTGTCACTTGTAGCACTGTTTTTATACTAGTATAACTAGGACTACAAGTCCCAGAATTCTGAGAAAAACCAAGACTGGACTCTAGTCATGGGCTGGGGCAATTTGGAAACTGTTCATGGGTTAAGAGGTGAGGTTGTGTCGTGGTCGCCGCAGCATTTTCATTCTGAAGTACCCCAGAAAAAGTAAGAGTGGACTTCAGCTGCCCACTCATCTCTTCGGTCCGGTCCCCTATGCAGATAGCGCAGCCTTCGCCTAGTATGGACCCTTCCCTCCATTGCGCCTGCGCCCGGCAGGTGGGCGTGGCAGGCGGGTGCAAGAAATCTCCAGCCTCAGAGTTTCGGCGACTTGAGGAGATGTGATGAAAGACGGGGGGGTGGGTGGGAATCTCTAGCTTGTGACCGGGCCCGTCACCTGTGCTCAGCCCGCCTCGCCTCTTGGAGACGCATAGGGGGCTTGCAGGCACAATTGCAGCCGGCGGCGTCCCAGCCTTGATCCGCTCGCAGCTCGTGCAGGCAGTGGATTTCGATTCCTCGGGTTCCAATGTAGCGCCTGCGGCGGGGCGTGCAGGAGGAGCGCAGCCGGGACCGCCAGGGGAGCCGGGCAGGACTGACCGCGCGGGGCATGGGGGACTCTGTGTTCTGTGATACGCGGCCAGCTTATAGAGTAAGTACCACCCTGGGTTGTGTGTCTTCGTTTTTCACTGACACTCGTTCAAGTTTGTCCTGTTTGAGGAAACAGGGCTGGGGGTGATGTTGCAGGACAGTCACAGTTTCCCATCAGGCGCCATGCAAAGGATTTTGGGAGGGGACACAGGATTCCACTAAGAGAATGCAGCGAGCACACATGTTAACGTTGCCATGTGTTCTTTGTTTCTTGCATGTTGTACCAGTCTGCTTTGTGATTTATATTGCATTGTTATGCGCTTTGGGGACTATGACTAGAACCAACCTCGCCCACCTACTGAACATCTCGCCCCTGGTATTGTGACGGGGGCTCCTGAGTAGTGTTAAATCAACAGGCACTGCACGCACCCTTCAGCACATCACACCCGGTGTTGTATAGCATGAACCATACACACCGGACAGAACCGAGGTAGGGCTCGCTCACGAGTCTCTCTCTCTCTCTCCTGCGGTTCCCCGCTGCTCCTTCCTGTCACAGCTGGGCTGGTGTGAAGCAGTTGCTCACCCCGAGCGGTTCCTGCTGTTGAACCATGCCCGCTGCAGAGGCCAAGATAACAGTAAATGCCTTCAGCTATAATCAAAGTATAGTTTCAAAGATATATGCTACATTAGTCATCTTTAAAGTGCAAAACCAAACACAAGAAGAAGGGTCAGAGTGTTTTTTAATTAAACAGTTATTTTTTTCTTTCTTTTTAGATTTCAACTGACACCTTCTGTAAGAATATAAATATAAAAAAGAGCAATTTTTTAACTTTTTCACGAAATATAAATTGCGGCGCAACAATTCCAATCAGTGAGAGAAGTGACTGAATGTGAAATATTGTGACAATGTGACATATACAAGTGAATAAGTGATTATGGGGAAAGGGGAGAGGTTTATAAAAGGCCAGTTCCTATCTTCATTAATACTTAATACTTTGATTATAGCTGAAGGCATGCATATGATTCAAAGCAATTGTTCAGATACCCGAAAGAACCATTGTTGAAACTATTACTGTATTGCCCAGGTTCTCAGGGATACTGGGTTACCCCGTAAGGATTAATCAAGATAACAGTAAAAGCACGGGCTGCCGGGCCTCCTCCATACCAAGGCCCCGGAGCCGGGCGACCTGGAGAGCGGCAGCTACTCAGACACACACGCGGTGCTGGGGCCGGTTGGTTCCATTCATTCCAGGCCAGGGCGCCTCTGCCGGGGTCCGCGGAGCGCTGGAGGGCCGAGGGCCTTGCTGCGAAGCCCAGTCCCAGCACACATTGTTTTTGGGGAGGCTTTTGTGGTTATCAGAGAGTCAGTGATGGGACTTTTGTAACACTGCAGTTGTATTCGTGGTTTCCTTCCCGAATGACTTTGGCCGTTTTGTTTATGTTTTGGAGTGAAAGTGCAAAAGCACTCGCATTACCGAAGCATGAAGTGTTTGTTGCTTGTGGTGAAGTTTTTGCACATTGGCATTTTACCATGTACTGAACAGTAGGCTCTATGGCTAAAGTGCACCATCGGTTGATACAAGTGAGAGAGTGTAGAGTGCCACAAAGCGGTGGGGGCGTGTTTTGTTAGGTGCGGGGAGAGTGTGTGTGTGTGTGTGTGTGGCTCTGGGTGTGTGTGTGTGTGGCTCTGGGTGTGTGTGTGTGTGTGTGTGTGTGTGGATGTGTGTGTGTGTGTGTGTGGATGTGTGTGTGTGTGTGTGTGTGTGTGTGTGTGGCTCTGGGTGTGTTTGTGTGTGTGTGGCTCTGGGTGTGTGTGGCTGGCTCTGGTTGTGTGTGTGGCTCTGGGTGTGTGTATGTGGTAGTAATTGCTGTCTGCTGAAATCGTCCGTAGGGTACAATAGGTCTCACATTTGCGAAAGATTAAGCTATTGGCAATGTAAATGACAATGCCATTTATTTATCTGTTTTCAAAACCAACACATAAATACAAATTTTGTCATTTACAATGCCAATAGTTCTAACTTTTCCAAAGGCGAAACCGTTACATTGTAAATGCTTGGTTAGGGATTACCTTGTGAGAAACTTGCCAGTTCTGAGTGTTTCTGGATCAGATATGTGGGAATGCATGTATGCTCAGACCCGGTACGCCATCATTAGCAAGGCGTATCAAATTCTATGCCAGAACAGAGTAGAGGGGTGTGAAAAATTGGCTTCCAAGTGGAGTGAGATTTTGGGGGAAAATATTGTTGTTGAGAATATGAAGAGAGCTCTGGATACTATTGCCCGTTCCGTACACTCAGTGAATTTACGGTTGCAACAATTTCGGACGCTTTGTCTACTAAATTATACCCCTGAAAGGATTGCTGGATGGTCTCAAGGTGGGGCGAGGGGGGGACCAAAGGATAGACAAGGCAGAACTTCCCTAAATGTGGGCTTTATGCGGCTGGTATCGTCCATATGTTTGTTTTGTCTGTCGGCCTTAAAATAGTTTTGGGATAAGATAACAGCAGCAATTAAATGTAGACTAGGCGGAGATTTCACCCTTTCGACAACTGAAAAAATGCTAGGGTATAAGGAAGTGGGTGTTCAGAATGGCTCTATCTTGACAATTATGATGGTTGCTGCCCGGTTGGCCATAGCCATAGCTTGGATCTCTCCTAACCCCCCTACCGAGATTGAATGATGGTTCATTTTTAAAGAAAAGGGGGAAAGGGAAAAAGCCCTGCTAAAGCAAGGGGCATTCAGGCTCTAAGAAAGTATAGAACCATATGGGGCTGTCTAGATGTGCCATAAAGCACTTGCTGAAAGATTATGGACGCCCATGGGAATATAAGGATTTGGGGTATCCAAGATACAAGGGAACTGCAAGTTGTAGAAAACGCATTTTTAAGATTTATTTTAGCCATTCCATCTAGTTTATCTGTGTTTAATTGTCATGCCGAGCTGGGGGTCCGACACATCAGTGATTTGATTGCGATGCAACCTTTGTTACTTTGGCACAGGCTTTGGACGGTAGTGGACCTGGAACTCAATAGAGAGATTATCCGTGATGTCATGGCTCTCGATAAATCCAATAACAATAGCATGGTTGTCATACATACGAAAGTTCTGCCAAGATCTAGGGAAGCCTGAGTTTTATACTTCACCAGAGAAGTTATCCAGGATCTCGAGGAAAGATTTAAAAAACTGTTGCTGGCATCATTTAGAATCCTTGCGACTATGTTCAGAACTGAACAAGGAAACGGTTGTGCAGCACCAACTACTGCTTACCTCGGCTAATACGGAACCCTACCTGATCTGGTGTACCAAGGGTTTTGACAGGTTCCTACTTACCAGGCTTAGATTTAACATCTTTTTTCGCGTTGTTTCATTCCCACAAACCAATGATTGGTCTAAAACGCTTATTAAATGTCCATGTGATGGGAGGGTAGAACAATCAACCCTCCATGTGATTCTTTTCTGTAAATTTTATCACAATGAGAGAGTTCAATGGATTAAACCGCTCTTGAAGAGTCACGGAACCTGGTACCAGTGCCGCCCAGCCCTACTGTATCTTCAATCACTTAATGATGAACTCTGTGTGGCCACCATGGTTGGCTTTTTAAAAAGTGTTTTTAGAAAAAGGAAAAGTTTAATATGTTTTTAAATATTTGTATATATGTAATTTGTTGTAAATGCAATGCTATTTCTGTGTACATCATGTATTGATTTTTTCTTTTTTGCTGTAGCTTTTATGATTTTTAAATTTACAAAAATCGAAATAAAGCTTTTCTACTACTACTACTACTACTATAAGGATTTCTAATATTGCAAGAGAAGCTTCCATTGCTGAGCTTTTTTTGTTTTTGCTTTATTTATCATGTCCTTTTTTGTTTGCTGACGGCATGTTTTTCCATTGCTTTCTTTTTGCTTTATGCATTATGTCCTTTTCTTACTGTTTACTCATTTTATGACTGTACTTCTTTCTGACAATAAAAATTAAATAAAAAAAGAAAGAGACAGTATGTCCAATGCAACCCAACGTCTATAAAATCATTCTGGATAATGTAACCCTAACCATCAATGACAATGGCAATACTTTCTACAATTGTTCTAAGATCTTAATGGCGCCTGTGGCTTTACATCCATTCCCCATTATCAGGTCAGTATCGAAGTGATAAATTTGAAGCATTTGAATGGCATGTGCTCCTACAGTAATGGGGATTGCTAAAAGTGTGTTTGGGTATGCTGGGCCGTACTGTGGCAGAAACAGGCAACATTAGGAAGACCCAATACTGCACTAAAAGTGTACAATCTTTCCCTTAAGTTTGTCCCTTTTTGTTGGTGGTTTCTTGATCTCGCCCACTTACATATGTCGATAACCTGCTACATACAACTTACTGTAGATCCCATATTTCCTAAAATAACATGCTCAAAGTTCCATGGCGAGCGTAGACAGCATGGGTGAAAGGGGACAGGCCTGTCTAGCACCCTTTTTGATATTCCACAACAAAGAATGACATGACCCACTCTCACTCTGGCTGTAGGGCCTGAAAATACTACAATCTCTTAGCTCTGCCAGTGATTCAGATGCTTTCTAGATATAGAGTGCTGCAACAGCAGTAGCTGGAGGTGGGATATTGATTCTTACAAAGGCTTGGCAACAAAAATTGTGAAGGTTGTGATTTGACCTACCGACAGGGAACAGGAATTTTAATACAAGAAAATAAGGATTTGATGACAAGACAATGTTACTGAAGGATTTGATTCAGGTAGCCTAAAAGAAAGGATGGGAATTCATGCTACAGGCACTTAGTGCTCAGAGGGCATCTCATGCATTTCATGGGGTTGGGTAGATATTCTTACCCAGGCCAAGATCATAGCTACACAACAGTTGTCAGAAGCTTTCTGTATTAAGTTCAGGATATCCTCCGCCCACTATATTATTCAATGTATCCACTGGGCCTCTAGCCAAGGCTCTGAAATTAGAAGCAGGAATAAAAGAAACTGAGGTGGGAGGAAAGGAGTTGAAAATGTTTTACCTGTTCACATGATTTTAGCAGTATCTGATCCAAGAACATTTTTTCCTAATGTTGTGAAATTGGCAGAAGACCTTAGGCTATCTTAGTCTATTTGATGTCTACAAAATTAGGGAAAATAATGTATGTGGCAGAATAGGAAGGAGGTGCTCTGACCCTATGATGAGATTCGTCGGTCTTACCCAGTGTAGGAGATACTACACTGAACATCTGTGCTGCCTTGAAGACACTTTAAAGAATTGCTCTGCATTGCACCTAGGTCCCAGATCATGTTAACTTAGCTGCCACTTTGACTTGGCGAATTCAAGCTCCACCCACCACCTCACCAACTCCAGAGCACCTTCCCAGAAGCAACATTTATCTAACCCTGCCAAGTTAACCTAACCTAGAAGTCTCCCAGAGCAAAATACCGTAGACTACATTATGAAATCACCTTTAACTCAAACAAGGTCATTGCCTCCTCAAATCACAAAAACACATACAGCACAAACCACACTGCTTTTGTACTGATGGCCTTCCACTTTGGCACTCTGTTGCATCCATCAAGGATCCTCATTAAACATTTCTAATTTGTTAGAATTATTTAGGAACAGTGGAGTGTTCTTTAAGAGACACAACAGAGAAGAAGAGGAGGGGCGATGGAGATGATACGCCAGTCACCCGATAGATTGCTTAACCAATGTTAGTCCCTTTGCTTAAGTCAATTCTTTTTTCCAACCTGTTGCACTCTGCAGGCATCAGATTAAATGTTTTGGTACTCCAGCAACTCATGGCTAAACATAGGGCCCAACGGTATGTCTCTTGCTTAAGGTAGTTATGTTTTCATGTCCTATTGCCCAATATGATAAAACTGTCACTCAGGACATCTCTCCCTTTGCAGATTTTTACATCTAGAGGTCCACATGATGGTTAAGAGGAAACAAGCAATGGCTGAGGGCCCGATGCTCTACCCCAGTCTTTATGCCTTATCATTTATTTTAGACAAGGGGACTGATAAACTGCTATGGTTGTCTGCGCCAGACCTAACAATGACATTATGATGATGTTGTCTGTAACAAATACACTACATCTTTGCGGTAGGGCAACACAGTAGATTAGTAAAGACCACAACTATCAAGTTTCCATTTTTCCATTGTTCTCCCATCTGATATTGGTAGAAATTTGAAAATGGCGGATGCATGCATAAAAGAACGTTTGAAGTTTGTTCAATAAAAAATAATGCAAATTTGATACACTTTGCCATATACCCTTAGAAATTTTCCAAACCTCTTTTATATTAACAAATAATTTTAGTCAAACACATGTATGTTTAGCTTACACATACAAATGTCTAAAACCACATCTGACAATAAAAGGTGGTTTTATAATTGTAAAATTATTTACTGAAACAAAGGCCTCACAAACAGTCAGGTGGAGCCTAAATACCATATGGAATCGGATCTGATTTTACTGGGTGAGAAAAACTGGCTGGTAAAATCACTTTAGGCTTCTTCATCCTCCGGCCTCGCCCGACCTCCTTTTCTGGCACGAGGGGTGCCAGGACAATTTTCCCCCTTCTGACCTCTACCTCCCAGAACTTCCCACCCTCAACCTCTGCCCTGCCCAGAAGCTCCTGCTCCCACTTAACACCAATTTAAAGCGGGTGGTAAAATGAGTGTGTAAAACGAAGCAGTTGTGGGAATCATACGCAATTTTCCACCTTGTAAAACCTAATCTACAGAGCTAGTCCCCAATCCACAGCGTTTAACTTCTAATTGCACAATACGGTGAGGCGTTACTGCACAGTATCAATAATTAGGGTTTGGAGATTGCCCCCAACAGTACCACGCAACTTCTAATGAAAGCCAAAGATTTTTCTAAAAGTAGATTTACTCCCAGAGACTTGGAGTGGGCTTTCTGAGGACGGAATGCCCTGAAAAACATACATTCACATGCTTTTTTCCCTGATTCATTCCCACCCTGAAAACACTCTGGCATTTACTAATGCTAAAGTAAGAATATCTTTCCAAGGAGAAAATGGTCAGGACCATCCCCTAAACTGTCAGGGATGCAGGAGTTGGTGTTACTGCAGAGGCAATATTTTCCCCAACGGCTAACCAGTGCATTTGCGAGTAACGACATTTGCTCTTGTTCGAAGATTTTAGTATGTGCAAATATAAACATGTTTATTTTCTTGTGCAAAATGGGATTCACAAAGGGATTTCAGAAGTGTTCCTGTGAAAACTGCTACTGTTGCAACTTCCAAGGTGTAAGCATGGAAACATTTGTCGATTCCAGAAAAAAAGTTAAAATACTTCCAAGTATAGATGTAAACCTACAGGAGCAGAAAAATGATTTTTGGCTGGCCTCCTGTATTGGTGCTATGCTCAAGGAAACAAAGATAAAGTTTTATTCTTACCATTTTTGTGGACAGAACTGCAGAAATATTTGATCCACACCATTGTGTTATCCTTTTTAGCTCATCTGTGAACGCTAAAAATGTTTAACAATTCTTTACAATACATTTTCTAAAAAATAATCAACTCTCTTAAAATGTGTTTTTCAAATGGAAAGTGATAGAGATAAATACCCTTTGGACTGGCATGACACCATTGATGTCAACAGATCTGGGTGTGACCATGAAGGACAAAACAAATGTTATATTTTAGCTGAACTTGGTGTTTGTTAATGGCTTATTTACCTTGGGTTTCTGAGTAGCGGTCTTCTTCGCGCCTTCGCGGCTAAATTCTAAAGGGTTACTCTTTTGGTTAGGAAAGAATGACACACAGAGGGTTAATACGTCATGCAATGGTGCAGTTCTGCAAGGTTATTAAGAACAAAATAAATAGCAACATAAAAAATGATTCGTGAGGAGTAAGAATCAAACCAAACAAAGCAAGGACATAAAAGCAGCAAGGCAAGGTTTTGAGGCTCATGCATTCAAATGTACAAAAGAATACCTCCACTTGTGAATGCTTCTTCTCAGTCCACCTTAATGTGCGAAAATAATTGAAACACTGCTGCACTGATCACAGGAATGTTAAATATAGTTGCAAAAACATAAAGGTATCATGTGGCAGGAAATGTATTGGTTGTAGTTCTGATGGATGTGGTTCGCGGTTTCTGTGATATTTGCCTGGCTCTGGATCTTCACCAAAAAAGTAGATTTTGGTACACTTGAAACTAATGCCATTCGTTCACTTGGACTTTATTTTCCTCCAATGGGAACTTAACCCAAGGAGTAGAAGCTGTTGGCATTTATAATTCCTTCCTTCAGTAACGTAGCCAAGTGTAGTTGCCAGTGGCGGTTGGTATTAAGGGGCGTAGGGGGCGTTACCCCCACCTACCAGCATCAGGGAAAACTAAAGGGAGAGTCTGAAGTACACCAATGGAGCAGTTTAAATAAGTGCTCACTGCTTGGTGCTCCCCGTGAAACTTGAAAGTTAAACTATGTAAAATAAATATAAATATTATTTTACTTACTTATACTTTGTCTCGAAGAATCTTCCTGCGCAATGTGCGCATTTGCAAAGCTGGGCGAGAACTATTCCTCGCCCTCGAGGCACAAGCGAGGAGGCGGTGACAATGCCTCCTCGCTGCATACACACTGAGTGCCAGCACTGGGCCTAGCTTCAAAAACATAACATAACAATAGAAATGTTTCTGAGGCTAGGCCCTGCTGGCACATAGCGTGTATATTGGTTAGAGGTAAGTGGCTCTGGCAGGGCCTAGCTTCAGAAATATTTCTATCTACATGTTGTTGTATGACATCCCTTTATTAATGTAATAACTGCACTTTCACAATTGCTTTACTAACCTTGAACCCCCCCTTAAGATGTTCAGGCTCGCTCGCTCGCCATGGTGCACTCCGACAAAAAGGTTACGCCCTATCACTTTCAAATGTCATTAGCCACTGGTAGTTGCCCAGAGTTGTTGTCCCTATCTTCAACTTATTGTAATCTTCTGCATTAAACCTTTTCACATGAAAAAGGGCCGTACTAGTCTTCATTCTATCTGTGTAATTGTTATGCCAGACGCATATAAAATAAGCTTCAAATAATCATGTGCCTCTCTCTGCAGTGTCTTGTAATGTTGTTATTGGCATGCAACATTGGCGTCACTAACCAAAGAGAAATTGTTTGAGTGGCACCACTTGATTAGCATGCGACAAGAGAAACTGTCTCTTGATATTGGTTGTCACGGAATGTGCTTGAAAAGTGTGGCATTGAAAAAGCAAAAGGCCCTGATGCCCAAAAAGGAAAGTTTTAAGATGGTCTTTAAATTTCTATCTGACGATTAGTAGGAAGGAGTTGCGATTGGCACAAGCCACAACATAATACCTTCCTAAGTTCTCAATGTAAACTAAAGTCGTTTGAGGAGAAATCTCAAAGGTCCAGTGTATTGTCATATGACATGTTTACACATCGCACACTGCCCAAATACAGTGCCTGCTGTCCAACTCTGCATTGGGAAACGGTATGGCCACTGTGCAATCACACACTTTTTCTTTTTTTCCTCCACAGGGTAAGCATTTTTCCCCGTGCATAAACCCCTTCCGCTGTGAAATTTGGGGGCGATCAGTTCCATGGGAAGGGATTGGGGGCTAGATGTAGGTAAATAGGTTTTACCGATACTTAAATACCGAATTTTACCGAGTCGGTATTTAAGAATCAGTAAAACCTATGTAGGTAAAAAATCGGTAAAAAATACCGATTCAGTAAGATTCGGTATTTACCGAATCGGTAATTACCGAATCGGTATTTGCCATTGATTCCTATGGGCCTTGAAGCCCATAGGAAGCAATAGCAAATACCGATTCGGTAATTACCGAATCGGTAAATTTACCGAATTGACAGGGGGAACAGGGTGTCACTTTGACACCCTGTTGCACCCCTGTTTCAGGCTTGTGTGCCATGTGACACACATACATGCCCTTAGGGCATGTCTGTGTGCCACATGGCACATGTGTACATGCACAGATGTGCATGTACACAGGAATTCGTTATTTACCATGTAATAGTATTACATGGTAAATACCGAATCCTGAATGGCCTGTAGCACTGTTAACAGTGCTACCTACATAGCAAATTACAGATTCAGTATTTTTACCGATAGGTAATTTAACCGAATCGGTAACATTTACAGAATCGGTAAATTTACCGATTCTGTCATTTTACCGATTCGGTAAAATTACCGATTTGGTAAAATTACCGAATCTGTAAGCTTTTCAAACCCCTACATACCAATGTCCAAATACCGGTCGGAAATGGCCAAAAATCGGAATTTTCGGCCGTTTCCAACCGGTATTTGGACACCTACATCTTGCCCTTAGTCTGAAGCAAATCTCCAAGCATTTTCAGCATAGCAAAGGGTCTCTAGAGAGTCTTTGAAAGTCCACAAATCTAAAAATTTGAGGAGGTTAAAAAACTCATAAGGCAAACCATCCAGTAATCCACCCACTCCTTACACCTTACTTGGGGTTTACTACTGTAGTGTTCAAATACAAAATAGTGGCTTTCCAACTGACATAATAGGGCCCAATATGTCCCAGTACTGTACTTGATGAATGGTGCTTTGCTTATCATGCATGTTCTGGTGTTTTTAATATATTTAGGTAGTGTTATGGGAAGTATGGGAATACATAAAAATCCCAATGTATATTTTGATGTATAAGAGACATTTCGCAAGCTACTCTTTTTAAGTATTGCCTCGAGGATAAATGTATAAACAGCCCATTTATGAAAAATTGAAGCCAATACTTTGACAACAAATGTACAGAGCTAGTGGTCCAATAGTTGTCCTTAAGGAGAATATTAGAAGAATTTAGGAAGGCTTTACATAGATGTATTTCAGCTGGACAGACAAATGTGTAAAATGAAAGGCACTGCATTTTATGACTTTCTGGGGAAAAAACATTTATGACTAATTCGAATACTTTAAAAAATATTTTTCGTTCCAAATCAAATAAAAATTGTATAATAACACAATGTATAATGTAAAATTTGTAGTAACTGTTCTAATACAATCTGGCATTAGAACAATAACTTAGAATGTATTCCATAGTATTTTTTACATGATTGTAAGGAATACATAGTAACATATATAACATTAATGTCCTAATTTAGATAGGCCATTATGTGGAAATGTGGACTACTCTTCTAGACGGTATTAAAGAAAAACTTCAGCTAAGCATTTCTTTAATGTTACTATCAACATCCTTCTGGAATGCTAAAATAATAACCTTTTGATGAGTAAAAATGTCTTTGGCATTTTATTGAACAGTCTTGCTTCAGAAAACGAATCCAAATAAAGTGATTGTTTTCACAACTGCAGATCTAATCCCAGTCCTTTATTTTTAAAGCACTGGCAAATGTGATGGTCTTCTTTACTTCCTTACCGTGTTTTAGCATACATTTAACATATATATTTTACAAGTGGCTCTCTTAAGGCCAGATGTAGGTAATCCCAGATTACCGATTCATAAATATCGAATCATACCGATTCGGTATTTCAGAACAGGCAAATGGGATGTAGGTAATTTTACCGAAAAAATTACCGAATCGGAAAGTTTCGGTAATTACCGAATCGGTATTTACCGATTCGGTAATTGCCATTCATTCCTATGGGCCTGGAGGCCCATAGGAATGAATGGCAATTACCGAATCGGTAAATACATATTCGGTAATTGGGGAGAAACATTGAAGGGTGGCAGGGTGTCACTTTGACACCCTGTTGCACCCCTCAATTGTGTATGGGTGCACATGTTGCAGACATACATGCCCTAACGGCATGTTTGTCTGCAACATGGCACTGAAGCAATTTGCATAAAATTGCTTTTTTTTTCTTTATTTACCACCAACTCGTAGTTGGTGGTAAATAACGAATCCCAAAAAGGGGAAAGCACTCATTTGAGTGCTCCCTACATTGCTAATTCGGTCATTTACAGATTCAGTATTTTAAGGAATTGGTAATTTACCGATTCCTGAACCCCTCCCCTCCTGATGACGGAACCGCTCCGTCATCAGCTGCGGTGGCGCTATGCTGATGACGGAGCGGATCCGTCATGGCCCGCCCAACGCTCCTGCGCGGTGCGAATTCCGCGCCTGCACTGAGCTTTCTATTGAGCGGGCGGGGCCATGATGGAACCGCTCCGTCATAAGCACAGCGCAACCGACGGAGCGGTTCCGTCACCAGCATGCGCCCGCCACAGTTCCGCCCCACCCCCTTAGCACTGCGGCGGAATAGCCGCCGCAGTGAAGGTGTTAAAATACCGAATCGGTAAATTACCGAATTAACAATTTGGACACCTACATCTCAGCAGCATAATTCCGGTCGGTAACGGACGAAATTCGGTAATTTCGGCCGTTACTGACTGGAATTACGCTTCCTATATCTGGCCCTTAATCAATTATCATGCACTTGCATTTTAGAAATAGACCCCATATTCATATTTTTGAAAATCGCAGCCAAGTTTTAATACTAAACATTATAAACCTTCCATGGTAACTGAACACATTTGCAGATACTTGATCAAATTTCCAAATTGTTCTTCCATATTTTGGTAAATTTTAAGAAATTAAAAGTGAGAGTTTTGATTACAAAGTCAATAAATTATATTGTACATTAAAGATGTTCTTTTTAAAATTATATTGTCCAATATTTTGGAAAATATTTATTTAAGACTACATCTCACATACTACAGTGCTCACTCATACTGTTTTGCCTATTTTGGCGACTTAAATATGTTCTGACACTAATAGTTGGAGATCTATTTGAAGACGTTATCTAACTACCATTATCATTTATAAAATAACCGGCAGAACATTTGAACACTTGGGGAAAGTAATATATTAAAGGACAAAGAGTCAGTGTTCATGAGTAATGTTCATGCTGAAGTTATAATTACAGCAATACAAGATTAAGAGATAAACTAAATATGTTCTTTTATATTGACATACAATTTGTGGTTCAGATGATTATTTGGCACGGTTTGAACTATTTTGAAGGAAATATTGTCAGTGGGGGGAACAAAAATTTGATGCAGGTTCAAAAGTAACCATGCAGGAAAGGGCTTGAAACATGCTCTGTTATGTCACACTACAGTGGTTTGCATCGGTTTATAGGGTTACACTCCAGCATTGTCCACAAAAGCAGAAACTCAAGGGAACTCACAAATAATGTTCTATAGAGTGAGGAGGTATTTTCACAAAAGACTAGTCCAGAGTCTTTCCTTTCTTTTAAGTATGCACTCCCCAAATTTCCCTCGTAGATATTCTTAGGAACGTGAAAGATGCAAGAAGAAAGAGAAAGTGATGGAGTGGCAGACACATGATTGCAATAGCAAGTATATGACATTGTACAATTAGAGACGAAAGCCAATGTTCTGCAAGACAACAGCTTTTACTTCAAATTAAAATTGTTAATATGTATTACGTATAGAAATGTGCTACATATACATTGCAATGCCTGTTAGTGCAGATGAAGATTTAAATGCATGAAAATGAATAATGGAACTGAACCTGGCAAAGCAAGAATATTACAATTGTGATGCAATGAAACCTTCAACGTGTTTCCTTAAAAAACAAAATAACATGGCAAAATCTGTAGAGCTGAGAGCTTCATTGATCATTACCACTCATTCCATGAACAGCATTGTGTTATATGGTGCTAGCTGTGTTCAACCCCCATCTTGAGTTTCTTCGATTGTCAAGTGGAAATCAGCTGTCAGTGCTTGTACCCATCAATTGTTACTTGAACATAGAATCAAACTGTGCTTCCATCGTTCCACCACTGATCATTTTTCGATTCCTTTGTAATGACGAATACATTGCCAATTAAATTATGCAGAGTCTTGCGAGCGCACCCTTGAGTGCGTTAAGGACCTTTGGACCCAAAGCTTTTTTTAATCAGTAGACCCGGGTGACACAAGCACATAGTCTAGCTGATCCCTTCTAATTTCTAATGCTAGGCTGATTCACTGAAACTTCTAACATGAACTGGATCTACATGATGAAGTGCATGCAATACAGGGAAACATTGGAGTTGGGGTACTTGTGAGGCATGCACCTGTTGTAAGAGTAGATGAACTCAAAGTCAACAGTATCTTTAAGAATGCCTCATGCAACCTATGAAAATTCAATGGAATCATGATGCACTGAATAAAAGCATAACATTGCTAGTAGATTTAGCAGAGTTAGATGTGGAAACAGGAATACTGTATATTTAATATACACACCTGATACACCTACTGGAAGTGTGCAAACGGGTTAATGCAACTACTCTTTCTAATCAAATAGGTAAAGAGTACATCTTAGACAACCACACTAAAAGCCTGTCAGTGGAATTGCATCATCTGCTGAAAAGCTCACAAACCAGACCTTTGCCATACATGTGCATAAACAAAGTTTTTAGGCTCTATGTCTGGATCGTTGTTATGTGATTTTCTGTATAGAATTACATATCAGCATAGCTCACAGATATGTTGAAGGTCATTGCATACTGGCATGCTCATTATCCCAGGATTATTTTCCCAGCATGCCACATTATTATATCTCCTTGGTCAGAAAGAAGACAAGGCAATAGAAGAGGATGTTTGCATTTTATCTCTTTAAAGCAGGTGAGGCTAAGACAAATCTATCTATAATCCTTTCCTTTGAATTTTATAAAGTACAGGTTCACAAACACTGAAAAGGAATAGGAGTGTGACAGCTTCACTTGGTAGTTAGTTGCAAGCAGGAACTCCAGCTAAAAAGGAATATTTTGCTTAGTAGTATAAGCCCATATCTTTTTGGATGTTCTGATGGTTATCAGATGTTTGAGGATCTAAAATCTTCTTCTGTGTTCCATCCTCTAAATCTTGTTGCATACGGTCTTGACTGATAGGAACTGGACACTTACCTTTTTATTTTAATTTTCCATTTTTAACTTACTTACACTTGGAGTTAGACCTACTGTGTGGGACAAGGCACTATGGAGCAGGACAGAAAGACAATTTGGCAATATATGTTTGTCCAGTTTCCTAACAAGATATAGTGTAAATTTCTACACTATAATGTAAAAGACAAAGAGACAGATATTTATTTCTGAGTGCTCAAGATTTAGTATAAGAATACAGGGGAGCTCATTGCGACCACAGATAGGGATCAGGGTGATTCACTGTTTAGATGAAATATAAGTGATCCTAACATGGCGGGTTGTTGAGCTACTGGATGCATAGTTCATGCTAAAGTGTTTGTAACCTGTCCGAAATTAAAGGTTTATGTGACTAGCAATGTTTCCATTATTGACGGTATGCAAGGGTTCGAGAGATAGGAAATACAAAATAGCAGAAATCCAATGGCCAATGATGGATGATGATTAATGTATGCACAGCGTAAATAGGCTTAAAGTATTGTGGTATGCGACAGTACAATAAAGGAAAATGATGTGGCCACTTGCTGGCAAACATATGAGCATAAATGCTCAACAGCACGTTGGTACCAGCTAAGCAGGGTAAGTGATCCTGCTACTATAGAGGTGCAGAAATGAAGAAAAGAATAGTGATCTTACAACTTTACAGAAACCTCATAAGGATATAATTAATTGAATTAATGTCAATGCCAACTGTACTTTAAAAAGCACCCTTACACGAAAAATTATTTTGCGCTGACAGTCACTAACCTTGCTAATAACACAAGATGCATAGGTCATTAACCTGTCAGAAATTAGAGGCTTCCAAAAGAAGACACTTTCATCTCAGCCCTAAGCAAGATCGAAAGAGAGTTCCACACGGAGAGGACGCATATAGAAAAGCTGTACCCCCAGCTTTTGTTTTAGTATACCATTGTAATGAGAAAGCGTACACAGGCAAAAGCACAGTATAGTGCACAGGAAGGTACGTACCAAGGAAAGAGTTTTGCAACGAAAGACTGGGTAAGACAATGAAGGACCTTAAAGGTGATCCAAAGAATGTTAAACTGAACTTTGCAACAGTAACCAGCACAGATGATAAAACAGTGGAGTTACACAAGATATTTAGGGACTCTGAATGATTCTTCATGACACCGCATTTTGGGCTGCCTGTAGTCAGTCTGTGCAGGGAATTCCCCCAAGTACAGAGAGTCATCATGGTCCAGCCTAGAGCCAATCAAGGCCAATACTACAGTTTTAAAGTTAAAAAACGAAACTAAATTAACCAAATGAATGAAAAGGTACTCGAATAGTGTCACAGCCCAAAGGGGACCTCACAGCTCAAGGAGATTAAAGGTGGAAATAAACAACAGCGTATTAGAGAAATGTCACCAGATACATTAGATATCCTTCCCCGCTAAAGGGTGGCGTAAGGTAGAAAGCCAGTGGTCAACGTGGGAAAAACAATTGACATTTTAAACATGTATCAGAGAACTTCCAAATATATATCCGTGGAGGACATAACCATAATGCAATAAAAATATATGCATTCTGTGTGGGACATAAGGACAAGTTACTTACCTTCGGGAATGCTTTTTCTGGTGGATATAGTGTCTGCCTGTGGATTTCCCACCTTTTGAATTATCCCCATGCGCAGCATTCCACGGAAACCTTTCTCCTGAGCTCTCCCACGTCGACAAGGACATCACAATGGAACAGCTCTGCACGCAACTCCGCGTGACTTCATAAGAAGACCTAGTCGGCGTGCTGATGGCAGTTCGACCCATTTTTTTTAAGGCGAACTGGTAAACCAACAACATTTTCACTAGTAAACACAGTTTACAAACACAGCCAAAACTGGAAATTATTCATTATAGACGTTTGATAGTGCCAAGCATCAAATGAGTTTAATAATAAATCACATAAGATTTAGGTTGATCAATTTTCGGTATAAGAAGGCAGGCAACAGGGAGGGGGATGTGTCAGTGAGGAATCCACAGGCAAATACTGTATCCACCAGAAAAAGCGTTACCGAAGGTACGTAACTTGTTCTTCTGAGGAATACATCTGCCTGTGGATTCCTCACCTTTTGAATTGAATCCCCAAGCAGTCCCGCTCCCAGAGGACGGTGTCTGCCTGCCTATAGCAAAAAATCCTGTAGCACAGAACGTGCAAAATGGCCATCCCTCCTCACCTCTGAATATAAGCAATAGTGCTTTGCAAAAGTGTGGAGGGAGGCCCAAGTTGCTGCCTTGCAGATGTCTACCACAGGGACACCTCTAACTAAAGCAGAAGAAGACTTGGCTCTGGTAGAATGAGCTTGAATACCTTCAGTAGGCTCCTTCTTCTCCAAGGTGCAGCAGATCGTGATACAGAGGATGATCCATCTGTACAGCGTTCTCTTGTGGACAGCCATGCCCTTCATTCATGTTGCCCACATATCCAATGAAAAGTTGGTCGTCCAACCTGAAGTCCTTGGTCCGATCCAGGTAGAAGCTGACCACCCTCTTAGGGTCTAGGTGATGAAGACTCTCCTCCTTCTTAGAAGGGTGAGGAGGAGGAGGTTAGAAAGTGGGTAAGGTGTCGGATTGCCCTAGGTGGAAAGGAGTGACCACCTTAGGCAGGAAAGCAGCTCTAGTCCTATGAACCATCTTACCTGCATGGAATTATGTAAATGGCGGCTAAGAGCTTGCAACTCACTCACCCCCCTAGCGGAAGTGATTACAACCAAAAATATTCTTTTAAACGCTAGGAACATTAAGTGACAACTATGTAATGGTTTAAAGTGTGAACCCATTAAGAAAGTGCGAACTAAATTTAAATCCTACTGAGGCATGATAAAAGGAGTGGGAGGAAACCTATTTGTGAGACCTTTAATGAATCTCATAATAATGAGAGATTTAAACAATGCAGGTTGATCTGATAAACAGAGAAAAGTCGACAAGGCAGACAGGTAGCCCTTTTACCGTAGCTACTGCATAACCTGGTTGTGCTTGGAAAAAAGAGAAATTCAGAATATCAGAAAAATTGGCCTGCAAAGGATCAATCAATCTCTCTCCACACCATTTAACAAACTTGGCCTACCTACCAGAATGGACAGATTTGGTGGTGTCTTCTGCCCAATAAAATAACATCCACCACATCCGGTGGGAGAGAGAAAGAGCTCAGGTTGCCCCATTCAATCTCCAGGCATGAAAGTTCAGGATCTGGAATGGGGGTGTAGAACCTGCCTCTGCGAGAGGAGATCGGCTGTGAGAGGGAGACGGAGTGAAGGTTGCAATGAGAGGTAAAGGTGAGGTCTGTGTACCACACCCTTCGCGGCCAATCCGGGGCGATCAATATGACTTGGGCCCGGTCTTGGCAAATCTTCCTCAGAACTTGAGGAATCAAGGGTATGGGAGGAAAAGCGTAAAGAAGCTGTGAGTCCATATCAAACTGAAACTGGTCCCCCAACGCTCCCCTTGTCGGATATTGGAGACTGAAGAATGACGGGCAGTGCGGGTTCTCTTGAGTGGCAAACAGGTCCAAATGAGCAAACCCCCACATCCCGAAAATGTGAAGGACCACCTCCGGATGGAGACGCCACTCGTGATCGGCTGAATACTACTGACTGAGACTGTCCACACAGACATTCAGTTCTCTGGCCAGATGATTCGCGATCACAAACATCTGGTGGTCTCGAGCCTAGGACAAGAGTCGCAGAGCCTCTCTGCGTAGAGGAAACAACCTTACCAGTCCCTATTTGTTGATCTACCACATCGCGGTAGTGCTGTCCATTAGGACCTGAACCGACTGACCGCAAAGGGAGGAAAGAAATGCCTTGAGAGCCATTATCACCCACAATTCCAGAAGATTGAGTGAAACAATCTTTCCTCTGGAGACCAAAGACCTTTGACCTCCAGATCCCCCAGATGAGCTCCCCACCCTAGAATGAAGGCATCAGTTATCACCTTGGCCACCGGAGAGTGAGGTTGAAATGGCTTCCCCTGAGACAGGTTACCTGGAACACTCCATCCTAACAGCTTCAATGCAGTTGTTCTGGAGATTCTGACCACCTCTTTGAGATCTCCGTTATGCTGAAATCACTGACTGCAGAGGTACCACTGGAGGGCTCTCATATGCCAGCATGCATGGTTGACCAACAGTATGCAGAAAGCGAACAGACCGAGCAGGGGCAAGAACCTCAGGACTGGAACAGCCGCTCCATTCTGTAAAGCGGGATCATAGTCTTGTCTGGCTTGAATCCTCCGTAGAGGTGGGAAGGCACAACTTACAGTAGTGTCCAGGACTGCCCCTATGAACAGGTTGCGCTGAGAGGGCACAAGGTGAGATTTGGGTACATTTATCAAAAAACCCAAGTTCAACAACAGTTGTGTTGTTACCTGCAAATGATGCAGCACCATCCAGGGGAAAACAGTAATCTCCGATCGCCTGAGATGTGCTGTCACCACTTCCATCACCTTTGTGAAGAACCAAGGTGCGGAAGTAAGGTCCATCTGGAAGGACCGCAAACTGGTAGTGTGGAGACCCCACAGTAAAACGAAGATACTTCTGATGCGACTTCAAGATGGGAGTGTGAAAATATGCATTCTATAAATCGATCAACACCATCCAGTTTTTCTGCAGAGCAAGAAGAACCTGAGCCAGGGTCAACATTTTGAATTTCTCCTGTTTGAGGTAAAAATTCAAAATTCTAAGGTCTAGGATCGGCCTCAAGCGACCGTCCTTTTTGGGAATCAGGAAGTACCGGGAGTAGCAACCTTGACCCCTTTCCTGCTGCGGAACCACCTCGATCGCACCTTTTTGCAGTAATGACAGAACCTACTGCTGGAGAAGCAGAAGGTGCTCTTCCATGCACAAACCCTGAAGGGGATGGAAATGAGGGGTAAACTTCCGGAAGGTTAGGGCGTACCCATTCTCTACGATGCTCAACACCCAGAGATCTATAGTCCGAGACCTCCAATATTGTAGAAAATAGGACACCCGTCCTCCCACAGGACAAACATGTTCTAGGATGGAAGATCTAGAGCTGCGTCCCTGTCGCACCAGTTGGAGGGGCAGAAGAATAGGGAGAAGAGGGGGAGGATGAGGAGGAGACTTGCTGCACCACGCAGATAACCTCTACCCTTTCCCCCTGTAAGATCTGAACAAGGGATTTGCCTGCTTTTGCTGCTGCTTGGCACAAAATGACAAGTTTGTCCCAAAACCATGAAACCTTTGATATTGTCCAAAGTCCCTGGGCTGAGCCTGAAGTCCTATAGACCTTGCCATGGCTCTTCTGTCTTTAACCCCTTAGCCGCAGGGGTAATTCCCCGCCTTGCTGAGGGGCGGCGCGTACACATTGTCCCGTGCTCGTGACGAGCTCAGCTCATCATGAGCCACGGTGGCCGTGTGCTCATGACGAGCTGAGCTCGTCACGACCACACCCGTTTCTTTGGAACGCTCAGCACAGTGGGGGAATTAGCCCCGCGTACGAGCGTTGGAGCCATTATGACGAGCTGAGCTCGTCATGAGCATGGGAGTGCTGCGGCGCTGAGTCTGCTATGGCCCAAAACAGGCAAGATCCATTGAATGGCAGATTTAACAAGGTGGCTCCCGATAGCCACAGACTATCCCATCGCCCTGGCAACCGAATCAGCAGTGTCCAGACCAGACTGTATGACCTGGTGGGCCGCAGCTTTGGCATCCGTTAGTACCTCTGAAAAATGCCCTTCAACTTCCTCAGGCAGTTTTCGGAGCACCTCCCCGGCAGAGTCCATAAGGGCATGGATGTGGTGACTCAAAAGGCATGTGGCATTTGTTGACTTGAGGCCATACTGCCTGATGAGAATACCTTTTTCGCAGATGTGTTTCGATTCCCTATCTGCTTGGAAGAATCCTGCAGACTGCTTCGAGGAGCACGAAGCCTGGACAACCAAACTTTCTGGAGAAGGATGAGTGGACAGGAAAGCAGGATCACCTCGCGCCACCTTGTACCTCCTTGCCACAGATCTGGACCCCGCTGGAGCAGACATCGGTTACTGTCAGACATCAAGTATGGGCTCAGTCACAGCTTCGATAAAAGGGAGTCTGGGCTGTAAGATAGAGGAAGGAGAATGGCGCACCTCTGTCAAGATGTTACATTTTAATTCCTATGTGCCATCCTGATCACGGTGTGATAAGAGTTCACCTCCTGCATTGGAAGACCTTTTGAAGATAACAGCTCCCATTCAGGAGAGGTATCCAGGCCACTAGCCTCCTGCAACCCTTCAAAAACCTGATCAGATCAACAATATCCCCTTCCTCAGCCTCTTCATGCTCTTCCTGGTATTCTTTCTCTTCTAATAATCTCTGTTGCTCTCTCCGAGGCCTCACCCTACGAACAGGCGTCTGTGGTGCCAGACGCTGCACCAGTGACTTTAGGATTGGCGTAGAAGGGAGGTCTACTGGAACAGTAGTCGATGCCGGTCGAGGTCAAGTCGGTGCCGGTTCAGAACCAGGCGGTGTTGGGGAAGATCCATCCAGTGGCACTCGCCCCTGGAGATTGTACTGGCATCAAAACTCTCGGCCTCGGAAGAAGCCAACTCCCTGAAGCCATCGGCATAAAAAGCATAAGGCCTGAGGGAAATGAAGTGGCAAACCTGAAAGGGAAAATGCCAGTGGACCCAGGGGGCCAACAGGCCAGTCGGGTTTGCCGCTCTGGCGAACAAGCCGAACATCGCATTTAAAAAATGCGACAGGTCCGTGCCGGCGTTGGCAAGGCAGGATACACCGGATCTAGCACTTCAAGCTCTGAAGCCGCTAGAGGAGGCACAACATTTGGTTCCTGCTGCGGGCCGGAGACCCTGGATCCAGAGGTGGAGTGGTCGGCTTCAGCAACTGTGGAGGTGTTGCTTTTTATGGAGCTGCTGGAGTCACTGCTCTCGGAGCCGGAGTCACCTCAGGAGAAGGAGAGATTTCATCTTTCCAAGGATACCTGGGAACTGGGGACACCGACTGTAGGTGTCGCATCCTTTGACGAACGACGCAGAAACCCATGGCATTGAGTTTTCTTTTGCTTCTTCGATGACTTCGAAGTACGCAGAGCCAGCGACTTAGAACGGCACCTAGAACTTCTCTGGACCCTTTTTTGTTTGGTTCTTGGCATTGGCCGTAAACAATTTGGCATCCCTCTCCTTCAGCACTTTGGGGTTCATGCGCCTGCATGATAAACACTCCTCGTCATCGTGTTTATGGTGTCACTCCATAAACACCATAAACAGTCTTCATGGGGGTCAGTGATAGACATCTGGCCCCCACATTCCTTGCATGCGGAAAAAAGGTAACTGACGTCAGCACGCAGACGATGTCTTCTTATGGCTCCGATGACGTCACACGGAGTCACGTGCGGAGCCGTTTCATTGGGAGATGCTCGTCGACGCGGGAGAGCTGATGGGAAAACTTTCCATGGATCCAGCACACAGGGATAATTCAAAAGGTGAGGAATGTACAGGCAGATGTGTCTATCAGAACCATAACGCAAATAACATATTTGCATTCTGTAGGGGACATGCATTCTTTGGATTTTAATTTATATAGTCTTCCATTCAGATATATAAACTGACTTGACAAAAACAGATAATAGATACATTTAGGAGTCATCTGAAAAATTGCAGAACAATGTGATGTATACACAATACAGAAAGCAGACTCGTAGTAATGTGTAAATGTTTTCTGAAAGCATCTTAGCATAAGAACGGCAGTCAAGTAGCAATCCTTAAAACTGAAGTTGACAAAGAGCACAAAAAACAGAAAAGGCTACACAATACAGAGAATTGAAAACACAACATGGGTTATTAACAAATTACAAGAATCCATAACTATTTTGAAATAATTATCAAAGATTTAGCCACCACCATTAAACTTTATATCTGGACTTACTGGCAAATTTCGTGCAGAATCTAAGTACAGTACTAGCACAGCTGAAGAAAGTCCATCATTGGCTTGGTCTTTGTCAGCTTTAATGATTGTGAGTGCCTAAATATAAGAAACAGAATTATTAATTTAAGTATTCACACAAATAAACATGTTATGTTCATTTTGATAATTTACTGATAAAGGAAGATGATACACACAGACATTAATTAGTCCTAGTTGAAATTTGAAACAGAAAACATTATCAAACAGCTATTTTCACCAGAATCCAGTCGAAGGAAAGAAAAATAAATTGAGCTGTTCTCTAGAGTTAGCCACTCTTGAAAAACATTTCAAGAGCCACACACCACATGGACACCCTAAATTAGACCAGTGGTGGGATAGTCTGGGAAGCCTCCTGTTTGATTTTCCAGCAACATTTTCTGAAAGAAATTGGATGGCATTGGGGCAAATCTGTTCCATCAACCCTTTCTATGTAGGTCAGTGGGAGAAAAGGCAATTTTGGACCTTACTTAGGAAGAGGCACACTGCATTGCTGTAACATTAATTTAAGTCTTTTGGATAAAGCTGTATCTTTGGATCAACATAAATATTTCACTTACACTGAATTTCTTACAATAACTCTTTTAATCAATGGATAAGCATTGGACCGCATTTCATATTGGTTGTAGTCTTAGTGAACCTAAGGATGACAAGTTGATGTCTCAAATAAAATGAGTAAAACAGTATTGCATGGAGTGGCAAATAATGATAAGGAAACTGATAGAAGACATTGCACACACCTGGATAAAATAAAGCTTGCCTATGGTGTACCTTCGTTCAAGGAATAAGGAAGCACATAGAACTTTAGGAAGGGTTATCTGATCTAAGACACAAAACCTGAATGGGGGCTTTTGACTATCTGGAGAAAACCATACTATGTGGAGAATGGTGTCCAAGTTCTTGGTGAGGAATAGAGCCTGTGGTTTCAGATATGGTACAGCCCAGGATCAAGCATCACAAGTACTTTTTTCCCTCATCTACTTCTTACAAATGTCCTGCCGTCTGAAGAATACATTTGTTTTGATTACTATTCACTCAATATCAGACACTGGAAGGATTTAAATGGCTGCAATCAATGCTTTCAGATGCCCAAGAAATATTGGTATCTACTTAGCTGCCCTGGAGACAAAATGATGCCTTTTACATCTCCATATGTTCCAGCAATTCAAAATAACCATACATACGGACAACAACACAGGCAATGTCAATCCTTGTACATGCAGACAAGTATAGTTTCACCATAATCCCTCAGGCATAACATATGAAGCCCATGGGAAGAGCCTTTTAAACCTATTTTGCTTGGGGAAGCGTAACTCAGCTTTCTTCACATGTTTAGTGTCCACCCACCACAAATGTGACAAGCCATGAATGAAAGGAAACTGAATGAAAGAAGAGTAAATACAGCCAAAGTAACAGAGCACACACATTTCTATCTACAAACATCAGACACAAAAAAATTTAAATCCATTCTTCCAACTATTTACACTGGTAACTTGTCTTGTTTTGTTTCGCACTCTCCAGGCTGAGTACATCGGTTTAGGCATTCGTTAAAACTGAACATCAAACTACGTATTAAAACAAAAAAAACTTTCGAATGTGCATACTTACTGTGTCATTAGAATGTGTACTACGTCGCTTTACACTGCAAATAAACGTGACATCCACATACTGGCTAGAATGCTGACTGATGTAAACTGGGCTTATTTGGCAACTGCCAATAATTTGATTAATCAAGCTCTTTCTACAAAGGAATCCATTAGGCATAGCAAGTGTGTATACAAAGAAGTATTGCTCCATTTATTGTTGCAGGCCTTTCCTTAATAGTAGTATAGTTCTGATACAGTTTGTTTTACATGTATGCTCTGCGTTCAGTTCTATATACTTTGGCCCCTGAAGGATATAAACGTGTGCTTGATTTAATGAGATTGCATACTATTAGTCCCTGTTTTGTACAGATTAACCTTCTAGGGCACCCCTATAGGTGAGTTGTCTCTTAAAGCAGTGTCTGCTAAATTCCGCCTAGAAGAGGGGCAAGTTCAGTTTATTAGTAGTTTGCATGCTGAATTTTATTTCAATACACATATTTCGAAAAGCTACCTCATCAAGATGTTCAGCACTCGACTTTGGAGTCAGCCATTCCAGTTTCAGGTGCAGCTTTCCAGAGGTAGCCTCATCCAATTTGAACCACTGTAGAGAAAATAGCATATTACATTTAAAAGGTGAAATCACAAGCTTTGTTCAACGCACTGTAACACAAGACAGTGAGTAAAGGTTCCAGATATTGAGTAATAATATAGCGCTACGAGGCCTCCGGGTTGTATGCGCTCAACAAAACACTATTAATAATAATAATAATAATAATAAATATCGAGTGATGAAATCAATGAGCTGCGTTACATGATAAAACATTACATATAAATATTCAAACTAAAAACCCCTTAATGTAATAGATTAATAGCTGATTTTTTTGCTGCAAGACTTTCCATTCCCCTACTTGCTTTTAATGTGTTCAGATCTTTACCGGTCTCCAATCCTTAGCCCCTTCAGCACCATCTTTTATGCCTATTCTATCTCGGTCACCAACCTCTCCATATTTACTCGCATCACGCACAAGTCGTTGCCTCCCCAAAACATGCTATCGAAGTGCCTCCTCTTTTGTTCCATCTCACCATGCAATACAGTTCGGTAGCAGAAATGTCATAACGTTTGTCCTATGGCTTTACACATTTTTTATTTACACTAAAAGTATCAAAAAACAAATATTTTCTATGCCATTGGTCAAATATTTTCCTTTTTCTTTCTCTCAACAGCCATGAGTTCAATTAAATTTTAGTGTCATAAAATAACAGCACAAAAGTCATTATACCGAGAAACGGAGGAAGCAACTAGGATGCACAGGTCATATTTGCTCAGTACCAAATGTTGCGTGAAATGGAGGTCAGGGATATTTGATCCAGTCATGCTGTTTTGGACGCCATCTTCTAGCTTTACCTGGGCACCAAGGGAACTTCAGGCCTGTGGAGTTGTTAAATTTCCAATTTGTGCCGAACTGTGCTAACTTGATTTACCTGTGCAAACACTCTTGGAGCATTTAGAACAGCAAGTGGTGGAGCTGGAAGCGATTTATGCAGGTTAGGGTTGTGTGTATGGTGGGGCGGGAACTTTGGTAGCGTTTGGCTTCTGTGGCCCTTGTAAAAATACCAAAATACCCAATATGCGTGTACATTGGTGACGTCAGTATGTGATAAAGCAAGGTGTTTGCATATTCCAGCAGAAGATTGATGCTACCTGTCAGTGTAAAGAGGGGTGCACGCACAAGCACACCGTGCACTACTCTATTCGTGTTAGTTAGCAAGGGAAGACTACCTCTCAGCATCTCCCAAAGATGAAGTGAAAGTGACTTTGCCAAGATATAGTGGGTAGCCCGTGTTCCAGACTAAACACTGAAGGTTGTGATGCACTAACCCTGGTGAGATATGAATGAGGAGGAAATAGATAAACAGGTTGAATGAGTTTGAGGGTTGTTGGAAGCAATTAGAAACTAAGTGTTCTCATATCATTACCTTCTCCCTGATCTGACAGTTTAAGGCCTTGGCATGCACAGACCCCCTGGGTATAACCTAATGAGGAGGGTGAGGGTCAGGTAATTCGAGCCTCTATCACAGGCAAGACTACGGGAGACAGTCAATCGCACAGATCTAAGCCAGACAAGGGAGTAAATCTGTTAGCAAGGTTGAGATCAAAGAGGCCACCCATAGGTCTTTGTGGTGTGAGTCTGCTAACGCCCCCATGCGACAAAGGGTGACTCAGTCTATAAAAAGAACCCGGAGGCAATAAGGATATTTTCCCAGGGGGGCGCCATTGTTTCCTGCTCCCCAAATGACCCAATAAAAATCTGACGACATGGGAGTTCTTCGAATTGGCAACTACAAAGTCACCCCTCCCATCCTTAGTGGAGCGACCAACCCAAGATGCAGGTCTAGCCATTATCATTTGGTTACAGATATCCCACCCGGTGCCCCCTCAACCTTCAATTGAGCGCTAAGCCAGTGCGTGGTTTTAGACATTAACTGCTCAGTGGATTCCGTTTGCCCCTCCACCAGAGGAGGAGCGGCCGGTGGGAGATGCAGAGTCGTAGAGCCCTCATTGCGACCCATAGAAGTATGTACTAGAAGGGGGTCTCGGTTAGAGTGCCCATAGGCGACGTTAGACTGGATTCCAGTCCCACAATTAGGATGATCTTGATTGGGATTGCTTAAGAACCTGCCCCCTGAGTGACTACCCTCCCTCCTTGGAGCAGTCGGAATAAGCTGAGCAAATTCACTTGACAAATTTCCAATCTCACCTTCATAACCACACAGTGGTACAGAGTCAACCTCCGGGCCACTACCCTCCCCACTATGCCTACAAATCGGGGCAGGGGGAGAATTAGATGGGGGAGGCAAGACAGGGGGGATATATGATTAACAGGGACACTCAAGGCATTAGTTACAATTTCAGGGGGCCGATACGTTTTCCCCAATAAGTCCTCGATGATAGAGAAATTGGATGCGACACGCGTTTCTAAGTTTGATAGTCTTTCCTCAATCACAGTCAGTCTATCAAGGATCAGGGATATTGATGATGATAAAAGTTCCCTGACTTTAAGCAACATTGCCTTGTGGGCATCGGAAAGGAGGGCACCCAATGGATCAACATTCAGGACAACAGAAGTAAAGGAAACAGACGGAGGGGCTGAGGGCGAGGGAGCAATTACCCCACCATTCCTATTAAGCTTTTGCATTTTGTTTTTTTCTGTCTTTGAGGGCGCACTCCCCTCTTTGTGGCAGGTTCCGGAGTTGGGGCCGTGGTCTGTGAAGATGGTTTGAGCACTGACCTAGTGGCAATGCGTGGAAGAGTACCACAGGGCACGACCTCGTGCCGCCTCCTCAGGTACAG
Organism: Lissotriton vulgaris; assembly: GCF_964263255.1. NCBI lineage: Eukaryota > Metazoa > Chordata > Amphibia > Caudata > Salamandridae > Lissotriton > Lissotriton vulgaris. The sequence continues at coordinate 668,081,574 of NC_141698.1, forward strand.
GGCTGGTTGGATCCTCTGATAATGATAATACTTCCTGAGACGCCAGTAAAGACTGACTGTCGTCTTATAGAGGATCAGGGAAGGCAATCACAGTGGCGAGGGGGTGTTCCGGGGAGCGTGCGGATACCAAGCCACCCAGTGATGATCGTTTAGTTTGCAGGAGATCTAGGGAGAGACGGTGCTCAGTCAGGCCAATCTTGTGCGCTAAGACTGAGCTGGCTCTGATTAACAAGTGATCCAATGTCCCAGCAAGACTTCCCCCAGTCACTTCTGCTCTGCTTTTGCCCTCACGAGTGGTCATTATGGCAAAGGAAGGAAATTGGCAGTTCAAAGATCCCGCTACAATAGTAGCCAACCTGAAACAAAATATAATCGTACAATCGTACAGCAACTAACCTAAGCAGCCGCAGTGGATAGAGGGGGGGCCCGGCCTTCTCCGGTCTCCAACGGGCCCGCCCTTGGCCCGGGCTTCACCCGGGGCCACCTGCGCGCGTACCGCGAGGTGGGAACCCAGGAATCCTTGTGTGCCCCTCCTAGCACTTGTTTGCTGTGTCGGCGGCGTAAGTGACGAAAGTGGTGCCAGGAATTGTAGTCCCGGGGTTCCGCAGTGTTTCGGTGGAGGACCCCAAAAGAGCAGAAACTAGTGGCAGCACTGGACAGGGTGGCGGTGGAGACAAATGTCCTGCAACAGCGACCTCCCCAGGTGCTGTCAATAATAATAGAGAATAGGAAAGGGGTCCTCAAGGACTGGCAAACAAATTATATTATATTGATGATGGGGGAAACACAGGAAGGCAGAACTCAAGCTTCCATTGCTGACAGTTATATTGAAGCAAATCATTTTCTCATGTTGATTGATTCAGAGGCGAGGCACTCCATAATGTGGATGGAAATCTTAATTTTTTTGTAATCACTGACACAAATCTGACGATGTAGTGGCTTGTATGTCAATTTAGATGCTGGTAATGTAGAAGAATCTTTCACTATGACTGATGTATAAGACTATGAAGCCCAAGGCAATGTACAGTTCTGTATATTGTCTTTGATCACAAGAGTAAAGAAGTGGAATTGCAGAGTCAAACCCACACCAAGGTATTCTGCACCCTGATTGTTAGACACTATTTTACTATGTAACTGAGTCCTAACAAGAAAAAAGTTCAAAGTTCCTTCATAGGTTGTTTTTGTAGACCTTCACCCACTCCATTAAGGGTATGCTTCATCATTGTCTCTTACCCTAGTCCCTATAAAAGAAGGTGGGCTCGATCATTTTCCAGGGAGCATATTGGATATTGCCTTGCGGTGGTCTAAAGAATAAATATACCTTAGCGTTAACAAGCATGGTAAACAAGTATATAAACCTCGGCACTCTATTCAATGTTGTGTTGATTCATACAATTTTTCATACAAGTCAATTTGAAGTACCAGCAGGACGTAAGATTTTTTCTTACCATATCAATTTAACAGAGTTTTGAATCACAAGTGTACAGTCGGAACGATCACGCCGTGAGGGAGTACATGTTCACTACAGGGGCATATCATAGCCCTAGACTCTTCGTCCATTAATACTGTAACTTACTAGTGGATTCAATTGAAAAATATGGGACGTGGTTCTTGTTCTGATAAAAAACTTTAATGCATTTAGGGACCGACGATTCCCAACTACAAGACTTAGACATTCCTATACAACTTTTCGTTTTTTACCGGATCAGTTATTGAAGCCTTGATAAAGTTTCTAAGAAACTAAACACGTGTCGGCTGCCGGTCCAACGCTTGAAAGGAGGATTATTGTATCAAGCTCTCTATTCTTGGATTACAATGTTACTGCTTTTAAACTTGTGATTCAAAACTCTGTTTTATACTCATATTAAATTGATACGGTAAGAAAAAATCTTATGTCCTACTGGTAGTTCAAATTGGCTTGTATGAAAAATTGTATGAATCAAAAAATATTTTAATAGAGTGCCGAGGTATATATACTTGTTTAACGTTTTCACTGGGTCCAATTGGGCCTTAGTGTTTTGGCACCTTAGGTAGTGGGGTGTAGTTATTTTTACCTTGAGGGGCACCAATGGAGAGATGCTTATAATTAATGCACAAAGAGAGGGATGTGGTACCAATTAGACCACCACTGCCATTTGTAAATATTGTCAGCAAGCATGGTCTAAAGAATAAATATACCTTAGCCTCTTTATTGGTGAGTGTCTGTGCTATATTAAAATCAGGGTTGGGGTGTCTGCGAAATATGGTGTCCCTACCTGCTGTATTAGTATAGGGTGGAAGAGCACCATATCCCACAGACACCCCAACCCTGACTTCACCAATAAAGGGATACCTGGGTGCTGCTAATAGAGTTGGTGAGAGTCTAAAAAAATGTATAAGGGTCCTTGCTTTTTTTCTTCTTAGGACTCTATGGTGTCTCACAGGATACCTTTGAATGGATTTTATTAACTTAGGGAGATAGCATCCTATTTCTCATTTGAATGCTTTCTTCCCTCTCCAGACAGAGAGCCTTTGGTTTGTATCTAGTTCTATGTCTGAAACGGTGTTGCAGAGTCATCAGCCCAATTAGGCAGCAGGAAAAGAGGCAACTGATGTTCCAGTTGGCGTGGAAGATATTTTCAAAGATGTTTAGGAATGAACGTGATTATGTGTAGTTGCACCCTTCAATTAAAACCTAAAAGAGGGGATAAGGCTGGTAACGAGTAATTCCAAGATCCTTCCATAAATCTGTGAGAGGCTTTGATCAAGGAATTAGATATGCTGGGACTGGAGAAAACAACACATTTAGTTGAAGCAACAGAATGGTTTTCTGTTTTAGAGGCTAACACAATGGGGTCAGGCAGATCTGGGTTCGTATGAACCTACACAGGGTTAACAAATGTGTGCTGGTAGACATATTCACACTTTCACATATAAATGATTTATGTGGTGTTTAAGGCTGCAGTGTGTGTTGTGCAAATTTTGAGAGGTAGAAAAATATTATTAAGAACACTCCATACCATGGCATGCATGTGGGCAATTTATAACTTCAAAAACTTTTGTGGAGGCGAGAAATCACTGTGAGAACTGATCACAAGTCATACAAGGCCACTTTTAAACTGAATAGCTTAGACAATGGTTTGGCAAGGACTTGCTGTAACATCACACGTTTAAATATACATTGGTTTGATGAACAGGGAATGCTCAAGGATACTGATATTGGTGGGAACGGATATTTAACTGGCACTACAGCTGCCCTAGAACTCTAGGAGCGGTTTGAGGCACTATCGGGCCTGGGGGTCAATAAGAAGAAGACTTATCTATCCCCGCTGGTGGGACAGGCACCCAGGCCGGCAATGTTACTGGCTGACATTAACTGGGCTCTACATTCATTCAAATACCTAGGCATACATGTCTTCCATACTATGGAAGATCTAAAAGAAGGGAATTTGGGACGGGCGCTGAAGTCCCTCCGAACTTGTGTGTCTTTCTAGCACACTCTGCAGCTGCCCATTATGGAGCGGATCTCTTTGACTAAGATGGTCATGTTGCAATGGTTATTATACTTCTTTGTGAATTTGCCGACCTTGATGCCCTGATGGTGGTTCAGACAGGTGAACTCATTAGTGCGGGACCGGATATGGAGGGATGGCTGACAAAGAGTATGCCTCAGGACGTTACAGCGTCCCATGACAGAAGGCGGTCTGGGAGTGCCAGATTTAGAGCTGTATATGCTGCCCACCCAGCAGCAATTGCTAGCCCAGTAGCTGGAGGGCGTGAACGCAGAGGGAACCAGGTTGATGGAACCAAATGATAGACCTGAAGCGCTTCTAGCAAAGTTACTGAGACCGACAGTTGTCACCCGCTATCAGTCAACATTACAACTCACAGCCCTGCAAACCTGGAGGTGCTGCGTGTGCAGACTGGGGGGGGCCCTGTGGTACACCCGAGGCTGCCCTTAGGTGAGCTTCCTCATGGGGATCCTGTGACGACGCTTACGTCCGAGCAATTGACACCATGAATGGAGATAGGTCTGGACACTGTGGGCGACTGTTATCAGGATTGTTCCCCCCGTCGCTGACCTGATGGACAGCTGTGGTTTCCCCCGGGCCAGTTCCTACAATATGAGGCTTTTATCCGCACCTTTGGACAGTTGTGGGACGTGGGTAGGGAGGAGCCGGCGACCCATCCGGTGCTACACACGGTGATCACCTTAGGTACCACGAGGCACCAAGTGAAGTGGCATCATGGGGCATTGGTCTCCCCGTCTATTGCCCCACTGAGGGAGCTCCGGAAAAGGTGGGAGAGGGTGGCAGATAGAGAGCCTATTAATGCAGAATGGAGTACAGTTCTTTGGTTCCCTAAGCAGATATCACGGAACACTAGACTCAAATACACACAGTTTAACTACATACACATGATCTACATGACTCCTCACAGACTCATCTGACAGAGGACGAAGAGTAAAGACATTCGGAGAGGGGGGTTCCATGGGGCTTGCCAGAACGAATGCATAGAATCGTTAAGTGGCGACCTCTTGAGTCATAACCTACAATTACAACTCGCATCAGCAGCAGTTGGGGGGGAGGGAAGGGTAGGGGGGATTACAAGGGATCCGCTGTAGCGACAGGCGGAGTGCCTGCGGTAGGGAATTGTGGCTACAACTGAAGGAAGAGGATATCCAGGCCGAGACACTTTGTATACACATGGATTGGGTTATCGATAGTCCCCAGAGAATATCACCACGGGAGGGCACTAGAATAGACTACATAGTGCGGGCACTGATGCTACTGGCGTCACCCATTATGGGTGACTGACTGTAATTGGCGGTGAATTGGGGGAGGGAGTTTGGAGGGTATAAAATGCAGATACTAAATTACGTTGTTGACCAGACAGCTCTATGAGATGGCCACCATGACATCTTTTGTGGAATGTACTGCTACGCCGTCCAGCCTCCGGGATGTGGGCTGAATGGCTGTGTGCAATTTTATTGACGAGATTGTGCTTTGAGATGTCAAGAGTGAGAAGGTGGACCTACTTGGATGCTTTGTTTATAACTCTGCAATAAAAACATATTTACAAAAAAAAATGACTCCTCACAGACTAAATGTCATGTGTGGTGGAGAAGTGAGAAACTGCCTGAGGTGTAAGCATGCAGACGTGGGCTTTATACACATGACTTGGAGCTGCAGCATTATCCATACATATTGGGAGGGGATTCTAGCCAAGATCAAGGAAGTGCTAAAGAGGGAACTAGCCCCCACGATAGAGACCTGCTTACTAGGACTTTTTCCACGACCAACTAAACGGAAGGTGGGGAATAGATTAATTGATTTGGCCTTGGGACTAGCGAAGGATAGCCCTAGAGTGGAAGTCATCTTCTGGGCCACAGGTAACCAGCTGGAATCGAGACGTCATTATTTGGGCTGGAGAGGAGGGTAGAGCCCTCAGGTGGGAGGAATCGAGGGTCATTCGGAAGCGGCCTATAGCGGACCTTGGAAGGAGGCACTGGCGGTCTGGGAGAATCCAGAACAAGACTGGAATACAGAAGAGGAGACTGGGAGTGATAGTGGGTGACCCAAGTTTTATCACAATAGATGGCCAACTTTCGACAGGGACTGACATGAATAGATAAGCACTAAAAAGGTAAATACAGACCTCTGGTTGAGATGTGGCTATGTGCCCCAATACGGATTAGAAACAGAAGGAAGACCCCCCCCCCATACCCCCCTCCCCCTCGGGAGACATGCACTATATGGCGTTTAAAGCTTAAAGTAACTAATGAGCAATAGCGCATCCACAGACCCCCTTCTGCATGAAGTTTTGTTAATTGTTTATGATTTATAATAAGGAGCTGGGATCAATGAAGGAATTACCAAGCCCGGGTGTGCGGCGGGAGGCCACTCACTGCGATGGGACCGGGAAGTAGCGATAGGCATTGTCCAGGGAAAAGAAGGATAAAGTGAACCACTGACTGGTAGACATGATTCAGGGAGGGTGAAGGTAAACCCGGAACAACGATGGTCAATATTAAAATCTGTTACCCGGCTAGAATATATGTAGAAATACCTTAGTGATGATTAAGAAATGTAATTTAAATAGTTATATATGTGTAAAAATGTCTTAAAATACAAATGTCAATAGAAATATGTTTTTTTTAAAAAGGATACTGATATTGGTAAAGAATAGGTTGGAAGATAGGATAGAGAATGTGGACAAGGTAGTGAATGTGACTCTAGAGCAAGAGGAGTAGTTGAAAAAATGATACACAGGATACTGTGTTATTGCACAAAGAAGACTACTTGGCAAATGGCTGTCCGTAGAAAAGTGAGTTGGAGGGTGAGATGCAATGTTTTGGCTAATTAAAGATGAATTAAGGGTATTACACATTTTTCGTGCAGGAGCGACTGACTGCACAGTTAGGACAATGCACATCCATGTTGAACTAGTGGACTCCAGCACCGACTCCCTAATAACCATATCCCATCCACAGACAGGCCAACACTTGATCCAGCAGATCCGCTAGTGACACAAATGCCCTCCTATAACTGCTGTTGAATCCTCCCTTTCACCACCTTCAACACAGTCCTGTTCAGGTGAAAGTGGCTCTACTCCACTGTATTTGTAGCATTTGGGTTTACAGGCATGAAGGAAAAGTCCATATTGAAATAACACAGATTGACTCACATTCTTATTCTTTAGGAAACAGTACACTCTTCTCTGTAACATTCTTAAAGGTGGATTACACATAACTAGGTGAGATTACCGTACAAGACAGCCGGAAAATGTAGTCAAGTCCACTTTTTTTAATTACAGTTCTAATTTATTTTTAATCCTTTGCCTGTTGAATCATGATTGCACATGGTGATCATCTTGTTAGATCGCGAACAACTGTACAGTCAAAGTCAAAGTCAAGCAGTGGCATAATATCATTCATTGAAAATGTACCTCTTCTACCACGCGTGCCTTCTGAACTTCCTTCAGATCAATTATGAGGCTGAAAGCAGATCAAAACACTTCAGTTAGCAAAGACAAGAGAGTGAGCCTTCACAGAAACAGTCCAAAAAAGTACAGTGGTTTAATTAGCATTTATGCTCATGCCTGTGCAAATATAATAATGACCATCCTGTAAAGACCTGAGGACAATTTGTGTGCTTCGCTTTCAGGCAGTGTGCTTTGTGAACAGAGCATGTTGAAATTACCATCCCATTCCTCAACACATATGCATGTTTTGAGTCCATAGTACAAGACAGTGTACGTCTACCCATTCCTGTGATCATAAGACTGTGCACAGGAGAGATCATGTCTCTGGCTTTGAAGTGGTCGGTGAGAGTGCAAGAACCCAGATATGAGATGTTACATGAAGGGTGTATTGTGTATTGCCTCAGTCTGGTGAGTGATGTAGTGTTTGAACCACTTACTGGAGAAAAGCCTATATGAAGTCTAAGTGCTTTCTAGAGATAAGAGTTTTAGAATTAGGGAGAGTTATTTTGGGTAGCACCAGAGGAAAGGGTCGAGGAGACAGTTAGTCAAACAACCTTCTACACTCGGATCTAGCCCGTCTGCTCCAGAAGGGGAGAGGTCCTTTTGCAAAATCCAAAATCTGGGACGAACCATCATAAGGTTTTAAAATGTCAGCACTACGCTGATCCAGTGCAATTGGTTCTTCTGGCTCCCTTTGAAGCTGACTAGTCTCTGGAGCAAGGGTGACCCCTAGAATCTGGAAAGGAGGCACATGGAAACCAGATGCACTAGACACCCAAAGTAGTATGTAGGTGATGCACCTCAAGTCACCACTAGTGCAACCAACTGATGAGGGAGAGGGCTGTTACTGGTCTCCAGATCCTTAGCCCGAGGAAAGGTCCCACATCTATACGCTGCACACGGCAAAGGTTTAAAAATGTGCACCTCCTTGACTAGCAGTAACACCTTGCCTAACCAACTCAGTGTACCTCCTCGGTGTATGAGAAGACTAGTCCATCATACCAGCTCAGCATTCTGATTTCAGTTCACTGCCTATAGTTTTGCACCCCAAATGCAAGGTATTAACCCATGTGGAAGATGACATCTTGGTAACGTAGCATCTCATCTAAAGTATGGATGAGGTCTGTTATTAGGAAAAAAAAGTCCCCTAGGGTCTTATTCACCATACGGACTATTTATCTTCCAAGATGTTTGTTTAATATTGCTATAAGTATCCTTGCAAAGTATTTGTATTCCTAATTCTACGCACTCTTCACAAGGATTTACCATTTTTTATTACACTTTACATGCTCACGCAAGTTACCTGCAGTGAGAGGGTTTCCTTTGACAAGGAATATTTTTACAGAAGCGTTGACATAGAAATTTACAACAGGAGAGCTCCTCGAGCACTGATCTCATGACTTTCATGCCGTCAACTGAAATAGGGAGATGACCACCTCTCATTCTGCCACATAGTATCCCGCAAGACACCTCATACCGGATGAGAGACAGTCTCTTCTTGAGAAGATACACATTGATTCTCCATAGCCTACCCACAGTAATCATAACTATTCAGCATTCTTGATTTGTTCATCAAGGTTTTCAGTGATTTCATCAATAGGATATAATTTCATTAATGTGACTACATTTTTATCAATAATCTCTATATCCTCGTGAAATTAGGCATGATTTTACTTCTCAAATGAACCTATATTAAAATTGGACATCGCAATTAGTATCACTGTAAGTTTACCATCCCACTCTTTGTGAGCGATCAGTCGCTTGTGTGTTTAGATTTCAATTTTCCTTCTGATGAGGGGCTATTCAAACTTTTAATATAACACTCAATACCATTACGGACACTAAAACTTGTGTGAATGGAATTAGAATTATCTAATCGAGCTACTAGCACACGTCTATGATAAACATAACTTTTATTGAGCACTGATTGAAAAATATAGACTGTGATTAATTGAAACTTACAAACATTAAACATTCAATGCAAATCCAAACGTATGGCTAACCTGCACCAGCAGTCTGTTTTGGCCATATGTGTATGGGACAGAAAGGTAATGTTTGTTATTAACAGTAATACTGGTTTTCCTGTGCGACGCAAAGTAGGTGGGAGCCCTATGTTTGATCATTATTTCCTGATTAATTATGGTGTTACAAGTCGACGTAAATCTGGGCAAAACCCTTCCCATCGGTAATAGGACACCCACCTAAAATCAGGCCTGTTATTTTGCGAATAAATAACTCCCTATTGAGTGGAGGATTTCACTACCACACATACTTGTGATGAAAGCAATGGACGCTAAAACGCCAATGGTACTCGAGGAAAGGCAAGGCCTTAAAACGCAAAGATAAAGGCATCACAGACCCCTATCATTAGTTTATTAATGGCGCTCGTGTTGTACTTACGTTATGACAATTCCCCGTTCTGGCATTTTCCCAGAAGGTGGGGGCGGGGGCTGCTTTGACGCAACCATGAAAGCCACTATGTCCCCTTTGCAGCCAGGCTCTCCAGCAGTGTGCAGCTGGTTTGAACATTTTTTCCCTGGGCTGGTTTTAATTTCCAGTCAAGGCTCGTTACATTTGATCAGCGGTTCATATGTGCTAAGCGACAATTTCTCTATCGGTTTGTATATTTCAATATAGGATTGTATTTGCTAAACAATTTCAGATAGAGTACTTGTGACTTGCAACTGGACATCTCAGCCACTGGGCAACGTATTCACAAAGAATTACCAGCGTATGTGATCCTTTTTGATATCAACAGAGAACGAATGAATTGCTATGCCCTGGAAAACACAAAGGCCATTTTCAGCCCATCGAGGCACGCATGATACTTTTTAAAATGGAGCTTTCTTCCATTACGAGTCACCGCTCTTCCTCTAACAGTTTTGTGCTCGGTGTATTTCGTGAAGGCGAGCTAATGGCTCCTAATCCTATGAGACATCTTTCTTAGGGTAACCAAGTATTTCATAAAAACGCCCATCAGCGAAAATTCTCAGAGTAAAGAGCCCAGTAAACAATTAGGGCATAAACCAGTGGTGATGACTGGTTCATATCTGCGAATAAGGCAGATGGTGGTTTAACTTAAAATATAAAGAAGCCTGTAGGACTTGGTCCTTTCTGCAGGGTTATACGCAAACGTTGTGCCTTCACCCTCTTGTTTTCTGAACTAGTTTTGTTGGCTTTTAGGCTCTGCATACTTTACCACTGCTAACCAGGGCTAAAGTACTTGTGCTCTGTCCTTTAAACATGGTAAGATTGGCTTACACTCAAAGGCACATTTGATTTCCTTAAGTCCCTAGTAAAGTAGCACTACATGTACCCAGGGCCTGTAAATTAAATGCTATTAGTGGACCTGCAGCACTGATTGTCCCACCCTCTTAAGCAGCCCTGGACATGTCTCAGTCCTGCAATTGCACCTTTGTGTGCAATTTTAAACTGCCATTTCCACCTTGCAAACGTTCCAGGCCTAGACCTTCCTTTTTATTACATATAAGTCACCCCTAGGGTAGGCCCTAAATAGCCCAGAGGGCAGGGTATAGTACAGTGGCGTCTCCCATGCTAAGGCTGGAGGAGCGTCGCCCCACTACTTCACAGCAGTGAAGTAAAGGGAACATAAAATCATAACAACTTGCGTTATTATCATTTTATGTTTCATTCTGCTGCTGCAGATTTAGGGCGGGACAGGACTGCTCTGACTACAGAAGAGCAGCAGATGAGGGGGTTGCACACTCCTAAATGGAAATGACTGTTTGGTCGGCCCTCTTGAGCTGCCCAAAATAGTAATGGGCACTTTCCCTGTTCTTCATGCAGGCTGCATTACAGCCTGCATGGAGAACATGCCCACCTCTCCACTCCAGCCCCTGGCTACCGATCACAACATTGCATTGCAGCGTTGTGATTTGCTATTGGGAGCCTGGGAGGGTGCTTCCTGCTGCTTCCTGCATCATGCTGCAGACCGGAGACAGGAAGAAGAGGACAGAAGAGAGGCGGCATCCGGCTGTCACAGGTAAGTGTTTTTAAGAAAAAAACATTTACCCCCCCCCCCCCCAACCCCGGCCTCCGCCCCCACCTGACCACCCAGGTCCGGTAGCAGCCACTACTGGTGTAGTATTGAAAAAGTTGGACATGTACTTTAAACTTTAACATGTCCTGGTAGTGAAAAACTCTTCAATTCGTTTTTTACTACTGGAAGGCCTACCAATCCATAGGTTAACATCGGGTTCCATTATTACATATAATAAGTGATAACTTTCGTTTGGGAATGTCGAGTTTGGCACCTATGGAATTGTAATTTTAAAGCTCCTTTAATGGTAAAGTCGAATTTTAAGTCACAATTATGAAAATAGCACTTTTAGAAAGTTGGGAATGTCTTGTCCCAACCATTTGGTGCCTGCAGCCTGTATCCTGGGTCACATGACTAGGTGTAACTAACAGATGGACTTTGTGTATTTATTGCTCTCATACAGTGATACAAAGGGGAAATAGGTGTTGACAGGGTGGGTCATCTCGGACTTTATGAGGGAGAGGAGCAGTCACCTACCACACTTGCACATCATAAAGGCTCTGCCTGAGCACACTCACAAAGGGTTCAACACTATCTCTTGTGTCCCCAGACTAGCTGGGGTGACGGCAGGGAGGCAGGAAGTCTCAAGCACCTAGGGGTGGAGAAACTTCTATATACTTCTCCTACTTCAAAGTGGGCACCAGATATAAATATTGGACGCTCAGACCCAACTTTTCAATACAGCTCTGGACCTGTGGAAGAATCAAAAGGACTGCTCTGCTGCCCTGCAATGTCTCCTACTCTACTGCCTGAATGAGAAGGACTGGACCTGCATCTTGAACCCAGGACTACCAGAGTGGCTCCAAGGGCTAGTTGGCTGGCCTCCTGCTCACAAACTCTAGGACAGAAAAGGCTCCAACCGCCTTGAACCTAGCACCTCCACTTTGCCTGCTTTGTGTTTTGCCCCCAAAGCAGTTACACCCAGTCCTGGACCCTTGGAAGGGGGCCTCAAGGTGCTCTGACAGCCCAGGTGTGGTCTTAGCAGACCTAACGAAGCGTGATGCATTGCCTCGCAGCTTCTTGAAACTATTGCTGCGCAACACATCTCTTTGCAGGACCTCACATTGCAGCCCTGCAGCGTTAATAGAACCGCACTGTGCGACCATAGCTATGTGATGCATCCTCTGCATGGTTCCTTGAAGCGCTTTAAAACCCTGATTTAAGGAACTTTGTTAACCAAGCCAACTTGGTCTCTGTACCTATTATTATTATTAACGAATTTTGTACCGCGCACGGTTACCCAGAGGCATCCCAGCGCTTATAGAGAATCAGAGCAAGCTACCTGTGTGGAGCAGAACAGATCTGGAATTATTCTGGAAATAGATAAGTTTTGAGATGTTTCCGGAACCTGAGCAGGTTTGGTTCAGAGCGTAGTGAGAGTGGGAGGGAGTTCCAGGCGTGTGCAGTATGAATAGAAAAGCTCCTGCCACCTGAACGGGCTCTCCTAATTCTCTTTATCTGAAGGAGGTGTTTATTATCGGAGCGTAAGGCTCTAGTGGGCTTATAGGGCCGAATCATGTCCTTCAGAATAGCAGGTCCTTTCCCCTGAATGCTCTTGTGAGCAATACAGAGGGCCTTGAAGGTCACTCTCTCTTTGACCGGGAGCCAATGGAGTGCCTTTAGAGCGGGCCTGGCTAATTGCCTGGCCGGAACGTTCCGCAGCAGCCTGGCTGCCGCGTTCTGCACTTGTTGCAGGATTTTGAACGTTGCTTCCGGTGCTCCAAGAAAGAGTGCATTACTGTAGTCCAGGCGTGAGATGATTAGACCTTGGACTAACAGCTTCCGGGAGAGTTCAGGTAAGAGGGGGAGAACCTTACGGGCCGATCGGAGCAGTCCATAACACACGCCAGTGATCTTTTTGGCGTGTGTCCTAAAGGACAGATCAGGCTCCAGCCAGACCCCCAGGCTCTTAATCTCCTTCTTTGGGTCAGGCGGAGTGCCCATACAGTTGGGCCAGCTGCTCGGCGAGAGGGCAAAACTTGAGTGGCCCAAGATCATCAGCTCAGTTTTTGAGCCGTTCAATTTGAGCGATGACCTGGTCATCCAGTCAAACACCTCTCTTAGGCATGAATGGAGCGTTTCAGGCTGTTTCTCCAGCTGTGTCAGACCCACCACTAGCTGAGTGTCATCCGCATAGCTTATGGTCTTAAAGCCAAACGGAGACACCACACCCTCCAGGGGTGCCATATACACGTTAAATAACGTGGGGCTCAGGGATGAGCCCTGAGGCACCCCACAGTGAAGTGGAAGGGGAGGAGATTTTGCGTTGCCTTCCCAAACCTCGAAGGTACGCCCCTCCAGAAAAGAGGCCAGCCATTCCAGGGCCACTCCTGTGACACCTGACTCTGCTAGGCGTTGTGTCAACACTCCATGGTTGACAGTATCGAAGGCCGCACTTAGGTCCAGGAGGATCACTGCCACTGACCCCCCTGTATCCAAAGTGCTTCTGGCCTCCTCTACGACTGCTAGCAGAGCCGTGTCGGTTCCATGACCCGGTCGGAATCCCGTCTGGGAGTCCCTCAACCGACCATTCTCCTCGAGAAAGTTGGACAGTTGGCGGTTAACCAGTTTCTCGGCAACCTTACTAATCCCTGGTAGCAAGGAGATGGGCCTGAAATTGGCTAAGTTCTGTGGATCTAAGCCAGGCTTCTTCAGAAGCGCTTTAACGACTGCGCTCTTCCAGTCCGGCGGTGCCGTGCCATGAGCGAAGGAGAGATTGACCAAATCGGTCAAAGGCTCTCCTATCGATGGGGCAGCCTGCTTTAAATACCGCATTGGGACTGGGTCTCGAGGTGAGCCACTCTTCAAGCTCCCGAGGACCTTCAGTACTTCGCCTGAGGTTACGGGGCCAAAAGACGTCAATAGATTTTCCGACATGCTTAAGTCCTCAGACGGGGCCGGGGTTCCCATCACCGGGGGGAGAGAACTAATAATGGTGTCAATTTTATCTTTGAAGTAAGTGGCCAATTCCAGACATTTTTCCTGTGGTCTGTCGTGAACAAGAATGGGATCCGGTGGTTTAAGAAGCTCCTTCATCACTAGAAAGGCTTCCCTGGATGAGGACGCAGCATGACTCACTCTCTCCCCAAAAAAGGAGGCCTTTGCAGCGCGTATAGCAAGTTTATACGTCCTTAATTCCCTACGGTATTTTTCCCTGCTCTCTGTCTCCGGGTTCTTCCTCCATAGTCTTTCCGCCCGTTTACAGTTCTTTCTCAGGGTTCTAAGCTCTGGGGAATACCATGGGGCGGACCCCACTCTCTTATCCCTAATAAGCATCTTCTTGAGTGGAAGCACATGGTCCACTGCGTTGGTCAGCCAGTTCCTCATCATAGCGTCTGCAGTCACTGGATCCTGACCTTTCTCGGGCTGGGAGCCCTCCAACCGGGCCTTCCAGTCCTCTACCGGGAGCCTTGACCATGCCCTGTCTATTCTAAATTTCCTGGGTGGGAGGGTATCATCTTCCTTTACCTCCCAGTTTGCCATGATCAGTGAGTGATCAGACCAGGGAAGAACGAGAGGGGGCATAGCTGATAAACCCATCATGTTCGTAAAGAAGGGGTCCAAAAGGTGCCCTTTAACATGTGTGGGCCCGGTGTTTATCAGATTCATCTCCAGGGCGGTCAGCTCGCTCATCAAATTAGTTGCCATTGGGTCAGTTGCCTCATCAAAATGGCAGTTGAGATCTCCCAACAGAATAAAGTTGGACGAAGCCGAGGCCAGGAGAGTGGTAGTTTCCATAAGCGAAGATGTAAACTCCCCCACACTCCCAGGTGGACGATAAACTAGGAGGCCTGTCAGCGTGCAGGTAGGGGAGAATTTAAGGGAGAATTGGCAGCTCTCACAATCTTTCACCCCTGCCTCCCATGCTTTGCAGCCCAGTGATTCCCTATAGATAATGGCCAAGCCCCCCCCCCCTCCCTGCGCCTCTGTCAAGATGGTAGATCAAATATCCCGGCGCCAGCGCTGTAACCACGTCCCGACCCGAGGCGTCAGATAGCCAAGTCTCAGTGAGAAACAAGGCATCAACCTTGTGGTCCAGGAGTAGGGAGTTAATCTCCGTAGCGTGGCAGGGAAGGGATCTGCAATTCAGCAGGGAAAGACGACGCAGGGTAGTGGGGGTAGTTGCTCCTAGATGCAATTGGCAGACTCTGCATCCCCTAAAACGTTTTCCACCTTTAGCAATATAACAACATGTGGCATACTTCGGTGTTTTATAGGATAAAAGCTCATCCATCGTGTACCTGACCGATGTGGCTTGATGGGGGCTCGAGTCGGCCCTGGTCCCGTCTGGGCCCGGACGGGCACAGACGGGCTTGACTCTGGTGAAACTCCGGCGCAAGTCCGGCGCGTCCACTGCACGCGTCCGCTGCGCGGAGCCATAAGGGACTATTTTTATAAGGCGACTAGACCGCTCTTCGAATGTGACCCCACCTAAGATGGCCGCCAAAACGGGATCGAGCCCGGGACCTGGTCTAAACAAGCACCCAGGGATCGTGGACCGAGAGAAATGAATTCTCAGCCCAAACGAGGGTAGGAGCGTTCAATTGGAGAATTCTAAACTCAATTTTAAAATAATTCTGTTTTTTTTAAAGATTCCTAAAATAATTCTTAAAATGTGGTGCAGGTGCAAGGGGGATCGGACACAAGGGAAAATTCAAATGCAGGTAAAACAAGAGCTGAGCGCTCGACTAGCAGCCTCTCAATAATGCTCTATCTCCGGTCTGGTAGCTAAGCCCTCCTTTTATAGGGCGACTAGACCGCTCTTCGAATGTGACCCCACCTAAGATGGCCGCCAAAACGGGATCGAGCCCGGGACCTGGTCTAAACAAGCACCCAGGGATCGTGGACAGAGAGAAATGAATTCTCAGCCCAAACGAGGGTAGAAGCGTTCAATTGGAGAATTCTAAACTCAATTTTAAAATAATTCCGTTTTTTTTTAAAGATTCCTAAAATAATTCTTAAAATGTGGTGCAGGTGCAGGGGGGGATCGGACACAAGGGAAAATTCAAATGCAGGTAAAACAAGAGCTGAGCGCTCGACTAGCAGCCTCTCAATAATGCTCTATCTCCGGTCTGGTAGCTAAGCCCTCCTTTTATAGGGCGACTAGACCGCTCTTCGAATGTGACCCCACCTAAGATGGCCGCCAAAACGGGATCGAGCCCGGGACCTGGTCTAAACAAGCACCCAGGGATCGTGGACCGAGAGAAATGAATTCTCAGCCCAAACGAGGGTAGGAGCGTTCAATTGGAGAATTCTAAACTCAATTTTAAAATAATTCCGTTTTTTTTAAAGATTCCTAAAATAATTCTTAAAATGTGGTGCAGGTGCAGGGGGGGATCGGACACAAGGGAAAATTCAAACGCAGGTAAAACAAGAGCTGAGCGCTCGACTAGCAGCCTCTCAATAATGCTCTACCTAGCCCGTGCTAATTCGTGGTCAGCCTGAACTAGTGACTTTGAACAGGTCTGGCACGACTTGATAACCACAATTGCTCCTTTGTGTTTCTAAGAACTGTTTTCACTTAAATCTTTAAAATATATTTCTCCGGTTCTACTAATTGGACTTTTGTCGTTTTCGTGTCAATTTATTAAATTTGACTATTTTTCTAAATTGGGGTGGGCTTGTTATTCTGTTGGGTTTTCACTTTATTACAGTTTGAATTAATGCATAAATACTTTACACATTGCCTCTAAGTTAAGCCTGACTGCTTTTGTACCAAGCTACCAGAGTTTGCTTGTGTTTCACCCTGACAAGAATTGTGGTTGCTGCTTGAGTAGGGAAGTCTTCACCCCTCCTCTCAACCAATAACCCAATTTCCTACAGAGCCAATTATGTTCTACAATATATCAGACATCACAAGATCGAAAAACATGAGCAGTAAGTCGGTCATTTTAGGAACATATCTTTTTGCCTTGAGCAAAATTTCTATTTTTTAACCTAAACAAAAAGTTTAATTTATTAACAAATAACATCATTATAAGAATAAAGAGGCACGTGCATGCTTGTCAGGAGAGAATGTTCATTTTATCTCTAGGTTATCATCAGTGTAAAGAGTAACATTTACCAAAAAACAGAGCACTGACAAATTCCAGTCACCAGTGTAGTATATTTACCTTCCCAGAAAGTCATCTTTGTCCGTATCTTCGTCAAAAAGTTCAATCTCAAGCTCTTGCCCAGGACTTTCATACACTAATGCCTAAAGGTAAACAAGGAACAATAAATATATCTTGAGTATCAGGATCGACTGCAATATAAATTAATTTTGGTATCGTTTTTGTACAAGGCACACTGACAGTTTGTGTTACACGTATTTTTAAATTGCTTACATTTATTTAAAACCTTTAGGCGGTTTAACCTTGTGATTAGAAAGTGTGTGTTTTTCACATCTTCAGACATCTGCCGATACTCCATAGGCACACACTGATGTTGGCAGAATACAGGCTGTCTGTTACATTTCAGACGGTGAGAAGTCTCACATGTTACAGTAAGAACTGCCTTCGATGGCACTTCAATGCTTATGCTCCTACATGTCTTTTCAACTTCAAAGAGAGGTAATGATTCATTGACGGGTAACCATACTGTTTTAATGATGCCCACAGGATTCAACAAGTACACCAAGTTGCATACACAATGCACTTCGCTTAAAGATTGCTATCTTCCTAATAATGACTCTGCTTAAATATTCTGAGTGAGCACTTTTATTCATGCTATTATTGATAGCCAGACTTTCCCCCAGTTCCCTGGCGTTGGGATCACACTTTTTATGCGGATAA
The DNA here is from genome assembly GCF_964263255.1 of Lissotriton vulgaris. NCBI lineage: Eukaryota > Metazoa > Chordata > Amphibia > Caudata > Salamandridae > Lissotriton > Lissotriton vulgaris. The sequence continues at coordinate 668,099,370 of NC_141698.1, forward strand.
AATGACCTCCATGAGCTGTGATCACTCGTAAGATTCATCTCTAAATAGGAACCTTGTCTTGCATTCTGTTAGACATAGCTCATAAAGCTAAGTGATAGGGTCCCCGAGCAGATTAGGAAGAGGGGCCCGAGTCGACCATACATCACAGATATTCATTGGACATGGGCTGAATAGGGGCCCTTGACGAGGTCGGACCTCCTGTAGGGTTGGGCACCCCCCTATGCTGAAAGGGGCTTGACCCTGAGGTCAATATGTATTAATATTCTCCAATGCTCCCAGAATGCTCTCTGATTAGATGCAAATATATGCAGAAGCCTGAAACCAAGATTGATGATTCTAAGCTTTCAAAATAAAATGTTCATTAAAAAAATGCAAAGATATTTTGCTAAACTACTGTAAACTTTTAGGTACCATTTCTTTGCAGCATCATTTAGTAAAATGTGTTGATGTATGCTAGTATTTCACAAAAATATTCATAATGTAAAATCAGTGTACATAGTTTTAATGAGATTATGGGAAACAAAAAAAATAAACAAGCATTGGTAAAGGCAGTAGGGCTGAAATTGTTGATCAGCCTTTTGGTTTTGTCAAAGCGGGACTTGTTTTGGCATGCTTTTTGTAAAACCTTATTGGTGTGGGATCAGCCAGGTCCTCATCATTATAACAAACATTGGCAAACGAAGAAATTGGTTTGGTCTCAAAAAGTACACATTGCCATAGTTGTTCCTTGCACTGAACAAAACAACTGTGTGTTGAGATGCTCATTGTGAAAGACCAGCATGCTCTCACCCACAGTGAAGCTAGATGAGATATATATATATATATAAGAGAGAGAGAGAGAGAGAGAGAGAGAGAGAGAGAGAGAGAGAGAGAGAGAGAGAGAGAGAGAGAGAGAGAGAGAGAGAGAGAGAGAGAGAGAGAGAATTGTAATAAACACAAAAGATCATGGTTAATGCAAGACCTAATTAGGGCCCCAATTATAAAATAAATTATCAAACGTTCACCCATGTGCTTGCATTAAGTGCAGATATACAGCCTTTGTGAATTCACAAGACTTTACAGAAGTAGGCCAAGAAATGGTAGGCCTAGAAAATATTTGTGAACTGCAGTAGCAAAAATGCAGGTATAGATTTACTCATGCAAAAATCTGAGCGTTTCAAGTCCACAACCACTTATTTCCCAACCCTGGAAGACGTTTTATGTCTGCCATTGTCAGGATTAAATTTCCAATCTTTCTCAGTTTTGGAAAAGATTAGAAAAGAGTTGGTGAAAACCCTTAAACATGCAAGTTAGTAGGTTTGCACAGACTTAAAAGGGCATTTCAAACCTGGATCTGTTGCTTACCATTACCTTCATCCCCAGTCTGTAGATCTGAGGAAACGTGGCAACATAAGGGAATTGCTAGTAGGCAAACCCTTCTATGGAAGTAGCTCTGTCATAATCAGAGAGGCTATTTCAGAGCTCTTATATAGTGAGATTGCTGCCATAATTTGTCGCCGCATTAGATGGCACAAAAGGACAAGTGGAGTTTGTTACAACACAAGTACATTTACGAAGCAAGCTTCCCCATGGACAAGTAGATATTTTGTTAAATTCCACATCCCTGCGTGATGAAGGATTTAGATATCCAAATTGCATTGGGAGTAGGAACCTTGAAGAACAACTGAATGCCACTCAATACTCACAACACTACTAAATTGATAATGAATGTGATGTGAAATTAACAGATCGTTCACCTAATGAACTGAATCAGATTAAGCAGTATATACAGCAGTGCATCATCGAGTCCTCTGGGCACATCACTAGAAGCTTATTACAGACTTAATAATCACTATGAAACAGAAAGTGCATTTCCAATTGCACGCACCAAATTGCATAACCATTAAAACTCTGAGTTACTAGGAGTGCATCTGAAACTCTATTTTCATGGTTGACTATGTTAAAGAGACAGGGTCAAGACTGATTTGCATATAGCTGGGTCTGAACTGAGGTGGTGAAGTGAGCTAAAGAATGGTGATGGATTCAACCCAGATCTGTGACTGGGGGTGAGTGTCTGAAAAGTTTCAGCGCTCCATCCATCATCTCCTTGTGTTTGCTATGTTAAAGAGACACCATTTGTAAACGTGGACACCAGCACCATCTTTTTTCCATGTTGTGGAGGCAAGACAGCGCATCTTTTCCTACTACCTGCTTAGTGGCACTGTGCTGGAGCCAAGAACTTCACAGTGGTCAGGCAGCACAAAGTGCAAAGAGGAAGGATCCATACTAGAGAAAGAAAACCTGCAATTCGATTTAAAAGAGGGAAAAAAAGGAAAAATGCTTCATCTCCATTCTAACGTAGAAGCTTTTTTCAGCGCAACCACTTTCCCATTCAAACAAAAATAATGAATGAAGTCCTTTGTCCTCCTGTTTAGGTGCATTGTGGAGAAGCTCTTGCAGAATAGCAAATACAGGTCCCGTGTGACCCATGTCCTGTCTCGGTTTGGAAATTCCTCATTCTAGCTATAACCAATAACCACCAACAGGATCATCTTATCTCCTCCATTCATGGCTAACTTTGAAGATTGTTCCTGGTAGCTGGAAAAAGCCAGTGGTTAAATTCTAAAGAAGTGGTACAATTGCCTTCTTCCCCACACACAGGAAAAATCCTTGAAAAAATTGTGGCCTGACAGCGGTCCAGCTTCCAGGCAGATTCGAAGGCCTTGGACTCATGGGAGCTCTACTTCCACACAGGAGGGAGACAGAAACAACTACGATCAGGATTACAGTAGTGGTCTGAACAATTGTGAGTAAGTGTGATGTGCTAGTTAAGATTCTATTGGAGCTCTCCGTCGTATTCAACATGGTGATCCTTGTGATTCTAGCCCAACATTTGAAATAAGTAACGGTGTGGAGCACTGCCCTATATGGGTTTCTCTCTGTCCTGGAGGATAGCTCTCAAACAGTCATGCTGTCAGAGTATAGAGCTAATACCACTTTTATCTCTTTGGGTGTGCGGCAAGGCACTTCCCTTTTGACATTCTTTTTTATGCTTATGTTCCTCACATTTGGGTGTACATCACGGTCATCAACATATACTACCCAGTTTATCCTCTGGTTGGATAAAGAGCCCCCAGGCTCGTTCTCTTATCTCTGTAGCGGCCTACTGCCAATTTAGCAGCAGATTGGACATAACTAATTCAAACTAAAAGCCAACAACACCGAAATTATGATCCACTGTGGAAACAAAGAGTATTGTGATAGTTCCCACGGGCCTACCAACATGAGTTCAGCATCTAACACTCACAAGGGAAAGTAATTGTGCCATCTTATTAAATCACAAGGCCTCTAAATAAACGTGCAGATCAGTTCAGTGTGCAGCAGCAGTGACCATGTCTTTCGCGTTCTCAAGACCTACAAGCTAATGTAAAGTCTGCTTGCGTTTAGTTTAGCCTTGATTTTTGCAACTGTCCATATTTGGGCCTGCCAGCGCATGCTTTGACAAGACTTCCGCGTGTACAAAATGCAGCAGTGAGTCTGATTTGACCATGTATCCCAAACAAGTAGAGATTGGAATTGGTGAGCAAAACAAGAGATTTCAATTTAAAGGCATTTGTTTAAGGTATACATATTTAATAGTCCAAAACTGTGCAGTTTTGCTAATCTCTTCCACCAATATGTTCTCAAGTGCTCTCTTTTTTCTGATCATCAGTTACTGATGCACATCCCCAGGTTTAACAGAGCACATCGGTAGGTGCTCCAGCAAGCTCTTGAGCCCCAAACCGTGAAACTTGCTGCTCCTGCGGCTAGGGTCTTTCTCATCTCAAACACCTTTGATAAAAGACCCTCAAACTGTTCTTGCTTTAACTGGGGGGCCCAAGGCTTGAACACTGTCTACAGCTATAGTTTTTGGTTTAGCGTATGGCGCTAAGACAGCAGATTCCATGTCTGTTGCGCTTTGCAAGAAATAAAACAAATCAATCAATCAATCAATCAATCAATGAAATCTTCCATGGAAATCAGAAGCAGTCAGACAGGGTCTTGCATTATTTGAAACAATGGGCAGTTAACTGAATACTTAACGTCCATATGATGAAGACCTTACCTCATACACCGAGTTCCATTTAGGGTTGAGATTTTCTTTGATAACCTTGCTTGTGAAAATCTGGTTGCCAACACGAAGAATTCCGTAAGGATCAGACTTTCCTTTGACCATCCCCTTTAGGTATGTATCTTTGCTCATGAGATCCTGGGCTTCTATGAAGTGTATTCTTAGAATTCCCTAAAGAAAAGAAATTCAAAGAGTGTTAGTACACGCCTCTTTAAAGGACTGCACATCACCCGGAAACGGCTTTGGCTCTTTTCCAACCGATGTAGAATACAGTCAACAATTCACCTACGACAAGAAAAACTTCGTTCATGTAGTGTCATAGTGATCATTCTCATCTATCCCCAAAAACATTAGCTTTACTTCTCGCTACAAAGACACTAGTACATCAATTAAAAAAAAAAGTAAGCATCCTACATTTTCTTGCTCTATCAAACTCTTACTTTTCTAACTCAGACAAACAACTTTGTTGATGTGCTTGTCCACTACTGAGAAATTTTAGCAGCCAGAAATGAAATAAATGATCAGATTACTTACAGGTAATCATTCCTACTCAAATTCTCCCCTTTTGCTCCATTATTTGCTGTTTCATCTGAATACAGTGCATGATGCATTCACATTATTGCCAAATGTCTTCTAACAAATAAGTCAAAATACTTTTCAGCAAGTCCCCCATCATGGAGTAACATGACAAAAGGCCCCACCCCAATAGACCCTGAAGTGCTACAACCAAGAATTGAAACAGAAGCACCTATGGGGAGGAGAGTAGGTTATACATTATGTGACAGGGAGAGGAGAATTTGTGTCATGAGTATTACAGAAAAGAAATCGAAGTATTAACTCCTCCGCCTTTCTCATTGCTACTCCTTTGATTCTAATGATATCCCTAAATTGCATTTCTTTGACTCAGTCTCACAGTTCAGAAAATACAACCACTCCAGTAGTATGAGCAAAAATCTGTCTGCAAACAAAACTAGAATAAAAATTTGTACAAAGCCTGTGCTAAGGCCAAGAACCCAAAAGCCCCCCAATTACCATCTAGAACCAAGCAAGGGGGCCCATAAAGAAAAGGTGCCACTACCTACAAGGCACCATGGGTAGCTGCCCCCCCCCCTTTATTGGTTATATCCAGAAGATGAGAATGAAACTCCAAACCATTTAGGAAAACCAAAGAGTGAAAGCTGCTTCGGAAAAAGGAATGCTCTCCTTCAGAAGAAACAGCAGTCAGAGAAAGAGATGCACTTCATTTGGATTTATGCGATCCCAAGAAGGGCATCACGCTGGAAGAAACGACCTTAGGCGCCAATATTTTGAAACGTCCAAAGGCCAAATGAAAGATTCCAAATTAGAGGCCCAGTTTCAGTGCCAAGAACTGAAAGATATATCAGATACCTCAAAATCTCACACAGAGGGCCCAAGGAATCCCCTTACTGCTGTAAACATCCCCAGAAGCAAACCTGTTCTCGTCAATTTGGGAACTTAATAACTAGCCCAGTCAGGGATTCAAATGTTGGCCGAGGAGGGACAACACAACCTCCTTTTAAAATTCACTTAAGTGTTTGAAAAACGCTGCCACAAACCAGGAAAGCCCAACCACTAACTCCTAGCCTTGTCTAATAAGTCCAAATCTATCACCACATCTAAAGGAAACTACATGTGGAAACAGTTGGATACAGGCAAAGGCACACAGGAGCCCCTATCTTGAGTGAACGTGAACAATCTACCTAATATTACCTGCGCACATATCCAATCGAACTAGCTAAGTATCAAGAGACAAGAGGACATACCAAACAACCATGGCTGAGGGGACAGAAACTGCTTCAGTCTCTTCTGTCCTACAACAAGACACCAGGAAAAAATATATGGACAAGAGCATTTTGGTCTGCCCTGAAATCCATCACCAACGCTGATGTTTTCGTAGGGAGCTATGTAGATGGTGGCAAGACACAAAGACCCAGCGGTCTGGACACACCGTGCACTTAACTGAACTAGAGGATGGCAAAACACATAACCCTGACCCTTTCTGTTTAATGATAAATTACCGAATCTCTACTCCGACTATACAGCAACAGCCTACTTCTATGGCAGCAGCACAAAAATCTTTCCATCTTGCCGGACTGAATGAACAACACTGCTCACATGGGGTCAGAGACCCTCAGTATTGTTGTAGTGCCATGATGCAAACTGCTCTACATCTTTGGTCCCTGCTGAAAAGATCAATAACAGTAAAGAAATGGAGGAATTCCTCTGGAAAAGCAGGTAATGAGCAGCAACAGTGCCACCCTGGCAAAAGGAAAAGAACCGTCACTCAAGCCTTAGTCACCAGCCAGCTGGACTACGGCAATGCACTTTACGCAGGAATCACTGCACACCTCCTGAAAATACTGCAGACCATACAGAATTCTGCTGCCTGACTTATTCTCGACCTCCCCAGACAAACACACATCACCCCCCCCCTCACCCCCTCCCCCAAGTAGCTTCATCGGCTGCCCATTCAGAAGAGATGTCAATTCAAGATTCTAATCCACACTTACAAAGCCCTGTACAACCAAGGACCAGCATACATGAACCACCGCTTGAACTTCCACAAGCCCACCAGACACCTGCGCTGCATCACCCTCTTCCTCGCTCACACCCCTTGCATCCGCCGAAGCAATAGCCGAGGTCGCTCCTTCTCCTACCTTGCTGTAAAGTCATGGAACGATCTATTCCTTCACCTGCAAACCCCATCCCCACTGCAGGATTTCAGGAAAGGACTCGAGACCTGGCTGTTCAAATGAAACCCTTTTCGCTGCAAAGCTCACAGCGGCTCAGACCCTCACGGGTGATTAGCCGCGCTTTACAAATCTGGCTTGACTGATTTATTGATTGACTAATTATTTAGGGATTCCTGCTAGATCCAAAATAGTTTCTTCCAATTGTATTTTTAAATTACTTAACTTTAACAAACTACAGAAAACTGTGAAGGGTTTGCAAGATCGGAGCTCTAGAGTTCCAAACATGTAAGTGTTCATAACTATGAAACTTTGACGTCTAATCCCTGGTACAAATGAACAGTCAGTGCCTTTCCATCGCCCCAAATCAGGACGGGAATGAGGAAACCAAACGCAGTCCAGTCAAACATGCTTAAACCAGCCCTCTAGCTTCACCTCCTCGTGCTCTCCCTCTTTCCATCCATCCTTTCGCTCTCTATTTTTCTTTCTTCTCCCTCTCTAATCACTTTCTCTCTACCTTCCCTATCCCTCCCACTCTTTCCCGCTCTCTCTTGAAGGCTTCCTATGCCTGCTGCTGTTAATCTCGAGGAGTTGCGGAAAGTCAGGCATTAGGACTAACCGCGAGTTTTCAAAACCGGCCTCCTAGAACTCCAGCCCATGGGGACATGCCTAGTGGAATAAAAGGCCTATCCTTCCCTGACAGACATGTTTAGGAAAAGACATGCACAGCCTTCCAGTACCCAAGATGACTGTAGGTATTGTATGCCATGAGTAGGAGGACTCTACTGCGCAGGTTGTGTTAAAGGCTGATATGATTTCTAAAGATGTATCGTAGTTTGGTGTGCTACTGGAGTCTCAGCAGGAGGTTGGCCAATGGGTGACACCAGTGTTTCAACTAGTGGAACATTACTAGCAGGGCCTCTTTAGTCACTGTGGATGCATGAGATACACAACAACAGAGAGGAGCCTTGAGAGGTTGCGTAGGGCTGGGTTGACATAAGTGGGATAATTGTTTCAGGTACCGTAGGGTCCACCACCCACTGCTGATGCTCTTCTTTTCTCTTCTATGTCAGCATCAGGGTGAGAGGATGCAACCTAAGCCTCAGCTAGAAGATATTTATGAAGAGGGAAGCAGACAGGTCTCGAGCAATGTGCCTACTTTACCCAGTGCAGCCCATGAAGCCTTTCGCTGGTGCTGGTACTTGTGGCCCAGATGCAAGGGAAATCCCAAGGGTGCCAATTTGGAATACGGTGAAGTAGGGGCAGCCACCTGACAAGCTGAGCGCATTCTGATGTTCTTTCCTGGAACAGCTACGTGACCGCCTGCCTCTCTGTGTTCCTCCCTTCAGGATGTGGCCAGAAGGAGGTCTTCGGACCTTTCTTCAGGGTGGAAGACAGGGCAGAGGACTGGAGGAACCAGGCAGTGAGTGAAAGGATTCTCAACCACCCAGCTCCCTCCACCGAATTCTCAGAGGTCTTGTAAGAAATTAGTTAATAAACGTGTACAAATCATTTTGTAAATTAAGATTTTGGTACGAGTCATCTGTAATTCATTGACACATTTCACAGCTGATCAATGGAAATTATGCTCCTAGTATTTGGTATTTATTTAACCGTTTTATTGGGATCTTTTCTCCAAGAAATGCTGCACATAGCAACAAAATAACACAGAATAACTGAACATAGATATACTGCATTGAGTTAGATGCGCAGAAGCTTGAGGGAGCCACATATGAGAAAACTGCATTAATCAGTGGATTTACAGAATATAAATGTACAACTGAACACACCTCGCATCTAAGAAATACGAAAATGGTGGAAATAAATGTATGTTTATGAGTTTTCAGAAAGATACCTACACTACATCGAGAAGTAAGGCTCTGGTTGTGTAATCTTGTACACCCTGAGACCAGCCTATCTTGGACTGAAACTGATCCTGCATGAACATGAACATGAAACATGAACATGAACATGAAAGGTGTTGCATTGTGCCATTCTGCGAATCTAACTGCAGATGGCACTATCTACTTTGCCATTAGTAATAAGACTTTCTGCCTGCAGTGTTTGTGATTGATGTGCGAATGCTGGTCATATCCTTTACGGATTGCTGGCTTATGCTTTGTAGAAGAGCTGCCTGGAGATGTAAAATACGTATTTATTTATTGGTCCGTCTTTTTTAGGAGGCAGAAACTGAACATGAATATAGACGTTTTAGGTGTTTATTATATTTTATTTAAATTGTATTTTTTATAGCGCCTCATACTCTTCAAAAGAACGCAAAAGGCTTTTCAGTGGACCAGATTCATGCTCTTCCTTTTGTTCTGCTTCGTTACTCAAGTTTCAGATTATATAGAGTGGTCTTTGCTAGAATTGTGTTGGTGTTGTGCTTGATCACTAAAATGGAGCTCGTACCATGGTGTGTGTTTGTGAAGATGTGTTTAAGCATGGTACACTACCACTAGGGAGCCAGGAACGTTTTAAGGATTATGGGGGCCCTGGGCCAAATGTATTTTGGGTGCCCCTTAGGGGACAGCTTTGATTTTATGGTCCAGTTTCAGTTCTTTCATGCCCTCTTTGGTCACATTTTAAATGTATTTACATCTGATATTCAGGGATAGTGATGTGATATTCAGGGATAGTGGTGTGTGTGTTCAGTACCTCACTAATATTACTGTAAATAATCTCCGTGATACCCTCCCATTTCACATATGCGAGGTCCTGTATTGATCTAAAAGAAACTTTTTATATGGATGTTGCATGAAACAAACACATTTTGCCTGCAAATGTCACACATTATAATAATAATAATCCACAAACGCAAACAATCACGCGCAAGGGTCTCTAGGCGCTGGAGGCTGTAGCGTTCTAATCTAGGATCCTGATCGATACTGTGACCTTATGCCCCTATTCGGCTATAAATCCATGTATTCCCTATATTGGCATAACCGTTCAAGTGCAATATTCAGAAACTCATCTCTGGCCTCACACAAACAGAGCCACATTCCAGAATAGCTTTCTCTGCCACTTCCTTTGCAACCAATTAGTGCAATGACAGAGCCGAAGTTACTATCTGAGATTCCTAGATTAACACTCCGAGTTCTTCAACAAAATAAAAACTCAGCAAACCTGGAAATCCCCGCTTGCTGTGTTTTGATTAGTAATAGAACTCTAATGAGCACTGATAGACGATCACTTCCTAGTGACATCTTTATTGACGTCTTATGTCCAGCAAACTTACGTCAAACAAGGCACCTTTCAGGTATAAATATTACCAACGTTGCCTTTAGCAAACGCTAGCTGCCTCAATGCCATCGCTGCTATATTCGCTGCTGCTGAAGAAGCTGTCATGCTGATGATACCATAGCTGCTATCGCTACTGCTATCGCTGCTAACTAGCGAACGATGGTGTGGTGAACTTAGGAGCTGCACAGCCGTCCCCTGCAAGAGCCCAGCAGATGCAAGCTGCCCCTCCTCCTCCTCGACACGCTGAAGAAGAGACCCTGCCTTTCTCCTGCCGAGAAATCCAGCTCCAGCGTTTCTAGTCTACCCTTGCGGGTGACTGGGATATCGAGCCCTGAGGGAGATACCAGACCTCCATCATTCTATTCCAGAGGTATTGTGTTGACTAAACCCTTGAGAGAGAATCCTTGAAGCAAACCTTGGCAAAACCAACTTAACTTAAAGCTACTTACTTACTCCCCTCCCAAGTACTAGGCTTAGGTCAGGTACACTGGGGTAGGCGTAGTTAGAAGCACCAGTTGAGTATTTTAGCCTAATGTATATATGAATGTATATATGTTTTATTCCTTTTAAACCATTGTATGGCTAAGAAACCATATCAATGCTTTTACAGTATTATTTCGCAATACTTATCTTACTGTACGTACTTTTTATAATAACAAGTCTTGCAATTGTGGCAATTCATTTCTCTTGTATGAGAAGAAAGACTGTTCAATAAATGTTAACCCTTTATTGACAAACGCCCGTCTCTCTATTCTCTACATATTGTGAAAGTAATCTGCACCAACCTGACTGAGTAAAATGACTGTCTATTGTTTCACACGACCCTAGAGATTGACTCTTGATCTGAGGAGCAAAGTTGTCATGTTGCACGGTTGTTGGAAAACTGAATCCCTTCTTGGCTGTGCCAGGGAAGCTGATCACTTCCTATTCAGTCAAGAAAGTTTCCAGTGACCTCTGAGCTAGTTGGTAACAAACCCAATTAAGTTTAGCATAGTCAGTAGAGGCCTGGAAGATCCGCACTTCTACGTCGATACTACTGTTTATGCTATTCCAATGCGCAGGGCCTATTGGGAAAATAGGAACTACGCTACATGGCGCCCAAAGTTTGGTAAGGCGATAAACTAACGCAAGACGTTAGAGTAACTCAGTCGTGCATATTTCACACAGACCCCTTTCTCCCGTAAATACTCCAATAGACGTCTGGAGTGGGTGAAAGGTTAAAATCCGCCCGACCTTAGTAGGAAGAGATTCCTATGTAGAGCTCTGGTTTATTCAACGTTGAAGGATACAGTGTTCCAAAATATTGTGCACCTAATCTTTGTCTCCTTGGAGACCTACTATGCAAAGCCTGCATTTATAAAATGTCAGACAGTGAAGAAGAAAGGGAAGCAGCTAGACTAGCGACCCTACTGATAGAGGAAGACTCGAGTCTCCTACAGACTGACCCGGATGCTATCGACATCCCGGTCCACTTAAGAAAGTCTATAACGTTAAAACTTATAGAAAACGGACTGACACCTCAAGGTGGTACAGTAATTTTCGTGATAGAGGCACACGAATATCGGCAGACAGAGGTATTCTATTCATGGATAAATTTTCCAGTGGCAAACGCTAGAACAAAAGAGTTTAACTATTACAAAATAGAGAAACCTCCAGAAGAGTACGCTCCTTTCGAGGAGACTGAAATCCCACTAAAATTCCAAGAGCACCTGCTTTGGTTTAATGGCGCCCTAAAACATAATGATCATATTACCAGGCTCAGTCCACTAGGTAGACCAGGAGCAACGTGGCCGGTTCTAGCCAGCTACACACCACATCCGGACATTGCAAAAATGTCTAGAGAAGAGCTGTTAGTACAGCTAAAAACATTAATAAAAATACAAAGGCAATTAGTCCAATATGTAAAGCGGACTGCAACAGTCCAACCAGCTGTTAATGTACCACAGCTGACCCCTCATCAGGGGAACACTAATAAAATTACACCACAGAACATACAGTCATGTCTTGGTAAAACACCCGTAAAACGGGAACAAATTCCTTTCTGGTTAGCTCAGAAAATCACTCAAATAGAGGCAGTATTTCCGGATACTACCCCTATTGAGAAACACAGAATCTTGACAATCTGCCTTCCTATGGGAATCGCACCACACATAGAGGACTGCGGCACTTGGGGTACAGTCTTTGCTTCCATTTACACAAAAACACACGGTGTTCCGTCTATGGCGGTAATACCAGATGTGCTAAAACAGATTCAAAATGAATACGGTCCAGAGCCCGCTTTAACTCTTGGTATGAAATTACTGAAAGACTTCAAGCAGGTCTCGGCTATATTATTAGCCAATATAAAAGGAGAAGCAGCATCTGTGGCGATCCGCCAGAAGTTGAAGGAAACAGATCAGCCAGTTGAGCTTGCCAGAATCATAGAAAAATGCTATGAAGAATTAGGTAGAGACAGCTTGGGTGGGAAACCAGTAAAGCCCCAACTGCTCGAAAATCCTGAAAAATTATTTATTAAAAATAATTTAAACACTCCTAAAAAGAGCTGGGATGGAAATAAACAATCCACTCCCAAGGAAAAAGTTTTCCAGTCCAGAGGAAGGTCTCCTCGACGGAGGGAAAGAACTCCGACTCGAGAACACCAGTCTCCCCAGAGGGAGCCCTCTGAGAAAAGATATAACCTTAGAAATAGGGATAATTTGAAAAAACCTGATAGATATCAAAGTATTGATACACGTCCCTCTCGATCTTTTTCGCAGAAATCGGAAAGAAGAGGACGGTCAGACCCAGGAGAGCACACCAAGTCCAAAGACAAGGAACCTGCTCAGAGTAAAAAATCTCAATTTCCAAAAAAGAAGTTAGCCAGTATTAGAGTAATCAACCATGCCGAGAATACTGAGGACACAGTTGAAAAACGGGGAGTGGGCATTGACAATGTTGGACAGGGCAGCAGAAATCAGAATAGCCCGCAAGATCCTGATGAGTCATCTGGAGACAGTGGACACGAATGAATTCATTCAGGGTGAAACTGCCGACACCAGACTTAGCGAGCCCCATAAGATATACGAAATAACATTGCGTATAGAGGGTGATGAGACTAGGAAAATAAAGGGTCTATTTTGGGATAAACTCTCAAAAGGCTATGATATTCTGTTAGCTGAAAAAGATTGGCCTCCAGAGTTTGTCAGGGAGTGCCCTCGTGGCGAAGAAATGATTATGCCTGCCTTCTTGAATCACATTCCGATTCACAAAAAATATACTTATGCAAGGAAATGGGCAGTAGCCCAGGCACCGGCATTATATAAAAATTATGTAGGATGGGATGAGGACTCACCTCCTCACAAAATCCAGTTACAAAATGAACCAACTGCCCAACGGCAGTATCCCATTAAGCAAGAAGCTAAAAAACAAGTCAGGGAGATCTTAGATCAACTTGAATACCAGGGGGTGATTGAAACATGCACCTCTCAAATGAACAATCCTTTGTTTCCTGTCTCCAAACCAGACAATTCATATCGTCTAGTTTTAGACTACAGACACCTTAATGCATGTTGCAAAACATTTGCAGTACAAAACTCGCATAGTGCAGCCCTAATGAATAACATAGTTAGGAAAAAATATAAAACGACATTAGACATATCTAATGGTTTCTTTTGTCAAAACATTGCACCAGAAAGCAGATGCTTGACCGCTTTCTCAGCATTTGGGTCGCAGAAATTCTGTCGACTCCCACAGGGGTTCAAGAACAGCCCAGGATTATTCTCAGCTAGAGTAACAGAGTTACTACAAATATATGATGATGAGGCATTATCTTACGTAGATGATATCTATCTCACAGACGACGACTTGGATACTCACTTGAAAAGAGTGAACACCATTATACTTGGGTTCGCAGCAGAGGGTTACAAATTCAACTTTAAAAAGTCTCGAATTGCCCATCTGACAGTACTATTCTTAGGGTACGAATTATCAAGTGAAGGAAAAAGCCTAGCGGACAACTTCTTAGAGAAGTGCGCTGTACTCCAAGCTCCAAAAACGCTGAGGAATTTACAATCCATACTAGGTTTTCTGAATTTCGGAAGAACATACATTCTAAATTACGCAGAGAGGGTTAAACCTCTCTACGAACTAATTAAACCTGATTTTAAACAAATCAATTGGACTCAAAAACACACAGAAATTTTGAGATCACTGCAAACAGACATGTTAGCTAAAACAAAATTAGATACACGTGACAACACACGCGATCTTGTAATCCGAGTCATCCCAGGAAGATGCGGATTCACGTACCTGACCTCTAATGAGGGAGAAAAGGTACCAGTTTCAATTAAATCTCACTTGTACACACAAGTAGAAAAAACATTCAGTCACACAGAAAGAACTGTGAAAGCAGTGCAAATTGCATTAGCAAATGAACGAGAACTAGCACATGGTAAAAGGATTAATATCCTCACAGCGGAATCCGCCTTCGAGGCGCTATTCAGCCCAGTAAACCTGCCTACAGTGTCACTGGATCCGAAATGGATACAGTGTATAGATTCTCTAGGTGCGGAAGATGTGAAATAATATTTCGCCCAGCAATTCAAAGAACTGAATGATTTAGAATATGAAGAAGAATATCCTCTGCCAATCGAACTTCTGCCTCTCCCACAATACGTCTGCATAATCTATACAGATATATTTGTACAGCATTTCAACGTAGAGAGCAAATCCTACGATGCAGCCTGTGCGATTGTTAAAGGTCGTTGGCTGTGCGGTAAATTCAGACCGAAAATAACAAAAACTGAATCAGTAAGAAACTGTTCGGCTCAGAGAGCTGAAATCAGATCTTTAAAGATGGCGCTCGAAAATGCAGAACGTGAATTCCCCACACTTATCGTGTGCGATTCTCATTTATGCGTCAACTCTTACAATAATAAACTGCAGAGCTGGATTGAAAACGATTACAAAGATGACACAGGTGCCACAATAAAGCATAAATTGCTCTGGAAACAGGTAGCTCTTTTACAGAAAGAACTACAAAAGACTCACGTGATACACGCACAGAGTCTTCAACGTGATGGCGTTCACGTTGCAGGGAATTCATTGGCTAACACAGCCACAGCGGAAGCAACTAAACCGGCTTCCGTAGCCACAAAAAAGCGTACAGAAAAATACATAGACGGGGAAACCATGCTGGCAGTAAAAACGACCGTAAAAGGCGACTGTGCAGCACTACCCGTGAACTATCCACTCAATTATGCATACGTAATCGATGCAAACTCCGTTCCTTTTGCTCGAATCCCTGGAGTGGGGGAAAGGGTAATTCCAAACAGGGACCGGAGGGGCTTCCTCATACAGGAAGCACACATGGGATTGGGTCTGAGACACCAAACAATCAGGGAC
This sequence comes from Lissotriton vulgaris, assembly GCF_964263255.1. Classification (NCBI taxonomy): domain Eukaryota; kingdom Metazoa; phylum Chordata; class Amphibia; order Caudata; family Salamandridae; genus Lissotriton; species Lissotriton vulgaris. The sequence goes on from NC_141698.1 coordinate 668,114,796, forward strand.
TCTCTGAGAGAGTTAGAATCAGAGTACTGGTGGCCGGAAATGAGTGAAGGCATTCATGAGTTTGCAAAAAACTGTGAAGACTGCAATAGAGATTGCAGTGGAGAACCGGCCAGTGTAGTGTCAGAAGCCCTAATAGAAAGCATTAGGCAATCTATCCGCGCTATCAAAAAAGAGAAACGCGTCCCATTGAACATCGTTAAGGCTAAACACACTTAAAAAATGTGGCTCCAGCGCTCGGCTGACGCCAGAACGGTTATAAAAGATCTGCGAGTCTTTATCGGCACATACGCAATTACCACGTTCCGTTCTGACCAGGTTCCTGCTTTCAGCTCTCGAGCTTATAGGGAGGCCATGGCCAGCATGGGAATTGGGTTGCGGTATTCTTGTCCGTCGCACCCCGAAGGGAATAGTGTGGTAGAAAGAAAAAACCGAGACATAAAGCGATCTATAACAGCGAAGGTATTAGGTTCAGGCGCTGGGTGGGTCAAACATTTAATAAGTGTCCAGACCAGTCTTAACAATTTGCCAAGAAAATCTCTAAAAGGTTTCAGCCCATACGAACTATTGTTCGGAATTAGAATGACAATTCAGGACTTAGATAGTCAGGTATCAGTGGTACAAGATAAGAAAACAGACTTTGACATCAAAGATCGTTTGGCTGTTTTACAGGAACTGAATGAAAAAAAAAATCCTTAAGCAACATAAAATTAAAGCAACAGCCAGATACCACTGACGAGGCCCCACAAGCAACAGCCCCAGCAAGGCCTGTCTGGATTCCAAAGATTGGGGATCTAGTCAGAGAAAAAATCGCGGTGAAGAAGGAATTTGGGCCTTCTTACAGAAAAGCAGTACCTGTCTTGGCAGTCACCGGAACAAGATCAGTAGTACTACCGCCCCTTGCTGGTAAAAAGGAGAACAGAGTTGTGTCTATCGACCTGGTAAAACCACAAGCATGTGGCCTATAATCAACAGTAGGCCCAGTGGACTCCCAAGAAACAACAGAATACCCAAACTTGCAACAATCCAAGAGGTTCAAACTGAAAGACTAATCACATTCGATCAGCCTGCAGTGCACAGAGAAGGACTATGCAATAATGCCATGGAACTCGTGCCTCTTGAGACACAGATTGAAACCGTTCGTCAAGAAACACCAGTCTACAATAATGTGGCATCAGAAAGTGCTACCGAAAGAAAGATTGAAAAATCAATCCCAACAACTGACAGAACTGCCTCTGGTTATTTCATCAACTTCGACAACTTCTCTGAAGATCAAAACGACCCCGAAGTGATGCCAGAAACAAAAATGACTTTTAAAGAAAAAGCAACGGAACTCTTTCATCAACTAAAGGAAATCTACCTTATTTCACCTTGGTTAGAGTTCTGGTTCGGTCTAGTTGTATTTTTCCTCCTGCTTTGGCTCATCATGGTACTTTGTTTGGGAAAATTCATTGAGGGAAAATATAGTACAATGGACACAGCAAGTCAGAACATCAACCTAGTCCTCAAACCACACAGATCATCCCACGTGAAGAAAAGAGAACTGTCAACAGTAAATGTCACAGCAATTCCAATACCTGGTGGGGTAGTATGGGAGAAAACTGACTATGAGATCTATGGTCCGGTCGAGATCCTGAAGTATCCTCATCAACTGAAGGTTTCCTTAAGTGACTTTGTAAAACCTAGTACATTCTCTGATGATTGGGACTTTAACAGTATTAATGACATGATGTCTGATTTAGTAATGTCAGCTAGATTTACAGAACATGATTATTTACAAGGTTCGTCTAGTTATGAACAGTTATTCTGTTATACACATTATGGCGATCATTATTTGCATAAATCTGCACAGCCTAGAAATGTTTTTAAGTATAATCAATGGGAACATTGTGCTACACCACCTAAAAGCAGTTCTAGAACATTCTTTGAGAAATTCAAGTACTTCTCAGGGTTTAACACCAGTGATGCAGGAACGTTTTATTACAAACTGTTAGATAAAACAGGAATGAAAACAATGCTGACAAACACTAAATTAATATATTCAGAAGCATTTTGTGAAAAAATGATGACATTTGGTTTTGATTATTGGAAAAATAACATTGAAACAAAAACCATTTGGGGTACAAAAGATTGGCAGGTACAAGGTCTAGAAGCACTATTCAGAACCTGCATGATACCAGAACAAATGATGTTTTTAAATGACACAATTCACCAAACATCCTGTCTTGGCCTAGCTAAAATCAAAGACCTTAACACACCGTCTATTCCGAAGCCAATACCTGATAATGCAACAACAGATATTGAGATAGACGTATCTAAAATTTTACATTTTAACAGAACACATCCTGATTGGAAAAAGTGGTTAATCTGGCCTACTGACACAAACAACTGTCAAGATAGATTCCTGAATAAAACACAGGGGTTAAAAATGACCAGACAATACCCTAGATACTCCCAGAGACAACATCCAGGGATAGTAACAACATACAGTGTAGGGAAACTCTGCCTCGAATGGCTAGGAACATCCACACTGGCTGAAATTAAGCAACACTTATCTTTACTTAAAGATGGTGCTGATTTGCGCGATTTCATTCTTGGACCACGCAAACAGCGTCAAAAGCGTTTCATAGCGGCCAGCATCTATGCTGCGTACAACGAGGCTTGGAAAGTCACACAAATTGAAACAGCAGAAAAAATACGAGAAATTGATCGTATTAATTTGGAAAAATCACTTTCTGTAGTGGACAACGGGTTAATGACTCTGTCCTCCAGAATATATTCGTTGGACAATATTGTATCTTCTGCCTTTGACATAATAGACAGAGACTTGCTAATGTTACAGCATGGCCAATCTCAATTACGTTCTATTGTACAATTAGGCTGGACGCTGCAAAATCTTCGTTCAGGCTATGTGCCTTGGCGTTTAATCAACACAACGTCATTGTTTTCCATTTTTAACCTTACTGATCAACAAATCAGCTTGGCACAGAAAGGAGCAGACTATACAATCCTGAGCATCGAAAAAATTGAGAGATTACCATTGACAATGTCAGAAAGTCCTGTCATTGAATGGATAATACACGGAATTATCACTATTCCGATAACAACTTTCCGATTTAAAAAGTGCCTTGAATACATACCTACTGGCCAGTATGAACGATTGGGTAAAGGATATGTTAAATCAGCATGGAAATTACCATACACACATTCATGCTATAGTGACAGCGACAAAAATGTATTTCTTAGTGGTGAAAACTGTAAACATTCACTAAGCGGTATACTTTTGTGTCAGGGTATTAATTTACACGGAGCCTGTGAAGGAAATTCTAACAACCTTTCATGCCACCAGCTTGTCACACCTGCAACGCAGATAGAGCCCTTCTTTATGCAACTCGCGAATGGGAGTTACATTCTAAGAACGGATCACAGATGTTGTGGCCTTGTTCCAGGGAAAAGTTATCTCGTAAGCGTAACATCCATGGTCAAATGCTGTATGCAAGCATTGTTCCCGAGCGGGCCTGGAGACATAGAGACTCCCATCTGGCCTCGTCTGAATCTCTATTCTATACGAATTGATACTTTAAGCAAAATGAAGTCTGTGCTTTTACAGACAACAGTGCCCATAACGTCATCAAAAGAGACGTATGATCTTCTAGTTGCAAGGACAGCCACGGAGGTTCATGACCTTTTATCAACAAATTGCCCCGTGCATTTCGTAGAAATGCTCAGCCAACTCCTTAACATGTCTAGTGCCACAGGCATCCCAGGTATATTTAAGACTATTTTTACGGGACTGCTAACACCGTTTCAAGCAATTCTGGGAATCGTTCCAAATTTTGTCCACTCTGTTTTTGGCGGCATACCCCTATTTTTGGGACTTGTAGCAGGGATTTTATTTTTGACCCTCCTGCTTCGTTATGGCAAGCCAAAGCTCAGACATGACTCCTATGGGAATGGGAGAGACAATCCTAGCAATGCGTTACCGGGACAGAATAACTAGAGTCCTTGGATTGGCCAGGCTGAGAGATCTAAACATGACCTGGTTCCTTTCATTCAGACCGATATGGCAATCCTGCATCTTACCTGTACTACGATGTATGCTATGCGGAGATGAGTGCGTGTTGGACATCTGTCTTTCAATTCCATCAGCAGTACCAATGGATATCGATACTTTGCTCAGTCCGATAACGGCTCACGCATTGTGTTGTCCCCAGCGGCTACCAATCCTGATGACGGCATTCGTTGAGACTCCTGTGCTACGACTAGGTGGTAACAGTGGAGCGAGTGACAAAAGCAGCATCACCCAGGTACGACCTTCTGTGAGCATTGCTGATCCCGACTATGATGACAGCAATCATTCTCACACCTGCCAAGTTACAGCACTATCGAATTTGGTCGAACTGTCACCTGATTTTGTAGACCAATTCTTTGAGAGCCTGTCTGATATGATGTTCTCACCCGAACAGAAATAATAACTTTGGAGAAGCATTCCGACACACAGCGTTCCCATGAACTCTGAATTCGGCCTTCAGTTTTGAACAACAAAAACTGCTAAAAGCGTTGGAACTCTAATTTCCCCGTTCAAGGTATAATTCTTTTGAATTGAACACTTTTTAATATTCACCCTTTTTGGCACGAAAAAAAATCTTTGCTTAAGGTAAAAACTATTCATAGAGAACAGAAGCTTCAACTTCTATTTCTAAATACATCTAGAGACATAATAACTTTACACCAGCCTCTAGCACATTTTATTGCAATGCATTTATATGTGATGAAATTATCTCGCCCTTCTTCTGTTTCAGAGATATTTCATGTGTAATTCTTTTTGCATAATCGTTCATTGATTTCATATGCTATAATTTTTGAATGATTTCTATGCTTCAAAAACGTACAGTACCTAAATTTTCACGTATTACAATACACGCCTATTTCAAATGCATATATGTATTTTGGGGTGGGCAATGTTACACATGTATCTTATTGCTCTAGTTTTAGTAATTTGATGGACATGAATTCGTGGAGTGGGTGTAGCGTTCTAATCTAGGATCCTGATCAATACTGTGACCTTATGCCCCTATTCGGCTATAAATCCATTTATTCCCTATATTGGCATAACCGTTCAAGTGCAATATTCAGAAACTCATCTCTGGCCTCACACGAACAGAGCCACATTCCAGAATAGCTTTCTCTGCCACTTCCTTTGCAACCAATTAGTGCAATGACAGAGCAGAAGTTACTATCTGAGATTCCTAGATTAACACTCCGAGTTCTTCAACAAGATAAAAACTCAGCAAACCTGGAAATCCCCGCTTGCTGTGTTTTGATTAGTAATAGAGCTCTAATGAGCACTGATAGACGATCACTTCCTAGTGACATCTTTATTGACGTCTTATGTCCAGCAAACTTACGTCAAACAAGGCACCTTTCAGGTATAAATATTACCAACGTTGCCTTAAGCAAACGCTAGCTGCCTCAATGCCATCGCTGCTATCTGCGCTGCTGCTGAAGAAGCTGTCATGCTGATGATACCATAGCTGCTATCGCTACTGCTATCGCTGCTAACTAGCGAACGATGGTGTGGTGAACTTAGGAGCTACACAGTCGTCCCCTGCAAGAGCCCAGCAGATGCAAGCTGCCCGCGGACGCTGCCCCTCCTCCTCCTCGACGCGCTGAAGAAGAGACGCTGCCTTTCTCCTGCCGAGAAATCCAGCTCCAGCGTTTCTAGTCTACCCTTGCGGGTGACTGGGATATCGAGCCCTGAGGGAGATACCAGACCTCCATCATTCTATTCCAGAGGTATGGTGTTGACTAAACCCTTGAGAGAGAATTCTTGAAGCAAACCTTGGCAAAACCAACTTAACTTAAAGCTACTTACTTACTCCCTTCCCAAGTATTAGGCTTAGGTCAGGTACACTGGGGTAGGCGTAGTTAGAAGCACCAGTTGAGTATTTTAGCCTAATGTATATATGAATGTATATATGTTTTATTCCTTTTAAACCATTGTATGGCTAAGAAACCATATCAATGCTTTTACAGTATTATTTCGCAATACTTATCTTACTGTACGTACTTTTTATAATAACAAGTCTTGCAAATGTGGCAATTCATTTCTCTTGTATGAGAAGAAAGACTGTTCAATAAATGTTAACCCTTTATTGACAAACGCCCGTCTCTCTATTCTACATATTGTGAAAGTAATCGGCACCAACCTGACTGAGTAAAATAACTGTCTATTGTTTCACATGACCCTAGAGATTGACTCTTGATCTGAGGAGCAAAGTTGTTATGTTGCACGGTTGTTGGAAAACTGAATCCCTTCTTGGCTGTGCCAGGGAAGCTGATCACTTCCTATTCAGTCAAGAAAGTTTCCAGTGACCTCTGAGCTAGTTGGTAACAAACCCAATTAAGTTTAGCATAGTCAGTAGAGGCCTGGAAGATCCGCACTTCTACGTCGATACTACTGTTTATGTTATTCCAATGCGCAGGGCCTATTGGGAAAATAGGAACTACGCTACAAGGCCTTCGGGAAGATTAAGCAAGCTATTGCCCAGAGTCACATGGTGCTGGGCTAATCTGCCGCTGGCGCCGGAGATCGAACCGTGAGACCCCGGGTTCCGGAGTCAATCACCCTGGCAGCTGCGCCACACCTCTTCATTAAAAATAAATAATATAAAAACTCTATTTACAACAATCTGATAACCCCTTGCATGCATCGGATGGACGGGGGCCATCTGATCTGCGCACGCGTGGAATTTCGCCGCACCGTGGTGAAATTCAAACCGCGCCCAAGTGGTTAAAGTATTCAAGGTCATCAGGGCATGACCCTCTGCAGAACAGAGATGGCTCTAGTAGGGGATCCCTTGAAAGGCTGGGGCCCTGGGCCATAGTCCACTTTGCCCGTGCCTTAAAACGTCACTGTATGGAGCAGGGGAGGAGATGTGACTTAGCGACCGGCCTTGGACCGGGGGAAGCAGGTTCAAGTCCTGGCCCCAGGCTCAATATTCTGCTATCCCTTAATCTCCCTGTGCGCCCACACAGAAAAATTGCTGCTAATGTAAATCAAACTAATGTCCTTGTGCCAAGTTCGAGCTATATAAAAAATAAAAAAGGACCATTAAAGCAAAAAGCTCTGTAATTTGGCTTATTCATTAGTACCTGCGCAACCACAATAATCAAGCTTAAGATTCAATTATCAAACAACGAATATGCGCTTAAACAGCACTTTGAATGACCTGTTAGACTGACTCCAGCCAATCAATGTACACCCTCTTACCATCTTTACCCTGAATGCTCACACCCTGGTCTTCCCACTCTATGTCACATGTGTAGGAAAGAAGCAGAAATCACAGGTGATGATTTCAGTAAGAAGAGGAAACTAACAACTAACCTCCAGATAAAGTACGAGTTTTCTAAAATGATATTTTCCGAATACGTGCAACACTCTAGAATCTAGATCCTCCAATGCATGACATACTCGCTCCGCTACAGAATAGAACACATCTTTCCCCTCAATAGACAAATAATATGAAGAAACGTAAACATTACAATACATGTGCTTACTTAACTTAAAATCTAATATATTCTTGATATTGGACAGGAATGAGTCTAACTAGACTATGGTGTCCCTTAATCCCTTTATGACCAGAAACTGCATTCTTTAAAAGCCTGTATCCTTGATCCCTCTTCAACAGTCTTCATTAATGGTTCCACTGGCGACAGGTTTAACCATATCAACCTCATCTCTATCCAACATAGTGTAGAATGGCCCATTTAGAAAAAAATATCTTAACTGACAAATCAAAATGTACTTGTTTGTCCTCAGCACCCTATAGATCCCTAATCACCTCAGTATCAGAACTCATCCCTTTCATTCCCATATTCTTACACACCAAAACCATGCTTAAATTCCAAATGTTTTCTTCATCCACTCTCAAAGACTTAATAAACAGTTCAGTAACTTTAAAAGGTTCAGACCATCTGGATTTCCGTGTAAAACAAGCCATTTTGACACAAATCCAATCACTTACCCTGAAGAACAAGTTACCTACCTTTGGTAACGATAGTTCTGTAAGAAACATAGGTTAGTTACAGATTCCTTACCTTAGAAGTACCCCCAGGCATCAGACTGGATCCGGAGTGTTTTTTCGTCAGCAGTAGCCCTGCGTCGTGGTCGCCGGGATTACATCGCGGTAGCTACTTAGACACCCCCTCGCGTGCTGACGTCAGTTCTGTACACGACTTTCCACGCCAGAGCGCAGAGCCATGCAAGACACTGACCATTGGTGCACAAAACTAGGGCCCTGAAAGGAAATCCTTAACCCTAGAAGTAGGTTCGCAGAACGGGGAGGATGGGTGGGGCGGAAACAACTCTATAACTAACCTATGTTTCATACAGATATATTGCTACCGAAGGTAAGTAACTTGTTCATCTGAAAGAAAGTTAGTTATAGGTTTCTTACCTTAGAATAGATACCCCAGCAATATCAACCCCGGAGGTGGTCTGCGAACCAAATACACCCCTGAAAGTCCTGGAGAACAGAACAGCCAAAGAAGGAGTCTCTCCGGACTTGGCTGTCCAGGCAGTAGTGTTTGGTGAACGTGTGCAGCGATGCCCACAGGATGTCATTTAGGGGGACTCGTCGTCCCAAAGCAGTAGTAGCCACCGTCGCCCGTGTGGAATGGGCGCGCAGCCTCACTGGAAGCTCCTTCTTTGCCAAAGAATAGTAGGCTTTGGTGTACAGAACGACCCACCTGGAGATGGCCCGTTTGTGCACGGCCCGTTTCCTAGCGCCCACGTAACCAACAAAGAGCTGGTCGTCTACCCAGAATTGTTTGGTGCGATCCAAGTAGACGGAAAGCGCACGTTTTGGATCCAGACGGTGGAGCCTCTCTTCCTCTTTTGAAGGATGCGGAGGCGGAAAGTGCGACAAATTTCTTCCATCTACGGGTGTATACCGCCTTGGTGGAGGGACGCCTGGCTGCCAAGATAACATTGCAGACTTCGGGAGGCAGGTCAAACGACGTCATCTGCCGCTGCTCAATCTCCACGCAAGGAGGTGGAGGCTGGACAGGTTCGGATGGAGGACCGTCCCCTGCTGCTGCGACAGAACATCCTCCCAAAGAGGCAGTCGGATCGGAGGATCAATGGCCATGTTTAGCAGCTCGGGATACCAGACTCTTTGTGCCCAATCCGGAGCCACAAGAATGACTTGGGCCCGGTCGCGCTTGATCTTCATCATCACTCTGGACAGAAGTGGTGTAGGCGGAAAGGCGTATTGAAGACCGCACCTCCTCTCGCGACAAAAAGAGTCGCCTAGCGAGTTCCGCCTTGGAAATTCCAACCTGCAGAACTGCTGACATTGCGCATTTCCCTCGGTGGCAAATAGATCTAACCAAGGCTCTCCCCACTGCTGAAAGAGACCTTGCACCACCTCCGAGTGAAGACGCCATTCGCGATCCATCATGCACCTCCAGCTGAGTTTGTCCGCCCTGGCGCTCAGGGAACCTGCCAGGTGTTGAACCCCCAGGGATATGCCCTGATGTTCCAGCCATGTCCAGATTCATGGCGCCTCCTCACATAGGGTCCATGACCCCACCCCGCCATGTTTGTTGCAGTACCACATGGCGGTGGTGTTGTCCGTGAACACCTGCACTACTCTTCCCCGGACAGAGGGAAGGAATGCTTTGAGTGCAAGATGAATCGCCGAAGCTCCAGAAGGTTGATATGACGCCTGGACTCCGCCGAAGACCAAAGGCCTATGATCTCCACTTCCCCCATGTGGCCACCCCATCCCACAAGTGATGCATCGGTCACCACTGTGAACTCTGCTTGAGGAAGGGAGAGGTATCTGCCGTCAACCCAATCCTGGTTTGTTAGCCACCACTGCAATTGGTGTGCAGTGCCCTCTGAGATCTGGACTCAATCGGTCAGGTTCCCCAGATGTTGGGCCCACTGGAACTGCAGGTCCCACTGCAGAGCCCGCATATGCCATCTGGCATGGTCCACCAGCAGTTTGCAGGAGGCCATCAGACCCAGTAATCGGAGGGTCATTCAGACCGAAACCCGGGATAAAGGTTTAAAGATCGAAATCATAGCCCAAATATCCCAGACTCGTTGTTCGGGAGGATAGACCCGAAACTGCATCGTGTCCAGAACCGCTCCGATGAAGAGGAGCTTCTGAGAGGGAATCAGGTGTGACTTCGGCACGTTGATGGAAAACCCCAGCAAATGCAGGAGGTCGGCCGTAGTCTGGAGGTGGGAGACGACAGCCTAGGGCGAGCCCGCCTTCAACAGCCAGTTGTTGAGATAGGGGAAGACTGGAAACCCTGATCTGCGCAGATGCGTTGCGACCACCACCATCACTTTTGTGAACACCCGAGGGGAGCTGGAAAGGCCAAAGGGGCACACGGTAAACTAAAAATGCTTGTGGCCTACCGTGCACCGCAGGTAGCACCAGTCTGCCGGAGAACGGGCATATGTAAGTAAGCGTTCTGCAAGTCCAACGCTACCATCCGGTCTCCAGGGTCAAGGGCAGACAGGACCAGATCGATCGTCAACATTTTGCACTTCTCCTTTCCGGAGGAAACGGTTGACTTTCCTGAGATCCAAGATAAGGATGCAGGCCTTTGTCCTTCTTGGGCGCCAGAAAGTAGTGGGAATAGCAACCACAACCTACTTCTGGGACAGGAATGCACTGATGGCTCACTTGGCCAAGAGTGCCAAAACTTCCTGTTGAAGAAGGGCCAGAGGATCCTCCGATATGTGATGGTCCTGAGGTAGCATGGATGGAGGGACAGTCTCGAAGGGGAGGGATTAGCCCCTTCTGACTATCTGCAAAACCCACCTGTCCGATGTGATGGTGCACTAGTGGGGGAGGTGATGGCGAATCCTGCCGACCACCGGCGTTTGGTGGCCCTAAAAGGTCGGACTAGCAGGGTTTGGAGGCTGCTGCAGAAGGGGCTGTGGTGGACTGGCCCGCCAGTTGGCTTCCAAAACCACAGTAGTAGTTCCCGTCTCCCCGGCTGCGCTGGGGCTGAACAGCTTGTGCCGACCTGTGGCTCTGGAGGGAACGTGGTGAGACACCCCTTCCATAGCCACGAAAAGGGCAAAAGGCAGACTGCGCAGGGCGGGTGATGGAGAGGCCCAAGGACCTGCCCGTGGCTCGAGAGTCCTTAAAGGGCTCTAGCGCGTAGTCGCTGAAAAGGTGGCGGCCAACAAAGGGCATGTCCATAAGAGTGGATTGGACATCCCCACGAAAAACCAGTCGACCTCAACCAGGCGTAGTGTCAAAGGGCTACCGATGTGGAAATCGTCCTGCCTAGTGAGTCGGCAGTACCCAGCCCACACCGGATGGTAAACTTCGCTGTGTCTATCCCCTTGGTGACTGCACGGAAGAGCACGGCCCGGGCCTCCTCCGGGCACTAGGACTGCACCTGCGCTACCTTATCCCACACAGAGTGGGTTTAACAGCCCAATAGACATGCGGTGTTTACCCGATCGCAGTCCCAAGCTCGAGGAAGGAAACAATTTCTTCCCAAGGTTGTCCAGTTTTTTAAATTCCCTATTGGGTTGTTCGCTAGGGAATGTGCCATTGGACATGGAGGCTTGGACCACCAAGCTCTCAGGGGTGAGGTGTTGGGAGAGGAAAGTGGGGTCGCCCGGGGTGTTGGGCAATCATCCTGTCCAAAGGAACCTCTGCGTTGAGCCTGGACCAGGTGCCCAAAAGGACGTCCGTGAGGGCTTCATTAAATGGCAGCAGAGGCACTGAAGAGCTCACTGCTGGTTGAAGCACCTCTGTCATGAGGGTAGTCCTGACAGCCACCATAGGTAGCTCGAGGTGGAGAGCCTCGGCCGCCCTACGCAACACCACTGCTTATGACGCTCCCTCCTCCGGCTGGGGACACAGCAGACGCCGGCTGCGGACGTGGTGCCGGTGGAGTAGGCGCTGGTGGAGGTATAACAGGGTCGACCGGCACCGATCTGGATACAGGCCTGGATCCAAGGGGACCCTGCGGTGCCAAGCCGGAGCCGCCGGCGTCGAAGGCCCAGGGCCCCCAACCGAGTCTGCGGGCCCCAAAGGCACGCCGGCGGAGTCAGGCTGCCCAAAGATGGTGAGCATCGATTCGTAAAACTGACGAAGCCGGGCAGGGGTCGCTCCGGGTCTCGGGAAGGGGGAAACCCGGATCCGACTCTTCAGGCTCCGCAGGCAGAGCAGCGGGAGAGGCACCACCTGCATTCCTTGTCTAGTTGGCCGACGGACAGGGAGAAGTCTAAAAGCGAAGATGCTTCTTCGACTTTTCCTTGTGCTTCAACTTACCTGACCACGAGTGTGAAGACATAGACGATGAATGTTGGTGGCTCCGCGACCGGTTCCTCGACCTCCTACGTGACTGGGACCTCGAGCGACGCAGAGCCGACTGCTGGGCCTCAAGTCGCTTTTAGGACCGCTCCCACAAAGACTTCGGCGCCATGGTCCGGCAGTCGGAGCACGACTTGAGGTCGTGTTCAGGCTCCAGGCAGTAGAGGCACATGCGGTGATGATCCATCACTGACATCAGTCGGTTACAGGAACTGCAAGCCTTGAAGCCGGGCAACCCTCGTACACCAGGAGTCGAAGGACTCAAAAAAACGATGTCGACAAAAGTTGAGAAAAAGTCAGTCAAAAAGTAACTGGAAGTACCGCTCTCTCCGGATCTGCGCTTGCTTGCACGGAAAAAGAAAGACTTGACGTCAGCGCGTTAGGGCGGCATCTAAGTAGCTACCGCGATGTCATCCCGGTGTCAGAGTCGGCCGATGCCACCCTCTGACGCGCTGGGGTACTGCTGACGAAAAAACTTTCCAGAACCAGTCTGACACCTGGGGGAAATTCTAAGGTAAGGTATCTATAACTAACAGTTTCTTTCAGATCTGGCTTTCAAAGACTTTCCATCTTCAAGTGAAAGAACAGTAACAAATCTGTTCTAAGAACAAATCAGATGCTCCACAACTACCCAAAATGATCAGCAGCCCATGCACAAGCCAAAAACTCCTTCTCAAACACTGAATAATTTAATTTTGATGATCCTAAATGTTTTCAAGGCGTTCTATAACGCTGCATCTATTTACACTGCACCAGGACAAAAAGCACTTGCATTAACAGCAACCAAATGCTCTTTGCCTATCTCAAATGATTTAAGAAATGAGCTCCAATGACCCCATTCGAAATTTCTATCAGCTCTATGTTGTTCCATACACCACATGAACTGTACATTCTTCTTCAATAAATTACGCAATAGTTCAAACTTAGATGCATAAACAAACTTGGAATACAACTAAGTTAAACCAAGAAATGACAATAGAACTTTCTTGGTTTGGAGAATTCGAGCATTCAAAATCTCTTGAACATGGTTTTTCACAGTCATTATTTTATGACCTGAATATTCTACCTTATTACATTTGCATTTAGACTCTTTTAATGTCAATCCTTTCTTTTTCAATTGACAGAGAACTTTATGAACATTTTCATTATGCTTAACCAGGCACTAGAAGGCCATCTTGGAAACCAACCATACAATTTACCCTTTCCAAGGCCACTTTTATCAGACATTAGAAGACTGAAGCGGTATATGGCAGCCCAAAACACATTCTACAGAACTGAAACATGCCCAGGTGTCACAAAAGTTGTCAAATTCTTGGATTCTTCTTTATTCAACCTGACGGCGGGCACTCATAAGATCTTGTGTGGAGAATGATGGCTCCCGATTAAGTTGACAGTAGTTCATGCTATTAACCCAACTTTCTCCATCAAACTTCTAAAATGCAAACATAGACTAAATTCTCCTGAACATTTTAACAACGGTTCGAACTGCGAAAGAGAAGAAGAGCACTCTATTGGTTCGATGATCTTCTTAGAACACAACTCTTCCAGGGTTAACTTACCTTTCCCTCTGTAGTTTAAAGAAAGATTGCGAACCCTGTGTCTAATTGGAATGGCACTGTTCTTCATTATGATTGTGTGTTTAAATCCTTCACATTTTTCTAGGTCATTTTTTAACGCAGTAAGAAATCTATTTTTCAGAAGAGACATATTTTGATCATTAGCACCGTCACACCGTACAGAATAAACCGGTGGCACAGCATTTGGATCCAAACAGATGCCTAATTCTTGCTGGTAGGGCCAACCCAATGTAGGTTCACCTCATTCAGCCATATAAATGTTTCTTTTAGATTTTCTGCCAAAGAATTCCATAATGGCCCAGAAATATTCCAGAAAAATCGATGTTGTGGTCTGTGTAACCCTTGGACCGTGTATTAGGAATTGATAAAAAAAAACTCTCCGAAAGTTTTTCCGAATAAGGATTTACCCATAGTACTAAATCAAGCTCACAAATCTACCATCACTTCCACATCTTAGCCATTTATCACCACAACTCACCTGGGAAATCCTTTAGAATTACTTTCTCTCACATACAAAATAAAACTGGGATTGAAATCACCCAACTCTTTTCCTTCTTCTGTGATACAATTGACTTTGTTACCCATATTAGCCTTAGATACCCTCCCGAAATCCCCTGCTCACTTACAGTGGTTGAAAATGTTATCTTTGGCAAGACCCACTCTAAAGCGCCTCACGTGATAAAAACTTCTACATCTGATTCACAAGACTTAAGTTCTCATTTCAAAACTCTTGTTGTCATTTTCTTTTCTCCCTTTGGTGGTTACATGACCTTTTATAGCATCAACTTCAGAAACGGTCATCAATTTGTTTACATGTATTCACATTCACTTTCTCGGATCTACTACCAGACTTTTTAACTGTTGAATTACTTTAGCATTATACACTGTTATATTTCATGTAATTAGTGACCATACACAGTGCCTCCTGAACTTTCATACTTTTGGTTCTCATCATAACTTGATCTCCTAATACTCGGTTGTAGGCTACGGTTTCAAATACAGATTATACTTCAAAAGAGTTTAGTGCAAACACAGTCTTTGATGGTTTCATCCTCCCTTTGTAAAAATATATACCTCACCATGACAATATTTACTTTCCTGCTATATGTCTGGCTTTATTGTCTCACTGCATATTCAAACATATAAATATTTCCAAGTTTTTTTTAAAGGTGGTAATTTTTGTATTCGATATGTCTCCAACACAACCTAGACAATGCTTGGGAAATCATAGTTTTCTTTAAGGTGGACAATCTTCGCCTTCCAAAACAGCCAGATAAGCTAGAAATATAGGGTATCACAATTCCTAGTCCATATGGGATTTTCTAGAAACCTGAAGAAAAGATGGAGATGCGCTATATAGGCCATGCCTAAAGAGGAAACCAAAAGGGAGAAAGAATACTGAAATTTGAAAAATAGTATATTTTTCAAACTGTTTTGGAGTTAAAGTACACCTAAAACCCATACAAAATTACTATAAAACAGAAGACGGAACTACCCCATGCATGTCTAACAGCATACGTTGGCAACTCAATGGGTATTAGACCACTAATAAAAAAGTGAAAACAAAAACAAACAAAATAAATACAGAGGCATTCACTGTGGCTTATGTGCTTGGTGATTTGGTAGGATGGTGCAACAGATGCCAAGCATCTGACCATCAGGAAAGGGCAGATGTTGCAAAAACATGATGGTTATCCGGGGCACTAAAAATACATTCGGTACCCGGGACCAGTTCTGTTGGAGAGAGGTGGTAAGAAGGTGATCTGTTAGGTATCAAAAACTCGTATAAATTAAATACTTTTGAGTTATTCACTAAAATAGGTGACTTAGTTAGGCTCTCAGGGAAAGCCTAGCAGACTGTCAAGGTAAGGGTAGACCAGAGTTTTTGGGACACCAAAATTCTGCTAGTGCAGTATACCAGACCTACTCAGATGGGAGGGCAGTGAATTAATAAGGTCCAATGTCACTGTAAGTGAATAGTTTGCTCAGAGCAGAGTTCTAGCAAATATCCATAGCACAAGAGAAACTATTGTATTTAGAAAATGTTTACATCTCAATAGAGGGCTGTGAAAGTTAAGATTCCAGGGTCAGCTGTACTAACTACTGGTCACAAAAATCTGGTGACAATTTGCAATCATTATTTTAGTGACCAGTAAAGATTTTCCTATCGAGAGTGGGTCGCCACCCAACCTACCTCATGACTATTAATGGGATAAGTCACAAATTGCGACTGTCCAATTGGTGATCATCACCGGGATTGTGGCCACCTAAGGTCTGCATGCCACCATGTCTGTGACAGCATTTCAATAGAGTAAACTTTTTTTTAATGCAGACTTTTTCCTTAAAGGAAGCAGGGCTGCATTTAAAAATAAATGTTTATTTTAAAGTTTGTTTGTAAGTTCGCTGTGGTTCACTGGACCCTCACCTACTCACAATCAATCATTTTTTATTACATTCACAAAGGGGAAGGGGTCCCACATGGACTCTTTCCCTTCTATGAATGCATTACCAGCCCGACTTCAGTAATTCTTCAATGTTTTGCCACCATATTTCAGCTGCAAAAACACTGATACGCTACAAACCAATTCGGTGTTTGGAAGGGATGCCTACTAAACGACCCTTCCAAATACTAAATCAATATGAGATCTCAATCCCATTTTAGGGTTAAGTAAACGTTTACCAATTTCTGAAATGGGATTAGTATATGTAAAAAAGCATTGTTGCAGTTGTAAACTCTGAATCGGAGTGTTGGCGAACGTGAACGTGTTTTGTGCATTGAGCCCACAATCAGTGATTTTAAGTGAGTTAAAGACAATGATTCCATGAGAACCACTCCCTGACTGCTCAACAACTGACAATATATGCAAGTATTCCCTAGGGAAACACAGACTGCCGTCAGCAGATATGTTAGGTACTGTTGAATTGTGGGTCCAATTGTCTTGTAGGTTTGCTGCCATGTCGAGGGTAGGAGACACCGGTTTCAAAAGTTATAAATGGCCACAATCAACTGTAGATCTATGGTAAGAACCCTGCCTGATGTTATCAATTATAGCGTTCGCAATTGAATGCAAGCGAGTTGCATATTATCTCAGAGCAGTCATCTATATTGGCTTTTTTCCTGCACCACACCAACTTTTAGGGTGCTACTTATCCTCTTTTCCACTTGTGGCCACTCGCTTCAGAATGATTTGCACCCCATCTCCCTAACACACACAAACATAACTTTACTCTCTGCAAACTGCTTCGACATATCTTCTTTAGGACTTTTTCGACATTTAACGGTTTTCTCTTAGCTTGTTTGAAACTTTTTAAGGTTGCAGTTCTATCTCTTTAAGCTGCCTCCCGTGTCTCTCTCTTTCTAAACTGACCCCTTGGTTTAAAGCTGCCACGGGCTCCCTCTTTCAGGGGTCCTTTGCACCGGTTTCATCACAGAAAGTAACTGTTTAGAGGTCATCAAATCAGGGATGGACTGACCTACATGGAAATGGGTTGGCTGACATTTCGGTGACCCTGAGTGCAGGAGGTCTGGCCTTCAGGCACACCAGCCTGTTGGTTAAACAAGCATTAGAAATGCAATAGGTCTCGCAGCATTAGAGTTAGTGCTTTTAGAATTGTTTATGGGTTTTTTTGTAAATCTTTAGCATGAGGTTGAGGGTGAGTGAGGGTGAGGGGTTGAGGGTGAGTGAGGGTGAGGCTGAGGGGTTGAGGGTGAGGGTGAGTGAGGGTGAGTGAGGTGTTGAGGGTGAGTGAGGGTGAGGGGTTGAGGGTGGGTGAGGGGTTGAGGGTGAGTGAGGGTGAGGGAGTGAGGGTGAGTGAGGGTGAGTGAGGGTGAGTGAGGGTGAGTGAGGGTGAGTGTGGGTGAGGGATTGAGGGTGAGGGGTTGAGGGTGAGGGCGGGTGAGGGGTTGAGGGTGAGTGAGGGTGAGGGGTTGAGGGTGAGTGAGGGTGAGGGAGGGTGAGGGGGTGAGGGGTTGAGGGTGAGTGAGGGTGAGTGAGGGTGAGTGAGGGTGGGTGAGGGTGGGTGAGGGTGGGTGAGTGAGGGTGAGTGAGGGTGAGGGTGAGTGAGGGTGAGTGAGGGTGAGTGAGAGTGAGGGTGAGTGAGAGTGAGGGTGAGTGAGAGTGAGGGTGAGTGAGAGTGAGGGTGAGTGAGGGTGAGTGAGAGTGAGAGTGAGTGAGGGTGAGTGAGAGTGAGTGAGGGTGAGTGAGTGAGGGTGAGTGAGGGAGGGTGAGGGTGGGTGCAACAGGTTCCCAAACCTTTGACTGCGATTTCTTCAGAAGTGCTGGTCCCTTTGTGTTCTGTTTTCTTACGTTTCAGTGTTTGCAGCACTCTGTTTCAGTCAAGTAATGGCCGTCAGCCAGGCAGGATTAGATGAGGCCCGGGGGTGACATTCCTGTGCGGTTTGGGGTTTAATCGCGTCATTGTTGTCTCCATCGCGGCCATCAGAAGCACAGATATTTCTGCTCGCCATTGGAGCCGGCTCCGACATGGAGATCAAAGCAAGGTGGGGGGAGGAAGCAGAGGGGGCGCCCGAATGCAGCATTGTAACACGGCGGGCAGGGGAGGGGGCGGAGAGGGGAGAGGTGCGACACGGCAGGAAGACGGAAGGAAGAGAGGGGAGGGGGTGGAGAAATGTAAGTGCAGGGGAGAGTGGGTGTGGACGAATTTATTTGGCATGTCTGCAGAGCACATTACCTCCTGCACCTCGTGTATATGGAGAGTGCAATCTGTTGTCACTAAATGTGCTATTTGATGGTAAAAATGAAGTGTGCTGGGGGAAACAAAAAAGAAGCCGGAGGGAAGAGAGGGGAGGGGGGAGGAGAGCGAAAGGATCGGAGACACGGCGGGTAAAATAAACAAAAAAAAATGCCGGAGGGAAGAGAGGGGAGGGGGGAGGAGAAATGCGACACGGCGGGAAGGGGAGGGGGCGGAACGGGGGCGGAGAGTCTGCAGAGCACATTACCTCCTGCACCTCGTGTATATGGAGAGTGCAATCTGTTGTCACTAAATGTGCTATTTGATGGTAAAAATGAAGTGTGCTGGGGCAGCTGTGTGCCAAAGGCTCCTAAAGAGCTTCAGATGGATATATTTGCTTTTGTGCGGTGCTTTTGCAGAACGGCAACTGTTAAACCAACAGGTTCCCAAACCTTTGACTGCGATTTCTTCAGAAGTGCTGGTCCCTTTGTGTTCTGTTTTCTTACGTTTCAGTGTTTGCAGCACTCTGTTTCAGTCAAGTAATGGCCGTCAGCCAGGCAGGATTAGATGAGGCCCGGGGGTGACATTCCTGTGCGGTTTGGGGTTTAATCGCGTCATTGTTGTCTCCATCGCGGCCATCAGAAGCACAGATATTTCTGCTCGCCATTGGAGCCGGCTCCGACATGGAGATCAAAGCAAGGTGGGGGGAGGAAGCAGAGGGGGCGCCCGAATGCAGCATTGTAACACGGCGGGCAGGGGAGGGGGCGGAGAGGGGAGAGGTGCGACACGGCAGGAAGAAGGAAGGAAGAGAGGGGAGGGGGTGGAGAAATGTAAGTGCAGGGGAGAGTGGGTGTGGACGAATTTATTTGGCATGTCTGCAGAGCACATTACCTCCTGCACCTCGTGTATATGGAGAGTGCAATCTGTTGTCACTAAATGTGCTATTTGATGGTAAAAATGAAGTGTGCTGGGGGAAACAAAAAAGAAGCCGGAGGGAAGAGAGGGGAGGGGGGAGGAGAGCGAAAGGATCGGAGACACGGCGGGTAAAATAAACAAAAAAAAAGCCGGAGGGAAGAGAGGGGAGGGGGGAGGAGAAATGCGACACGGCGGGAAGGGGAGGGGGCGGAACGGGGGCGGAGAGGGGAGAGAGAGAGTAGGCAAGGGTAAACAAACACGGACGTGCACGCGCCCGTGACTTTTAAGGTCAATGCGCATGCGCATAAGCTTAATGCGCATGCGCATTGACCTTAAAAGTCACGGGCACTGCAAGGAATCGCCACGATTCCTTGCAGTTAGATAAAGAGTGGATGAGCCCCTATAGTCTCGCTTGCTCGATGCGCATGCGCATCGACAGGCGAGACCTAAAAAAACGGTAAGAAAGAAAGTAAGTCATCGTCATGGGAAAGATCTGAGGGCCAAATTCACTGAGGTCCCTGGAAAAACTTGATAATGTACTCTCCTATTCCATGCCTGCAGTTGGATTAAATCTTCTACTTTTAAAACATTCTCAAAGAACTCCAAAATTACTACTTGAATCTGACTGCTACAAATTCTCAAAATATTCCAATACATAAACATTTTGACATATGGAATTTTGATCATTGCTTAATTTGTTAAAGAATATGTAACTGAAAAATGTTTTGTTCAGAAGCCGGCGGTTGATGCTATCAATCATTTGAATGGGTGGTGTCTAATACCAAGGCTGCATACACTTGATTACTTTTTGTGTTTCCTTATTCCATCACCAGACACTCCCTAAGTTTTTTCCTGAATGGGAGAAAGGTAGATTCCCTACGTAGGCTCTCCGGTAGTCCGTTCCACAGTTGAGGGTTCACTACAGAGAAGGCTCTGCCCCCTTTGGAGTTAGTATTGAAGCGCGGGCAGGCCAGTAGGCCTGCTTCGGACAAGAGAAGGGTACATCCTGGCATACAATTTTTGAAGCACTCGTTGATGTAAACTGGGGCCCAGCCGCGAATGGTTTTGTGGGCAATGCAAAAGTCTTTAAACCTGGCTCTCTTTTTGATAGGGAACCAGTGCAGCCTCTACAGTAGGTGTTGGCATGTGCAGGTCTTGGGAGCCTGAAGTGTAGCCTAGTTGTGTCTTTCATGGCAACTTGTAGTTTGGTTAACAACTTCTCTGGGAGGCCAATGTACAGGACGTTGCCAAAGTCTAGCCACGACACAATCATTGCCAAGCTTATTGGGAAACGAACAGCAAAATGTTGCTAGCCATACAATGTATATAAGTGGGTGTTCACCACCATTTGCGAGTACATCCTTTCATGAATGCCCTAATAATTTCCTACTGAAGGAAATTCTACTATAATGGCAGCAAAAAATCTGATTTGCAAGTAAAAAATCCTCCCATTTAGGATTATGTTACTGAGGCATTGGCTTGGCAAGTGACTTTTTTGTGCACCTCGCATAAAATTTGTTGCAGAAAACGTTTTTAACACTGGAGCTTAATATCTACCCATTAACCAGAACTATTACTATGGTACAGTCTCAAACACACTGTTCATTGGCTTGTGGTCTATATCCACAAGGCCAACCTTTGCCTAATTACTCTGGAGACAACCCCTCATTTAATACATAATCTATACTGCCAAAATCTTGGCGCTTCCTAGAACTGTCCTTAGCAGTTCTAATATTATCCAACTCAAAGGTACCAAATCTAATTAAACTCGCAAGCATGAAAAGCTGAGTTGGCCTCATATTAACACCTTCGATGCTGATGACGAGCTCAGCTCGTCATCAGCCACGGGGGTTGTGTGCGGATGACGAGCTGAGCTCGTCATCTAACGCGGCTTTTCGAAAAAAGCTGCGTAGCGCAAAAATATGCGCCGCAGCGATGAGGTTAATTACCCTATGAGTAATGAAACAAGTGAACCTCATGTTACACAAAAATCTCTGCAGCATATGTATTCAGGCACTGAGCTAGCTTTCCAACGTGGCAAAACTGCTTTGCTCCGACAGGCACAGTAGATGTCCAATATTTTGAGCTTTGTCGAAGTGCATCCAATGAATAATATATCACAATGCTTTTACTTTAATCAAAATAATTTATTGATGATGTTCCTGTTTCACAATAGAAATTGATTGTCCCATTACACTCAACATGAAGGGAAGCAAGTCGGCCATATTTTACCTCCTAACTGCAAGATCTTTGTTTTTGTTTTGCAGTTCAGAGTAGGTGTGAGTGAAATAATCGGAGTGCTTCTGTGGCTCTAAACCGCCCACTAAAACAGTCCGCTCCCTTTAGGGCAAAGTAGAACGAACAAAAGCAGACCTCATCAAAGCCGAGAAGCAGCAGCTGGTTTAATGCTGTTTGTTAAAGCTTGTCTGCTTTACTTCACTAATATGTGATGCTGACAACTGGTTCTGTAGCTGAGGTGTGAACATAGAGGATTTGCCTCTCTTTAGTCAGAGAAACAAGAAATAGACACATTGCTCAATATTACGATGATAGGAGAGTTATGGGATGGACTGTGGCAATGTATCGGAGACATCAGGCAAAGCAGCCTCCAACAGTAGATCACCGCGCGTTTGGTACTTCACTGGGTGCTCGGGAAGAGCAGGAAACATCAGACCAAGTAAATCTACAGTGATCCACCACAGTTCAGTACCTCCATGTCGCCATTCAAGGCTAGGATATGTGAGGCCTATGAACCTGCAGAAAGGGCAAGAGAAAGGTTGGGATTAAGCAATTTATGTGATGTGAGTACCTGTGGGGCTCGGGTTTGGAGTCATCTGGCACCTAGAGGAACCTATAATAAAACCTAATTCACCCAATCCATTTCTTATGACCAGTGAGAATGTGTTGTGCTTTACGAGTCTGTTCAGCAAGCAGACTGAAGATGCAGCCTGCAGCGATTCTATGCGGTACTCTGGAGAAAGCACTGCTCATGTGTGCTAGATTGAATCCAATCCTGATAAAGTATTTATCCAGTTAGTTATTTAAAAGAGGCAGAGTTCCAGAGCAATATCACATGCAGGGCTGAAAGCCCCTTCTGCTGAGCTGGTCCCATCACTTGGATATCTGCTGTAGCTTTATACTGCAGTTGTCTTGTGGAGCACCAATGTAGCGCTCTGTTTTAGTAGAATACTGAATGTACCTTTATTTAGTTTGTGGGCTTCTCACTCTCATGAGCTTCTCTGACTGGCGCTATCAGCCAATTGGATGGTGCAAATCCCCCTCAATTAGCTTCTAGGCATTTCCTCCACACCATTAAGAAAATTATTTTTTGGTCCTAATATGTGAACTGGTTGCTTGTGGGATGTGAGACAAGTCTACATGTGTGTGCTTTGCTGTGTTGATAAAGAGGATCTGGATCTTTACTCCTAACGGAATTATCTGTAGCCAGGGCTTGATTGGAATATACATTTTCATGGAGTTGTTGGTTGCTCCTTCGGAAGTGCCTGAGGTCTCTGTAAGCAGACCAGCAAACTCCACTGTGGGAATCAATGTTGAAAGCAAAGAAGGTGTCAGAAGTCTTTGAAGGAGAGCATGTCAATATATTTGCAGGTTTCATCCCCCTACTGGAAAAGTAACGTGCTGTGTGGTATCTGTGCGCAAATACCCAGTTTCCAAACTAACAGTGAAATTATACTACTGAGCAATAGGAAACGCATATCGAAGCAGTATGAAATTGCCTGAGATCCGGTGACAATTCAAGTCAACTGTATATTTTACTAGACGGGAATTGTCAGGTTGTGACTGATAGACTCTAAAGATCAAGACGATGCATTCTTGTTATTCCAGCTCCTCCTGACACGATCAGAGCCCATCTTGCCCTCACATACACAGATACACATAGGGGCACCTTAACACTCACACACAGGCAGCGTCCACCTCGCTCCTCAGGCCTTTATGCTAAATTCCTTGTTTGGCACCCCCTAACCACTGGCTCAACATACTCCATGTGTGGTCCTCAAAACCAGAACACTACTGCAGCTGCCACTCAAACAATACCCTCTCAACAAAAAAGTCATGCCAATATGTTCCCTTTCCAAACCATGATGAAAGTCGTTCAAGGTCAGAGTAGCAGCAACAATGCTCTATGTATATGACAATGACGCACCCTCACAGGAATCACAAACGGGAAGTAGCAGAATAGGCCTTTGTTTCACCTGTGATCTGTGAAGCACAGGGTGTGTGTATATAATTAGAATCATACAGCCAACCACTAGCTAAATTAACACGAGAAGCGGGTGGGATTCAGAACCATTTGCTAATGACTGTACAGCAAGTAAGAAGGAATATGTCTCTTATCTTCTTTCTATTAGTGAACTTCGAACCTTTTCCCGAACAGACCTAAACATGCTTATGGCCAATGTGTCTTAGCAGTCTACATAGCACATGTATTTTTAGTACATGGTGAATCACAACCATCTCTGCCTCTGAGTAAAAGCACATGATGTCAAGCGAGGCAAGTATATGCTCCATGCAGATCACACACACACATATTGCAAGGATCAGAATACTGTACACTTTAAATGTATGCACTGAAAGTGCTCTACTCCACAAGTAATGCCGACCATTATCCCTAAAAACAGTGCTCGTGGCCAAGATGTAAACCAAGAAGGGTACCTATGAGGGGGCACTGTGCAGAACTTTAAAATTATGGAAATTGAGCTGTAGGGAAACTGAGGAAGATGTCAGGTAGGGAAACTGCAGCTTCTCCCAAACTCTGTTTATTAGAAGATCTAACTTTTAAAAATAAATAAAAAAGATTAGAAGAGCCACATGCTGCAAATAACCACAAAATCCATCATTTGATCAATGGATAAAAGACGAGTAAAGGAATTGAAGAAGCAAGTGATGTAAGGAGAACAACCAAAACAAATTTACAACATTCAAACCAAACTGAAATGGGTAATTGCATTGACAAGACTAACATTCCTTCTGATCTCACACCACCAAAAAGAAAGATAAGATGGAAACAACAAAGCAAGCTTATAAAACCAACTGGCAATAACAGGCAATTTATCTGCGCAGACAAATGGTTCTCGAGATAAGGGATAATGATCTGCAGAGGGGTGAATGAGGTAATATTGAAGGATCAGTAATGACTGATTTTAGTTAATGATTAAACCCGCCGTGCCACATTGCAGTTTTTGAGAATTGAAGTTACAAGAATTGTATGATGTACAATATAAATAATAATAAAACGATTTAAAGAAAAAACAAACAATGTCATATTGGAGCTGATAAAAGTTTAAATACACCTGGGTCTTGGGGGGAGGAAACGGATAATGCTGGATAATGCGTTTACAAGAAAACACATTTACTCACATGAGACACTTTTCTACGAATTGCACAGAAAAATAGGATTTTGCAAAACAGATCCTTACCTTTGGCAATGGGAACTTTAGTTGCTTCAACTCCAAGTCACTGACCAAAGGAACTGTAATTCGGTTTGGAAGCACAAGGTAATTAGATATAATATCCTGTATGATGGTGTCTGACAGGCCACTGTTAGAGACAAAAGACATCATATTATTAGTCTATAAAATTTGAACTTTCTGTGATCAAAATGCATTGGGCCTATGGGCACAGAGAGGTATGTCAGAGTAAAAAAACAAAATGGACTCTTGCCCTGGTAATGAAGCAGGACAACAGCAGTGCCCCATCAATCAAAGGCAACCACTGTGGCTCAGGCTATTTGCTGTAACATTTTTCCTACAATACGCAAAAAGGTTGTTGGGTCAACAGCAATTAAATTTTACAGGGAGGTGGTGTGATAAGGGTGGTTAAGTTGCCGACAATGGAACAGGGCGACCTGGATTTAAATCCTAGTTTCTCCACTTGCGCTTGGCCACCAGATAGTTCATTGAGAGAAAGCTTCATGCCCACTTGAGGCCTGGCAAAAGGTGTAGAGGCGAAACTATATTATTATGTTTTCTCATTTATTGATTAAAAGATGCTTTCAGAAAGCTCATAGACTATACAGCCACTTATAGCTATACGTTATGATTCTTGTTGACAAAACACAGTAGCAGTTGTCTTTAACAAAGTACACATATTTTTCAGGTTTTAGAGAAAAATTATAATGTGGCGGGATGAATGAAAGACCCTTACAAGCCATTCTCTAATATCTCTTATCATATAATTCAAGCCAAATGGGCTAAAAATATACTATAGCTCCTCGTATGACCAAGATTTTTCGAGGTGAAAATATAGAATACAAACACCTCTCTTAATAATTGTTTTTTCTTAAATCTTCTAAACACATCCAGAGCAAACACTTTCTCGCCCTCGACACCCTCCCCGTCCCCGGATATCCACTGTCTACCCAGTCTGAGCCAATAACCTTGTCAAAGCAATCTGAGCAAGGTGAGAAGAGTGTATATGTGGACATGGCTGCATTTTGTTAGAGTTCAGCTTTTAAATACTAGTTTATATCCAGTATAAATTTAACACGCTCCATTTTGATATCTGTTTTTTATTTTCATTGATCTTTCTCTAGACAATGCGTGATAATTAAGGTTGGATAAAGGCAACAGCCACTGCAGAAAATGGTACATCCAATAATGTTTTAGCATTTCAATAAACAAAAGCAAGTCAAAACACATAAGTTCAATTAAAAAAATTAACAGCCTACGCCAGTGGGTTTACCTTGTGTTCAGTGTTCCAAAAACACTTAATTATTCAGAAAAAATGTAAAAGAAATACTTTATTTTTCTAAAATGTACAAGATTTATTACACTGTAGAACAAGCGAGGAAACTGAATGAGGGCAGTTCTGGTAATATTTGAAGTATTGTAAAGTGCTTTCAGAATTACTAAAGTCAAATGCATTAGGGCAGTTGAAGAATGGTGCCGTTAAAAAATGGCGCACTGGGCAGGAGTTAGGCCTTTTAGGTTTTTTTCCATCCCAGCCCCTTAGAGTTCAGGAAGTCATTTTAAATGCACTATACAGTTACACTGAGGAAAGGCTCAGGTTGTCAGTTTAACTGTGTGTTTTCCTCACCTGTAGATTTTATACTACAGATACTTAAGCTTAATTAACATAAAGCAACATGGGAGTTTTTAGTTGCCTTGTAAATGAGCATCAGAATAGAAACGTTACAACCTCGAATTAAGGTGTGTGACGAATGGCTCGGGCAGACACACAGTACTAGTGATGGGAGCCTTTCAGGAAAAAGAAACTGATTAAAGCTAGCATTGTGGCTTATGAAATATCGAGTTGGATATCCTATTTTTTCTTTTTTTAAGCTTAATAAACACAATATAAATTACACATTAACTTCATATCTAGTAGTAGTTGTAAAAGAAAACCTAACCAAACTGTTTTTTTTCGTACAGTGAAGTAGCACACTTTGGCGTTAGTTACTTTGGCAGTGGGAGTGCAAGACAAATTGGAAAAATTGGTATATTTACAGTCTATCAGCATGAGACAATAGATACCCTCTCCTATATTCGTCAGTTTCCACCTCATTACTGAAGATTGCGAGTTGAATGTGGTACTAATCAGTTCTGTCTTCTGGAGTTTCCTGACTCACAGATTGTTGGTATGTGCCCTAGATTTATGCTTTCTAAATTCCACCAGAAGCCTGCTGAGTAACTTTGTTGGCCTAGTTCATGTAATCTAATTTCTGGAGATTAAGACTGACTGCCTGATTTTGCATTACCAGCAGTCTGCTAATGGGTTTTTGGTGATAACTGTGTAGATCATGTTGTGATAATCAAAGGTTGCCTTTACCGGGACCCTGGCTAATTCCCATTCTGAGTGAGAAAGTTTCCAAAATAAGGGGGACAGAAATGTGCCTTTTTTAATTTTTTTTCATTTCTTTATTGCGGTTTTTAAGGTTCACTTCACATGTTGGTACAGCAATAAAATGTGACGTTTTTAATTACTCCGTGGATCTAAGGAACGTCAATGATGACCCTAGGTATTTTTTAAATATTCTCAGATATCGTCTGGGGTGATTCAAGGTGAACAGGCTTATTAAAACTGATGCGTTTAGGTGTTGTGACATCCAGCGTTATGATTTTAATTTTAGATTCATTTAGGCAGAGGACGTGTTCTTTTATCCCGTGATAGATTGTACAAAGGCATTTGGTGATAATTGCTTGACTACAAGAGGCATTCTCCAGTTGAAAGATATTCTAAGAATTGTCAGAATGCCTTTGAAAATATACCTTGTAAAACTGCAGTAATTTAGACAGTGGGACTATTTAGATGTTTCAAAATGACTGTGAAAGGGTTTAGACTGGCATTCACCACGATCGGATGAAACTAGCGGTCAACTCCTCACCTGTTGGATGTAGGGATAAAGGACTGGATCCAGCTCAACCATCTTTCAGATACTTCTGCCCAATCTTCCAGTTCTTTGATGATGTCTCAGGACTTGTTATTGCGACAGGAAGTACGATTTTGTTTGTGATGCTCGTGCATCTGCCTTGTGACTTCTATTTCCAAATGTGTACATGGTTATGGTATGTTTCTGTCTGGCTAGTAACTTGATTGGCCATCTCCTCAGAATGGGGGGGTCGGGGAGGGGGCAGGTGGGGATAGCATGATTTGGGAAATTTGAGACAATTTACTTTGACAGATAAATACTGACCCAGCTTATGAAGATGACTGAGAGGGTAGGAATTAAAAAAGTAATGCTCCGCATCAAGTGATTTGCCAGGAGATTACAAACTTTAGCTTTTTTAGACTGCTTCAAAATGCCCTCTATTTCCAAGGTTTTATTGTTATAAGTTCTTTTTTCAAATAGCAGAGGTGGTAGGATGGTCTCTAATTTGTTAATGATGAGTGTATGAATTTTTTAATTGAAGAATAGAACACAATACTTGTAAAGCTGCTGGTTTAGAATGGGCTGATTTATCACGATGCTTGGGTTGGTACATTCTTTGAAGGGACCCTTTGTCTGATTTGATGCTAACAGGCCTCTCATTTCAACCAGTGATGTTATTGCATACCATCACGGACAGCATGGTATCCAGCTATTTGAAGTCAGCCTTTCATAGCCTTTGAGAAACTGCACAATTTGTATAATATCCCAAATACCCAGTTTTTTCAATATTTGCAGTTGCCGTTGACCAATGAAGATCTTGGAATGGGATGCGAGATTCAACCCATTCAACCGTTAAGTAGAAATTATTTCTCAGAGCTGTACTATTATGTTCTGCATTAAAAATCTACAACTGATGACCAGTGTACTTTGGTACAAATAGGGTCTCAGGAGCTGCAGTTCGATGCTTCCTTAGATAATTTGTATGAGGTACTTCCACAGCTTCCACAGTTCCTGATCTCCAGGGATCTTTTGTTATAACAATATAATACTCTTAGTCGTCTATACAACAGGCCAGAAAAGCCAGCTAAAATAACAAAGGAATTAGTGAAACGTCATAGATGTAATAGTGACAGCGAAGATCGAGGCAATAGGTTGTCAATGCCACACTACAAATAACCTTTGGGACAAGACTTGTTTTTCAAAATAAATGAAATCTATAAAACACTTAGAAGAGGCGGGTGGGAGGGAGGAAAAAGCAACACTCAGAAGGGGAGGGGGAGAAGCAAAAGGGAGAAAGGTGGGTGGGAGGGGGAAGAAGCAACAGGGAGAAGTGAAGAAGCAACAGGGAGAAGGGGCGGGTGGGAAGGTGAAAAAGCAACAGGGAGAAGGGGCGGGTGGGAAGGTGAAAAAGCAACAGGGAGAAGGGGCGGGTGGGAAGGTGAAAAAGCAACAGGGAGAAGGGGTGGGTGGGAAGTACAGGAGGGGAAGAAGCAACAGGGAGAAGGGGTGGGTGGGTGGGAGGGGAAGAAGCAACAGGGAGAAGGGGTGGGTGGGTGGGAGGGGAAGAAGCAACAGGGAGAAGGGGTGGGTGGGTGGGAAAGAAGCAACAGGGAGAAGGGGTGGGTGGGTGGGGAAGAAGCAACAGGGAGAAGGGGTGGGTGGGTGGGGAAGAAGCAACAGGGAGAAGTGGTGGGTGGGTGGGGAAGAAACAACAGGGAGAAGGGGTGGGTGGGTGGGGAAGAAGCAACAGGGAGAAGGGGTGGGTGGGGAAGAAGCAACAGGGAGAAGGGGTGGGTGGGTGGGGAAGAAGCAACAGGGAGAAGGGGTGGGTGGGTGGGGAAGAAGCAACAGGGAGAAGGGTTAGGTGTGTGGGGAAGAAGCAACAGGGAGAAGGGGTGGGTGGTTGGGGAAGAAGCAACAGGGAGAAGGGGTGGGTGGGTGAGGAAGAAACAACAGGGAGAAGGGGTGGGTGGGTGAGGAAGAAACAACAGGGAGAAGGGGTGGGTGGGTGACGAAGAAACAACAGGGAGAAGGGGTGGGTGGGTGGGGAAGAAACAACAGGGAGAAGGGGTGGGTGGGTGTTGAAGAAACAACAGGGAGAAGGGGTGGGTGGGTGGGCAAGAAACAACAGGGAGAAGGGGTGGGTGGGTGGGGAAGAAACAACAGGGAGAAGGGGTGGGTGGGTGGGGAAGAAACAACAGGGAGAAGGGGTGGGTGGGTGGGGAAGAAGCAACAGGGCGAAGGGGTGGGTGGGTGGGGAAGAAGCAACAGGGAGAAGGGGTGGGTGGGTGGGTGGGGAAGAAGCAACAGGGAGAAGGGGTGGGTGGGTGGGTGGGGAAGAAGCAACAGGGAGAAGGGGTGGGTGGGTGGGTGGGGAAGAAACAACAAGGAGAAGGGGAGGGTGGGTGGTGAAGAAGCAACAAGGAGAAGGGGCGGGAGGGTGGGGAAGAAGCAACAAGGAGAAGGGGCGGGAGGGTGGGGAAGAAGCAACAAGGAGAAGGGGCGGGAGGGTGGGGAAGAAGCAACAAGGAGAAGGGGCGGGTGGGTGGGGAATAAGCATCATGGAGAAGGGGCGGGTGGGTGGGGAAGAAGCATCATGGAGAAGGGGCGGGTGGGTGGGGAAGAAGCATCATGGAGAAGGGGCGGGTGGGTGGGGAAGAAGCATCATGGAGAAGGGGCGGGTGGGTGGGGAAGAAGCATCATGGAAAAGGGGAGGGTGGGTGGGGAAGAAGCATCATGGAAAAGGGGAGGGTGGGTGGGGAAGAAGCATCATGGAGAAGGGGTGGGTGGGTGGGGAAGAAGAATCATAGAGAAGGGGCGGGTGGGTGGGGAAGAAGCAACAGGGAGAAGGGGCGGGTTCGGTGGGGAAGAAGCAACAGGGAGAAGGGGCGGTGAGAGGGGAAGAAGCAACAGGGAGAAGGGGCGGGTGGGAGGGGAAGAAGCAACAGGGAGAAGGGGCGGGTGGGAAGGGAAGAAGCAACAGGGAGAAGGGGTGGGCCACAGGAGGGGGAAGCAGCAATACAGAGAAGGGGAGGGAGGGGGAGCAGCAACACAGATAAGGGGTAGGCAGGAGGGGGAAGCCGCAACATAGTGAAGGGGTGGGCGGGAGGGGGAAGACGCAACACAGAGAAGGGGTGGGCGGGAGGGGGAAGCAGCAACACAGAGAAGGGGTGGACAGGAGGGGGAAGAAGCAACACAGACAAGAGGTGGGCGGGAGAGGGAAGAAGCAACATAGAGAAGGAGTGGGAGAGAGGAGGAAAAATAAATAGTACCTCAATCACAGAGTGGGCAGCGGATCAACAGCAATCAAGAGAAATCCATCTATGCTTGGTCCATACTCCACAGAAAGAAAAGGAAGTGGCGCCTGGCACATGCTTGCCAATTAGGGGGTAGCCAAGAATAGTGACAATGATGTCAACAAATGGTAAGCAATGGGCGGGTCAAAGTTATTTATTGTAAACACTACCCCTTGTAGTGCAGTGGCTGTCAGCAGGCGAGAACTAAAAAGAACTGTGAGGAGTGTGGAAAGCTATTCTCATACACCTTAAGAAAGTTTTATCAGCTTATTGTCTGATGTACACCAGACTGAAAGTATTCATTCTAAGCTGGACAGAATCCATTTGTGTCCCAATTTTCCTTCCAAAAGCTGTTAGCAATTAGGTTTGATTGATTTGTTAATGCTGTCTGTGAAAAATGCTGTTCCTTGTGTGCATTTAACTAAGATGAGGAGAATGTTGCTACTTTGTGTTTGGTTCTGCTGATATTTATTTTGCATACATTTCAGTCAAGAGTAATTACAGATGAAGGGTCTGATTCATAAAGATTGTTCCGCCACAGTTCTCCTGGCTTACCCTTAAATTTCAGGAGTGGCTCACAGTATATGAGCAAATAGAACCTAGTCCCAGCAAAATACTTGTGGCTGTGTTACACAACCTCACAAGCACAGGCCACTATAAATAATCATAGCTGACCACAGGATCTAGGGAAGGGATGAGGCTGCTTTTTGCAACTTGTTATACATTGGTATTTCAGGACAAAAGCTTATACTTTTTGGTACCTGTGAGTGTTAAAGTATGAATTAGTTTCAGTCAGTGAAACGTTCTGCAAGGATTTATCATATCAGCTGCCACTGGCGACACCACGACATCACATGACTCACAGGCATAGGGGTTATCCGACATGCCTGCACTCAGGGACTCACGCCAGCAGCACTGCAAGCACACACCGGCCAAATGACTGCCTTAGAGAGGCAGTGTTGAAAAGCCTTACATTCATGTTCAACAAAAAACATGTCTGCCAAAATCAGGCTTAAATCTACCCTCCTTTCAGAAACAATGTCACTTTTGGGATTTTTTCAAAAGTCAGGAGCTTTTAAATGAGAATCTGATGGTAGATCAACTTGCATGTCACGTGAAGGTTCATTCAGTTCACCTACCATGACATGCAGATGGAGTAGGAAATCGCCCATGTATGTTACATGTATGTCTCAAATTGTCACAAAAACCATAAGTTAGGAGTGGAATGAACTGAAAACTCTAACTGTGCCACAAGATAAATGGTTGGCATTCTTCATTTTCTATTATACAAAACATTTTGTTCGCCATTTTCATATTACTAGTTGAGTACCAAAACAGTGACATAAATATAGATCTTATTTTTTCCTTTGTGCGCATTGGCATTTATGGTGCTACATTCAAATTCAACATCAGAAACAAGTTTTTTTGGCAACAAACCAATAGACATGGCATCAAAGCCATAAGTTTATTTTCACATGGGAGTTTGAATTATTCACGCAAATTGTTTCATCTATGATTGCAAATTGACTTTTGCAATTAAAAAAAATAATTCCACTCCGAAAAAGGTTTCCTTACACAAGGCTTACCGTGGTTCTTAACCTTTTGACTTCTGGGGACCCTCACTTTAATCATTACTATAACCGCCACCGTCACATTATTGGAATCCAAGGACACCCCGCTCCCCCCCACTGAGTCATTGCTGGAAGCCGGGGACCCCAGCCTAAGTATTGTTTGAACCACAAACAGATGCACAAAAATACAAGAGAAAAGCACACATCAAACAAATACACGAATAATGACACATTTCATTTAATTTGAAAACACATACAAAAAAATAAATTTTTAATTTAATAGAAAGGTTGGAGCTTTTCTAAATTCAATTCAGGCCACGCATCGTCCATAATATATTCGGTTTGATGCACTTGCACTGCTCCCACAAATCAATCTGAGGATACCAATTTAATTTTTTGCCTCCAATTTCAAATTTCTTCACATTTACACTAAGTTTTAACAAATGTAATTGTACATTTAGCTTCTTTATTTATATACACTTTATTAATCTGTTAATATTATTTAATTTTCTAAGTCGTCGAAAACCCCCTGAGGAGGCTTCGGGGATCTCCAGGGGTCCCCTGGCCACAGGTTTGGAACCACTGGTGTAGGTACACCGCCTCCGGTGTGATGGGGGAGGGTGTTCCAAGATGGGAAGGTACTGGAGGTTTGCGAGCAATGAGAAACATACGGGGTTATAGGTTTTCACATGCTTCTTCAGAGTAATACCCGTCTTGGAAACGGTAGGAAACGTACTGCTGGAAATGACACGATTAAATCGCTTTCCAAAGAGGAACGACAAAGGGAACACTCTGACAATCAGTGTAGGGGAAGGAATTTCACCACAGGGAGAAACAAAACAAACAAGCATTTACAATGCAACGGTTTCGCCTTTGGAAAAGTTAGAGCTATTGGCATTGTAAATGACAAAATTTGTATTTATGTGTTGGTTTTGAAAACAGATAAATAAATGGCATTGTCATTTACATTGCCAATAGCTTAATCTCTCGCAAATGTGAGACCTATTGTACCCTACGGACGAGCTCAGCAGACAGCAATTACTACCACACACACACACACCCAGAGCCACACACACACACCCAGAGCCAGCCACACACACCCAGAGCCAGCCACACACACCCAGAGCCAGCCACACCCAGAGCCAAACACACACACCCAGAGCCCCACACACACACACCCACCCAGAGCCCCACACACACACACACACACACACACACACACACACACAGAGACACACACACACACACACAGAGCCACACACACACACACACCCAGAGCCACAAACACACACACCCAGAGCCACACACACATGCACACAGAGCCACACACACACACACACCCAGACACACACACACACACCCAGAGCCACACACACACACACACACCCAGAGCCACACACACACACACACCCAGAGCCACACACACACACACCCAGAGCCACACACACACACACACACACACACACCCAGAGCCACACCCACACACACACACACACACACACACACCCAGAGCCACACACACCCCCAGAGCCACACACATACCCAGAGTATAATATAATAAATAATATTTATACTTTGGGGTAGTTTAAGGACAGCGGAGATCAGAATTTTTCATGCATTAGTTTGATTAATTAGGTTAGTTAGTGTATTTCCATAGGAATTACTTGGCATATGATGTTACAAACCTTTTTAAAGTTGCATTTTGTGCTAATAATGGTTTGTTGTATAGCGTTTTATTGCACGGATACCAACACAGTCGGCAAAAATCTAAGGAAAAGTCTGTTTTTGAAGTAAAAAGGAGCAACAGTGAAGGGATCTGGCCAGAACGCATGGCATGTCCAGCACTAAGTGGGGGAGGGTCGGCCGCCAACAAGGTTTTAACTCCAAGCCGGGAAATCGGAAAGGGGAGGGGCGTCCAGCATCGCTAAGCTTTTGGGCAACCCTGTCCACACCATGGCAAATATGCCTGGGTCTTTCATGTATCGCCTGACTGATGGAGGTAACTCGCGCCGAAAGCAGAAAACTCCAAAGACAATATTTTTATATTCACCTCGACAAATAAACGTCATAAGAACTAAGGCCCCAGGCGCTGCCGCTCACGGCGATCGTGCTAAGTGCATCATCGATGCCACATTTTAAAAGGTTGAAACAAGCAATGGCGGGAGCGTGACTAGAGGGGAACTTAGAGGTCCAGTTCGCGCCGGCCCTTCACTGTACACCGAAGGTCAGGGGAGAGAGCATTCTGGAGCCAGTTAGATGTTGCACGCGAGGTATATTACAACTCTCTGCCCTCAAACTACATACACACCACAAAGTGCCTTACTTCCTGCATGCGCCAAGCTTAAAGCAGTACACAACCACCACGCTTAGCCCTGGTCCTGGAATCCATAACGGAGAAGATGCATTTCTGTAAAACTGTTTTATCCTAGTTTGTTAAAACAACGGCCTAAGCCACCAGAAATGTCACTAAGGAGGCTCTGCAGAGACTGAGGAGGTGTATGCAGAGACTGTGGAGGTGTATGCAGAGACTGAGGATGTGTCTGCAGAATCTGAGGGGGTGTCTGTGGAGACTGAGGAGGTGTCTGCAGAGACTGAGGAGGTGTCTGCAGAGAATGAGGAGGTGTCTGCAGAATCTGAGGGCGTGTCTGTGGAGACTGAGGAGGTGGCTGTAGAGATTGAAGAGGAGTATGCAGAGATTGAGGAGGTGTCTGCAGAATCTGAGGGGGTGTCTGCAGAGACTGAGCAGGTGTCGGCAGAGACCGAGGAGGTGTCTGCAGCGACTGGAGGCTGTGCAGAAACTGATAGGGGTGTTTGCAGAGACCGAGGAGGTGTCTGCAGAGACTGAGGAGGTATCTGCAAAGACTGATGAGGTGTCTGCAGCAGGGGCGGCCTTAGGCATGTGCAAGCTGTGCACCTGCACAGGGCCACCAAACCCCAGGGGCCACCACGCTAATATATATCCTTAATATAATAATCCTCTGAGGATGGATACATATTTGCGTGGCGGCCCCTGACAGGGATTTGGCGGCCTTCGGCTATGTTTCACTTCCAAACACCCTGACCCCCCACCCCCTCTTCACTGGCCTCCGCTCCTACCTTCCTCCGGGGGCCCCCTACCTACGCTCCCTGCCCAGGGCCACCATGAGCCTAGAGCCGCCCCCTGTCTGCAGAGACTGAGGAGGTGTCTGCAGAGACTGAGGAGGTGTCTGCAGAGACTGAGGAGGTGTCTGCAAAGACTGAGGTGTCTGCAAAGACTGAGGAGGTGTCTGCAGAGACTGAGGAGGTGTCTGCAGAGACTGAGGAGGTGTCTGCAGAGACTGAGGGGGTGTTTGCAAAGACCGAGGAGGTGTTTGCAGAGACAGAGGAGGTGTCTGCAGAGACTGAGGAGGCTCTGCAGAGACTGAGGAGGTGTCTGCAGAGTCTGAGGGGGTGTCTGTAGAGACTGAGGAGATGTCTGCAGAGACTGAGGAGGCTCTGCAGAGACTGAGGAGGCTCTGCAGAGACTGAGGAGGTGTCTGCAGAGTCTGAGGGGGTGTCTGCAGAGTCTGAGGGGGTGTCTGTAGACACTGAGGAGGTGTCTGCAGAGACTCTGGAGGTGTCTCAACACGTGGAAAGAGGCGACTTTTCCATTCAGCCCTGGGTTATTTCGGATCAGTCCTGGCACTGAAAGCTCGAGCACAATCTGCAGTGGAGCCCAGCAGTCAGTCCGACGTCACAGGCAGGCAGCTCTAAGGGTGCAAGCCAGACGTGAACCTGCTTGGCGCACTCCCTTTGCCATGGCTCACTAAGGCTGTACTCTGGTGCAACAGCTGCAGACTGGACAAACCCTGCTCTCGAAAGTGCCGAGACGGGAAAACGCTAAGTGCAGCACTTAAAAAAAGAAATCAAAGAAACAAATACATGTAGGGTTGTTGTGAGCTCTTTGGATAAAACAGGTGAGAGGAAGAGAGAAGGATCATGGAAAGATAGAAGTGTGTAGGAGCATAGAAAGGAGGAGATGGGAGGGAGATGGAAGGCCGTGAAAAGGAGCCCAAGGCAAGCGGAAGACTGAAGTATTCTATCAGATAGAGAACACGTTCTTCCACCGCCAGAAATGGGTATTTCAGTCAGAAATGCAAGTTTTCTTTTCGGAAAGGACCCCCTCCCAAGAAGACAGCCCGCGCAGTGCCGGCTGCTGCTACTGGTGCAGTTAAGACCTCGCCGTCCCAACCAAGGACAATAAAAGCTGTGTAAATACCACTATACAATAGTCTAATCTCGGAGCATCTGTGGAGCCTGTGCCTCCCGCCGTGGAAACAGTGCCAGGCACATTACCGGACTCCTAACGAGCGTCTTTCCCCTCTGTCATACCGGCACTCAGTGATGTGACACTTTATACTAGACACACACCTGCGTGCAGTACATGGAGATGGTGGGTGAGTAACCGGGCATTCCCATGGAGTGAATGTCTCTTCTAAAACAGCCCATGAAGAGGCCTCTTCCACAGCACGGGCCCCTCAGGTGTGAACGCAGTACAGAGCGCCAGGCGCTGCCCTGGCGCTGTCAGTGTGCCAAGCGCCCTGCGTGCCCTCCCTGCGGGGGCTGCACCTGTTAGGAGCGTCGCTGGACAAGGGCGCCAGGGTCCGCCTAGCGCCTGAGTTACCGGCTACCTACCTTGTGGAGCGGTGTGATCCTGGATTGATCACTTTATTTAACTGTGCCAGGCGCCCCTTATCGGCCAACAGTGTGACTTTTTAGAAAGAGTCAGACACACAGTATTAGGGGTTACATAAGAAAGTGGGCCGTGACATTCCTTTTTGTCTCCATAGTCCCAATAAGTCTGCTCTCTGTTACAGTCACATCTATGTTCTCTTCCTAGAATATTAAACACCTGCGAAGGCTTAGCTTATGCTGTCCTCAACCTACGCATTCCACTTTATAGGGCAGTTCTAAATCTTAGGGGTATCCTTGCCCCAAAGAGGCGGGCAGGGGCGCCCTGCCAGTTTTCGGTATGCTTCACATCACTGACTGGGCAAAGGTGAGATCCGTTGGCTCATCTGTGCGCTGCTGTGTCATGGGAACTCACCTCTGATCCCGGCTTCCCCCATGTGAGCGCACTGTGATCCTGCGCAAATCCTTTCTCTCCGTGCGCCGCGGTGAAAAGAGAAGGGGCTGATAAGAGACAGGATGAGCGTCTGTATGAATCCCGGGCTCCAGAGTGGGCATCTCTGAGTGTATGCACCTCGATTGCACCGAGAGATGCTGCCCTCCCTGACCCGACGGCAGAGTTGATGCACATCTCAGGAAGAAGCAAGAAGTGCGGATAAAGTGCTGCATGAGATGCGGGTACCGCAGAGCTCTCAGTCCCAGCTCTCCTTGGTACTGAGAGCGCCGCTACCTGCCAAGTACTGGCATAATCCGCCCTTCCTGCCCCACATGAGCATAGGCCCTCATGACAGACAGAAACAAGCAGTGTACGCAAAGTGCTGCACGCCGCCGGGGCAGCTGTAGGCACAGCGGGCTCTCCGTAACAGTTGGCACTTAGAAAGCACTTAAATACTGATGATACAGCACTTCCTACTCAATACTCAGGGTACATCAATCTCTCCTTCTAGGACACTCTTCCCTTCATACCCCCGCGTTAACACTGATCACAATGACAGGCAGAAACAAGACGTGTCCATAAAGTGCTTCAAACAGCTGAGGCAGCTCCGAGTACCCGTGGCACAATACCAGCACGTGATGATACCTAGAGAGAGTACTCTAACCGCTCTAGTAGTGAAAGAAGGCGCACTTGTACTCTACGTTAGCACTGATCACACTGACAGGCAGAAACAAGACGTGTTCCTAAAGTGATTCAATACAAGTCAGGTCCCGGGCAGGGAGCCAATCACAGCGCGGCCCGGAGAATGACGTCACAAGACTGACTGGGTGGTTCAGCTGCTAAGTGAGCACGAAGCACTACATCTAGCTGGTGGGTCTCCAGGCACACAGGACCAGTCTCTCTCTGGATCACCGGCAGGACGGGGGAGGAGGCACGGACAGTGGGCGGGCGGGAGGGAGGAGGCACGGACAGTGGGCGGGCGGGAGGGAGGAGGCACGGACAGTGGGCGGGCGGGAGGGAGAAGGCACGGACAACGGGACGGCGAGAGGGAGGGTGTGGGGGCGGAACTTAAAAAAAGACACAGAAACGCCCCTGAATCGCGATCCGACGGGGAAATAGTGATTGACAGCCAATCTCTTCCAATGGCTAGCCTCCATTTAGGGAGCTAGCCAATGGAAGACAGAGGCAGGACAAAGCCCCATACTGTCGGATCATAAGATTTTGCCTGGGCGGAGCACTGCTTCGCAGTGCTACGGCCAGGCGAAACCTAAAAAGTGCCCAAGTGTGTTGCACTAGCTCTATTTATTGCTCATGTAAAAAAATGTGTGTGCATATATTTTCACTTGTGGAAACTAAACTCTCAAACCATTTCCAAGATTACGCCAGACAAGCATGCAGAATTCCTGGCCTCGCCTAGAAAAGATTTTAGAATTCCAAAACAGTTTTACATCTGCAAATGTACGAGGGAGTAAACGTGCGGGTTCAGATTTATGACTTTTCGTACTTGACCTCTCTTGAGATTTCTGTTCCAATGCCTAGAGAATGAGTTTCTATGTTGCCAAGCTATCACAAGCAATGAGGCCCAGTCTTACTCAAATGTAGCACATGAATCAGTTGCAATGTGCATCAGAATCACAGAAATGTCACATTTAATACTAACGCTGAAATTAAGAACTCTTTTTGTTTTCCTTTTTAACATAGTACTGAAATTACCTCAGACCTCTTTAATTGAAGACATATGTAAAATGACATAAATCACCCCATCAATACATACTAGAAAAGCATGTGCTAAAATAGCTTGAATTATGAGTGCAAATCCATGTTTGGTATTAAATTTACACGTGTGAAAAAGATGTCTACCACAAAGTCATATGTTTCTGTCGGTTCACTTACTTTCTCTCTACCCATCCCATTTTAACAGTGAGGACTGGGGGAAGAAGTTCACCTGAAAATTGTTGAGGATGTACGGGAAAGGGCTTTTCTACAAGGATAATCATTTTCACTACAGTGATTTTTTTGAAGACTTACAGTGCAGTTGCACTAGTGTTGCGTTTGAGTAGTTTGAGTAGTTTATTTTATTATGCTTGATTAATTAAAACCATTGCATACAAAAGATAAAAATTTCTTGTGTTAAAATGGTTATATAATAAATGGTTTTACGTCGTATTAAAATAACACAAATTATTATAACATTCTGTACATTAGCCTTGCTCATTACTAATATTATTATGAGTATGGCTATTCTTGTTACATTCCAGTCAGTTCGAGTGAAGATTAGTCTGTTTGCGGCTCTTTCCCGTATTTTATTCTTTTTCCGGTTATATCGAGGAATTTTATTAGCCGGCAATTTAGCTGAACCAGATCGGGGTTGAAGCACAACATTAGCGCTTGTCTACATGTTCTGGCTCCGTACTGTCTGAGTGCTGGTTTTAACAGGGTAACCCTTATATCTTTTAACGTGTTGCAGATGCATATAACATGAATTGCGTCCTCAACACCGCTGCCGCATAAACGACACAGCTGGGCTCCTTCCTTTCTCTCCCAAGGCGGTAGGAATTGTTTAAAGGGGCCGAACTCCCCAGTTGGAGTCTTAGGAATTTTTCCTTGATGTTAATTTTTAATTCCATTTTCAGGTAAAACTGGGGTTTTAATTTGTTGTATGTATGTAGGACCATCCAGCCGTGTGATCGTTTTGCTAATGTTTTCTTGTCCTCAATTGCGGATAGTAAACAAGTTACATTTGTCACCGTTTTTTTTAATGTTAGATGGTTTGCCTAAACGTCCCACAGCTCTCTTAAACCTAGATGTTCAATAGATTCCTCAAGGTAAACGCTTGCTGGTGTTTTTCCTGGACAGGAAAGCTCCATCCAAAGTTGGTCGTTCAGGGTTCCCTTTTCATCGCCTTAAATTTTGTGCCAACATTTCACAAACGCTTCCATGCGTTCAAGGGACTGCTTTTGGAGCCCAAATTCCAATCGTATTTGGGCCGGGGAGACCATTTTCGGGAGTTGGAAAATTGCACTGCATGATTTAGATATTATATTATCGAGAGTTGTTGCATCTTTTCCCTTCAGCGCTTCGCTCCCATGAGTAATCGTTGGCTGGAGTTTTGCTTGCAAGATCCTTAGTAGAGGGTCGAATGTCAGGCCCGGTAAAAGCTTCTTTAAGGGCTTTATAGCTAGGTAGGTCGTTACCCCCTTTCTCCGCAGGGCTTCTAATTGTGGTTTTGATGAATTGTTTAGGTCCAACATTACCCCATGGTATTTATAGCTTACTCCTTGTTCCAAGCGATAACCGTCAAGGAACCAGCTCAGATGTTTCTTCTTGCGGTAATTAACTGCCATTATTTTTGTTTTGTTTTAGTTTTTTTTTAATGCATTTTCTTGTGAGTATGTCTGAGTGACATTCAGTAGGTGCTGGAGACCTATTGGGGTCCTGCTTATCAGAACTAGATCGTCCGCGTAAAGCAGGTTTGACAAAATGGAGTTCCCTAGTTTTGGTGCGGGAACTGCACAACTAATAAGCTTCACTGGTAAGTCCGCTAGAAAGAGGTTGAAAAGCATAGGGGCTAAGACGCACCCTTGTTTAAGTCCTTTAGAGGTGGGATTTTTTTTTTATATTTGTCGACCGTCTCTGAGCTTTATCCTGACCCATGTTTTGGTGTGTAAGTTTTTGCCAGAGTTTAATTTGATCTACGTGATCGAATGCTGCAACAAAGTCTATAAAGCAGAGGAAGAGCGGATATTTCCCCTGTTTAGCTGCGTCCATGAGGAGGGTCAGGGCCATTATGTTGGTTATAGATCCTTGCCCTTTCCGAAATCCAGTTTGTGTTAATGGTATTATTTGATTCTTTTCAGATGGTTATGTCGTTTAGGAGGAGTCCTGCAAAGTATTTAGCCTTGATGTCGATCAGAGCTATTAGGCGGTAGTTTTTCGGCTCAACCTTTGTTCCTTGTTTATAAATTGGACTAGTTGCATTTATGCATGTTTAAATACAAACAGTGCACCTGTACATGCACAAAAATGCTTTTAATTGTGAGCTCCAAAAAAGTCTGATACACTGATCAAACCTAGGAGGAGACGTACAAGTGAAAGAAAGTTCCTGACATTTCTATGATTTTGGATTAATCATATTCTAATTCGTGAGTACTCGGTGCCGTTCTTTTATTTGTATTGTTTAATTGTTTTTAGGTCGGGAACGACAGTACAGCTGTTTAAGCAGACCTAATGTTTACAAGATATTTTCTAAGGGCTTCGGGCCCGACCAATTCAGCTATTGGTTTTTTCGAACAAACCCCTTCAGTTATTGGCTTAAAACTTTGTCAATCACATTGTTGTTTGGACCAGAGCTTTCACCTAATGCTATTGGCTGCTCGGGCATATATTTTCGTCTCCAGAGCAATGCACATCTCCCTGCCACTACCACTGCCTACTTCTCATTGCTAATTGTTGCATGCACAGGCGCAAACGCACTCTTCTACAGGCTTATTTTAAATTTGCAAACAATGGCCAGAAGCTCATGCTGTGTAAATATGTATCTGACACCTTCTGGTAAAGCTCGCGTTATATAAAATCTCATTAAATAAATAAATAAAAACATGCGTTGCACATCAGATTCAGACCTGTTAACTAAACCAGTGCATGTTTAAAAAGAGGGCATGTACAGGGCATGTAATCTAAACACTCAACACTTTACTGACAGGCTGCACCAATGCATACATCAGAAACATCCGCTCCACGGTGTAACATCCAAACTCAGCAAAAGTACGTAGATAAATACATCAGGCGGCAAATGAAAACAAACGGCTTTGATTTGATTTGATTTTTCTATTTGTATAGCGCGCGATTGCCCGAGGGCGTCTTGGCGCTGAGAAATCCCAATAGCTCATTGAAGGTGTATGGTTAGAGATGTTTAGTGAAAAGCCATGTTTTAACTTCCTTTCTGAAGGATTTCAGGGATGGACTGGTTTTTATGTCTAGCGGTAGTTGATTCCATGTTCTTGCCGTCTGTACCAGAAAACTTCTACCGCCCCAATTGGTTCTTCTGAATCTGGGTACCTTTATGAGTTTCATTTGACTGGATCTAAGAAGTCTGTTTGGCTCATATAGTTGCAGGTATGTTTTTAGGAATTTTGATCCGGTTCCGTTTATTGCTTTGTATGCCAAGCATAGTGATTTAAATTGTATCCTGCTTGCGATCGGGAGCCAATGCAGACTTTTTAGTTTATGGCTTACTTTTTCATATTTTGGTATTTCCAGTATCAGTCTAGCTGCTGCGTTCTGCAGGCGTTGTAACTTAAGAAGGATTTTCTTTCTTGCTCCGGCATATAGGCCATTTCCGTAGTCCAGTCTGGACAAGGCCAATGCTGTCACCACTGTCTTTCGTGAGTCATATGGTATGTATGGTGAAATCTTTTTAATCATTTTTAAGATGGACCATAGTGATGAAGCTAGTTTGCTTGCTTGAGCGTCAAAAGAAAGGTTAGTGTCTAACATGATCCCTAGGTTTTTCACCTTTTCTGACGACTCTGGGCATCTTCCCATATCTATAGGCCACCATAGAGGGGACCATATGTTTGTGTCTCCTCCTTTTTCTTTCTTTTTTACATCGCCACCTTTGGTCACTAGATGGCAGCAGTGGAGACCAAGTAGAGGCCAGGTGAGAAACCCAACACCGCGCCTTTCTTTCAATCACTTAATTAACCAATAACGGGCCAAAAAGACTTGTGAACAAAGTAAAAAACGTCTTTCTGACAAGTTCAGCATTACATACACATGACGCAGATGCTCTTCTCGTTTACGCAGCTGTTCAAGATATTTATTCTTAGGGACAAAAAGAGAATAACGCGATGTGAGGGTGGTTTACTTAATAAAAAGTAAATATTGTCATCTCTCTGGCACAATGTATTTAAAGCGGTATGAACAAATACCACTAATA
Organism: Lissotriton vulgaris; assembly: GCF_964263255.1. NCBI lineage: Eukaryota > Metazoa > Chordata > Amphibia > Caudata > Salamandridae > Lissotriton > Lissotriton vulgaris. The sequence continues at coordinate 668,158,553 of NC_141698.1, forward strand.
AATTGAGAGCAGTAAGCTCGGTGTAAAAACCGAAACAAGCCCTGAGGCTGGGCACTGTGAACGGAGGTGAACCAGGGTCGGTGTGGGCCAGTTTTGGGGCTGTTCGTGTCTCTTTTTGTGGTCTGGTGGGCCTGTTTTTACTGTCGAATTCCGCGATATTAAAACAAACATTGCTAGCCCAGAGCTCAAATCCATTCAGTCTTACTTACCTTGCAAAACACTAACATACAGTGTCTTTAACAAGTTCAAAACGGCCGCTATTTCCAAATATAGGCCACTTTTTATGCTTTCCTATTCACTACTGGGGGCAACTTTTATGTTGATGCCTGGCCCTATTTTCTGTCCCAGTTTGACCCTGAGATTGACACCAAATTCTATTGGGTCAAGCCAATGTTCCAGTCACAGGTTTTTATGTTACAAAGCATTCCCAATAGTGCCAGAAACCGTGCTTCAGTGGATTAACCCATTCTTTGCAGAGAAAGTGTGTGCTTGTGCGCGCTGTGGTATGCAATGCGCCTAGAGTCGAACTCACAGTACTTTGTTTTGGATTTTGGACAATAAATAATAACTGAGGAGGTCTTTTGTGATTTTGGGAGCTTCTGGGCTGTTTCTGGCCTTCTTCAACCTACACTTGGTACTGGGTATGACCATCTTGCCTTGGGGTTTTTGTCATATTTTGACATACAAGCATTAATCATCGAGAGATTTTGCTTGCCATGTTGGGTCGGACTTGGAGAATGAATCCCTTTATCCGAACCATTTTAAAATGGGGAACGATCATTAATCTTTGCATTTTATTTCCAGTCAGGCAAATGTAAACACACCCCATTTCGTAAGCATATGGGCCACTTTTTAAGCTTTCTAATTCACTGAGGGCTACTTTTATTTTGATGCCTGGGCCTATTTTATGTCCCAGTCCAACACTGAGACTGACGCCCATTGAAGGGTGTTTTTGAAGTAGAATCGTGTTCTGTATGGTTAATATAAACAGTACATATTTTAAAACAATGCCAGAAATTGACTAGAACAGGAAGCAGCTCGACCAAACCAACACCCTTCTCGTTGCTTCCTATGCCTTGCTATTAATTGATCTGTAATAGGAAGTATATTGTTTTCAACTAATTTCAAATGGAAGATTTTAGCGATACGTAAATCATTTGTCTGATTCCAACAACCACCTAACTAACTAATAAAATAGTTATACTGGTAAAAGGTCTGATTTTGTCAAATGCCCACATTTACATCACACTTCATGCTTACTTTAATCCAGGCACGTCTAGAAGATTAGTCAGCCCCGTCCAGTTGATTTCCAAAAGCTGTAAGAAAGAAATGAAAACGTTATTGTTGTCTTAGGTCTGCTTGTATTTATTTATAACGTTTTATATAGCGCTAGCTAGACCCGTGGGTATCGGAGCGCTTTACATACACAAAAGGAAAGAAAACTTGCATAACATCGCAGGACATACATAATTCATTTAAAGAATTTGTAACCAGACTAAATATGTGGAAACTGTGTGTGTTATTTTGAGGATCAAGGATCAGTTTTAAGGAACATATAAAGAAACAAGACAGGAAAAAATAGGGCTCCAGGCTCCACAGTCAGCTTAAAGAGGAATGGCCATGGAGTGACATTTATCTTTGTCACACTTCCTATATGCCACAACGTTCTGGAAGTACACTGTGACTTGAATAGTTAAATGTTCATCCAGACCAAGAAAAACTTTCAGAAGTTCTACAAGAGGGAGTATCAACTGCTGCTTTCCTGTGAATTGTATTATTGTACACTAAGAAAAACCTATTTATCTTCAGCAATGATCTCTCTGGTGGATACTGTATCTACCTGCAAATTGCTCACCTCTTGAATATCCCAGGTGGTGACATGGCTCTCCCGCACCGGGAGAAGATGCTGGAACGGTCTCCCGCACCGGTAGGAGACACGAGAATAGGGGTCGCAGCGAGGTTACTGGAGCCATATAGAGCCCACCTCGGTGCCCTGATGCCAGTTCTTGACGACTTTCACCCATGCCTTTTGAAGCAGAGATAATGAGACATCAGCAACGTGCAGCAAACTAATTTGAAAGCTTACTAACGTCCTATGACATACCTTAAGAACAGGGAGGAGTGTTGGGTGAGTGATGAATCGCAGGTAGATTGAGTATCCACCAGAAAGATTGTTACCATAGGTAAGTAACTTTTCTTCTGATGTATAGTCATGCCTGCAGATAACTCCCATTTTGCATTGAGTTCCAAAGCAATACCTTGAACCAGCTTAGGGTCTGAAAGAAATGTTAGATAAGCCAACAACATATCCCCAAACCTTAGAGCCCTCAACTGGCTACCGTTTGAGGCAAGAATTAATCTGAAAATAGCATGTATGACGCACAAGGCCTTACACCACAATTCCCCAAGCTATCTAACCCAGAAACTGGTACTCTCTGCTGGTAATAGAGCTTCCAGAAGCTCCAAGAATCTTTTACTGAAACCACAATTTGCCAAGAAAAAAACATATAACTGGTCCTTCTCTGGAATGGCTCCCAGGATCGGGAATGCTTTGCCCACAGAAACAAGAACAAACCAATCCACTGCCGCCTTCAAAAAAGAAGTGAACGCGATTCTCAGGGCCAAATTCACGTGAACTACTTACTTTTTAGGTCGAGGTACTATCCGGTTCGTCAGAACCGGAAGTAGCGAGATCTTATGTTTCTTAGAGGGGCTCTTCAGCCCGCCTCTAATTTTGGCTCTCTCCCATTGGCTGGCTTCCTAAATGGAGGCCAGCCATTGGAGGAGAGAGCCGTTACTCCAAATAGGCTCCGTCCTTTTCGGATTTGGAGGTGTGTTCGGTGTTCTTCTTTCCACTTTTTAGGCACGCCTACTTTTGAACACCGAACACGCCCCCAAATCCGAAAAATCTCAGAGTTTTATGCCGCCATTTTGTTTTCTTCCTCGCTGTCCTCACCTCGCTGTGCTCTTGTTCTTGTCTTGCCTTCTGCCCGCGCCGTGTTTATTTCCCTCCCCCCTCCCGCTGTCTGTGTCTTTTTCCCGCCCCCTCCCGCTGATGAGGTCGCAGCTCTCACAAGAGCCGGGCACCGGCCTTCTGCTTCATGTGCGCCTGCTCGCATGCCTTCCGGAGGTAAGGGGCGACGGATGTGGGGACCCCACCGCTCGCATGTTCCGTACTGGTGCGAAATGCGGCCGGGCTTCATTTGTATCTGGTGGAATATCTCCTCACACTGAGCAAGCCCCTCCCACACCCGGTATTTCCAGCAGATCACAAGTGCCTGCAGCAGCCGCTTCTCAGGTTCCTCATTGTCCTTGCTGACTCTCCCCCTCCCCCCCCCCCCCCCCCCCCCCAGGTTCCCGAAATGTGTCTGTCGGCTAAAAAGATAGGAATGTCCTATGGTGGCGCACACAGATGACAGGAGCATAAGGCAGAAAGCTCCGACTGCCTCATGTAATACCATGTTTTTTTTATGCCTTTTCTAAGCACTCCTTTTCGGGCATTCTTGCCTTACTAAATCTGCTTCCCTCAACGCGCCCTGGGACAGCAGATCACTTCTGCCATGGGCAGCAGGATTCTCCACACCCCCTCCCACCTCATATCACGCAGCCTCGGCCCGCGATGGCGGGCCGTATCTACTTCCCCTAGAAGCCCTGCCCTTTGCAAGCCACCTCGCATTACTTTGTGGATGTGTGGGTGATATGCAACCAGCATGGCCGCCACCACCCCTCCCGCCGACCTCCTTTTCGGGCATTCTTGCCTTACTAAATCTGCTTCCCTCAACGCGCCCTGGGACAGCAGATCACTTCTGCCTGCCTTCTGGAGAACAAGCAGGTCCTGCTTTATACCGTCTGCCACACTCATTTTCGCAATGTCGTATACAAATGAGGCTCTAGCAATAGCTGAAAAGCTGCCACTTTCCCTGTGCCAACCCTGTGCTTCAGTCCTTTCGTTTAGGACAGAGCAGTTTAGGAGAGAGCGCGAGCCGCGCGGCAGAGGAGCAGCAGAAGGCAGTCACCTCCTGCCCCAGTGTGCCGAGGGGAGGAGGTTCCGTTGCCTCGTAGTACCGCGAGTATACCCTGCCCTTCCTCCCTCGGTGCGCATCGACCTCCCCTGACGAAAGGAAGCCTGTGCCTGCAGTCCTTTCAGCCTCACCGGCCCCGTCGTTTAGGACAGAGCGCGAGCCGCCTCAGAGAGGAGCAGTGAAAGGCAGTCACCTCTCGTTGGCCCTGACGTGATCTACTTCTGTCCTAGCCGAGGAAGGCTGCCCCTAGCTGGCATCTGAGAGCTCGCCCACTCCGAGCATCAGAGGGTCTGCACCTGGCGGGCCCGAGAGGACTCTCCACCCAGAGCAGCTTGAGGTCAGCGACTGGCTAGCGCCTGGATGCTTCTCCGACGCTCTGCGAGGTAAGACATGCCCCCTCACATCCCCACCCCCTCGGACCACAGTTTTTTTGTGTTAATTAGGATCTTTCTAATGGCTCTATAGCGTGCAAGATTTGACATCCCTAGGGATCTTTCCATTGCTGTATGTAAATAAATCCTGGTATGTGTTCGCTGCCTAGAAAAAAGCATCCCGCCCCAGCGCCAATCCTGATCTGCTGCACCCTGCGTCTCCAGTAATGGGACTCTCCCTCAGTTCTGCCAATGCAATACAGTTCTGGCTAATACTCCCTCTGCCCCTTTTTCCTAGCTCCAACCCCGATCCGCTGCACCCCTAGTAATGAGACTCCAATATCCCTCAGCTGTGCCAATGCACCTCAGTCCTGGCTAATACTCCCTCTGCTCCAACCCTGATCCGCTGCACCCTGCACCCCCAGTAATGGTAAGACGGGATACACAAACTGAACTATGTTTAGTGCAGTAAGACAGGATACACAAACTGAACTATGTGTGTCACGCTTAGAGCAGCACACATACACATAAACACTGCACTGTTTGTATTGTGTTTAGTGCAGGCACACAAATACATCTGTAAATAGTGCACTATGTGTGGGCTGTTAGAGCTGTGTGGGCTGTGAGAGCTGTGTGAGCTGTGTGGGCTGTGTGGGCTGTGAGAGTTGTGTGGGCTGTGAGGGCTGTGAGAGCTGTGAGAGCTGTGTGGGATGTGAGAGCTGTGTGGGCTGTGAGAGCTGTGTGGGCTGTGAGAGCTGTGTGGGCTGTGTGGGCTGTGAGAGCTGTGTGGGCTGTGAGAGCTGTGTGGGCTGTGAGAGCTGTGCGGGCTGTGAGAGCTGTGCGGGCTGTGAGAGCTGTGAGGGCTGTGAGAGCTGTGAGAGCTGTGTGGGCTGTGAGAGCTGTGTGGGCTGTGAGGGCTGTGGAAGCTGTGTGGGCTATGGGAGCTGTGCACTCGTTTTTTCTTGCCTTCTGCCCCTGGTTGCACTCGTTTTTCTTGCCTTCTGCCCCCTGTTTGTGCCGTTTGTCGTGCCTTCTGTCCCCTGATTGTACCGTTTTTCATGCCCCTGCCCCATGATTGTATTATCTTTGCCAGTGTTTGTTTGCTGCTGGTATTGCCTTTGCCTGTGTTTCTATGCTGCCGTTATTGTCTTTGCCAGTGTTTGTTTGCTACCGTTATTGTCTTTGCCGTGGGTTGTGAGAGCTGTGTGGGTTGTGAGAGCTGTGTGGGTTGTGAGAGCTGTGTGGGCTGTGAGAGCAGTGTGGGCTGTGAGAGCTGTGTGGGTTGTGAGAGCTGTGTGGGCTGTGAGAGCTGTGTGGGCTGTGAGAGCTGTGAGAGCTGTGTGGGCTGTGAGAGCTGTGTGGGCTGTGAGAGCTGTGTGGGCTGTGAGAGCTGTGTGGGCTGTGAGGGCTGTGTGGGCTGTGAGGGCTGTGTGGGCTTTGAGAGCTGTGTGGGCTGTGAGAGCTGTGTGGGCTGTGAGAGCTGTGTGGGCCCACCAGACTTTTGTCCAGATCCTGTTTCCTCTGCTCCGCAAGCCATGGTGGAGTTGGTAAACAACCTCCTGCAGCTGCAGGCCGTGGGTGCGTGGAGGTACCTGACGACCAGCGACCAGATGCGGGCCGCCACCATGCTGCTCGACACCGTGGAGGAAGGGGCCTTCATGCTGGCGACAATAGTCCCGGAGAACACCCGACAACCTCCGTGAGTACCACTTACGTCCCCTTTTAGAGTCACACAGCACGACGGAGGGCACAAGCACACTCCTGCCTGGCAAAACTTAAACTGCACATTTACTGACGAACTAACAAGCACCAGCTTTGTAGTTTTTGTGAAAAATCTATATTGTGTAGGTAGCAATAGCGTTTATTGGTCCCACAAATGAAGCAAAACGTTTCTTTTGGGGGTCTAAAGAACGGTATCAAAACCTCTTCCAAGTAGAATTTGTCCCTAAAGCATTACAGCTGAATGAGTTAAGTGAAACCCTCAACACATTCTTTAACTCACTTATGCAGTAATCAGCTAACACATACACACTGCATTTATGTTGTCTGTGTATGTGTGCGTGGCTCTGTCTGTGCGTGGCTCTGTCAGTGCGTGGCTCTGTCAGTGCGTGGCTCTGTCAGTGCGTGGCTCTGTCTGTGCGCGTGCCTCTGTCTGCGCGCGTGGCTCTGTGCGCGTGGCTCTGTCTGTGCGCATGGCTCTGTGTGCGTGGCTCTGTCTGTGCGTGTGTGCGCGTGGCTCTGTCTGCGTGTGTGCGTGGCTCTGTCTGTGCGTGTGTGTGCATGTGGCTCTGTGTGGATAGCTTTTTTGGTAGGTGGCTCTATGTGTGGGTGGCTCTGTCTGTGTGAGGGTGGCTCTGTGTGGGTGGCTCTGTGTGGGTGTAAATGCAATAGGTCATGCATATGCAAGCGATTAAGCTATTGGCAATGTAAATGACAATACCATTTATTTATGAAAAAAATTCTCTGTTTATATCTCACTACCTCACAACATCCCTCTCCCTCACTACCTCACTCCCTCACTCTCTCTCAATTTCAATACCTCCCTCTCTCTCTCTATCTCACTACCTCACTCTCTCTCTGCTAATGCAATAGGTCTCACATATACAAACAACTCAGCTATTGCCAATAGAAATGACAATGCCATTTATTTAGGGATAAAAAAAATACAAAAATTATGAGCAATGCCAATAGCTCTACCTATAATATTGCCGAGATCATTGCATTGTAAATGCTTGTTACTATATGTTATTTACTAGTCTGTATTATTGAGCACCGTATTTAATTGCTAGTTTTGTACTATTGAGCACCTTATATCTGAATCACCTATGACTGTATTTTTCTATGCTTATTTTTTTCCATGTTTATACTTGTTTCCAACATATGACATGTAAAGCGCTCTGATACCCGCAAGAGTCTTGTTCGCGCTATATAAAACCTTCAAAATAAATAATGACATTCTGAGCATTTCCATACACAGGTAAAAGTTTATAAGCCTGAGGGCTGGGATCAGCAGAAGACTGTTGTCCTTTTTAAAAACCAGGGAGTACAGAGAATAGCCCCCCTGGCCAAGGTCCTGCTCTGGCACCAACTTTACTGCACCCTTTTTGCACCTCTTGCTGCAGCATCCTTATGCACATCTACTAAACAGTTTTACAATGTATTTCTCAGTCCCAATGGTACTTTAACAAAATACCTTCTCTTTGTTGTGCGGTATGCCGTTTGCCCTGAAAAATGCTTAACAACTGAAAAAAATGCTGTAGAGTTTTTTAAATTAAACTATTGCCTTCCTTTATTGAATTTATTTTTACAGCTAGCAGGAACATTTTTGTATTTTAACCGCCTCCACCTTGGAAATCTGCATGTCCTATACTTTCAAAGCGATGATACCGGCATATGCTTGTTTTAGTCCTTAACAATCTTTAATCCCAGAAACCCAATGTTTGGGGGGTTCGTTAAAGGTTGACTAGATTATGGTTGATACTGAACCAACTCTAGGCCATCTACCCACTTATTGTTTTTTACCACTGGGTACATCTATCGCTAACCACTGTACAACAGGTTTACAGCTGAAGTGGTCTTTGGCAGAAACCCCCTATCATGTCCTTCTGATATATTTAATACCTTTTCCACCCTATGACCTGATTGGACAGGTTTCCTCAGGTGTGCTTGCCACCTGCATCGAGGAAGTAACCAGCAAATTAAAATACCTCGAATCTGAACCATACCTCCAATCAGAGCAAGCACATGAAGCAAACACAACCTGCCTTAGAATTCCCTTCACCCTTTTAAACCTACTTCAAGACATCTATCCACCCAATCTTTCATACTTCCATCTACTATACCATCTACTATACCATCTATCCTTTAGTTCGTATATCCTTTACACCGTCATCATGTAGCCATCTTTCCAACCATCCTTTCACCTATTCATCCTTTCACTCTTCCTTTCTCCTTGGGGTTCATGGCGTCACTGCCCTACATCCTCAACACTATTTGGCCTTTAAGTTTTTAGGTATCAACTACAAGATATGTTAAATGAACATATAACATTTCTTTTGTAAATCTGGTTTAGTCGGGAGGGTTGAGGACTCGTATTGGTGGTACTCTAGCACGCCTGGGGGGGTGGAGGGGGCGGGTGGGGGCGGGTGGGGGCGGGGGGGGGGCAGTTCTGGGCGAGGGAAGGGGGGTAGGAGGGGGTGGGAGAGTTGGGGGGGGAGAGGGGGGCTGGTTGATCAGTAATGGTAAAGAGTGACTCTTGGTTCAATCGGACATGGGGCACAGAGGAGGGAGTGTGAGGACTGAAAAGCAGCACTGCCATTTCCCAAACACCTGGTAGTTATTGACCAACGCAGTATTCTCCAGCGCAGCTCTTTCTCCATGATATCGCCGCTCAACCTCCGGGGTGTGAGCTGAATGGCTGTGTGACACGGGTGTGGGGAAGTTGCATATTTATTGAGCGACAACGGAAATGGCACAGATGTACTGATTATATCACTTACCTTGCTGCAATAAAAAGATATTTACAAAAAAAAATAACATTTCTTTTGTGGGCTCTTCTATAGTAACTAATACAGGGAAAATATAGTTAGAAAATGGTGGTAATTACCGTAAAATAGGAGACCATTTGTAAACTAAGATCAATTTATTTTCGGTATTTATAAAGCGCGACACTCATCCTAAAGGATATCACGGCGCTATGAACTAAGAGAGACTACTGAGGCATTGCTGGGGGGATATGTTTTAGGGAAGGGTTATGTTTTAGGGAAAAGGTGGGTTTTCAGTTTTTGTCGAAACTGAAGATAGTTTGTGGTGTGTCTAAGGTCAGAAGGTAGGTCATTCCATCTTCTGGCTGCCAGGTAGGAGAAAGCGCGGCCACCTGTTCTGACTTTGTAAATATATTTAGGTTTGGCCAGAGCTGATTGATTTGATCGTACATTCCTGTTGGGAACGTAGAAATCGGCCCTCCCTTGGAGGATTGTGGGGCCAGTTTTGTGAAGAGCTCTGTGTGTGTGACTTAGTAGTTTAAAGGCAGCTCTCTGGCGCATCGGTAGCCAATGAAGTTTCTTTAGGCATTCTGATGCTGAGTCTCGCTTACCTTTATTACAGACCAGTTTGGCCGCCTGGTTTTGCAAGACCTGAAGGCGGGAGAAGAGTTGTTCGTTCATCCCTTCGAATAATGCGTTGCCATAGTCCAGGCGGCTAACCAGTAGGGCTTGGGTGACTGAGCGTCTGCAATCCAGGGGTATCCAGGGGAATAGCTTTGAGAGAAGTTTGAGTATGGCAAAACCCTTGCCCCAGAGTGAACGGACGTGGTCCTTCATGGACAGGGCGTCGTCCATGATGATCCCCAAGTTTCTTGCGTGTTGTTTTGGAGTGGGGGCCAGTCCTAGTGTGGGTGGCCACCATGTGGCGTCCCATATGAGTTTAGCTCCCCCGAACAAGAGAATTTCTGATTTGCCGGCGTTTAATTTTAGGCAGTGGTTGTGCATCCATTGGGCCATCTCGGAGAGACAGTCATGAAGCTTTCTCTTTGTTGTCTCAGGCCCTTCATCCATTGCCACCAACAGCTGTGTATCATCAGCATAAGAGCATATGCCAATGCCCCACTTCCTTCCAATGTCGGCCAGTGATGAAATATAGACATTGAAAAGAGTGGGGCTTAATGAGGCCCCCTGGGGGACCCCACAGCAGATGGTGTTGGGTTTTGAGAGGAACTGACCCATATGCACTGCCTGGGTACGATTGCTCAGGAAGGATCGAATCCAATTCAGTGCTGTTGATTGCACTCCTTTACTCAGGAGTGTGTTTAGCAGGCAGTCGTGGGAAACCGTATCAAACGCCGCTGACAGGTCAAGCAGTGTCAGTGCTACCGATCCCCCTTGATCAGTGGAGCATCTGATACTGTCCGACACTGCCAGCAACGTTGCCTCGGTGCTATTGTTAGCTCTAAAGCCGGTTTGAGATGGATCCAGGAGAGAGTTATCTTCCAGATACCGGGTCAGTTGTATATTGACTGACTTCTCCAAGGCTTTGGAGAGATAGGGAAGCTGGGAGATAGATCTGTAGTACTCTGGATTAGAAATGTTGGATCCTGCTTTCTTCAAGAGGGGGGTCACGGAGGCGTGTTTCCAGGCCTCGGGGAAGGTAGCAGTGGTTAATGACTTGTTGAAGAGTTGGGTGACAAGGGGGCAGAGCATGGGTGCGATTTTGGAAAACACGAAGTGGGGGCAGGGGTCCGAGGGGGATCCGGATTTGACAGTGCTCAGTAGCGCTAATACCTCCTCCTCAGAGAGTAGTTGAAAACTAGTTAGACAAGGTGTGTTGCGTCTCTCTGATGTCATTATTTGCTCGCCAGGGATGTCCGGCTTGCCAGGGGTGTTTAGGGGAGTGAAGGTGGAGTATATTCTATTAATTTTATCAGAAAAGAAAGTGCTGATGCGCTCGCAAGCCTCGGTTGAGGGGGTGAGGGTTTGTGAGGTGCTGGATGGTTTGCTAAGCTCCTTCACTATTCTGAACAGTTCTTTTGCTGAGTTGCTGTTTTCATGAATGCGTTGAGTAAATTACGCCTTTTTTGCATCTTTAATGGCCGAGATGTATTGTTTCCGTTTGGTAATATAGTTTGCTCTCGCTTCACTATCTTTCAACTGTCTCCGAAGATGTTCATTTTTTTGGCATTCCTTTTTAAGTTTCTTGAGGTGAGGGGTGTACCATTTCTCGTTTGTGTTTTTTTTCCTCGATTCCCGCATGGGGGCTAGTTTGTCTAGTGTTTGCCGGATTCCGGCCTCTAATAGGGCGGCGTCTTTACAGACGGGAGAATCATCCGCCGGTGTAGTGGCTGTCTCAAGAAAATAGTTTTGAAAGTTTGATTCATTAATTAGCCTCCAGGCTCTGCTGGCCATGGGCAGGGTAGTTCTGGGCTTCAAAGGTTTACCGGGGAGTTTAAATGAGAAGGATACCATGGAGTGGTCAGACCAGGATAGGTGTAGAATTTCTTTAATATCGGTCGACTCAATGTTGGTGAATAGTAGGTCTAAGGTATGGCCAGCTGAGTGTGTGGGGCCCACTATCCAGTGCTTCAGTTGTAAAATTCCCATGTTGTATTCCAATTGGGAAGATCCAGGGGCGTCCGCTTTTTCATAATGGATGTTAAAATCCCCGACTACCATATAGTTTTTGTTTTTCAGACAGAGTGGTAGCAGTTGGGTCAGTAATTTGGCGCTTAAGCTAGCTTGTTGCCCTGGGGGGTTATATATGACCGCTCCGGCTATGATGGTGAGGCCCTCAAAAAGTACTTTGAAAGGTAGGGTCTGATGTTCAGAATAGACAGTTGTGGGTTCGTCGAGGCACGTTAGGTGATCCCTAAAGATCACAGCGACTCCGCCACCTTTTTTTTGCCCGGTCTGTCTTGTGTAATAATTCTTTAATTAGGAGGAAGAGCATTTGCTAGGTCTGGAGCACTAGTTTCAGATAGCCAGGTTTCTGTAATGAAAACCAGGTCTGGGGCCTTTGATATCAGTAGATCCCAGATGTCCAGGGCATGTTTAGGTAGGGATCTGGCATTAAAATATAGACATTTCAGTGCCAGAAGGTTTTGGTTTTTCCCGATGATTGTGTAATGGTCTGTTGGAATTTGACCCTCGCTAGACCAACGGCAGGCGAGGCAGGAAATGGGTCCATAGGATGAGCCAGGGCTGGTTCGGGTGCACAGATGAGTTTTTGTATTCGTATTGACTTTGTTAATGGCTAGCAGCTCACTGCGCGAGTAACGGATAGGAATGGGCAGAGTTGGGGTAGAAGCAATAGGGTGTGTAGCCCCTAGTCCCGGTCGGGCGCAGACGGGCTTGCCTTAGGCGCGCAAACGTCGCGCCCGCTGCGCTCGCCCGCTGCGCGACCGGAATATGCACATGGTTTATACCACTGCGTGGGGGTGGAGTCGGCTTGGGGGCGTGGCCTAAAAAAAATCAATAAAAAGTGCTACCGTACCAACATACCGAGCTGCTGCCTCCTGAAGCGTTGATGGAACCTGCAGGCCGCAGCGAAGGCCTGGGCACTGGCATTCCATGCAGAGTCCAGGCCCGTTTGAAGTGACAGGATTCTAGCTAGCAGTCAAGTCATACAACAGGGCTTTACGTTTTGTTTCTCTGGGTTTTTCGATATTGTCAGGTATACCTAGACTCTTACAATGACCTGGTGGACCTGTAAGTGACGTCACATTCTATGAAGCACAACTTGCTGTTATTGTTAATTAGAATCGGAATAGCACTCAATCTGCCATTGGTATGACATCGCAAAGCCCTTGCGTGGTCAGGAATAGGACTGTACCAATGTTTCCTTTGCAAACCTTGGTCTGATTGTACTTTACGGAGATGTGCAGGCAGTATGGTAACCAGTGGCGTACCAAGGGGGTGGAGGGTGGTGGGGGTGGCAGAGGGGTGGTGACCACAGGCGCAAAAAAATCGTGGGGGCGCAAAAGGGGCGTGAAATTGTGGAAGGATATTTGCCTTGCCCCAGACGCTGGCAACCCACGCTACGCCGCTGACTGGAATTATAACACTTTTAATGATTTGAGACTTTTTGGTGGTTGAGACCGGAGGGCAACACCATCTAGTTTATGAATGTCTTCAGTTTGCACAGAAGGGTAGGGATGGTCTTATGTGCTTTGAATGCCTTAAAGAAATTCCATCTTATATTCATTCTATCTTGGGTGTACAATTAAAGGCCTGTCTTAATTTATTCTGTACTAAGCCGGTGGTTGTATGCCCTGTTGTACAGTGATGTTACGGCATAGCAGTGCAATTATAGATATGAAAAAGATGGTCTGCCAAATATGTACTGTTGAATGTTGAGCATGTAACAACTGAGTTGCTATTAGACGTACATTCTGTTGCTGGTATATTCCAGTGCCAAACAGCGGGAACCACCATTACTGAATACTAAAACACCAAACTACAAAACACACTCACTCACTCTCCTGTTATCGAAATAGTATTTCATAATAATGAACATGAAAAGAGTGCCCTTAAGTAGAGTGTTTGGCCCAATTTCTAACTAGAAGCAGCCTCCAATAAACAAGGCACACAGAAACCTGCCACTCGCCGCCAACTTCAATGTAGAAGCAATGGAAAATAACCTCTGATACAGAAGCAATTAAAGCTGTCTCCGAAATGAATGGAACCTCCCTTACAGAAGCAATGGCATGAAGAGGCACTCCCAACAGAGCAGCAATTACATTAATTAGAATCTTACATACAGAAACAATTAAATGATTGGAGCCATTCTAAGAGAAGGAATGAAATGAAAGGCGCCTTCTACCGACATACCTGGGGATCAACTGGTCCTCATATTCCTGCACAACTACCCTTTCATCCTCATCAACCACAAGCGCCCTACCCATGCCAGAAATCAAGCTTCCCCATCAGAAACTTAAAAAATCTGATCCCTGAGCTACCGGCATCAACCTATAGTGTTACCAAAAACAACTGGCCCGGGTCATTCCGCTCATAGAGGAGTACCAAAACACACTATAATATGGGAGATGAGGACACATCCTCCCCTAGACAAGCAATGAAATGAAAGTATCCTTGCATCAGAGAAGCAATAAAATGAATGGGGCTATCGTAGAGAAAAATTGAAAGCAGCTTCCCATACAAAAACAATGAAAGGAGCGTTTCACGGAGAAACAACCAATAAAATGAAAGGGGCCTCTGATAAGGAAACAATGAAGAGAGAGTTTGGTTGAGAAATGTATGTAAACGAACATAGATTAAGATGTAAACCCAAAAACGAACATCCGCAATACTTTGAGAAATACAGCAATGTATCTGAACAAATCAAGGGGAAAAAGAACAAAGTCTCTGAAAACCAAAATAGTGGAAAATACTCCAAACATCAAAGCACACGTGAATAATTCCAAAATGCTATGCGGACACTTATACACAAAAACGCTGCCCTTTCAAAAAACACACTAGGCGGAGTGATAAATAATGTTCTTTAAATCTCACAAACTGAAAGACTCCAAAACGGGAAAGACAAACAAAGCACGGGCATGCGTGCAGTACAAATATTGTACCAATCATCGCTCAACTCAGAGGTATACATCACACATAAAATGACATCAACCATAGTTACCAAGTACAACTCAAACATTGTTCCACCCATAGTAAAATTACAAAATGACATTTCTGCTTGAAAACACAAGACACTCCAGTGTCAGTGGTGTTGTAGTCCTTTTGAACTAATCTACTGCGTTCAACGTGGTTAAACCAATCTCTGCCCTTCAAATCACAGGATACTGCAGATTCGGCGCTAGCACAGAAGGACACCTTGCTCAAGGAATTTTCACAAATTGTTGGCCTTTCTTTTTTCTTTTCCAAGCATTATCTTCTCTAAGTCCAGATCTTTTCAAAATTTATGCTGCGCTGCTGGCCAAACTTGTCAGCTCTCGGGGAATTATCCTGTCCACACCTGCCAAAAGCTTCCGGTTCATCATTTAGATTATTGATTTGATATTGTCAGCAGAATTTACCAACAACGCATGAGTATGGGAGTGGGCAGGAGACCACCGACTCAAAAGTAACGAGAGAAAGACAGAGATCCTTATGGTTGGCAATGCAGTAGTCTCACTCTGGGGAACTGGAGGCCTTTGGAAATGGAGATAGACTCCTGCAGTACCAGACTTTGCCATTAAACAGAGATGATGGTAGATGATTGGGCTTGACAGCCACAGGAGGGTCAAGTCTTCATTATTCTAATTCCCAGCACCTGTACCAAGCCCAAGTAAGGCCTTGCAAAATCAAGCCGCTCGGCCTCGTTTTAAAGTTCTACACCCCCAGCTTTAGTCATGCCACTCATACACTAAAATAATACACTGGACTCCCTCTTAGAGAATTGATTAACTTCAAATATATCTTCACTACCAATCACGCAATCTATGATACTGCCGTGATTTATCAGAAATAGGATAAAACACCACTGGGCATCTTCACATTTGCGATATTCTAACGTTGTTCCACTTACTATTCATATATTTAAAGGACCTTTTATTTGTGGCTGCAGGTTCTTTGTGTTATCTATCAAACTCCCGTCCTTCCAAGATTCAATCGTCTTCGCACCTCATGTCTTGCTGTAATTTGAAAGCCTATTTAGTTTCGTAAGGTGTGCAGTTAAGATGTTATTTAGTGTTTAGTCTCTAGTGCCATAAAACCATTCCTGTGTATTTGAGACAATTATCAAAGCACAACAGGCTAAGTCAAATAGAGCGCAGTGGTGCCGTCACTGGGCCAGGGCACAAACTCCCCATAAGAGACATGAGAGGGATGTATATTTTGCACACAAGAACACGGGGCACTTTGCTACAGTAATGAATAACCCCTCCATGTCCTGACATCAATAAAGAGGTTCCTCAAAGAATTGATCCACAAGTAAAAAATGCATACAACATGTGTGCAACATACCCCATGTATGCAGGCCAGTCCTCATTCCCTACCCATAACCTGAACCCTTAAAAAGGCACTCTACTGCACATCAACATAAACACAACAACAGCCCATCTGGAAATGAACACGCTATTATTGCATGGACCAAAAACACAACATGTCTATTCCAATGGAACACAACATCAAGGGCCATCACAATACAAAAAGCACAACAGGACTACACATGAGATACCAATTTATGAGAAAACACCATCTGATGAGAGCACTCCATTTGTGCAGCTAAAGTGACTGGACTGGTTCCATTGCAACATCAGTACTGTTCTAGTAGGGGGGGAGGCTAGAAGGCCGGCGCCATAACCCACGTGGTGCCCCAACCAGTGGTGAAACTGGTTCCGGGCGCCCCAAAGCGCCCGGAGACCAGCAGAAGCGGGCAGCGCACCAGCCTGCCCGGCCGGAAGTTACCTTTGCCCGGAGCGCCCCTAAGAGGCGCCCAATGGCACCCCGCCTCATTCAAATCCCCCAATCGGGGGAGGCATCGAAGCCCCCCTAAGGAGAGCCAGGGGGATTTAAGTCGCCGACTCTCCCAGCTAGGCCACAACTTTTTCGTGGAGCTGGGAGAGCGGCACGACAAGAAGATCTGCAGAATCGACGGCGAAGCCTTGCTTGGACGGAACCTTTCGGAACACTAGGACCTCGAGAGGGAGAACCGACGCGCCGAAGCCCTCTCCCTGCAGCAGCGACCAGCCGCCCCGCGGTGCGCAGCGTACCACTACGGGGCCGAAGTTGCGACAAAGCTCACCAAAGAAGTTCTACAGCGGAGTCACGCAGCCGAAGCGGAGCCACGCGGCGGGCGGAGCGGAGAAACCATCGTCAGCTACGCTAGGAGCCATGGAGGAAGGCTAGCCTGGGGAAGTGGCCGAGTTGCTGAAAAGGATCCGGGAAGTCACGGCCATCCACGGGAGCGAGTGGCTCCAGCCTCACATCGTCACTGGGAAAGAAAACAGACCGATCGACCAAGCGGAGGAGGGAGCAGGCCCATCGGATCCCAAAAGGCGCAAAAAGACACCGATAAGGAAGTCCTCCAGGAAGAACCCCCCGAGGAAGGAGCGCCAAAAAAAACCCTCTCCGCGGCGCGACGACGGTGATCAGAGCGGAACATCGGCCAACACGAATGGTGAGCATATCAGCGAGATAGTTAAGGAATGCTTAAAATCACTGGCGCCAGCGCTGCTTAACAATACGGGACAGGGGGGGATCAGGCGGGCCCAGGGAGCAGCGCGCAGAGGAGGCGGCAGGCATATCTTGGCACATGTTGGGCACGCCATGCTAGGGAGCAGGAGCACGTGGTTCTGCCGGCACAGGGTGAGCAAATTTCTCCGGTCATGGGTTGGGGATACGGATCCGCGTCAGCGAGCCCAGCGCTGGGAGGCATAACCTCCGATCCATACGGTAGGCCATCCCCTGGCCCGGCATCTTTGACAGCAAAGGCCACAGGCCTAGCATGCCTTATCCCACTAGCCGTTAAAGAAAGAATATGGCGGAAGGAATTTATAGATATATTCTCTCTGCTCGAAATTCAACTCGAGGGGCTGGACCTCACCACCTGTGACAAGAAAGAGGAGGATAGGAGAGAGAGGCGCGGAAACAGAAAAGAGCGCAATTTTGAAAATTGGTTGGATGCTTTCAGGATAATGGCCTGCATTATTGTAGAGAAATTCCCCCACTGTGCAGCAGACCTTTGGCTTTATGAGGCTAATATTGACCTTGCGCATAGGCAGTTTCCAGGGGAAGCATGGCTTGAATACGATAAGGGTTTTAGGCTCAAAATGCAGAAGCATCCAGAGATAGAATGGAACGAGGAGGATGTCTCTAGTTTCATCCATAAAATGCTCACAGCGAAGGAGGTAAAATCCTGTGCGGGCAAATACGATCAGTCCTTTCGTAGTTCCCGCCAGAAGGGCAGGAGCGGAACTTACCAGAAGCAGAGCCCAGGGAGATCCCATTCCCCGAACAAAGCCAAGGCCATTTGTTGGAGATACGACGCAGGGGATTGCTCGTGGGGCTCATCATGTAAATTCCAGCACGCTTGCTCGAGCTCTGGGGGCAAGCACGCGGTGGTGGCGTGCAGGGGAAGCAAGCGCGAATCCAAAGGGGACAAGAAAGAGAAAAGCAAAAAGCACTAGCCTCGGGCCTAGTATGCGAGGTGACCTGGTAGACATTCAAGATTGCCAGCTGGCCAGGTCGCCTATCGACAGACAACAGCTGCGCCGGTTGGCGAATAAGTACCCGAACAGGGCGGACGCCAGGGTGCTGGTAGAAGGTTTTGACAAGGGTTTTGTCATTCCATTCAAAGGCACCTTACCACTCGAGGGGGCAAGGAACCTAAAATCGGCGGTGCAGCACCCACACGTGGTATGCACCAAGCTGGCGAAAGAGAAGGCCCTGGGTAGGATTGAGGGGCCACTACCGAAGGAACTACGCGGAGGCATAGTGGTCTCCCCACTAGGGGTGGTCCCCAAGAAAGAACAGGGTCAGTTTAGATTGATACACCACCTTTCATTCCCCGAAGGGGCATCAGTGAATGATGGCATTTCCCCGGAAGCATGCTCAGTTGGTTATGCGACAGTTGAGGACGCAATAGAGCTAGTAAAGGCGGCGGGGAAGGGAGCCCTCATGGCCAAGGCGGACATCGAATCCGCGTTCCGCTTACTGCCCGTCCACCCATCCAGTTTTCACTTGCTGGGTTTTCAGTGGGAGGGTGACCTGTTTGTCGATAAGGCGATGCCCATGGGCTGCGCCATATCGTGCGCATACTTCGAACAATTTGCAACCTTTTTGGAATGGGCCCTTCATGATTACCATCCGGAAGGCAGCAAACTACACTACCTCGACGATTTCCTATTCACGGGTCCAGCGGGATCCCCCACGTGCAGCAACACTCTGGCGGCATTTGAAAGGCTAGCCAGGACCTTAGGAGTCCCCCTGGCAGCGGATAAAACAACAGGTCCTACCACGAGACTAACTTTTCTGGGGATAGAACTGGATTCCGTGGCAGGGACAGCCAGGCTGCCCCCGGAAAAAGTGAAAGTATTCAGGGAGGATGTTGGCAGGTTGCGCAGGCGGAACAAGGCCACCCTCCGGGACATACAAGGGGTGATAGGCAAACTGAACTTCGCGGCCAGGGTCATACCCGCGGCCAGGGTCTTCTCCAGGCGCCTGACACAGATCACAGCTGGAGTCACCCACAGACATTACCGCATTCGGTTGAGTTTGGGGGTGAAGCAGGACCTCCAGATGTGGGACGAGTTCCTGCAGGAATTTAATGGGGTACTGATCTGGAGAGAGGGTTGGGTGACAGCCAGGCAGATAGCCCTATTCACAGATGCAGCAGGGAGCCTGGGGTTTGGAGCCATCCTTGGAAATCAATGGTGCGCGAGCCGTTGGCCAGACAAATGGCACGCTCAGGGAGTAACCAGGAACATCACGTTCCTGGAGCTTTTTCCCATAATCGTAGCGTTGACCATCTGGAAGCAAGAGTTGAGGAACATGAAGCTGACACTGTGGTCAGATAACAAGGGGGTGATGCAAGCCATTAACCGGGGAGCAGCGCGATGCCCGGATACATTAAGGCTAATGAGACAGTTCATTAAATTGCAGCTGGAAGGGAATCTGAAGCTGAAAGCACGCCACGTCCCAGGGGCAGAGAACATGGCAGCGGACGCATTGTCCCGGTCACAGATGGAGCGATTCAGAGACCTGGTAACTGGGGGCCGACCAAGATATGACCCCTTTCCCAACATACCTGTGGTACCTGGGGGGGTAGATCTATCCAAACTGGTGGGCCATTCCCTAACCCCTGAAGCCACCAGAAGGTACAAGAGATGCGCAAGTACTGTAATGACCGTGGGCGGCATAAGCACACTGGAGGACAAAGTAAGAACGCGGACAGCCGTTGAGAAGTTTGTGCAGTGGGCATTCGATGCCAAAAAATCGAGGTCATGGGCACAGGCGCACCTGTCAGCCATTGCCCATTTTGCCAGGCTCCATACGGGAGATGACCCCACGGCCTCTCCATATCTCAAGTCAGCCCTGAAGGGATGGAGGAGAGTAGAAGGGAAAAAGACAGATGTAAGACGCCCCATTGATTTTGGTAAGCTGGGCCCCCTCCTGAGAGCTTTAGATGGTTCGTCTCAGACAGTTACGAGCTCATACTATTTAGAGCCGCATTCACCACAGCTTTCTTTGGCGCTTTTTGCATAAGCGAGCTAGTGGCGCCCAACAGGAGGGACCCGGCACAGTGATGCCTCCAGGCCAGGGACATTAAACCTTTGGCAAGAGCGGTGGAGATTACCTTAAGGCAGTCTAAGACAGACCGGGCACGAAAGGGGGTAACAATTAGGTTGCATTGCATCCCCGAGACAGGGCTATGTGCAGTGTGTTGCCTGTTCAAATACATGACAACCCGCAAAGGGGGCGACGGCCCCCTGTGCAGGCATCGCGACGGGAGTAATCTGAGCAGGTTCCAATTCACGGCTGTGATGCGCCAAATGCCTCGGAAAAGCGGGCTTCCACCCAGCAGCCTTCGCCCCACACTCCTTCAGGATCGGGGCAGCAACCATGGCATCGCAGCATGGCATGCCAGAGGATCGGATACAGGCTGTGGGAAGATGGCGATCCAGGGCCTACAAGTCGTACATACGGACACACCTGATATATAAAAAAAAATTTAAAAAACGGGGGAAGAAAAGTTCCCCCCCAAAAAAAAGTGAGCACAAAAAGGGAGTCACCTTGGGATGCCGCACGGCAGGGTGCTGTGGCAATGCCCACTTTCCGCCGACACGCCAATACTCCGGTGCGCAGAAGGCCACCGGAGCCCTTAATAATTAATTTAAAAAAAAAAAAAAAAAGACGGAAAGAATAAGTATGATTAACAGCATCAAGAACGACAGATCCGGGTGCGCAGAGGGCCACCTTAACAGACTCCTTTTTCTTGGCAGGGGGACGCCCGCGGCTCGTTTGGGTGGTGGGGCATTCATTCGTGTCCAGGATGAAGTCATGGTGGCGACGGTCGGGGCACAAAGCGGCAGCCAGACCCAAGGCGACGTGCATCCGGTGGGTGGGACAACCAGGGATGAGATGGGAGCAGCTGCTGCCAACCCTGGACAGCCTACTGGCAGATTCGGCGTGGCATCCCGACGCGCTGATCATCCACCTCGGCGGCAACGACCTGACGAAGCTGGGGCGCAAAGCATTGGGGCAGGCCATCCAGAAGGATCTCACGACGACAACAACGTGGTTGGGTCCCACGTCGGTGATATGGTCGGAGATGATCAGCAGAAAACATTGGAGAGGCGCTGACTCACACAAAGCGTGGATAACGCAAGGAGGAAACTGAACATCGCAATGCACAAGTTCTGTGCCACGAACGGCATGGACTCAGTCCGTCACGGCCTCATTCACCCAGGACGTCCAGAGCTGTACGGCCAGGACGGGGTGCACCTCTCCGAAAGAGGAATGCAATTCTTCTGGGATAACCTTTGGGGTGCACTAGCAATGGCGGGCTGTAAGTAAGTAAAAAAAAAAAAAGGGGGGTGGGGGAGCCGCAGAAAGACGTAAGCCTCCCTGCGGCGTGGCGGAAATCCTACAATGGTTGGTAAGGATACACACCGGCGGGCAGTGTGTAGGAAGAGGGCCACACACTTTTTAATGCCGCACGGCAGGGTGGCGTGGCCGCAGCAAGGAGGGGAGTACCAAGAAGAGACGGCACTCGCGGCCCAGACCCAGCCGGACGGCAGGGCGCAAATGGTAGCGAGCTGGGGGCCTAACTCCCGTGAGAAAAAAGCTCCCCTCCACGACACGCAGACGGCGTGGGCAACCAACCAATGGGACAACAAGGATGCACAAGGAACTGGTTGCAAAGTGCCATTTACGAACTGAAGAAAACTGACACCTTTTGCTCACAAGACGGTGTCATGTGTCTATTAATATTCATGTATGATTGATGAGGACAGTTCGTAAATGAAGAAATTGCATAACCAGTATTTGTGTGTAATATTGAAAATTGAATATTGTAATTTTAATATTGCAATTTTAATATTAATAAACTGCAGCCAACAACGACCACTACTTTAACCGGCATTGTTGGCTGTCATGATTGCAGGAAGTACAAATGGGAAGTAAGGCGGGGGGGGGTGGAACGACGGGGTGAGTTATGATTGGGCAAACACGGAATGGGCACATTCGGGGGTTAATGATCCGTGTACGTCCAGCACAACAAATATCAGCTTTAGGGATCTAGACATCATTACAGTTGGGGAATTCGGGGCAGGGGTAGACATCCATTACAATGTGAGGGGCTTTTCCTTCCCAACCAAGACCTAGCCCCATGCAAATCCTTCCGTGGTGTGATTTTGGGCCAAATTATTTCACATTGTGTCAGTAGGGCTTACAACTTGGTAAGAGTTTCCCACAATGAATACAGTAGGAGGACTCCACCCCAGGATGTCACAACATTCCACTCAGGTGGATTATGAGGATGACTGGTCCTTGCATCCCCTGATCTAGAAGCTGGGGCACGTTTGGTTCCAGCATGTCTCACTTCATCCCACGGTCCATCCAAAACAGGTCTGTGATTGAGAACGTATAAAACAATTCCCTCACCTTTGCTCATTGTGGTGCCCTAGCTATGAAAGAGTGGACCATCACTCACATTATTGACCCTCCTGAAAAATGACTTCAAAATAATATTCATGCTGTTTTCACTACCCCTCCATTTTTTTTAAAACAAAGAGAGGTGGTACTGTTGTATTAAAAAATACACAGGATTTTACACAACTTTATAATTACGTACTAGCTCCTGGCAATTCCAGAACCACAAAACACGAAAGAATGGCCAAATTCTTCACAGTTTAAGGTGGCAACCTTATCTGCTTGAACTTACCTTACCCATTTCTCATGTGTTCTCAGTAATGAAACCTAAAAATCGTTGTTTGGAGCTGTGGTGTCCAATGAGGTCCACAAAGGTAATGTACTTATGTGGTAAAAGAAAGCTTGAGACTCGAAATAAAGTTCTTCGTGATATAGACACATACAGTACCCCCAGTTGTTGCCCAGTGTTTGAAATGACCATAGTTTGTGTGGTGTACCCTCAGATTGTTGCCTTGTCTGTGTTTGCTGGCTGTAGAACTGTGTGCACTTAACCCCTGCTAACCAGTGGTGAAGTGACTGCGCCTTCCCTTTCAACATGCTGCATTTGGCGTACTCCTGATATGTATATCTAACATACCTATAATTTTCTAGTATATTGCACAAAGCCCAATTCTTACACCCAGGACCAAGCAAACAGTCCTAAGAAATAAAGTGTCTTCAAACTGATATCGAAAACATCTACTGCTCGTTTTCCAATGGAAAAAAAGCGACGTCCAGGGTGGCTCTTAAAACATTTGCAGCTTTAAAAGTAAAGACGTGCTTGCCCGAGAGCAAAGGCAACTGCATTATCTATTTATAAGGAGGGCGTGTTTTTTTTACCAGGTTGGCAGTTAGCACGCAGCCGGCCTCGCGCGCGCCACAGGGCTTCCTCCCCTGCAGACCTCAGGCGCGAGGCTCTCGGTGTGTCTGGGGCCTACTTTCGATGACACCACAGATGATTGACTCCACGTGCGCGCCAGCAGGAAATGGATGCCCTCCGAGCTAAAACCGGAATCGGGGCAGGGCGTGCCTCTGCGAGCAGGACTCGTTTGCTATGAATTACCGAGCGGCCAATATGAACGACTGCACCTTCTCCTATCTTTAGGTTTTCAGATAAATAGGCAACCGGGATTTTCTTGTAATTATCCACTAACCCAACAAAAATTATAGAGCCGCTACGTACAATTACCATTAGTCAAAAGTAGTTCAAAGTAAGAAAACCCCGCTAAGAAATTATTCCCCGCAGCCCTGGACGAGCTTTGCAGAGGATTTGCTATGTATTCTTTAAAACCACCGACATGCCCTTTTTTCATGCAAATAAGGCAGACATCCTAAATTGACAATCAAATATATGGAACCCTGTGGCACCACTTATTCCAGTTAAAGCTAAATTAATGGATTTTATTTGCAGTGGGTCAACAGCAAATGATAATTTCCCAGAAAATTACTGGACAAAACATGTTTCTTAACAGACCAGATAAAACTAAAGCCGTTCCGATTTTTCATGTTTCCCTTTTGGCTGATATACATAAAAAAACATCTGCAATTAAAAGGCCACAGATTTTGCGTCTTTTTTAATCCTAACTTCCAGCAGCTAAGTAAAACCAAATATAGAGGCTTCGAAGTAATTCTCATGGAATATGAGAAACACGAGGGATTCGGAGATGCAAGACTTGAGTACTTCCATGTAGGGGCCCTAAGGATATACCAAAGCCACTGATGGAGAGTGGAAGTCCTGGGGAATGACAACCTATTGTGGTGTTGGCGCCCCCGCCAGGATAACCTTCCCTTACACAGAAGGCGGGTGCTCGAACCTCGCCACTGTCAATAGCATCAACCCCAAAGAGGCACTAGGGGACCCACAAAGAACAAATTGAAGGGAGGAAAAAAAAATCTTAATACTGAGGGAGTCATATCCAAATGGTATGTGTGAAACAAATCAAAAGAGGTTGCAGGCAAAAGCACAATACTTTTTTTTTTTGTCCTCATTTGCCAGACCCTCGTTCCAAAGAAAAAACGCCGACCACCTTGGTTGTCCTTTAGGCTCGGGGCAAGAACATACTCCTTACCCAAGCCCAGAACATATGTACCAGATTGGCGGAAGATGTTTTCAAGGAAGTTTTACTCCATCTAGGCGGATTTCAGCCTGCTGAACCAGGTTCGTTGATGTCCTTCTTGAGCGATGCCACAACCAAGGCCATGGAGTGTATAGGCATAATCATCGGACCCGGGGGAAAAGAAAAAAAAAAACCCGGGCTGGCCTGGTGACCATTCTATTTCCACTGAACCAACAGATTCCAAAAAGTGAGATTGCGTTTACTACAGGACCTGGCCATGTCCACCTTTGATGTTTCCCCTTTAAGGCTTTCCAAATTTCAGCCAGGAAAGTGCTGTAATAAGTGCCTCCTCCCCGCAGCCTCCGATATCCATATGTTCATGGAATGTCCACATATCACTGCTTTCTGGGATGAAGTAAAGGTCACCCTGGACTCAATCCTTAAAACATCAATATCCCTCACTCTGCCACTAATAATATTTGGGTTGGATGACAATCTTACGGGGCCAGCAGGAACTTTTTTATTTTACGCAATCCTCCTTGCAAGACGGCACATATGTAAATATTGGGTCGACTCTAAGGCACCATCGCATGCTGGTTGGCTAATGTCCCTGTATAAAAGCACAATACTTTGTGTAGACACACAACTACCAGTGTTGAAAGCCAAGACAATGGAGGTTAAACATATCTTAAACAAGCTGAGCACATTGGACTGTGTGCGTCCTCATCAGCACAACTGGAGGTAACTGTAGAAACACTGGAGAATATAGTACAGAACAAATATTGAAAAATATCTGGGAATTTTTAGTGCCCTTCCTTCTGCAGACAGTAGGAACACAAAGAGCAAGGTACAGACCTCACTTCAGAAGGAAGTGGTAAGAGTCTGACTCGACTTTTGGAATCAAAGTTCTCAGTGTATCCCAACTTCCTCTTAAGAGCCCCACATGGCACTGGTTCAGTAGCGGGCATACTGGTGGTACAGTTTTCTAGCACTACTTCAAAACATGTGATTACAAGAGTAGCAGCCAAATGCATGAGTAGCTAAGCATGACCTCAGATGAACTACATTCTTAAAGAGGCAAGATCTGCAACAAATTAAAAAGAGGTGATTTCTAGAGGCTAGAAGGAGTCTCTGTGCTGGCTGAGAGCAAAGATAAGATCACAGCGGCGGCAAGTTTATTGCTTCTCTCAAACAAAGCCGGCCAAAACTTTCTGAAATCACATAGGCCAGGCACAGTAAATGGGATGGCTTGTAGTGATGTAGTTTCTTTACTCAGGGGTGCTTCAACATCTTTCTTTCTATGGTATAGAAGATGTCCTGGAGGCAGTACTTGAGAGACCATCTCCTCCATCAGAAACAAGAGGTGTCCTCTGTGACATCTTGGAAAGAAAGAAAAAAGAAAAAAGCTCATTTATAAAAAGGCTCGCTTTCAGGCATATATTGAATGATGGTAATTTTTGATGGTTTCTAAGGTCTAGACAAAGCAAGCTTCAAAGCTGGGCACCCAGAGCTTCTCGTTTGAGCGAATCTGGATTGAATTGTCAGATTTGCTTAGGTAGCTCTTAGGTTGCAATTGGGCAAGTATGGAGGTGTTACGTTTTGTACGTTCCTTAGGCGTAGACACCCCTTGATTTGAACATCATGGAGAGAGTTTTGAGAATAATTCTATGGCTCACCAGAAGTCAGTCAAGTTCTTAGGAGCTGGCTTTGGCCTTACATCCTCTGCAATTTGAAGATATCCTTCTAATGTGCTCCACGGAATCATCAAGTCATGAAAGTATTAGGGGCCTGATCAGTTCAATCGGTTTCTCAAGTGTAGGAGGTGAAGGATACTTATGCGCATCATTAGATGATGATTAACCCCTTTACCGCGGCGATAATTTTACTACAGTGCGGGGGTTCTATTGTGTGGGCGGGGCCGCGTCGGCCAACGGACAAGCACTGCACTACCAAGGTGGTGCTCGCGACGGCCGTTGGCAGCGATGAAGGGGTTAATAATTTGAGGACTGATGTAATCTGATGCTGGAACGAGAGAGCACACCATATCCTAAGATATTTTACTGACTGGGCTAGGGATTGTATACCCCCTTGTGCACTCAGAAGACTGTTTACTGGATTACTGCCACATCATGATTTTCCTTTTCTGTTCCATGCAAGTGAAGAAAGCTCTCCTTCATCCAACGGAGGCTGTGTTGCAGGCACGCTGCAGGATCCACCTCCTGGTCAGAGTGTTCCCAGAGTTGCAGATGATGTTGGACAGGCACATGGTAGCTAGTGGGAGAAGATCAGAACAATTGGTCTCATGTAGATGGTAACAAGAAGCGGACTTTGAGAAGAGCTCTGGGAAACCCCACATCCTTTGAATAATTCTGAGCCAATGATAGTGATCCCATTTTGATTTGCTGTTTGAGGGCTGAGAAAAACAAATGGCACCATTGGAGCACAATCTTGCTTACCTTGGCCCAATCTTCCAGTCAGTCAAGGAGGATCATGTAGTCTACTGTGTTGTAGGCTAGAGAGAGGTCAAGTAAGATCAAAACATCCGTTTACTGGCATTGAGAGAGAGAAGACCAACTCCTCTCTGAAGATAGGAATTGTGTGTCACATCCTCTGTCAGATATACAATGAGATTGCTAGTTGTGTAACAAGTTATTGGATTGTATGTGTTCTTATAGCTAGCACATGACCTCGCTCTCTACTAATTGTTTCTTAGGAAAGGGATATTGGTTTGTAGTTACCAATTCCAGCCGGTTGACAATGTGTTTCTTTAGTAGTGGGGTTGAAATAGCTTTTTTTGGCTCATTGGAAACTCTTACCTATGATGAGGAGGCATTTGTGATCCTTGCGATCTTTAAACAAAGCTTGAGGTGGTCTCTTATAGTCAAAGCAGGACAAGGCTTGACCGGGATGTTTGAAGCTTTCTCAGTGTGACAAGGGTAACAGCGTGGCATGTGTGTGTTGTGGTCTATCATTATACTTATAGAACCTTATGTTTTATATTTCATGTGATGTCACTGGAACATTAGGAGTGCTACATTCTGGCCAGATGGAATAAACTATGCTTGGGGTCAGCTGTAGGTGGTATGTACTGGAGCCCGGAATACACTTCTACCCATCTCTGCTGTGCATGTTTTCCCTCACCAATGTGGTCCATTTAGAATGATATAGAGAAATCAGGATGTGATGGGTAATGAGAACATGGAATTGGGACAGTATTAGGTAGAACAGTGAACTGTTTAACATGTTTACAAGAAATAACTGGTATGTGTGCAAATCTAGCTAAAAGTAAACAACCAACGCTAGAGCTCTGCTCTGGTAAGCAAAGAGATGCTATTAACATCAACGTAGTGTCCGAGTGAAAGCCATGCAAACAGATCAGCTTGGTCCCAACATGCTGTTGTTTACCCAAACCTATTTGTGGTATTTGCTCTAAGATAAGCAGCACTGCTTTCAGAAAGAGAATCGCATAGTTGAGGTTACGCCTGCCACCATGCTATGAGGCATTGCTTGAGAAACATTCAAATCAAAAACTTAAAGTGCACTTGCCTGTGGTTTAGTGCCTCCAATGTTGACCAAGAGCCTAACAAGGCAATTATCTTTAAACCTGTCAAGTCTAAGAAAATATTCTATTTTACCACAGAAAAGCTATGTAGACGCAACAAATGTATTCTGTATTCTTTATGTATGTGCTACAAGACGTGCCTTACTGTACTGTGTTACTGCACCGCCAAGAGGTGCCCTGCTTGCCCTGATAACTACTAAGCTGCTAATCCTCTAGAAATGGGGGACAACTCGAGGCACTTGGCAAGTCAGCGCGCCGTGAGGGGAACGGCTTGGAGCTCTCACAAGCCCTCACAAGATCACCAGCAGCCAGGGGGCATTTCGGTCGGCACGGGAGCAGCGGGAACCACATCCCCCAGCTGCCCCGGCCGGCGCAGGACGAGTGACGCCACAACAGCGCCCGGAGGCGCTACAAAGGCAGAGGGGCGCCGAGAGCCGAAGGGGGACAACTCGAGGCACTTGGCAAGTCAGCGCGCCGTGAGGGGAACGGCTTGGAGCCCTCACAAGCCCTCACAAGATCACCAGCAGCCAGGGGGCATTTCGGTCGGCACGGGAGCAGCGGGAAGCACATCCCCCAGCTGCCCCGGCCGGCGCAGGACGAGTGACGCCACAACAACGCCCGGAGGCGCTACAAAGGCAGAGGGGCGCCGAGAGCCGAAGGGGGACAACTCGAGGCACTTGGCAAGTCAGCGCGCCGTGAGGGGAACGGCTTGGAGCCCTCACAAGCCCTCACAAGCCCTCACAAGATCACCAGCAGCCAGGGGGCATTTCGGTCGGCACGGGAGCAGCGGGAACCACATCCCCCAGCTGCCCCGGCCAGCGCAGGACGAGTGACGCCACAACAGCGCCCGGAGGCGCTACAAAGGCAGAGGGGCGCCGAGAGCCGAAGGGGGACAACTCGAGGCACTTGGCAAGTCAGCGCGCCGTGAGGGGAACGGCTTGGAGCCCTCACAAGCCCACCAGCAGCCAGGGGGCATTTCGGTCGGCACGGGAGCAGCGGGAACCACATCCCCCAGCTACCCCGGCCGGCGCAGGACGAGTGACGCCACAACAGCGCCCGGAGGCGCTACAAAGGCAGAGGGGCGCCGAGAGCCGAAGGGGGACAACTCGAGGCACTTGGCAAGTCAGCGCGCCGTGAGGGGAACGGCTTGGAGCCCTCACAAGCCCTCACAAGATCACCAGCAGCCAGGGGGCATTTCGGTCGGCACGGGAGCAGCGGGAACCACATCCCCCAGCTGCCCCGGCCGGCGCAGGACGAGTGACGCCACAACAGCGCCCGGAGGCGCTACAAAGGCAGAGGGGTGCAGAGAGCCGAAGGGAGACAACTCGAGGCACTTGGCAAGTCAGCGCGCCGTGAGGGGAACGGCTTGGAGCCCTCACAAGCCCTCACAAGATCACCAGCAGCTAGGGGGCATTTCGGTCAGCACGGGAGCAGCGGGAACCACATCCCCCAGCTGCCCCGGCCGGCGCAGGACGAGTGACGCCACAACAGCGCCCGGAGGCGCTACAAAGGCAGAGGGGCGCCTCCCGCCCACGGGACGCGCGCGGGCGGCGACCGGGCTGAGCCCGGGCAGAGGGCGGGCCGCCTGTGGCCGTCCGGGGCCAGAGGAGGCCGGGCTGGGCCAACTCGCCAACATCCACCAACAAAGATGGGTAAGAGAAAGAAACTTGCTAATGCGGAGGAGGAGGGAAAAAATGCTAAAATGCCCAGGCACTCAAACTCTATCATGTCGTACCTCTCCTCGGCTGTGGGGGCTTTAACGAAGGAGATAGCAAACGCCGAGCAAGAGCTAGGCATCGCATTGACATCCCCAAGAGTATCAGCAGTTGCCCTATCCACTGTGGAGGACGTAACCCCCCCCCTAGCACCTCAACTAGTGTCCCCTTGGAACCTATCATGACCATTGCTAACCCCCCACCTCATGGCCAACCAGTAAATGACCAAGCACCGGGACCTCCTGCCAGAGAACAATTGCAGCAGACTACTAAAACTAGCACTCGTAAGAGAGGGAAAAAATCCAATAGTATGCTAGTAACTGGAGACACACATGCCATTTTGGAGGAAAAATTGGAGGAACTCTTTGTGGCAAGGATCGAACCGTTGTTGGTGGGTATTGCCAAAGACATCGTGGATACCCTAAACACATGTCTAGAAGGTTTACTAAAAAAATGCTCTCTTATAGATAGAATTATCCACTCGCTCCCCCCTAATAATGCC
The DNA here is from genome assembly GCF_964263255.1 of Lissotriton vulgaris. Lineage (NCBI taxonomy): Eukaryota > Metazoa > Chordata > Amphibia > Caudata > Salamandridae > Lissotriton > Lissotriton vulgaris. Next base: position 668,188,904 of record NC_141698.1, read on the forward strand.
CAAGCGAGTGATGGCAAATTGGAGGAGAAGTGCAGGGACAAGAGAGTAGAGGGGGTCATGGACATGATTAATCCCATAGGAGGAACTCTGCCAAGACAACCTAGGCTTCAGGACTCCTGCCCACCCCCACAGCAACCTACGATAAGTAACCACAGCACAGCACCTGATTCACTGGTCCCGCCTGAAAAGCCCAATCATTTAAGAGAAGGGCTTTGCCAAGTACTTACAAGCTGTATCTGCCACCGGATGCGGCCCCTTTGGTAGCAGTATTCATTGGGGTTGACCCTCTGGGTGAGGGGGAACGGGAATCATCAAGGGATCTACTGGCTAAAGCTAAGCGGTGGTCTGGTGAGAGATGTTGCGGAGGAAACATAGCAGACTTGATCATCCATGCAAGGAGGGTGGGATGGATTGGCAAACAAGCAAAAACAACTTATGGGGATTGCGTGGTCGTAAACTTTTGTAAGGCTGATGTGGCAAACAAGTTGTTTTGGGATGGCTCAGTAATATCATATGGGGATCGCCTAAGACCTGTGCCTTTGGGCTTTTTTTACCAACCGTTACCCAGCCACAAACCTTATATAAATTACCAAGCAAGATGGCAGGACAGAAGGTTAGCAGCGGCCCGAAGGAGCCCAAATGAATCCACTCAATTGCAACCATTAATATCTTTCCCTGCCCCTCCCACTACGATACACCTTGTCCCACAGGTAGTACCTATGGAGGATGGGAGAAGCGTGAGCTTAAGTAACCAGTTTTCCCCCCTATCTGGCCTGGATGATATGGACTGACTAACAAGGGACGAGTCTATCACGCCTCCAGAGACCTTAAGGACCAACATGCCAGTCACGAAGGAAGCAGGTTGTAAAATACTCAGCTGGAACATTGCTGGAATCACCTCAAAAATGAGTGACACTGATTGGGTCTCATTTGTTACAGACCACAATATTATTGCGTTGCAGGAAACGTGGGATATGTCCTCATGTTTTTGGTTGGATGGTTATTCTTGCTTTTCAGTCGCGACTAGTCCCAGTAACTCGGGCAGAGCGAGGGGAGGCCTTTTGACTCTCTTTTCCCTTGACCTTAGAGGATCTCTGAAACAGATCAAATATGAATCTCCAAACTGTCTAATCGTAGAAAGGCAAATTGGTCCGGCAAAGAGCATCCTGTTTATTAATTTTTACAATTCTGTTAATATGGAGTTTGGTGGCGATAACATCGTAAGATTGGATGCTTTTTTAAGCTTATTCTGCCAAAATTCTCTAACAAGTTATGAAATTGTATTAATGGGCGATTTTAACATCCACCCCTGCTACCTTGGTTGTACTACAATTGGAGGCCCTGAGACAGGGGACCAGGAGGCTCCGCACTTTGAACACACCAGGGCTGGCGAGGAACTTGAGGACCTTTTGGCCAACCTCAACCTCCTTGAATCTACAGCTCGAGAGGGGGAACCTATAATACCAACGTTCAAGGGGACATCCCCGGGGACTGTTATAGATTACATTTTTGTGACACCTGGTATTAAAAATCAGACTATTTCTTATTGCACCGTGCCATCCCCCTTTAGTGACCACAATCCTATCCTTCTGACTATCGGCTGGGGGGACCTCATGGGACCTATGCAAGGACAGACTAGACCCGGTCCTACCTTACGCCCTATAGATCAGGGTAGACGGTTGAATTGGGGGAATGTGGTACCAGATGACTTCTACTCTGACATTGGCCCACAGATAAATGACCAGATTAAGATCTGCCTAGACCAGTCCTCTCAAGGCCATGATATCATGGACGCCTTCCAGGCAATATGTAATACAGTGTCCTCAAACCTTATGGCCCAAAGGGGTAGGGGAGAGTCAAAGCCCTACAGGTGGTTTGATTCAGCATGCACCAAGGCCCTTAAAGCTCTAAAATCTGCCCTTAAAACAACTCCTAGGGATAGAGCCTTGGTTGCTAATCTAAGAAAAGAATACAGGAAGGCTACTAAACTCAGACGGGACAGTATTAAACAGGAGGCGTGGGAAAAACTTACTTCCACTGACATATTGCGGGACAGCAGGCAATTCTGGGCTGTGGTTAACCATACATATTTCTCGGTTTCACCCAACACAGACATTGATTGTGTGATACCAGATGAGAGATGGTTGGCTCATTTCAGTACCGTTTACGGCGATATGGGTGACTGCACCGATCCACAAAATACTCCGGGTCCGGTGGCTATACCCCTACACTTTAACAGCGTGGAGGTGGAAACGGCAATTCGTGCCACTACAAAGAATAAAGCACCAGGCCCAGATGGGGTACCAGCCGACTTTTATATTCACTCCCCTAAACTTTGGGCTGGAATCCTGTCGAAGGTGTTTACAGCCGTAAACAGTTCGCCCCCCCCCAAGTACATGGGTGACTTCCACAATAGTCCCCATATTTAAAAAGGGCCAAAGGGACGACCCAGGGTGTTATCGCCCTATATCCCTCTTGGACTCTGCGATAAAAATCTTGGGCAGAGTCCTCCTGGGAAGGCTTAGGGATAGTATGGAGGGATGTGGGGGTTTAGCTGACATTCAGTACGGCTTTAGGGAAAAAAGAGGCACGATAGAACAGTGCTCAAACCTGCATCTGTTGGCCGCTAAGTACACGGTGGTCAAGGAGGGGTCCTTGTACATAGCGTTCATGGACCTCTCCTCGGCCTTCGACTTGGTCAACAGATCCAAGCTATGGGAGATCCTACTGAAGATGGGCATTGAGGAAAACTTGGTGGCGTTTATAGCGTCCTTACATAGGGACCTATTCGCCGCTGTTAGGGTAACAAAAGAGGGAAGATGCACGACCCGCTTTCATTCGAAGCGGGGAGTCAGGCAAGGCTGCATATTAGACCCCTGTTATTTACAATTTATATAAATGATTTAGGAAAGCACTTAGAAGGGGCAGCTAGAGACGTTCCGCGTGTAGGAGAAGTTAAGATCCCTGCTCTCCTATACGCGGACGATGCTGTCCTTATAGCACGTACAGGGGTCTGCCTCCAAAAGCTTTTAGACGCATTTGGGTCCTTTATGGACCGGCTCGACCTGAGGGTTAATGCCTCCAAATCCTACACTATGGTCTTAGGCCCCCAGGGGAAAAGGGCCAAAACAAAAACATTTTATTGTAGAGATGAGGAAGTCTCGAGAGTGCATGTCTTTCCATATTTGGGAGTGCTTTTTGATAGCAAGGGTACCTGGGGTCCTCAGATACGAGCTAAAAGTTTAGCGGTAACAAGATCATCCATGGCCATCCTAGGTTTTGCAGAAGATTGGGCCATAGACCCATGAAAGCAATAATAAAGGTGTACAATAGTAAATCCCTACCCGTGGCCCTATATGGTGCACCGCTATGGGGCTATGCACGCTTGGATAAAATCCAACTATTGGAGAATAGGTTCTTACGTTCTCTTTTGTCCCTCCCCCAATCTTCAGCGACTTTTTCTATTCATATGGAACTTGGCCTGGATTATGTTCAGGATAAACTGAGACTGGCACCTTTGACATATTGGCTTAAGACTTGGTTAAACCCAGAACTAACGTTAAACCATATGATCATGAGGGATGTGATGAGTCTGAAGAATTGTTTTAAGTGCCCATGGTTGGTCTATGTAAAAAAATCTTTTAACGATCTGGGTCGACCAGATTTATTCACTGTTCCTTCTGGTATCACAAAGCAGGATGTGGACATAATTAAAAAACAGTTTATGACAAGGGAACATTTGCTCCGAGAAGAATCAGAACTGCAAAAGTCCACAGTACGACTGCACTATGTGTCTCTTTATTCACCTGCAATTGAGCCCTATTTATGTTTTGTCACAAACCCCTTTCATAGATTTTTGTTAACTAAATTTAGGTTTAATCTTATACATTTTTATCTGGGTAAATTTAATTTCTGGATGAAACCAGAGTTAGCACCTCCCTGCACATGTGATAACTTTTCAGTTCAGGACACGATGCACTTTGTTATGTTTTGTGAGTTCTTCTCTGTAGAAAGGAAAAAACACCTATTACCTGTCATAAGGGAAGCAGGTTTCCTTCAGGTGAGACCAGCCATGCTTTATCTAAAATCCCTGGGAAACATACGCACTACATTTGCCATGGCAAATTTCCTAGTGGCAGCGTCCAGAACAAGAAAACATATGAATTTGTTAAACCAGCACGCATAACCTTTTTAATTGCTTTTTATAACCATCATGTCAAATTAACTCGATTGTAAAGAAACTGTTTAATAGCTTTTTAATTGTAAATAACTTTGTTTTTATGATCTTTGTATGATTTTAATTGAATCGAATAAAGTTAATTTGACTCTAGAAATGGCAGCCACTTGTCTTTTTTACTTTAGTTTTCATTTGTCAATCATCACATTTCTACATGTCAAAAGGCTATAACTTTATGTAGAATGTGTTCACGTGCGGGACTAATGTGTCAATTGCTCTTATATAAGAGAACCTACTGAACTGTTCTTTTGTAAACTGCTTGTTTTCAGTAGTAACTGTCCTTATATAAAACACAAATACCTTTATGGTTCTTGTTCATGCTATATAATATTGCACAAATAAATACATACTGTAATGTTAAACGTGGCACACTTCGGATTAAAACTGGCTAGGCTTTATGCCATTGGAAAGGGAAAATGAGACTCAGCCAATGGAGGATCAATGGAAGACATCAAGTATCCATACATACAGTTCAGGGTAGTAAAGTCTAGAATATTTTTATCGGAAGCTTATGGCAAGTGTGGGATCCTGACAGAATCTGTAGTTAGGTTAATTTGTGTCTAGGGTCTCTGTTAGGTGGTGGTATCAGTCCTCCTGAATTTGTGTGATAGTTCCATTAATGTTTGAGCAAGATCAGGGCAGGCCTCTAATTGCATAAACAACTGTATGCTACAAGAGGAGCACTTGTTTACACCACGTTAGATGGTGGGAGAGGAATCTCTTTGTGCATCAAGGTACTTGCATGATGTGGCACATGAGTGCAGTTATCTGTTATTGTATCAGAATCTTGAAAGACAGAATAAGAAAGGAAGGGTGGGTACATGGATATTCAGTATGGGAAAGACAATTTGAATTTACAACCTGCAGAAGATTGCACTTTCATTCTAGCTATACACTGTCCATTGAGGGCTATGAGACACTTCATGAGTGACAATGGACATGACGACATTTTAGGTTGTTGAAGTTGAATGATCTTATCTTTCCTAAGGTACAAACAGGAATACGTCACTGGTGGGCTGAAGATGATTCTGCCCCCACTTGTCGCATTGTTTGCACATATATTTTACGCAGATTTGTAGAGCGCACTCCGAAGGCACTGAGAAGTTGTGATTCTAGCCACACCTAGGGCCTAGTGGGACACACTGGAAAATTCAGGTCACAGCTTCTTGGTGGAGGAGGATGCACTTGGGTGTAGCGGAAGGTCATTCCCTGTTTTCGGAGTGATGTAGGAAATGGTTCAACTGCCAAATTTGTTTTTCCGTAAAAGTGGGATTCGTGTAAGTAGGCGTCTGGATGCGAATGTTGAGGTATGCTGAGCCACTGTTATGTAGTGCCTTGAAAGTGTGGGTGAGAAGTTTAAATTGTGCTCATATGTGAATGGGGAGCCAGTGGAGCTCCTTCAGGCGTGGTGTGATGTGAGTGCGGCCTGGGAGGCAGAGAGTGGATCTTCTCTCTGAGTTCGGAATGGTCTGCAGTCTTCTGGTGAGTTTTTTGTGGATTCCGATATTGAGTGTTTTACAATAGTTCAGCTTGCTTCAGACCAGGGTCTGTGTACAGTTTTTCTGGAAATCTGGGAGTGGTAGAGAATCTGTCAGAATCTCCACTGGCACATGATGTGGAAAACGGATCAGTTAATAGACTTCTAAAGGTATATTTCCTGAACATCCAAAGTGCTCGACTAGAACATTTGCAGGAATCTGTACTGCTACGGTATGCTCCAGCCCTCTTCACTGGCTGCATATGGGACAGCGTTCCCTAGTAGGAGGTACGTCCTGTGAACAAAAAAATATCTTGCAAAGATTTCCTTTGCTATATCAAATTATAACTCTAAAAAAGGAAGAAGTAAGGACCCCTTACTAGCTCAATGAACAGGGACATCAAGTCCATTGTGCAGTGTCAGTAATTTCTACTGGAAGGTGTTAGTAGGGACTGTATTTGGATAGATGGTCAAGGAACAACCAGATGACAGGTGTTTATCTAACTGCATCAAACCAGATCTAAACTATCCAAGGCAAAGTCTTTAATTTCCCATTTTAGTTATGAAAAAAGAACCTTGCTTGGGAGGGTTTGATGGTGGTTGTGCAATCGATAGGCTTTACTTTGCATTCTCATAACATTCACAGCGAAGTCCGAAAATAGTGATTTTATTTTATTTTTTAAATTAAGATCTGCCATTATGTTCTGCTGGTGGTCCTTCAGGAAATTGTTGTTTCTTAGCTGAAATCAGGAAATGCAGTTTTGGCTGCCAATCCGTAAATTATGATTGACAGTAGCAAGAAAGTGCTAAGCTCATACGTTGAGCTCAATATTTCAAAGCCTTTGCAGGCTCATGTTCCAATGCAGTCTGAAATTTAAACTAGATTGTTAAGATTTCAAAGCAGCCCAGCTGGCATATGCCTGTTTCAGTGTAAAAATAACAGTGCTAGGTCATCTAGATCGTGCATTCACTGTTACATTTATTCTATATGATTTTGCCTTAGTTGTACAGTGCTATAGTATCCTGAAGCCACCCATATGCTTTACAATTTTTTTTTATCAAACACGAGTAGATCTAGATGAAAAACTTGACCTAGGTGCTTTTTCCAGGAGTGTTAACCGATAAAACGATTCCAATTATGCCACTTTCATCTCTTTTTCCTCTACTTTCTTTCTCCCTTTTCTGACTTTCTCTCTTTCTGTGGGATCACAGTCTAAGGATAACAAATAAGTTGTGGTCCCAAAAACCTAGTGCTGGCACTCACCACCTTCATCTACTGGCACCCGGTTTTGTCCAATGCTAGGTTGCCTGTTCACTCTAATGTCCTTTATAAGACGCCTCCAAGTGACCAGGTGAACAAGTGTAGTAGATTGAGAAAGCCTGCTAGTCAGCTGGTTCACCTCACCAGTCTTAATACAATTTTAATTTCCAGATTTTTTAATATACCATTGAAAGTTTAGTTTTTAAAAGTAATGAAATTCTTTCATCCAGACTTTTGTGTACCGCCTTTGTTTGTAACTGTTGTTTTGTATTGCAAGTTGTTTACTTATAAGCTGGATGCACTTATTTTTCTGCATCAGACATTAACCGAAAAGCAAACTAGGCAAAACAAACTAAGTCGAAAAACCCGTCATAACGGGAGAAACCGTAAAGCTGCAAGACTGAGATAAAGGGACAGGGAGTATCTGGTAGTGGATTAAAGAGGCATGAGGTGGATTCAAAAGTACCTAGCCATGATATTAGGCACAAAACATTTAATTTTGCCGCCCGCAGGATTCTGAGCAGTCTAGGGTGGCATGACTCGTGATTGGCTGGCTTAGTGCGGGAGGAAGGGGGGGGGCGCCATGGGCAAGAGGTAACTCAATTAAAAACAAAACTTTCTTTTAATAATTACACACCTACGAGTTTTTTGGATTATTGTTTATGCTTGCTTTGTATTTCAGTTGCTTATCAGAAAATTCTACTATTGTGACATTGGTTATGCTCCATGATGCGACCTAACTGTTTATTTTCCTAGCGTCACTTTATGTTACCGGAACTGATTAGACTCTGCCTACTTGACGCTATGATCAAAATCTGTAAGCTGTATTACTGTGGTTTGCGTCAATTTGCTTTAATAAAATGTTTTCAAAAAAAAAAAATAATTACACACTTACCGTGCCACCGTTTCTGCTGTTGCCTCTCTGCTCCTTGCTCCTACTCTCTCCTATTAGCGTGGGACAGGAAGCCAGGAACAATCACAAGGCTCCCCTGACCAATCTCAACGCTGCAATACAGCATCGTGATTGGTTTTGAGCGTCCTGGTTCGACGCTCAACCAGGGAATGGGGGCCCTCGGCTTGTTCTCCATGCAGGCTGTAATGCAGCCTGCCTGGAGAACGGGGAAAGTGCGCATGACTGGTTTGGGAGGCCCAAGAAGGCAAACCACTCCTTCCCTGCTCCGTGAGCAGAGCAGCCTCGCCCACCCACCCACAAAGGAAGGAAATATAAAATGATAATAACTAAAAGTTTCCTTTACGCTGCTCAAAGTAGTGGGGCGACGCTCCTCTGCCATAGAGGAGGAGCCGCCCCTGCTTCTGAGTAGAGCTGTGGGCACCAGCACTCATTTTACAAATCAAGCACTGGCTATACCGCACAGGAGAAAATTTTAATTATTCCGTGTCTATCATTCTTCAGCAGTACTGCAGCACAATAATTCCAATGAAATGAGAATGAGGGACGACGATCCTTAGTCAAGCATGCCAATCTACACAATCTTTAATTTTTGTTGGCATGTACAGCGCACGTTCAACTGTTGGGAATACCGGATTTTTAAAAAGTGCCCATGCTGTGAAAGCAGTTTTTGAGCACGTACAACAGGCTAACAAGGCGCTCTGGGAAACCAGATACTGCTATTGGGCTAGAGGAGAGGAATCACATGAATAGGGAACAACAAGGTGGGTTTATAGTCCGAGATATGTTCACAGAAAATCAAATAGGACATAATATTAGCTGTATAAACACAAATGTTAAATTCAGTCGTTAATGTTAATCATGTGAGAAACAACTACATTAAGGACTGACACGTTGATTCTCGGAAACGATATAACAATATAAGTGACAGACGCAACTTGCTCTGTACTTTGTATAACTATTATTTGTATATATTTTGAGAATACGATTTGACAGCCATAGATGGCCGCCATAACTTCGGTTTTATTTGTAGTGGTCAGTGATTGATATAATTTTGCGATGCATATAACTATAAACTAATGTATGAAATAGTTTGGCTATTACACGACATACGTGTTATTTGGAAAAATAACACACTACAATATGGTCGCCATCTAACAGTGCGCTTTTCTTCCGGTTCTGGGTACTTCCGGTCAGGCACACTTGTAAATGTGAGCGCAAAGATGGTGCTGATGTACAACGCCAAGAGACGATTGACCGACGGGGTACTCTACCTTACAGTATGTAATGTTGGTGTGTTTATTAAGAGTGATTAGGTGCGACGGTTTTGTGAGGTGGTCCTTACTAATATGTGGGGTTGGTTTTTATAACAAAGGCTGGTCATGCTGAAAAGCTGGGTATATGTATGATTTCCTCTGGACATATTTATTGATACGAGTACTAAGCTTTGGGAGATGCGTATATAATGCACAATACAGCGTTTTAGCAGGAACGATGAATTAACTATGCTTGTAGTGGGGTTTTGGATTTTGGCTGATACTTAATTAGACTATATTAGTGGCATATTACTTATCTGACCCCATAGGGTCTGAAAAGGAGAATATAATGCTACCCTTGAGACCTGACCATACACGGACTAAAAGATAGGTAAGCGCAACTATAGGATTGGACTTTGTCGTACTTAAAATTGGGGAAGATATGGTCATTATAAACTGATACTTTGATTTGCAGACTTTGGAGATATACTGATAATTGGACATTGGAGTTTTTATTCATTGATATGAGGTGAGCCAAATCTTGATAAAAAAATGATCTGATAAACAGGGGTCTATTGAGCATGACACAGGTCTCTGACTATGGTGTAGGTAGGGAGACTATCAATACCTATTTGTCTGAAGTGAAGTCTATGATATCTTTTCATTTCCCCCGCATGTCTATGACTCTCTTGCAATGATTTTCGCTTTGATTTAATCTTACACGGACTATGCATCTACAAACTAATAATTTTCCCCACCTTTGTTGCAACACTGGCTGATCTGGTGGAGGTTGTATCACAACATATTCATTTCCGTCATTCCCTTATTACACGATTTTGTATATTTCAGCTTGATGAAAATAACAATTGCTTTGAGCCCTGAAGAAGTCCAGTTGTAATCTAAACTGACGAAGCACGAGTTGGCATTGTTTAAGGTGTTGTCAAATTAATTGAGAAAACTGTGTACAGATGAAAATTATAACCGGATAAGAATAAGAAATTGTGTCTGAATAAAAAGACATTGGGCATTAACGACTGAATTTAACATTTGTGTTTATACTACTGAGTGCTTGGAGCTTATTAACGAATTTGTGTAAGAAGACTTTAATCTTCTTCTGTTTTGTCGGAGATTTGGTGGCTTTCCCTCCCCCTGAAGCACCAAGATTTTGTAATACATTTGGACAGCTATTAACCCAACTGGAGTGTGCACCATCACCCAGCCGCTGTGTCCATATTATTGTGATAATATTAGCTGTCATTGTATTTTTTAACATAATCTATCTATTGCAATAATGAAGTAATCTGAAGCAGGGTAAGTACAAGCGTCTTTATTCTGTCATCCACTCTCCGCAACTGACAGGCTGGCCAACATTCTACAGTGAACTCTAGAGGAACGTTCCAAGAGGGAGGAAGGGGTGGGGGAGAGAGGAAGGTTCCAAGGGGGAAGGGAGGAAGATTACAACCCTATCCTCTTAAAATCTTAGGCCTCATCTACCTACCAAATAAAGGGTACCTTGAAATGAGGGTCCTAAGTAGTGTTGATTGCGTCTTCGGAAATAGAGATTTCCGGAACGTGGCATCCGGGTAACCAAAAGACTTTCCTATCTCTTTTCCCTTTTGACATTGAAGAATGTTTGTTGAAGATTCACAGAATTTTGAATTGCGTGCAAAGGAAGAATCTTGATTGCAGATAAAATGGTCTTCTACTGTAAAATGCTTGGAGAAATATCCAAGTATTACAGTCATCATGTTGGAGAGAAGCCAATGCAACACTTACAACAAGAAGGAAGTGTGGTTTGACTTTTACGCTTTGAAGATAATTCTTATGGCTTGATTTTAAACTACTCTTTTACAACTTTCAAGCACAGACGTTTTTGATTGCTGCTGGCCACCCTGCCTACTCTTGTTATTTCTTCTACGTGCATCATATTCAGATGACTATTGAGACACTATATTTATTTGTGTCCCTGAACTCCTTTTTTTTTTGCTAGTGGAATACAATCAAACCACATATATAGAATTCTGAGCCCTGAAGAAGTCTTGACAGAGACGAAACACGTTGGCTAAAAGAATCATTTGTGATCATTGGATTTTAAACGTCTGAATACATTAAATCAATAAAGAACAATTATTTTGGCTACAAGAAAACTTTGGACCTGCTTCTTCTAGTATCCGTCATGGATGTTTTATGTTTCAATGAATTGCAATGAGATTTCTCAATTGATGGGTGGTGATTCCAATTGTTAATTCTGATTGTAGTTGAGTTTACCCAATAGGAAGTGGAGAGGGGTGCACTTCCAGGTTTTTTCAGCACCATCGCAATACTAATAAGCCACCATAAGAAATAGGTGCAGGACTCTTGCTTCAACCCTCTTTGTTGTTTGATTTTAAACTACCTAGAGCTATTAATTATTTTTGAATTAATTCCTATGTGAAGGAAGCTGCACCAGTGGAGGTAGTAGTGACTTTGATGTGTTCTTTTCTAGGAGGCAATAGGTAAGAATGGAGCGATGGTCAATAACATTTGCTATTCAGAGTAGGCCGTATCTAGTTTTTTTTGTGACAGAGACTATGTGCAGTGCAAAGAGAAGCTTGATGTTGAATAAACCTCTAAATTTGAGACATTTTTGATGGATGATTCAGGATGCCAAGTAAGGATGTCCCTACTTTGACACTGTTGAAGAAAACATCCGACTCCGAGTCACTTAATGCATGGCTGCTGATTTTCAGCCACCTGTGTTGAAACGCACTAGTTGGGATGCTTGCTGAAGATGTGGATTCTTTTGTAATAAAGATGTGGAGTTGAATGAATTAATATTAGTCTTCTAAAGCGCAAACTTTGCCCAAAGGCATCAAGGCGCTGCGGATAGAGCCAGAAGTCTAGGTACATAGAAGGCTCACAGCAATTAGGTGGTGAAGAGCCAGGTCTTCAAGGCCTTGTGGAAGAGGTGAGTGAGACTCTTATACGGAGATTGACAGAGGGAGAGTGTTCCAGAGCTTAGCGCCAGCAACGGAGAAAGCTCTACCCCCCCATCTGGCTTTCCTAAACCTAGGAACTACCAGCCAATTTTTACAGGCAGATCTCAACTGCTTGGTGGGAACATGTCGTTGAAAAAGCCTTTTAATGCCTTCTGAGCCTACGTTATAAAAGGCTTTGTGAACGAGGCAAAGGGTTTTGAATGAGATTCTCCGGCCTAGAGGAAGCCAGTGCAGCTTGCGAAAGGACGCGTCTTCTGTAAACACGTAATAATCAATTTAGTAGACTCTGAAGATTACACCTAATGGGGCTGCACTGTGGAGGAAAGGGTGTGCCTCTCTGACATTCTACTTATTTTCATCAGATACGACCCATCAAGAAAGGTCCTCATGCTACACTTTTCACATACAACTGATGTATATCATCGACCCAGAACAAATTCCAGAAACAGATGCAAGCATCTGCTTTCCTGAGAAGAGGCAATGGATTTCATCTCACTATCAAGTCTCCCGACTACTGGAATCTTCCAGTCCACTGAGGATTATGCAGGTCCACTTACAATGAGCGATACTGTGTGCAACTCAAGAACTCTGTTCGATCCTGTGCCTGGCCTCCTGCTGCAGAGGTCATCCTCTTGCAAATGAAACTCCAATGCTCCAAGTACAGCATGGCAGTCTAGGTCTGCCTACCCAAAGGTTCTGCAAAACCTACTGCTGTAGCCTTATCTCTTAGGTTTGGAATATATTCCTGGCTTTCATCAACTTAAGAAACAGGCGCACTACTACAAACCTGAAACCACTGCATGTTTTCAGATCTATTTCAATTCATATAATGTTCTCATGCAGATTATCAAAGCAGCTGAACATTCTTATTACAAATCATGTGAAACTGCCAATCAGGCATATCAACATTTGTTTTTTCGACTTGCAGAATATGTTACGTCTACAAAACCAAGACATAAAGGGGGGGGGGGATATTCTCTTTCGTACCCTACGAAAAAGCACTCACAGGAGCAGTCCTCAGAAAAACATCCTAGGTAAAAAGAAAATCCACGTAGAAGGTATCTGAATTCACAGAAACAGATTTTTGTGGGTGTTCTCCAACTCCTGCAGGGTCCCCCACCCAGGAAAATCCACTGTGCTGCCGTAACTCTAAATTGATGAAAGTGAAACATCTGCTACAATGGAGGCTTTTCCATCATCAGAAGTTCACTCTACAATCGTAAAATTTCACATATCCATTCAGTGACTCGGGGTGCGTAGTTTATGTTCTCAGGGTTATCTGCACACTTTAACAGTGCTTTGGCACCTAAAAAAGTACATTAACCTGAATTTTTCGAACCAGGCCGATTTCAGTGAAGACTGCTGGACTCACGGAAAGTGTATGCACACCTATTAACAAGGAAAACTTATTTTTTCTTGTTTTAAACCAATTTAGCAACACGAGTATTGGAAGTGCACAAATGAACATAATGTATCTGAATCAAAGAGATACAACGTGGGCCAGCAGGCTGAGAAACTGAAGAACAAAAATACATTAACGAGTATAGATTAATAACAATCAACTCAATTACTAGGATGCAAGTTTAGTTAACATTTCCTTATAAAGTCATCTCCACGAGCAAAGCTACACGCAGCCCAGTTACTGCCAACTGCGCTATGTTGGAAAAATATTAAAAGAACAAATTGCAATGCATGTTGCCAACAACCTTGTTCTCGCCTGCGTTGCCACAATAAAGGGGAAAAATGTCTGCGTTTTTGCTCCCATTCCAAAATGCCTGGAATCCCACTTGCTTTCGATGCGTTTTGGAAATCCCCACTTTAGATGTGGAATCCGGAGCTGTTTTGATCAGTGTCTTTTTTAATTAAACTTGGCATCTACTGAGGCTTCGTTTAATAACTTGAAAGAAATATAATATGAATGCAGCCGCAATGCCATGCTCAGGGGGATCCTGTAATGAAGTAAAATGCTCGGTGGGTTGTTTAAGCAGGTCTTTGTAGGGCACTTACCGGCTTCCTGAGGAAGAAGAGCGACAGGGATCCAATCAGGGGCATGTCACCGATCAGCGGCTCCAGAATGACTCGCATAGTTCCGTGGAGCTGCAAATCGTAGCGAATGACAATAGTGAGAGAAGAAACAAATAGGAGGACAAGAGACAAATATGAGGACAAGAAACAAATATGAGGACAAGAAACAAATATGAGGACAAGAAACAAATAGGAGGACAAGAAACAAATAGGAGGACAAGATAACAAATATGAGGACAAGAAACAAATAGGAGGATAAGACAACATATATGAGGACAAGAAACAAATATGAGGACAAGAAACAAATATGAGGACAAGACTATGTAAGAGAGGACAAGGCAACGAAAGAGAGGATAAGGCAATTAGAGAGGGCAGGCCAGTGAAAGAGAGGGCAGGCCAGTGAAAGAGAGGGCAGGCCAGTGAAAGACAGGGCAGGGTAATGAAAGAGAGGGCAGGCCAGTGAAAGAGAGGGCAGAACAGTGAGAGAGAGGGCAGGACAGTATGAGAGAGAGAGAGGGCAGGACAGCGAAAGAGAGGGCAGGGTAGTGAAAGAGAGGGCAGGGTAGGAGAGGGCAGGGTAGTGAAAGAGAGGGCAGGGTAGGAGAGGGCAGGGTAGTGAAAGAGAGGGCAGGGCAGTGAAAGAGAGGGCAGAGCAGTGAAAGAGAGGGCAGGGTAGTGAAAGAGAGGGCAGGGTAGTGAAAGAGAGGGCAGGGTAGGAGAGGGCAGGGTAGTGAAAGAGAGGGCAGAGTAGGAGAGGGCAGGGTAGTGAAAGAGAGGGCAGGGCAGTGAAAGAGAAGGCAGTGAAATAGAGAGCAGGGCAGTGAAAGAGAGGGCAGGGTAGTGAAAGAGAGGGCAGAACAGTGAGAGAGAGGGCAGGACAGTGTGAGAGAGAGCAGGATAGTAAGAGAGAGAGGGCAGGACAGTGAGAGAGAGAGGGCAGGACTGTGAGAGAGAGAGGGCAGGACAGTGAAAGAGAGGGAAAGAAAGTAAATGAGCGGACCAGTTAATGAGTAATAGGTTAAGACAGCAAACGAAGCACAAGACAAATGTGCAGAAAAAGACTATCAAAACAAGGATAAGACAAGCAATGAGAGCACATGGAGGGGAAAGAGGAAAGAAAGAACAAGACAATATATATATATGTATGGGCAAGACAACAAAGAAAACCAGCCGAACAATGAGAGCACAGGACAATGAATCAGAGGACACGCTGAGGATGAGCGGCTAAAGTAATGAATGCGAGAACAAGACAATCATTGAGAACACATGACACTAAAGGTGAGGAAATGAAACATAAAGGAGAGGACAAAACAATGAACGAGAAGACAACCTAATGAATAAGTAGACATACAAAAAAGGAAACTGCTATGGTCACACAATACTGCACTAGGTTTAATCTCCGAATATTCAGCAATCATACATTTATGCAGGTATGATCACATCATTATTTTGACAGGCATGTACATTCACAAAGAACCTTTAAAAAAAGTATCTAAACAATAGGTTTGCATCAAAAGATCTCAAATACTTAATCTTATCTTCCAGCGTTTCTGCCATTCACTATGACACCACTAAATGTAAAAATTATATATATATATATATATATACACACTGTACATATCATTTCCTTCCTCTATTAACTATCTTGTCTTATTTCGGTCTGGAATTTTCTCTATTTCAATCAATACCTCCACATCTCCTCTCCCTTTTATCCTCCGCAGAGATTAAGAGGAGGAGCAGGGCGATTGAGAATAAGCAATAGTATGCCATGGCACAGATTAATATTAAACATGAGGGTGTTTCCGTTGATTGATTCAGTGGGTTTTAAATGTTTTTTTTCAGTCACGCAATACTTTTCTGCTCTGTGGTAAACCTAATTGGTTAAAATTCGGTCGAAAATTTGCAGTAGTGTATTAACTCTGTATCTGGGGTAAATCTCTTTTACACCAAGTTTCTTACTAGGACCGGATTAGGAGTGGCTCTTTCAATTACGTGCCATGCATAAACCCTGTTTAAACACAGGACGGAATTACGAGTTTATTTTCTTTTAACGCATCTGATAATTATCAGATGCGTTAAATAACCCGACATTCATTACATTTCGACAGGTCAAACCTGCCAAAATTTAACAGGCGAAAACGTACATTATTTAACATAGCAGTCTGATTTTGGTATGTTTAAACACCAGAATCCTTATGTTATTCCCTATATAGCCATAATAGGAGTTATTTATCGCACCCGATAAATAATGCACCCAGTGGTATTATTCATCAGGGGCAATAAATATTGCCTCAACTCTTAATCAGGTCCTTAGACCCCCATTCTAACTTTTAGAGGAGTTCCCGATTCAGAATGAAATGGACACTGGAATTACAACTGCCACGGAAATGCCACACTCTACAGTTATTTCCCTGGACATTTTACAATCTGTAGTGAAACAGTGGGGCGGCAAAGGAAAATGGGGAATTACTACGGTAAGCCGTTTTCCCAAATGTCATGCAATTCTTGGGGGGCGGAGTTCTTCCTGTAATTTCTAAGTGGCAATTACCCAAAATTACAGATCCACATAATATTGTTAACTTCGGTTGTAAATTACCTAAGAGGAGCCCTTAATGCTGCTAATCTCTCATCATTCTCCATAAGACATTAAAGCACCTTTTCTAACCCTCTCTTCTTCAGACCCTGGTAATCTGGGCAACTATTGTCCAATTTTGTTACCATGAACGCTCTGGAAAGAACCTCCATTAGGGGGTTCATTCCAAATGGCCCATTTTTGAGAGCTAATACCGCATATGATATGGTAAATACCAATATTGCAGGCTAAGGTATTCTGTCCTGACACGGAATTCTGCACATTAAAATGGGGTATCCTGCATACACTCCACGTTTTTCCCCCCATGCCTATCTGCAAAACCCAGAACATTGTGGTAATCTGCCCAAATTGTACATAACAATCCTGCAGGGTCGTAACACGGGGAGCGTGGCTTTAAGCTCTGTTGATTGCTCTGACTGTTACTGCCACCAAAGAAGTGAGATTGGAAGCGTCTCTTTCTGCAGAAGCAGCGAAGATGGATAAAGTCAGTTTAGGTAAGTCTTTCATGGCAAAAAGGTGTTTAGGAGGCTATCCGTTGACTCTTCTGCCAACAGCTGCAGTTACAATGGTTACCACAGAGTCCATGGGCAAGGTGAAGCCCAAAGCTTGTCCGGTTGGTCAAGAAGTTGGAGTAGGTTTTTGCCAGGATAACGATGGACAGAAGAGGACTGAGGAAAGTGGAAGGGTTAAGTAGAGACCAGCCAGCAGACACGTTTAAGGGGGTACACTATAGACAATCTTTGGAAAGGGCTATGGGTTTAGTGGAGGCAATAAAGGGCTATGCAGTAATTAAAAATGGCTTGTTGTAGATGAGGATTCTCCTGTAGACGTCTACTAATGATAAGAAAAGTCTATTTGGCATTGGTGAAGGGTGGTGGGGTAACATTAATAGATTGGCAGTGTGTTGGACATGTAGAGGGAGAAGGATTCAAGGATGCGGTTGTAATTTACTGGCTGTGTCATTGCAAGGAGGTCTACCAAACTTGCCTGCTGCCCGAGGATACCGCAACAACTCGCTGGACCCGCTTCGCGGGGCCCGCATCGTGGACTAAGGACTCTACAACCACTTGTCACCAAGGGGAAAGGCGAGGGCACAACAGGGCTGCGAGCGTTGCAACCACAGGGACTCAGTTTCCCAGGAGCCCCTGTGTGAACCACCATCACCACCTGGTCCGCTCTCCCTGTCAGCCTGACCCGCCCCCGACTACGAAGGAAGGATTTAAGCCAGCCGTGCCGAGCAATCAGAGGGATGCTGTTGTAATTTGCTGGCTGTGTCATTGCGAGGAGGTCTACCAAACTTGCCTGCTGCCCGAGGATACCGCAACAACTCGCCGGACCCGCTTCGCGGGTCCCGCATCGTGGGCTAAGGACTTTACAACCACTTGTCACCAAGGGGAAAGGCGAGGGCCCAACAGGGCTGCGAGCGTTGCAACCACAGGGACTCAGTTTCCCAGGAGCCCCTGTGTGAACCACCATCACCACCTGGTCCGCTCTCCCTGTCAGCCTGACCCGCCCCCGACTACGAAGGAAGGATTTAAGCCAGCCGTGCCGAGCAATCAGAGGGATGCTGTTGTAATTTACTGGCTGTGTCATTGCGAGGAGGTCTACCAAACTTGCCTGCTGCCCGAGGATACCGCAACAACTCGCCGGACCCGCTTCGCGGGTCCCGCATCGTGGGCTAAGGACTCTACAACCACTTGTCACCAAGGGGAAAGGCGAGGGCACAACAGGGCTGCGAGCGTTACAACCTCAGGGACTCAGTTTCCCAGGAGCCCCTGTGTGAACCACCATCACCACCTGGTCCGCTCTCCCCGTCAGCCTGACCCGCCCACGACCACTCCCTCTTCCTCCCCATCCTATATAGCGAACAGAACTTACCGCTGCGCTGGAGCGCGCAGGAGCGACCTGGGAGAAGCCCGGGACAAGGGCAGGACCGTCTGTGACCATCAGGGGCTGAAGGAGGCTGGGCTGGGCCTGGTCCCTAACATTTATAAACTGCTTACTGCTCTTAAAGGTTTGTTGTTCACTGGGGTACCTCAAGTATTAAGGATGCCTATAGACATGTCTAGTTCTCTACCCTCTACTGTTGGGGTCTCTATCCTTGGTCCCCTTGATAAATATTTTGCGAGGGCAAATAAAGAAATTGACAAAGAACTCCTGCTAGCGGAGAAACGTGCAGAGCGCCGTCGCTCTATAGAATTACTCAAAAAGAAACCATTGACTACCCCCGAAAATTTAACTATCACCCAAGAATTGTGTAGTACTGGTAGGTCGGAATTAGATGCTGAATTATTCAGCACCGACCATATCCCTAGTATCTTCCAAGACCATAGTACAGCCCCTGTTCACTCTGATATCATCAGTGATGGTATTATAAATAGCCCTCCTATTGCCTCTAATAGTCTTATTGATCTAAACTCCTCAGCTGCCCCGAATCCTGTCTCGCAACTTCATTCAACTTTTTCTAATCATTCAATTGATATCGTTGAATCTACTGAGACAAATTCATTACATACTGTTAGTAAGACCAAAATTAATCCTAAGAATCCACGGAGGGTACTTCACTCTCCGCCAAGGAAAAAAAGGAGAAAAGGCGGGGTAAAAAGAAAAGGGGAACATTTTTTGAGTACTACACCTCCTTTAGTAGGCCCTAAAACCAAACCAACTGGCCCACTAGAGAGTGTTGTTTCATCAGGTACTCAACTATTACCACCTCTCCCAGGAGAATTATTAACAATGTCCAACAAAGAGTCAATGTATCTATTTGAACAGCTTTTAAAATCTTATATGCTCCCACTTATGGAGAGAGTTAGAATCTTGGGGGAAAAAATGGATTGCCTTTTGGCAGCTGCTCACCCAAGCACAAATCCCGACCCCGTGAAACCCAAGGACCAGCCCCGACCAAATTGCCAGTCAAGCTCAAATATATCGAACCCAAGTAGACCACATAAAACAAATGGAAACTTACAACCTAATAATAAAAGTGCTCCCCCAATCTCTATTAAGCCGACGGCTGTACATAAGTCAGTCAAAGAGAAGAAATTGTTGGTCCCGAATAAATCGCCCCCTCCTACGAATAAGCCAACTATGTTTCCGGGGGTAGCTAAAACCCAAAGAGCCACTCTAAATCGTAGGACTACAGTGGACTTACCTCCTGAGTCAGCTAACTTTGTGATCCTTTTAACAGGTGTCCCTCCTATTCCTAATGGAAATTTCGAACACAATAACAATCTGAAAAATAAAGTTATTTTTTGGTTGAGAACCAATAGACCCCCTCCCCGCTCATTTAAACGGAGACATAATCTCTGTAAGAAGATGCATCTGGGTGGGCCCCCGACCGAAAGATATTGAAGGAGACGTTGTGATTGTTAACTTTAAGGATCACAGAGTCGTCACACATATAAGCGACTGGTATCCAGGAAAAAATGAAGGAGGGTTTCAACTCGAAACCTGAGCTACTTTTATCCAGAGGCCCTACTTAGACCCCCTACTTATTCCAGAATTGGTAGAAACTCTAACCCTCTGAATTTGGCTCATTGTACACCACTTTTTTCTCGCCCTGTCAATAATTTAAATATTCCTTTTCCCCTTCCCTTACGCCAACATCCCCCCAGACACTTCCCCCTACCAAATAATTATACAAATCACACTAACTACAACGAGTACTGGAACATCCCGCTGTATAATCTTTATGAACCCGTTTCGGAGTAGGATTTAAATGAATGACTTGACCTGCCACCCTTTGATACGGAGGTCATCCAAGATTGTACAGGTATTTTTGCTACCCCAGACACAGTACCCTTTTTTAATGAAGTACAGAATGCTATGCCATTTCATATAGGGAATGGGAAGCTCGAGCTTTCTGTAGGGGATAGGGGCATGAGTTTGGAAATAGATGAGGCTGAGGGCCAGGATGCGGTGGCATCAGAGGTTGGAAAAAAGGAGCCTAGCATATATAGAGGGATTCTAGATAGAAGCCAGGAACCTGAGATGGCTGTTCGCAGAGCGGATGAAATTGAAGTCAAAGGAGGGGAAACCCTTTATCATCTAGCATTAAGCATGGGCGAATTTTGCGAATCTCGCGTTCGCGAATTTTGCGGATTTGCGAACTCGCAATCCGCAAAATCCGCGAATTCTCGCGAATTTGCGGATTTTTTTTTTGTGTTCGCGCGGGTTTCTGCCAGTTCGCGAGGGTTTTGTACAATTTCGCAAAACGCGAACTTACCTGTCGGGTCGCAAGTTTCGCGAACTTGTTGTTTCTACGTGTCCAGCCTGTTTGGGACACTCTTCTTCATCACTGCCACTCTCTGTCACCACTGCCACTCTCTGACTACTCATGCCACCCTCTGGCCCACCCATGCCACCCTCTGTTTCATCACAGCACCCTCTGGTTGTCCAGTCAGTGTACATTATTGTGGCAACGCAAGCACACCTTCCCTGCCTCAAGTGACCTGAATTAATTTGGGGCTGATTAATGTGTCACAGAATATTTTTTTAGCTGGCACCTGCTTCCTTAGTGCTTCCTGATTAGTGATCTTTTGCACTTGCTAAGTGCTTTCATTGTTGCAAAATTAGTTACAACACCTGCCCTGCCCCAACTGACAATAATGAATTAGGGGCTGATTAATGGATTTGAACCTCCAGCCTGGCTCCTGCTTGTCTCCCTTAGCTGTAATTCAGGACCTTTGTGGCATATGTGTAACTATTCTGAGGTTCAGAGCAGGGTCACATAATAGTTGCAACTGGCAACTGAACTCTGGAGGGGCCCCTCAGGAAGCACTACAGGAAATGGCTACTAATGATGAGCCTGAACTTTTGAACCTGGTAAGTAGTTTCAGTTTTGCTAAGATCGTATTTCTGCAATTTTGCGCTTATTCGCGGGGCGCGAAGTTGTACTGGGAAGCCGCAAACTCACGCGAACAGTGCGAGCAAGCCATGAAATCCGCTGCTCGCGGATTTTGCGGGAGATTTGCGAATCTCGCGGATTGCGAATTTACCGAAAATCCGCAAAATCCGCGAGCGAAACGGATTTTCCGCCCATGCTTATCTAGCATGAATGTTTCCGCAGGGTCGGGCTTGGCCAACCACCCAACTTCATTGAGACTTATTTCGTGGAACATAGCTGGCCTGCGTAGTAAGCTTCAAATTGAGGAGTGGGTGGAGTTGGTGAATAACCAGGACATTTTGATTTTCCAAGAGACCTGGGCAATTGATCCTATCTTCCTACCTGGGTTTCTAAATTTTTATAAACCAGCCCGTAGGACAGGAGTGGGTAGACCCTCAGGGGGTCTATGTGTCTGGTTAAGACAGACATTGGACTATCATACCATAGAGGTGTCCACTACTAATCTTGATATCCTTGTGCGCAAGCTCTCAAATTCAGGCTCCCAGACAATAGTTATTATAAACGTCTATGCTAGGGGTATTCCGGGTGGACGCAGCCCAATTGGTATATTCAATGATCTGGAGCTTATACTTAATCAAATTGGAAGGGAATCTTTTGATGGACTTCCAGGCAGAAGAGGACAAACTTTGGAAGATTCCGTCCCTAGAACTATTGCCAATCAAGAAAGTGACAGAAGCAGCCCTCCATTGGCTGGCGTTCTGCCTTGAATGGGGACTGAGAGCCGTGAATGGGCGAACCCCGTCAGACAAACAAGGGAAGCACACTTTTGATAATGGCCATAGGACGAGTAGGATCGACTACTTCCTTATTAAGGCAGAATACTGGTCATCTCTGGTCGATATGATGGTGGAGGATCGTCCCGAGAGTGATCACAACCCCCTAGCACTCAGCCTAACTCTTGATGGCAATTATCGGTTGGGAGCCCCCCACAAATGTGTTACAGCAGATGTGTTCCTGGAGAATGACAGAAGAAGGGAACAGTGGAGTAGAGTAGCTGAGGAACCCGCGACCCTAAGTTTAATTTCACGGAAAGTCGTGGAGGTTTCGGCCGCTATGGAGACAACGACCGATTTGGTTGATACTTGTGGGCTACACGATAATCTTTTCATTTTTTTGAAATCGCTTTTTTCAAATACAAATAAAAAACCTGGGGAAAAAAAACGAATATTATTGGGTGGAGGAAAGTGGTATAATCAAACTTGTCACAAAGCCCACATTGACTTACTCGCAGCACTTAAATCACGTGACAGTGCCGCCATACGGAAGTTCAGGCAGGAATAAAAAAAGTGCCAGAAAGAGGCCAAGTCGGCTTGGGACGACAAACACTGGCAGGATCTCTATGAGGTGAGTTTATCCTCTAATCAATCGAGGTTCTGGCACGTTCTTAAGTGGGGGAATTCTTATGAATCTCACCTTCCCTCCAATTATGTAGCTGAAGATGGATGGGTTGACATTTCGGGGCTCAATTTAGCAATTCTGGTTCTCTAGTAGCCCCTGTTGCAAGCATACGGGAGGGCCCCGTAAGAACCCTGAGCCATGATCCCCTCTTTGATCGTCTAGATGTGGAGCTGGCCCTAAGCCAGACCAAAGGTGGGAAAGCCCCCGGCATAGATTGCATTCCCTCAGATCTCTTTAAATCTGATCAGGCAGTTTGGGTCCCTTATATATTGAAGATAGCTAATGCTGTGGCAGATGGTGCCCCGATACCAGACTCTTGGCAGGGGGCGGAAATCCTTCCAATTTTCAAAAAGGGGGATCGCTCCCTGCCTACTAATTACCGTCCAATTAGTCTTATAGACGCCATCCAAAAGATCATCTCCTGGATGGTGCTTTTTAAGATCACAGCATAGATGGACGAACGGTCAATATTATCACCACTGCAGGCCGGCTTTTGGCCTTGTGTAAGTACAATAGATCAGATTCTAAGATTCTTATTAATCTATTGGAAGGTGGTGGTCTTAAGTGAAGGTGTGATTTATGCGGCTTTTGTGGACCTTAAGTCTGCCTTCGACTTGGTCCCAAGAACCAAACTGTGGGAGGCTCTGTCACAAATGGGTCTGCCAATGGACCTGTTGGATTTAATTATAAGACTCCATGAGAAGAATTATGCACAGGTTCGTTGGGGTATGCAGGGCCAAGTCACTAAAAAGTTTCCAGTGACTCGAGGTGTCCGCCTAGGATGTGTCCTTGCCCCCACCCTTTTTCTCCTTTTTTTATTAATAGAGTTGTTGATTATTTTTTGGACACTCCTACAGACGCTCCTAGCTTAGGTTGTATGAAGGTTCCGCTTCTTATTTTTGCGGACGATACGCTTTTACTTTCAAAAACCCAAAAGAGGCTACAATTGGCACTTAGCAAATTTGCAAAATTCTGTGATGCCAACGACTTACAGGTTAACACAAGCAAAACCAAGTTTATGGTTTTTACCAAAAATAGACCAAGATTGGGACATGTTAATCTTAATGGAGTAAATTTGGAACAGGTTAATGAGATGACCTACCTGGGGGTGGTTTTAGACCATAGATTAAGATGGTCTGCTCAGTTGGACGCATCGTCATTAAAATTTTAACAGTTGAGTGGGACACTGGTTAAGGAGCAGAGATCCTCTCTAACTAAGAGAGTGAGCTCAGCACTCAAAATATATAATATTAAGATTAGATTGGCGATTGTTTATGGAGCGGACCTATGGGGTTACGTTAACTTGTCCCAACTTGAGAAAATACAAAATAAATTTCTACGAAACTTGGTGGGTCTCCCTTAATCGACCCCTATGCTTCCTTTAATGTTGGACCTGGGTTGCTATCCAATAGAGGAACTAGCCAAATTGAGAATTATACTACTATGAAGGAGAACATGGGTAACTCCTGAATTGGCCACCTTTGCTGTGGGATTAGAAGACCTCAGACGAATAGTGGGTAGTGGCAATCTCCCTTGGTTTAAAGCGGTCAAATCCACCTTGTCAGACATGGCCCTTATTCAGCTATGGTCCGACCCCAGGACCAGCGAGTTCCCAGGAAAAAAGGATCTTAAGGATCAGTTTTGGGCCGCATACAGAAATAGGCTGATTATGGAACATAGCTCATTAACCCTTTCTGGTAGATTTCTGAGCCATAAGGTGGATACAGCTTTGGAGAGCTACTGGGATGCCATAACAAAGAGTATTGATAGAAAACTTTTCCATCAATCTACAGCAGGAGCGTTACCCTTGAGATCGTTTACACACAAATGGAGGGGGGTGTAGGGAACTTATGTCCATGGTGTCCTGACCAGAAGGAAACCTTGGGTCATTTCTTTTTTGTATGCCCTGCATATGCTGCCCCACGGAAAAAATGGCTAAAACCAATTTGTCGAACGCGCAAGACCAGAGGGGCCGACGAGGCCTTAAGGTTGTTAGGGATGGTAACTTCTCTCCCAGTGGCCATATCAGTAGCTAAATTTTTAGGCTGGTCTTGGCTAATTAGAGTTAGATATTTACAGTATTAGTTAGTTTGACAGCCCATTATTATTATTATTATTATTATTATTATTATTATTATTATTATTATTATTATTATTATTATTATTATTATTATTATTTTTACTATTGAATAGCCAGAGATGCACTGTGTATTATGTAATTCATGTACTATGTTGGTTTTAATGTTATATTGTGTTTTATTCTGTGATGTCTTTTATGGTTAATTTTACCAAAAATAAAGACTTATGAAACTGAAACTGATTCAAGGATGAGGGGATAGGAGAAGTAGGCGACTAGGACAGGGTGAAAT
This sequence comes from Lissotriton vulgaris, assembly GCF_964263255.1. Classification (NCBI taxonomy): domain Eukaryota; kingdom Metazoa; phylum Chordata; class Amphibia; order Caudata; family Salamandridae; genus Lissotriton; species Lissotriton vulgaris. The sequence continues at coordinate 668,214,314 of NC_141698.1, forward strand.
GATAGAATGAAAAGTAGGGTGAGAGAGATGACAGAGTAAGAATGATAGGAAGTCATGTTGCCCTATGTGAAAGGGGAATGAAGAGAAGGGAACAAGATGGAGGAATGGCAAACGTAACTGGAAAAAGAATGGACAAAGTAAGAATTAAGAAAGGAGGTAGGGAAGAAAGGACTGCCAGAAAAAAACAAAGGAGGACAGACAGGTTATTGTTCCATTGGGAGAATTTTGGACCACACTATCTTGAGGAGAGCAACTTATTATCTCCACAGCTGCATAAGCAGAAACCACCACTGATCTACAAGGTCAACCTGAAGGGGATATGCAAGCCAAGTTAAACAGTCACCACATGATATGTCTCAGGGGTCAGCAACAAAGTGGCAGACATGTGACTCAAGAGTAGTAATAGGATAGCTTAATAAAGCTCTGTGGGATTAGCTCACAAGGAGCACAGGCACTGCCAAGGAGCATTGTGGCCAGGCAGGAAGACCCTCATTATTAAAGCTGCAGCATATTACACTGGCAGTCTTGCACCAGAAAGTGCTGGTATCATACAATGACCAGTATATACGAGGAATAGGATCAAAAAGGATATCCTGAAAAATAGTTAACCTCCGAAATCCGTGCTTGGGATTCCTACATATTTTCCTCCTTGCCGGGCCTTTCATCCCATGTGTATTTCGGCGCAGGTAAAAACACCTATATCAGAACTCGGTTACATTACCATGAATATTTATATATACTCGTTGAAAAAACACAAAGATTAAAGTGACGTTGTAGTTAGGTGAAAATGTCAGTGACAAGTTCTAGTTATCTTCAGTAACTATAACATGTGCACTAAAGTAACTATCACTCGAACCCTCGCCATGCACAGTAAATCAATGTCATTTCAGATCTTTGAATCTGTGTGCATTTTCAATGTTCATGTGAGACCATGTCAAAAATTTGTGACCTCGCCTTTTGCACAACTATTTTCTCTCTTGTGGGCTGAAACCTGAGTTCAATTTGATTCCTCTTCACATCACTTTTGTCCTTTCCTAAAGTTGATTAAGTCTGGCACTGATTCTGCCGTTTTTTTGATTGAATGATTACACTTTCCTGCCCTCCAGTGGGCAGCATTTGTGCAAGATTCACATTTTATCAAGTTACTGATTATCTCTATTTTTATCTTAAATGTTTTAGTTCAACTAGATAGGTCTTTTGATTTGTTGATGTTGCATCTCTCCATCAGAGTCTTGACTCTTGAGATTATTCATTTTCTTCTTTTTATTTTATTATAGGGCCTGCCTTAAGGTCTGCTGTAGATTTTCATTAATATGATTTGAATCTTTTCTGGTGTTCCTGCTGTTTTTTCCTTTTTTGTTTTTCTTACCCTCCAGTAGGTTTACTTCAGTATTTAAGCTTGTTCAATTTGATCTATATCCATATCCATATCCATATCCATTTTTAGGCCCATTTTTCTTTTTCGACTCTTCTAAGTTGTTACAGAGGGCCATAATATTTGGTTTTTACGTGATGCCACATGTGACTGAACCTCTGATTTTAACCTCGTTAATTTCACAATTCATTGTTGTTGCTAGCCTGGCAATTTATGTCCATGTTATTTCCCTCTCTTGCTTTGGTCCTGTAACTAATTTTTTTCTTTTTTGATTTTTTATGCATGTCTTGAGTTATGGTTTTTCTTGCTTGCTTTTTTAAGAGATTGTATTTGTTTGGAAGTGTTCATAGGTGTAAATAGAGCTCCTTGTCTTGATTTAAACAATTTGGTGTTCGTAATTATAATTTATATCTGGATTCTCTTTGGCGAAGCGGTTTATCCCTGCTGCCCCCTCTTTTTGCTCAATTGCATTAAAGTGTACCTCTTCTCTATTGCGGTTATGTTTCACCTCCATATGTTTAGCTACAGCATTGCTGCTATCTTTGTTGTTGGTTGCTCGCACATGTTCTAGAATTCTTTTTTTTTACTTTGCAGGTTGTACTCCCAAACTTCTTTAAGTTCCAGGGGAATTCCATAACATACACTACATATTTGCTCTTACAGGTAATTTGCTCCTTGATTTTCCAAGTTGTTCCATTTTCTAGGGCAACTTTATTTATTTGTTTACTGCTATTTTGCACGCCTTACACTGATTACATTTCCAGAAACCTGGAGATTTGATCCATGTCTTCATGTTGTTTGTCCTGAAGTGGATGTATACCAGATGTTACTTCTGCCGCAGTTGGATCAAATTTAAGTATTCCCCAATTTTTTTTAGGGTGTAACGCAATTCTCTGGTTTCTGCAGAGTATTTTGTTATTAGTCTGATTTCATTTTCTGGTTGATATTTGGTTTCTTTTGTCCTGTGCAAAGTGTGTGTTCTCTCCTTTGCTTTGTCTCTTTGGAGACCTGCTTGAATTATCCCCTGGGGTTATTTCAGATTCACAAAACGTTCACCTGTTTTCTGGCTGTGTTTCCCAAATTTACTGTCAAGTGAACATTTCCTTCTTATTCTGAGAAATTCCACGTACAGGATACTCCATTTTAGATTTTACTGATGAAAACCTTTCCACATGTAACACTGCATCTGTTGCAGTTTTTTTCTATGTAGTGTTGTTTGCAGCATGTTGTTATATACAAATATCTGTGTCAAGAAAGATAACCCTTGTTGTGCTGATTTCATATGTTAGTTTCAACTTTGCTTCGTTGTTATTAAGCTTCTCATTATATTCTGCGAATTCTTCATTGGTGCCATCCTATATTAGAAACAGATCATCTGAAAAGTGTGACCACATTATGATCTTTTCTGTGAATTATAATTCTCTGGTGCCCATGCTAGTTGCTGTTCCCACCAGTCCACTTATAGGTTGGCGTAATTTGGTGAGAATGAAAATCCCATTGGGGACCCCTTTGTTTGCTTAAATATTTATTTATTGAACGAGAATACATTATTGTACAGGCCCAAGGCCTGTAATGGCTTCCAGGAAAAATGTTCTCATGTTGCTGGCAGCCAATCAGATTGCTGTAGACTCCAGCAGGAGCGAATTGGCCCAAGGGAAAACAAGCTTGCTGGGCCAATCAAAAGGATCTATTTTTAAAAATTTGGTGCAAGGAACTCTCGCAAAAGTCCATCGAACCCACTGGCCAGCATTACAATAATTTTTTAACGTTAATTTCTCAAATACTACAGAACGGATTTACAACAAATCACATAAAACACAATCTGTGCACCAAGATATAGCTTCCTGCCAAATTTGGTGTAATTCCACTCAGCATTCTTTGTGGTAGTACTGTCTAAAGAAGTTTATGCAAAATGCATAGGGAAATATGCTTTTTTGATCCTCCATTTTTCTCATCCCCCATTTGACGGATCACCCTAAAACTTTCCTGGAAGGAATTTTCTTTTTTGGAGGGGAATGTTTCGTGAAGAGTTGTCAAAAGGCGCCAAAGGTCTGAGCAAACCAAAGACACATTGTCTACGGAAAAGCATTCCTAACTCTACATTGTAAACCCACAATGGTTAGAGGCCTAATTCAGGAATTTGATGCAGTCACCAAAGAATGAGGCCTGTGTATTATAACCTGAGAGTATTTGAAAAAGGTTTTAGACCTGACATCCTTGCCGAGGTATTGCCCCACACGTTTTGCCTTCACCCCCGGTTTTTGCTGCATTCATTTTTATTGTCATTATTACTCTGTGGACTACACCCCTGTTAACCAGTGTTGAAGTGATTGTGCTCTCTACCTAACACAAGGTAAAATAGGCCTACACCTGATTGGTACATTTAATTTATGTATAATTCCCTAGCATATGAGACTAGGTGTATGCAGCGCCTGTAAAATGAAATGCTACTAAGGCGCTGGAACACTCATTGTGGCACCCACTGAAGTAGCAGTGTAAAACATGTCTCAGGCCTGGCACTGGAGCCACTAGTGCAGTTTTAATTCACCATTGGACCTGACAAAAGAAATCTTTTGCTAGGAATACATTTTCCTTTTTAATACTTAGAAGTCTCCAATAAAGTAAGCCCTAACCACACCTAGGACAGAGTGCATGGTATTTGAAAAGTAGGATGTGCGTATTCCAAGTTTTACATCTGTTGAGAGTGTAAAACTCCCAACGTTGTTTTTACTGTTGTAAGGCTATCTCTCCCATAGATTAACACTGGGTTACCATATTATACTTAATAAATGATAATATCAGGTTTGGACCAGATAGAGAACTGCTGCATCCACTCTAATAAATCATAATTTGAAATCCTCTTTAATGATAAAGTTACTATTCTGAAAATGACATTGTTAGAAAGTTGCCATTCTGTCTGCCTAAACCAAATGTGTTGTCCTGTCAGTGTCCAGGGTCACATGACTGTAAATGGTTCTCCTGTGGTGTTTTTTGTATCCCTTCCAGATATGGGGGCAAATGGTACTTGGGTATGGGGCAGAGTGTTGCTCCCCTAAGCAGCATGTCCTGGGGGATGTACTTTCGGAGATTCAAAGGGTAGCTCAAGGCTTGGCCTTTCCTGACTTCTAATGGCTGTCTACCCTGCCACTGACAAATGCAGCTCACACCTACACCTTCCAACCCTTTGTCACCCTAGACATCTTGGAGCCAATCCCAAAAAATGGGGAAGGTTAGACAAAAGGGGCCCCGCCAGCCACAGGTTGGCACGGAGACTAAAAGTGGCAACTATAGGACCTCTCATTAAAACACTAATGGACCTGTGGAAGAATCAGAAGAAAGACTGCCCTGCTGCCTGCAGAAGGAAGATTGGACCTGCTTTCCTTGCCCCAGGCTCTCCCGAAGTAAATCCAAGTTAGCTAACCTGTTTTAACTACAGGTGCACAATAAGCTTCCAGAGGCCACCCTGCACTGCCCAGCTGACCAGCACCAGTGACCTGCCTTAACCCTGCTGCTGGGCTCTGCTGAAGTAAGTCCTGATTCCAAAGAAGTGCCCCCAGACCTTGGACCCTTGCCTGGCATTGACGGGTACTCCGCCCAAACTCCAGGTGAAAAATACAGAAGTTTGGGATACTTGCAAACACAATGTGGACTCTTACCTCTGAAAAACCATTGCCTGCGAGAACTGCTAATGCAAGGTTCCAAAGAGACCTCGACAACTATCAACGTGAATCTCCAAAAACGATCATCTCTTCAACTACAAAAGCAACCGTCTGCAACACCGACCTGCTCTTCGAACTGACAACGACCTCCTTTCGACCCCTCGCATGTACTTGAGTAGGTAACTCTTCAGTGGGATTAACCAGGTCCCTGTATCCGACCCATTCTCTATCGTAGTCGGTGTGAACTCATGGCTACACCCCAGTCTAGTGACACCAGATAACCCAGTGTGGTGCTTTGTACTTTTTGGGGCTATTTTCACCTACAACTTTACAAAGTCATATATTTGGTTTTACTGTCTGGATTTTTATAATTTTCATGTAATTTCATTTAATAAAATGTACTCTATTTTTCTACATAATTGGCCTGCCCAGAACTAAGTTGGCGCCACAAAGGCCTCTCTGAACTCTACTGCAAGGCTTATTACAGGTGCAAAGAAAAACAATCACCTCACTCCTGACCTGAAATCTCTTAACTGGCTTCCTTACGACGCAAGGATTCATTTGAAAATTGCCTGCATGACCCATAAAAACCTTCAATTCAACGCTCCAACATACGCTTCACAAAAACTAGAGCTAACTGGTGGTGGCAGAGTATCTAGAGGCACTACCTTCCTTTTGCTGAAACCACTGAAATTTTATAAGAAGAAAACTTATAACTCAGCCTTCCCGGGCATAGCCCCGAGAATCTGAAACGCCCTTCCCCTTTAAATCAGAATGAATTCCTCCACTGCTTCCTTCAAGAAAGAAGTTAGAAGGATACTGATGAACAGATTTATGCCGAAGAACGCATTAACTTTACTCCAGGACATGATTTATCAAGTAGGCTGCCCGCATGCTTATTTCTCTCAGGCTATGTTCGTATTCTGTTCTACTGGTTGTTGCCTGCCTAGAACATGTTGTTTTCTCTCTAGGGGATTCTGCCGTAACCTTTCCCTCATTGTTTTGGTTGTTATATTTATACATGTCGCCTTGATTATTGTAAAGCGCTCTGATACCTGCAAGAGTCATGTTCGCGCTATATTGCAAATGCTACTTACCAGTATGCATCTGTTCTTGGCATGTAGGGCTGCTGACATTCATATCTGTGCATAGTCCGCCACCTAGTGTTGGGTCCGGATGATTGCACATTGTTGTCCTGGAAGAGTCTTCGAAGTATCACGAGATAGGTGGCTCCTCCCCTGGACTACAGTGCGCATGGGCATCGCCTCCATCCCCAGATTGTTTTTAGCCATTGGCAGAGATGGAGTGAAGAAAGTGAGTGATGACCATGCTATGAGCATATGTGTGTATATGAATAAATACTGCAGCTGCTACAGGCGCCGGGGAGGAGGGTGGGCGATATGAATGTCAGCAGCCCTACATGCCAAGAACAGATGCATACTGGTAAGTAGCATTTGCAGTTCGAGGCATGTGGGCTGCTGAATTCATATCTGTGCATAGAATACATAGCAGTCCCTCCATTAACGGCGGCCGCCCGTGCCAGCTGCAGCAGTCTGAAAAAGCGTTTTTAGAACAGCCTGACCAACAGCTGCCTGCTGTTTGGAATGCACGTCTACACAGTAGTGCTTAGTGAAAGTATGTGTGGTAGACCATGTGGCTGCTCTACAGATGTCTTCTAAGGGAATGTTACCTAGGAAAGCCATAGAGGCCCCCAACTTCCTAGTGGAGTGGGCCCTCGGTGGGATAGTGAGAGTGCGCTTAGCTTTAGCGTAACAGATCTGAATGCACTTTACTATCCATCTAGCAATCCCCGCTTTGGAGATTGCGTTTCCCTTGTGTTGTGTGGCAAAAGCAACAAAAAGTTGTTTTGTTTTGCGGAAATCTTTTGTCCTGTCCACATAGTACATCAAGGCCCTTTTCACATCAAGAGTGTGGAGCATACGCTCCGCCAGCGTCTCTGGGTTTTGGAAAAACACCGGCAATTCAATTGTTTGGTTTATGTGGAACTGTGAGACCACTTTGGGTAAGAATTTAGGGTTAGTGCGGAGCACCACCCTGTTAGCATGTACCTGGAAGAAAGGTTCTTGGATGGTGAGCGCCTGCAGTTCGCTAACCCTCCGTAGCGATGTAATTGCTACTAAGAACGCAACCTTCCAAGTTAAAAACTGGAGCTCACAAGAGTGCAGTGGCTCAAAGGGAGGACCCATCAGCCTTGTAAGAACCACATTGAGATTCCATTCTGGAGCTGGTGGAGTCCTTGGTGGAATGACCCTTTTGAGTCCTTCCAGAAAAGCCTTGATAGCAGGGACCTTAAAGAGTGACAGGTGCTGCCTATTCTGGAGGTATGCTGCCATAGCAGACAGGTGAATGCGGATGGAAGAGTACGCTAGATTACATCGATACAGGTGAAAGAGGTAACATATGATGTTTTGAATGGAAGCATCTAGCGGGTCAATGCTGTGGTCCCCACAGTAGATGACAAACCTCTTCCATTTAGCCGCATAACAAGCTCTAGTAGTGGGCTTCCTTGCCTCCCGAATGATGTCCATGCAATCGGGAGGAAGATTGAGGTAGCCAAACTCTAGGACTTCAGGAGCCAGATCGCCAGGTTGAGCTGTTGCGGATCTGGGTGCTGAATGTCGCCATGGCTCTGCGTCAGAAGGCTGGGAGTGAGATGAAGCCTTTGATGCGGTACCACGGAGAGTTCCAGAAACGTGGTGTACCATGGTTGGCGAGCCCACGTTGGAGCAACCAGGATGAGCGTCATCGAGTGTTGCCTGAGCTTGCGTGCCACCAGCGGTATCAGAGGTGCTGGGGGAAAAGCGTACGCAAATCTGCCTGACCAGTTCATCCACATCGCATTGCCCTGTGAATGGGGGTGTGGGAACCTGGCGGCGAAGCTTTGGCATTTTGCGTTCTCCTTTGTGGCGAACAGGTCTATCTCTGGATGACCCCACTTTTGGAAGTACGGTTGGAGTACTGATGGATGTATCTCCCACTCGTGCATCTGATGGCTGTGCCTGCTGAGCAGATCTGCCATTTGATTGTCCTTGCCCGGGAGATGCTCTGCCATGAGGAAGATGTTCCTCTGAATGGCCCACTTCCACATGCTCTGAGCCAGATGAGACAGCTGTGGAGAGTGTGTACCTCCCTGCTTCTGGATGTAGTACATGGCCGTCATGTTGTCCGTCCGGATCAACACGACCTTGTTGCACAGATGTACTTTGAACGCCTTTAAGGCCATGAAGATTGCCATCAGTTCCAACACATTGATGTGCATCTTCCTTTGCTGAAGTGTCCATAGTCCCTGCACAGTGTAGTGGAGTACATGCGCTCCCCATCCCTGGAGAGAGGCGTCCGTCGTCAGGATGATCTGTGGGACAGGCTCCTGGAATGGTCGGCCCTTGCAAAGGTTTTGTGGATTCCACCAATGCAGAGAGTTGTACGCCCGACCGCTCACCAACACTAGGTCTGTCAGTTGCCCATGAGCCTGAGTCCACTGACGTGCTAGGCACTCCTGAAGCGGACGCATATGTAGTCTCGCGTGCGGGACAATGGAGATGCAGGAGGCCATCATGCCTATCAACTGCATGAACACCTTCGCTGGAAGCGAGTGTTGGGGTCTGAATCGTTGGATCAGCGCCTGGATACTGGCGATTCTCACTGAATTCGGCTGCGCAGTGGCTGCCAGGGTGTCGATTGTCGCGCCCAGATACTGTCGCACGTGGGCGGGCTGGAGATGGGACTTTGGGTAGTTCAGAGAGAATCCCAGATCGTGCAGGAGGTGAATGGTGCGTGACACGTGGTCTACGCACTGCTGTTCCGTCTTTGCTTGAATGAGCCAGTCGTCCAGGTATGGAAAGACGTGGACGTGCTGGCGACGGAGATGCGCCGCCACAGTCGCTAGGCATTTCGTAAATACTCTTGGTGCCGTGGTGACCCCGAACGGCAGGACTCTGAACTGGTAATGCTGGTCTAAGATCGTGAATCTGAGATACTTTCGGTGGGAAGGATGCAGGGGAATATGAAAATAGGCATCCTTCAGATCCAGCGTAGCCAGAAAGTCCCCCTGTTGAAGCAGGGGAAGCACCTGCTGCAATGTGAGCATATGGAAGTGCTCCGAGTTGATGTACCAGTTCAGGGGCCTGAGGTCCAGGATCGGTCTGAGTGATCCGTCCTTTTTGGGGATCAAAAAATACAGGGAGTAAACCCCTGTACCCCGCTCTTGCAATGGAACGAGCTCTATCGCCCCTTTTTGCAGCATGACTAGAACTTCTTGCTGCAACAAGGTCAAGTGCTCGCCGGACATAGCACGGCTTCTTGGCGGTATGTCCGGTGGAATGGACGTAAGTTCTAGACAGTACCCGTACTGGATAAGAGACCTCACCCACCTGTCCGTGGTGATGGACCTCCACGCCGGCAGGAACTGCTGGAGTCTCCCCCCGACAGGTGTCGTGTGATCGGGGGGCAGTGACAAGACGTCACTGCTTGTTGGTGGTGGTGGACCTGGAGCCATTGTTTCCACGTCCCCTGCCTTTGATATTATTGCCTCTGTAGCCACCCCTGCCCTTGTTGTTGTTATACGAGGGCTGGGTGTTACCCTTGTAGTATTGTGTGGACTGGGATGCCTGTCCCCTTGAGGTGCCTCTTGAATTGGAGCGGCGAAAGGAACCACCCCGAAACTGCTGACTTTGTAAAGCCCCCATAGATTTGGCAGTTTCGGTATCTTTTTTCATCTTTTCTAGGGAGGCATCCACCTCAGGGCCAAACAGATGGTCAGGATTCACTGTTAGACTCAATATCGTGGTTTGGATGTCGGGTTTGAACCCCGAGATTCGAAGCCAGGCATGGCGTCTAAGTAACACACTTGTATTGATAGCCCTGGAGGCAGTGTCTGCCACATCTAAGGCACATTTGATGGATGCATTTGTAATGAGTTTACCCTCCTGAATGAGCATCTCTCCCGCCTCCTTGTATTGGTCAGGCAAGTGTTGCAGAATGGCCTCTAATGTGTCATAATGGGCCCTATCATAACGTGCAAGCAGGGCTTGGGTGTTAGAGATCCTCCAGATGTTAGCTGCCTGTGCAGCAATGCGTTTGCCTGATGCCTCAAAGATCTTGGACTCTTTGTCTGGGGGAGGAGCGTCACCAGTAGTCTGCGAATTCGCCCTCTTCCGAGCGTTGGAAACCACCAGGGAGTCCAATGGCAAGTGTCCCTTAATATACGTGGGATCCGTGGGCGCCGCTTTATATTTCCTGTCGATGCGAGGGTTGACCACCCGCGCCCGGGTGGGCTCCTTGAAAACCTCCTGTGCATGTTTCAGCACCCCTTTAAGCATCGGTAGTGTCTTGACTTGCTTTTCGGCTACCGAGAAGGTGTCGAATAAGAAGTCCGCATCCACGGGGTCCGAGTGCAGTTCGACGTCATGGTTCGCTGCAGCTCTCTCTATTAAGGCATTGAAGGCCGCCGAGTCCTCTGTCGGGGACGTCTTGGCGGCGAAAAGTTGAGTGTCCTGACCCGACTGCGGGTCTTCTGCGTCGCCTCCTGCGGCCCAGGGCACATGCTCCTCTTCCGGATCCGAGTACGCAGGATAGGTGTACTCGGCATCTTCCTCGTCCGCATCAGGCGCGGGGGAATGCGTCGGCGAGTGTTCCAAGGCCTGTGGGGACACAGGTTCCATCAGAGCCGAAGAGTCCGCAGAGTACTTCTTGTTCTTGAGCGGAATCTTAAAAGGTTCCAAGGCCGGCTCCGACGTAATCTTTCGTTTGAGGAGCGACAATTTTCCGGTGTTGGCGTCGATGATCACCTCACGACGTTCCTCCACCGCAAGCGGTTGGAGCCGAAGCTTCGACACCACCAAGGCAGCTTTCGGCGTCAATACCTCCTTTGCGTGCCCGCCCTGTTTCGGCGCGAAGGCCTTCGGCGCCGACTTGGGTGGAAGGGTAAAACGAATGGGCGTCTGCTCTTTAGTAGGCTTAGGCGTGAGCGTAGGCGCTACGGTGTCCTGAGCAGGAACCTCAGTGGACTTCCGGATCCGCTGTAAGGAGTCCCCCACTTTTTTCGTAAAGGCTGCCGAGGGCTGAACCGGCTCGAGCGACCCCTCATCTTCGAGAGCCTGATCACCGGTAGACTTCTTCTTCGGCCCCGACGCCCCATGTCTAGGCGCGTCGTCGGCCTGACGTTTCCTCGGAACCGTCTTCGGGTCCATGACCCCCTTCGCCTTCGGCGCCGACCCAGAGGGCTTCGGGTCGGCCATTTTGGCGTGGCTCTTCAAGTCGGCCATTTTCGTTTTCTTGGAAGTTGACGCCTCCAGAACCTTCTTCACCAGCGCAACTTTCAGTTTCGGTTTCGCATCCGAGGGTGCGTGACCCGTTGGCTTCACTTTCGTTTTCTTCAACATAAGTGATGGCTTAGAAATGTCCGTGACCGGGCCCGTAGGCGGGGACGTAGGACTCATAGTTAGATCTTGGGTAAGGCCCGAAGGCGATCCCTCGACCTGGGCCGCATGAAGGGGAATAACCCCTGAGTCTGTATGGAGATGCTCCTCCTCCGAGCTATCTCCCATCGTGGCACAAGCCTGGTCGTCGTCCCCTACCTCGTCGGAGACTTCGGTATAGTCCTCCTCACCCGCGTCGTAGGTCTCCTCCTCGGACGCGGGCCCAGAGTCCGACCCTCGCACGTCGTCTTCTCCCTCGACAGATTCCTGGAAAATGTCATCTGGTGGGGGTGCCGAAGCAGACAACTGAGCCTGGAGCCGATTGGCCCGGCGGATCTTTAAAGTCTTCTTGCTTCGGAATTTTGAACACGCCATACAGGTGTCCTCGCGGTGATCCGGTGACAAGCAGGTATTGCACACAGGGTGCACGTCGAGGTGCGAATATTTAGAGTGACACAGCGGACACTTTTTGAACGGAGTCCGCTCCATAGCAAAGGGTGTAGTGTAGGCCCGTCCGCGTCGAAAGCACGTGGAAGGGCAGTAAGAGATCGGAGCTGAGAGTCAGAAAGAAAACCGTACGCAACTATACCGACGCCCAGCCTAAAGACCTTTTGGTCTCGAGTATAAAGTAGAACAACTATCGGTTCCGACAGAGGGAACCGAAACACATCCGAACCCAATGGCGGAAAAAAACAATCTGGGGATGGAGGCGATGCCCATGCGCACTGTAGTCCAGGGGAGGAGCCACCTATCTCGTGATACTTCGAAGACTCTTCCAGGACAACAATGTGCAATCATCCGGACCCAACACTAGGTGGCGGACTATGCACAGATATGAATTCAGCAGCCCACATGCCTCGAACAAAACTTTATAAATAAATAAAAGTTGTTTGGGATTTTTACTGTGTTGTCTTTAAACAACTGCTGTTTGAGTGCTTCACAAATACTTTACACATCATCTCTAATATAAGCAATGGTGGCTGATAGGGAATGGCGCTGGGGAGGTGGGGGGAGAAAATGTAAAAAAAAAGGAAAGAAAGAAAACTGTAGTGCAGTAGTATACATGAACTGTTTGGTTGGCCCAAGAGAAGTTCATGCACAATTATGGAGTGAAAACCACGTCTCCCCTTGGCCCTTGCTCTGGTCAGCCCCACTTCTCCCCGAGGAACAGAAAAATAAAATGATAATAACATTCAGGTATTATAATTTTATTTTTCCTCTGCACTGCTCTCAAAGCAGTGGGGCGACGCTCCTCAGCCTTAGCAGAGGACTCGCCACTGAAGATAAGAATCACTAATTTTGAGCCAAGCTACCAGAGGGTTAAGCGCAGGTTTATTTTGTGAATTTTGTGGGTCGCAGCGACAAGAATTGTGTTTATTATTTGAATGGGGCTTCCACAACTCTCACTTATAAACCCAATATCTTACAGAAAGCCTTTGTGTAAATTTGTGGTGCAAATACAGGATTCATTAGGGTACAACTCCATATATTAAGGATAGCTTCCCCAGCAACCCGATGGAGGGTCTATCAATCAGAATAAAGGTGGCAACATTTTCAACCAGCTAAAAATCAGGGTTTACTACAGTTGGTCCGTTGATTCAACCCCAAAACTGTGAAGAGCTACAGAAAATGATTTAATTGACATTACAACAGAGAGTATACTGGGTAATCCAGAGGTGGCAAGGGTGCTATTTGTGCAGATTTGATAATACACTACACTAATGGGTCTAGGGGGAGGGGTCTAAATGCAAGGCATGGTCAATGAACCATTTTTCACTCACCAAGTTAAGTAGGCACCACAGTAGTGGGTCTAAGGTGTGGTGCAATGGGTGAGTCCATTGGTAAAGATGTATGGGATCTACAAAGGCAGAGGAGGTGCAGCTGCTAATGAGCTTGGGATGTGAAGTCCTGTGGAATGATGGCTACTGTTTTGTGTCGTGCAGCGACACCTTCAAATACTGTAAATGACATGAGAAAAATGGAAGGACAATCAGCCTGATTCATCAAAGACCCGTTTTGCGAGTCTGTAATAGCGATTCATAAAGAATCGCTATTACAGACTCGCAAAACGGGATTCATGTAGGAATCGCAAAAAAAATGCGATTCCTACACATTCCTTATTTATTTTAGCAAATAAGGAATAACTCCCCATTCTGAATGGGGAGTTATTCCTTATTTGCGATTAGCAATTAGCTAATCGCAAATAAGATAGCGATTTAAAGGGTGCCAGGGGTGTCCCAAGGACACCCTGTAGCACCCCTTAAATGCAAATTTAAACAGGAGTTGCGCACAAACATGTCCAAAGGACATGTGTGTGTGCAACATGCAACTTAGAAAAATGCTTTTAAAAGCATTTTTCTAAGTTTTCGCTATTTACCACGAGGTTTGACCTTGCGGTAAATAGCGGACCGAAATTGCGAATTCGCAATTTTAAAATGGATGATGAATTGCATTTAAGGAATCTCAAATAGAGATTCCTTAAATGTAATTCCTCGCAAAATAGCGAAATCGCTATTACCGATTTTTGCATTTGGGATGATGAATCCCAAATGCACTAATTGTGCTCGCAAAGGGCCAGATTCTGAGAATCTGGCCCTTTGCGAGCGCAATTCAGCTTCATGAATCTGGCTGATAATTCTGTATTTGTGGGAAATGCTAGAGAAGGAAATCAAAAGGATTGCATGGTGAGGTTATCCTCTGGCCACCCACAGCTGATTACATGATGTCACCTGTATCACGTCAAAAGATGGGACATTTCTGGTTCACATATGTGATTCTCTGCAGATCAGTGGCCCACTCTGTAACTGCAAAGAGTACCATAGGTGTCACACTGGAGGTTCTTAGCGGTTATTAAAAGGTCTATGGGTTCCTCTCTGAGAAGCTGTGAGGGTCAAACCACTGGAGTAGTTGAGATAGGTGAAATCTAAAACCGGAATCTAAATAGATTCATGAAAGAGAAGAATTAGTAGAAAAAACCTGAGGGGGGAAATGGCATGAGGTCTGGTTTTAGATCCTACTTGCCCCTAAGAGTCTCAAAGATTGACGATGCTATAGAAAGACGCCAGTAGCTTTCCAACTTACACCTGGCCTTCCGAGCTGCAAATTCCTGTGATGTGAGTTGAAGGATTCAGGGATGGAGTGGAGTGCCAGTCTGATGATGGCAACCACGAGGAAGAGAGAAACTAAGCGGCGCAGGTGGTGGTGGGTGGTGGCGGGGACAGTAGCTGGAATAAAACAAGGGACTCCTATGGAGCTACCATGGTTGACCTATTTGGGCTGGGAGCCAGGAAAACAGTAAAAAATAGAAGCAAGGCAAAATACAGTGCAGCAGAACAGGCACTGGACCCCTGCTTGGGTAAACAGTAATTTGTGCTCAAACTACTACAAAGGCACTCGCTCTATGCACTACACACCCATATGAAATATCAATACGAGTGCTTAACCATGATCAACTAAAAAACAAACACACCGCGATATACAATTTTGTTGCTAGTTGCATAACAGTAGCCAATTTTGAAAAAAAAACATCATTAATTATCCATAAGGCACCGACTTGGCATATAGATTTTACCTGAATACTCTTCACACCAGCTCGACAAAAGTATCTCTTGATTTCCAAATCAATTTCACAGTTACCTACAAAGCTAAATAAGAAAGAGAAAAATCTGTGAGACAATAGCAGCCATAGGGAACTAACATTGTTCTTGCATATTTGTGGCAGTAATCCTAATGGTTATCTTACATGATTATTTATTTATATCACATTACTGCGACTACTTCATTTCAAATGAAGTTGAACTTCCTTAGAACTTTCTTAAACCTCGAACCCCCCAAAAAAACAAGAATTTTTAAATGTTATTTATTCCATGTTACATTTCAGCCTATGCACTGTAATCTTATGTTGAATGTCATCTTGAACAATGGCCTACTGGCACAGAAGGTTAAATATCCATGAAAGTATTTAGTTTTACATTCTATAAAACGTGTTTGAAAAATGAAGGTGATAGAATGGAAAGGGAGACGAATAACCAACATTGCTTGAGACTTTCAGATCAGAGAGGGAAAAGTGCGTGCGCGTTTCGTCTGTATGAGGGTAACAATTGCTGTTGAAATTCGACAGACACCTCACCATACCCGACTGCAATCACCTGCACCCTACTATTTAACAGAAAAACACACTTGTTATGGGGGTGTAAGACCCCAAACTCCCCTCTGGAGTAATGGCCCTTAACACAAAAGGGACGAAGTAGCAAGGTCGGATTTTGGAATCAAAATATAAAAATTCAGTGTAATATGAATGCTCACAATTGTCACTGTTCATGCGGAACAATGCGGACACGCACAGGAAACCTCTTACAAAACGGCCGGAATAATGACATAAGTGACAAATAATTAACACAGTCAGGTGCAATTGTTGTGAGCTCGAAATAAAGACTTAAATATGGTTTGCTGTGTATTTTCCCACAGAGTGAACTATGCCTCGAAATACATTAGTGAAAAGTGCATATTGATCATCCGTGTATCGCCTGCATAGTGATTCATTCTTTGCTCAACCTGGAGCGTTTAGACCCCTGGTATAAATAGAGGCACCAAAATCTCCGACATAAAAAACATTTTCACAGGATGTTGTTTCTGTAATTCGTATTTACAGCCCAGTGTAAAGCAACGTGGTCGAATTATTTTTGCGTCCACTTTATGTGTGTTACTGACACTTTTTGCTCTTAGGTTTCACGTTAGCCAAGACCGTTTTATTTTATTATAATTTTTTATATACTGTTTTTTGTTGCGTTTCAAACAGCACACTTAGAACAATATCTTCGCTGCGGAGCACCCCAGTATGCACTTAAGTGAAAAGACTGTGCTGTGGCACAGTCAATAAAGCATGAATAAATGAATGCAATCAAAACAATCCTCAAACTTAAACAAAGATATACAAAATCTTGCTGCTTGCACCAATGCCAGACAGATTGACCTTTTCTTAGATCTGTGTTAGCCAAGACCTTTTGATTTTACTAAAACTATGTGTACTTCATAGTTACTTCTAGGGGTGGGGGGAGGTAAAACTTAAACCTAATCCATACCTGGCAAGGTGACTTCGGAAAGAAGGCTCAGGAGGAGCCCTGCGGACCCACGCTACGCCACACAGCATCACCCTCCGCGACCGCTATCACCAGGCACGCCACCGCCGCTCCGGGACTCCAAATCCCGGCAGCCTTAGCGGCGGCGGCGCGTTCCCTGACGCGCGATCAAGGCGCCAGGAGGGGCGTTAAAATCAGTAAGCCCTCGGTGGAGCGGGGGGAGGTAAAACTTAAACCTAATCCATACCTGGCAAGGTGACTTCGGAAAGAAGGCTCAGGAGGAGCCCTGCGGACCCACGCTACGCCACACAGCATCACCCTCAGCGACCGCTATCACCAGGCACGCCACCGCCGCTCCGGGACTCCAAATCCCGGCAGCCTTAGCGGCGGCGGCGCGTTCCCTGACGCGCGATCAAGGTGCCAGGAGGGGCGTTAAAATCAGTAAGCCCCCAGCTCTGCGGGACGCGAGCGGGACGCCCGTGGCGAAGCCCGGGCAAAGGCGGGCCCTCTACGGCCCTCCAAGGCCATACAAGGCACGGCCCGGCCACCCCTCTAACGTGAGTAGCTCCTATACTGTCTATTGACTGACTCTTATTAACCTTGTCATTATCCCCTATCTTGGAGTGTGAAACATATGGCGATGTCAGATATAGAGGGACACACTCCTTTAACAGGAACTCCTATTATGGGCCCCCTAGATAAATTCTTCTTCACAACAACTGCCGATCTTGACCGAGATTTGGCTATGGCAGAGCGCCGTATTGCCCGCCGTCAATCAATTGAGTTACTGAAACACACTATTTTAGAACCCACTGCGACAGTGACTTCTGAGGTCCAATCCTTGAATTCTACTCACCTTAATACAGATGCAGATCTGTTTAATACGGACAATCTCCCTCTAATTTTTCAATCTAGTCCATCGGCTTCCCTTCATCCTGAGCAACTTTCCCCCTCAAATAACAATAGTATCATCGATCTCATCGACCTTGTTACTCCAAATTTAGCAAAGATTTCTGAGTTCGTAAATTTAAGCACTACGGCTGTTACCTTAAACATTTCGGAAGTATTATTACCTCCTGATGGTAAACAGTCTACATCTCCTGTGCTTACAAATTCTGTTCCTCATAAAAATCAAGCTAAAAGGAAACAGTCTATTATTAGATCGCCCCCAAAGAAGCGCAGGAAACGAGGCTCGGCTAAAACAGAAACTCCTACATACAAGCAACCACATTCAAAGGATTTACTTAGACAAGAACTCCTTCAAATAGCGGAAGGGGTACCCATTGCTACCAAAAAAACCTTGACTTCAAACGTACCACCATCCATTAAGGATTTTGTGGATGCAATGGAACATCTCCTAAAAGCTCTACTTATTCCAATAGTAGAAAGAGTAAAGAGAATTGGAATACAATTGGAAAATCTAATAGGAGGTTCTACTCACAATATTACAACTAAAAAGGATTTACCAAACACCGTGAACGCAAAAGATGGCGAAAGAAACTCTAACCCGGGAAAAACAACTGTAGAAAATAAAATCACGAAGGAAACAAAAACTCTAATCAAACAAACACCCGTAATTATATCTAAGCCAGTAACTAAGGCCCCAATTGTCCAACATAAACCGACGCAAAATACAATGTCACAATCTGCGCAAATAAACTCCCTTATAAACTCTGCAAAAATGGGAAACGCAAAAAACAACTCAAACATCCACAAGAGTGACTCTAACAATAGAAGACCAACTCGGATAAGAAATGCGGACTTACCCCCCGCAGCCTCACAAAATGTCACTGTGTTAACTGGGGTTCCTCCACTACCAACTACAGGAGTGTATGAAAATCACGCCAGTCTTAAAAACAAGGTGATATACTGGCTCAAAAATAATAGGCCTCTTCCACCCCATCTCAATGGAGATATTATTATGGTGAGAAGAACGAACTGGGTGGGTATACGCCCTAAAGATATAGAAGGTGACGTTATTATTATTACATTCAAAGATCCCAGAGTTACGTCACACATCAGGGATTGGTATTCAGATTTCCATAATGGCCCGATAACACCTAAGTCCCTTTCTTATTTCTACCCTGAAGCTTTAATGCGTCCGAAAACTCACCAGCCTAAGCCCTATTTTGGTAATTTTACCTTCCAAGAGCATAGAAGACCATCTTATTATAACCATCCATCTAGATATGGAATCAGGGAAAATATTTTGCCACCTCAAAGTCCCTATCATAACATAGGTCATCCATGGGATATTAAATATCCCTCGACGCACGGCTATGCTCCTGTGGGATATGGTCAATTGTTTCCACCTCAAATTCCTTCATGGAATTTCCCCTGCTATAACCAATATGAGCCACTCTATGGTCTGGATGACATAGAATGACTTACTCCTAAGAAAGTGGACTATCAACCTAGGGAGACTTTACCTGCCATTTTGTGCAATGATTCTTTGAGAAAGGCCTCTCTGACCAATAGCATCTCAGACACACGAATAGTTAATATGATAGAAAAAGGGGATACACTAAAAAAAACAACGAGACAGATAGCCCGTGAAAGTACTCCAAATATACGGTCTATCAGTGGGGGGAATAGTAAACCTCCTGCCACATTAGAGATGCTCTGCTGGAATCTGGCAGGTATTAATTCAAAAATTATACTACCTACTTGGTTGGAGGTGGTAAATTTATACCCTGTATTGTGTTTTCAAGAAACCTGGGCGTTGCCCCTACACATTTACTGGGCTACCAGACCTTCCATTCATCTGCAATAGCAAGTAACCAGGGTAGACATAGTGGGGGTCTCTGTACGTATATAAGTGTCGCAATAGGTCATAAGATAGTAAAAAAGATATTAAGGACATCTTATCAAATAATTGCCATGGACGTTGGCTCCTCCATGACACTGCTGATAATTAACTTCTATAACAATATGTCCCCAGAGCCATTGGAAAAAGTATTACAAGAGTTACACCGCACAGTGCTCACACTTAAAGAAATACGTGGCGGCGAGTGTGTGATAATCTTTATGGGTGATTTTAACTGTTACATATTCCAAATGCTATGAAGGGCATGTGTGACATCTCCATAGAAATGGATACTAGTATTAAGGATGATACTCCTAACCATCATTTTATACATTCAAACTCAGGGGATTTAATCAATAATTTTTTGGCCTCTTTTAATTTAGAATTTGCTAACAATTTAACCCTCCCACGTAGACCTTTTAAACCCAGCTTTCATGGTAGAGGCATAAATTCGACTATCGATTTTATTCTTTTTTCACAGATGTATGCCCCACTAATATCCTCCTGGAACACTTTGGACCACTTATATGGGGATCATTATCCCCTAGCCTTATCCGTCGTGTTGCCCTCCCTAGTCTCTATGCATAATAATCCTAAAGTCAACTATGAGCAACCAATCGTTTTGGGGGCTCACAATGGATATACCATCAAATGGGACAAAATCAATCCTGCCAGACTGTTGAAGGACTTATTGACGATGAGGTGGGAGGAGATACATATTTGCCTCTCCTTAAATGAACAGCCTCACTACGTCCGAGAAGCCTTCTTGAGAATACAGACCAGTCTCAGAAAATTGCTTACACGACAGTTCAAGACAGGGGCCATCACCCCCAAAGTTTGGTTTGACAAACACTGTTCCATAGCTTTAAAGACATTAAAGAATCTTTTGCATAAAACTCCAAAACCAACTACGGAGATTCGACAAGCCAAACTTATTTATCGTCTGGCTATTAAAAATAGAAAAAAAGTATTGAAGGAGGAAGCATGGCAAAAATTGGTATCAACATCTGAAAATCGAGATCTCTCGGCTTTCTGGAAATTTATAAATACTCCGCTCCCATGGGTAAAGATGCCGGAGAGAAATATGGACCTGGCAATTGATGGTGAGACGTGGGCCGCTTATTTTCAAAACCTATATAGTCAACCTACATCAACGACATTAGAACCAAAGACCTCATCATCCATAGACCTGCTTGATGTAACTTATTCCAATATTGTCTTCAGGTGGGAAGAGGTGGAGATGGCGATAAGGGAGAGCCCAGCTGGTAAGGCACCAGGCCCGGACGCCATCCCAACAGATGTTTTCAAAGCAGAAATATCCTTTTGGGCACCAATACTGACCTCTGCCTTGAACTCCACGACTACTTCAGGCCACTTCCCATCCTGGGATGAGGCTGTAGTGATACCCATCTTCAAAAAGGGTGATAGGCATTCTCCATCTTGCTATAGGCCTATCTCCCTGCTTGATTCCCTAATGAAGATCGCGGGCCGTATTATTCTGAAACGTCTTGAAGCATGGGTAGTCGAGAAAAACATACTTTCAGGAGAGGTACAGTTGAACAAACCCTGAACCTACATCTTATTATATCCAAATACGTTGATACAAAAAACGGTAACCTGTATGTTACTTATGTAGACTTAAGCTCTGCTTTTGACTGTGTAATCCATGAACAACTTTGGGATATACTGGAACTTTTAGGAGTAGATCCATCAATACTCATCTTTATAAAGAATTTGTATAGAAACGCAGGAGCTAGAGTTAGATATGGCCTAAAAGGAGAGTGCTCGCCAAGATTTTCCATAAATAGAGGGGTTAGGCAGGGGTGCATATTGGCCCCAATGCTCTTCTCCCTCTATATAAACGCAATAGGAGATCATCTAAAAAACTTTGAATGTGATTATCCAAAGGTGGCAGGGCACTCAATCCCTATCTTGCTCTATGCCGATGACGCGGCTATACTTTCACAAACTAGAGTGGGGCTACAAAGGGCAGTCACGGCATTCAGAGACTTTATGTACAATAAAGGCCTAAGAGTCAATATTGGGAAAACTTACTCAATGGTCTGCAACAAAAAGATAAATAAAAGATCATGCCCCATTTATATTGAGGAGCAAAGACTAGAGACAGTGGACAATTTCACGTATTTGGGCATTTCTGTAAATCGACATGCCTCCTGGAAGTCGGCAGTTAAAATGAGGAAACTTGCCCTTGTTAGAGCTGTTGGTGGGCTCAGAGACTTTGCCGGAAGAATAGGTGGGAGGCCTGTTAAACAGCTAATTGTTCTTTATAAAACAAAATGTATTTCAACAGCTATCTATGGGGCCGGCCTATGGGGCATTGAAAAAAATATTGCCTCTATTCAAATAGAGGAAAATAATTTCCTACGGTATTTATTGGCAACACCCAAATCTACTTCCGTATACATGATGCACATTGAGTTAGACTTACCATTTATTTCAGACTTAATTAAAGTGGAGCCTCCACTTTTGTGGCATAAAATTTGGACCACTATTGAAACAGATCTGAATCGCGAAGTGATATTGGACATTCTTAAACAGGAGGGGGCAAGACACACGAAATGGCTGGCCTACATTAAAAACTTTTTTGTGGAAATTGGTCACCCAGAGTACTTTTCTGATCCTTTGACCTTGGACCTTATTTCAAGAAAAAACTTGAGAAAAACTCTGGAGATTAAAAGATGGAATCATCAAAAATTAAATACAACACTCCAGGCGTACCAAAGGGTGACGCAGCACAAGGGGCTTCAAGCATACCGGTCTACTGACTTCTCTTGTTATGCTAGAATGCTGCTTGCCAGATTTAGACTGGGGTCATTTTTCCGTCTTATAACTTTTCCAGTAGGAAATGACTGGTCCCGAAATCTGAGTCCTTGTCCATGCGATGATACTTCTGTGCAATCAAATATCCATACCATCTTATTTTGTACTTATTATGCGATTCTCAGGAAAACATTATTGAAACCCCTACTAAAGAGATGGGGCCTGAGGTCTTGTAAGGACGCCTATGAGCGACTACAGATGTTAGAGGATAGAGAAGTTATTTGTATCATGGAACAGTATTTGAAGTTGTTGATTAAATTTAGGAAAACTCTGCAAGGCCCTATATAAACAAGCTGTTTTTTAGATTCTTTTATAATAACGCTTAATCATGATAAGACTGGTTCCCCTGATCTTTCTTTTTAATTGGTAATATTTTTTCCGATATACTTTTCCATTTTTATCTATTTTAACGAATTGATCAAATGAATTGTTTTATATTTTCTTCTGCTATGTATGCTTGTATGATATTCTTTGAAATATCGAATAAAGCTTATTTGATTTGATTTGATTTACTTCTAGGGGTTTCCATCAAAGTTTATTCATTAGTCTGTGGTTAGTGTAATTCACATTTTTCTTCCATCCACTCCAGCATCCATTAAGGGGCAATGTATCAGCCTACTTCAGCCATTAGCTGACTTTACTACAAGTTACAGTGCAGCCCTTTCACACTGGTTCAGTATCCAATGGGGTAACCCAGTATCCCTATGAACCTGGGCAGCAAGATAATGTTATAAACAATAGGTTCATTCGGGTGCAAAAATATTTCTTTTCAATTTCATAAACATATGAAGTATTCAACAATTTCTTTTACTCAAGAACAGTTCTAGAGAAAATGAGAATCCAAAACCATCTACGTATTCATGCAATATTTTATAAATCGTATTCATTCATAGATATTCGAAATGCATATCTTTCGACATAAAAAAGGCTGAACAAAAGTGAACAATTGGTGCTCTTCGTGAAATAAAGTGCTTTGTGCTCACGGCGCAAGTGAAATATACAGTATATACAGACAATATGTACAAGGGGATGTGCAAGAAGATCCAGAGTGGCCTGTGTTATTTCTACTGTAAACTGCAAATGTCAGTATTCAATACAGAGTCTTCAAAGAGTAGGTCCACAAAATCTATTCGTCGACGTTTCGACCCTCAGAAAGCACACTTGGGGTGTCTAGACGGTTCTTCATCAGGACTTTTTTATGTGGAAAGATATGCATTTCGAATATCTATGAATGAATATGATTTATAAAATATTGCATGAATACGTAGATGGTTTTGGATTCTCATTTTGATTGTAGCGAGAGTATGTGTAAAATGCAAACCACCGACAGGCGTAAGTGCATAAATGGTTGTAAGTACCATGGGGTGTTACCCCAAACCCTGTCCCTTGATGCTTGTTTCCGGTACAGGAAAAACCTGGCTTGGCAGTTCGGCCTGGACTGTTCCCATGAAGCTCAGGGTTAAGAATGATTTGCAAATGGCTGGGTCTGAACTGGGGTGGTGAAGTGAGCTAAAGAACGATGATGGATTCAACCCAGATCTGTGACTGGGGGTGAGTGTCTGAAAAGTTTCAGCGCTCCGTCTACCATCTCCTTTTGTTTGCCCTAAGTTGCCAGGGTATGCCCAGACATGGGTCCCTTGCTCACTTTGCCACTGGATTCAAGCTAGTCCGGCTGAAGAGGGTTGTTACCCAGAAAGTGGTCCCAGGCTGCTTGTTTCCGGTCCAGGGAAGACCTGGCTTGGCAGTTCGGGCTGGACTGTTCCCATGAAGCACAGGGTCAAGACTGATTTGCATTTGGCTGGGTCTAAACTGGGGTGGCGAAGTGAGCTAAAGAACAATGATGGATTCAACCCAGATCTGTGACTATGGGCGAGTTTTGAAAAGTTTCAGTGCTCCGTCTGTCACCTTCTTGTGTTTGTGCTGCGTAAGTACCAATTGCACAATAGTTTGCAGTTATGCTCGGGGTCTAAACTACATGTTAGTCTGAAACATATTTATTTTGGAATCAACCTATTAGAAATGCCAGGGTGGCCAAGCAGCATGGCCGACAGGACGTGAGCTCCGCCAGCTCCCGTCCCGAGGACCCAGTTATCCTTCAAATAGATCCTGCCTGGGCTGTTTTTCCCTGGATTTACGAATCTGAAGTTTCCCTCATACTAGGGGGACCCCCGCGCTGGAGGGGCGGCTAGTGGAATCCTCGCAAACTGCACCGGAGATCCTGCGGGCGCTCTGGGGGCTCCGGAGTGATCTACGTGAGACCGAGGTCTGGGCCTACACCTGAGCGTCGCAGCAGAGGCGGCCCCTTCATACGCGGCTTCCAGCTAGCCCAGAGTCGGGCCCAGCCTCGGCGGAGCTTGCTCTCGTCTGGGGCTGCGTCTGGCGAGCGTTGGTGTGCGGCTGGGTGTCATCGGGCGGCCTCGGCAGTTTAGAGGGCCTTGCTCCTGTGAAGAGGAATTGCGGCGCCCACCCCTCTCCCTGACGCTATATTGGAGCGGAGCCTCCCGCTGGGAGAGCGCCCCTGCGGTGAGCTTCCATCTACTCTCTGGGGCCCTGGGGGCTGACGAGCGGCCTGAGACAGACCGAGGTCCCGGACATCGGGGGACGCGCGCGATTGGGTCGGCGCCCCTCCCCCACTGAGCCGCCATCTTGCCCTGACGCTGTGGCGCTTGTCTCCCTGCGCCGCGGCAGCGCACCAGCTGGAGGCCCGCTGGTCCGCACCGCACTGTCATCGGGCGTTCCCTATGGAAGGGCGCCCCTGAAGTCTTAGGAGTCGTGCTGCTGCTTCTTGGAGGTGAGTGACAACGTTCCTGGCGCCCCACTCGGCGCGAGGGCCTTGCCACCTGTATCGGCCGGATTGCCTGAGCTCCCACCGCCTGACCCAGCGGGTGGGTTGTATGCCGCTGAACGCTCCTTCGCTGGGCGCTAGCTGGAGTGCTGGACTCCTGCGTCTGCAGTCATGGCTATACTAAGAGAAGTGGACTGCCCCTCCGCCCTTGCTTGACCCTACTGACCCTCTGATTTGGCTAGACGCCTCCCAGGCTGCAGTTGCCTGAAGCTACCTAGAGCAAAGTCATATCACCTGCCATTCCCATCTTCAGTTTACAAAAGGGGGTGGTGATGAACAGAGTGTCTGAATTGAGCAGACCACTCTTACCCAGTCCAAAGATCAGGGCTTGATCCATCACCGTTATTTATCTCACTGCCCCATCCCAGCTCAGAACCTGGCTATATGCAAATCAGTCTGTCCCTGGCCCAGTGCATCATGGGAACAGGGCAGACTAAACTACCAAGCCAATTCTTTACCAGAAAGGAGCCAAGCTACCGGGGACCGGTTTCTGGCATTTCAGCCTCTTCGGCCCGGCTTGCTTGAATCCTGATGGAGCAGTGAGAAAGGGACTCATGTCTGAGTATACCCTGCCACACCTATAGTGGCCAAAATCGATTTACAAAAGGGGGTGGTGATGAACAGAGTGTCTGAATTGAGCAGACCACTCTTACCCAGTCCAAAGATCAGGGCTTGATCCATCACCGTTATTTATCTCACTGCCCCATCCCAGCTCAGAACCTGGCTATATGCAAATCAGTCTGTCCCTGGCCCAGTGCATCATGGGAACAGGGCAGACTAAACTACCAAGCCAATTCTTTACCAGAAAGGAGCCAAGCTACCGGGGACCGGTTTCTGGCATTTCAGCCTCTTCGGCCCGGCTTGCTTGAATCCTGATGGAGCAGTGAGAAAGGGACTCATGTCTGAGTATACCCTGCCACACCTATAGTGGCCAAAATCGATTTACAAAAGGGGGTGGTGATGAACAGAGTGTCTGAATTGAGCAGACCACTCTTACCCAGTCCAAAGATCAGGGCTTGATCCATCACCGTTATTTATCTCACTGCCCCATCCCAGCTCAGAACCTGGCTATATGCAAATCAGTCTGTCCCTGGCCCAGTGCATCATGGGAACAGGGCAGACTAAACTACCAAGCCAATTCTTTACCAGAAAGGAGCCAAGCTACCGGGGACCGGTTTCTGGCATTTCAGCCTCTTCGGCCCGGCTTGCTTGAATCCTGATGGAGCAGTGAGAAAGGGACTCATGTCTGAGTATACCCTGCCACACCTATAGTGGCCAAAATCGATTTACAAAAGGGGGTGGTGATGAACAGAGTGTCTGAATTGAGCAGACCACTCTTACCCAGTCCAAAGATCAGGGCTTGATCCATCACCGTTATTTATCTCACTGCCCCATCCCAGCTCAGAACCTGGCTATATGCAAATCAGTCTGTCCCTGGCCCAGTGCATCATGGGAACAGGGCAGACTAAACTACCAAGCCAATTCTTTACCAGAAAGGAGCCAAGCTACCGGGGACCGGTTTCTGGCTTTCAGCCTCTTCGGCCCGGCTTGCTTGAATCCTGATATTTTTGTCCACCCTAAGCGTGGAAGGGTATTCTCAGATGTGAGACCCTTGCTCATTGCACCATCAGGATTCAAGCAAACCGGGCCGAAGACGGCTGTAATGCCAGAAACCGGTCCCCGGGAGCTTGTTTCCTTCCCAGTGTAAGAATTGGCTTTTGTAGTTTGGTTTGCCCTGTTCCCATCATGCACTGGGACAGGAACAGACTAATTTGCATACAGCCAGGTTCTGAAACTGGGATGGTGCAGTGAGCTAAAAAACGGTGTTGGATCTAGCCCTGATCTCTTGACTGGGTGAGAGCTTTCTGCTTAATTCAGAGACTCTGTCCCTCACCACCCCTTGTTGCAAATATTTTTGTCCACCCTAAGCGTGGAAGGGTATTCTCAGATGTGAGACCCTTGCTCATTGCACCATCAGGATTCAAGCAAACCGGGCCGAAGACGGCTGTAATGCCAGAAACCGGTCCCCGGGAGCTTGTTTCCTTCCCAGTGTAAGAATTGGCTTTTGTAGTTTGGTTTGCCCTGTTCCCATCATGCACTGGGACAGGAACAGACTAATTTGCATACAGCCAGGTTCTGAAACTGGGATGGTGCAGTGAGCTAAAAAACGGTGTTGGATCTAGCCCTGATCTCTTGACTGGGTGAGAGCTTTCTGCTTAATTCAGAGACTCTGTCCCTCACCACCCCTTGTTGTAAATATTTTTGTCCACCCTAAGCGTGGAAGGGTATTCTCAGATGTGAGACCCTTGCTCATTGCACCATCAGGATTCAAGCAAACCGGGCCGAAGACGGCTGTAATGCCAGAAACCGGTCCCCGGGAGCTTGTTTCCTTCCCAGTGTAAGAATTGGCTTTTGTAGTTTGGTTTGCCCTGTTCCCATCATGCACTGGGACAGGAACAGACTAATTTGCATACAGCCAGGTTCTGAAACTGGGATGGTGCAGTGAGCTAAAAAACGGTGTTGGATCTAGCCCTGATCTCTTGACTGGGTGAGAGCTTTCTGCTTAATTCAGAGACTCTGTCCCTCACCACCCCTTGTTGTAAATATTTTTGTCCACCCTAAGCGTGGAAGGGTATTCTCAGATGTGAGACCCTTGCTCATTGCACCATCAGGATTCAAGCAAACCGGGCCGAAGACGGCTGTAATGCCAGAAACCGGTCCCCGGGAGCTTGTTTCCTTCCCAGTGTAAGAATTGGCTTTTGTAGTTTGGTTTGCCCTGTTCCCATCATGCACTGGGACAGGAACAGACTAATTTGCATACAGCCAGGTTCTGAAACTGGGATGGTGCAGTGAGCTAAAAAACGGTGTTGGATCTAGCCCTGATCTCTTGACTGGGTGAGAGCTTTCTGCTTAATTCAGAGACTCTGTCCCTCACCACCCCTTGTTGTAAATATTTTTGTCCACCCTAAGCGTGGAAGGGTATTCTCAGATGTGAGACCCTTGCTCATTGCACCATCAGGATTCAAGCAAACCGGGCCGAAGACGGCTGTAATGCCAGAAACCGGTCCCCGGGAGCTTGTTTCCTTCCCAGTGTAAGAATTGGCTTTTGTAGTTTGGTTTGCCCTGTTCCCATCATGCACTGGGACAGGAACAGACTAATTTGCATACAGCCAGGTTCTGAAACTGGGATGGTGCAGTGAGCTAAAAAACGGTGTTGGATCTAGCCCTGATCTCTTGACTGGGTGAGAGCTTTCTGCTTAATTCAGAGACTCTGTCCCTCACCACCCCTTGTTGTAAATATTTTTGTCCACCCTAAGCGTGGAAGGGTATTCTCAGATGTGAGACCCTTGCTCATTGCACCATCAGGATTCAAGCAAACCGGGCCGAAGACGGCTGTAATGCCAGAAACCGGTCCCCGGGAGCTTGTTTCCTTCCCAGTGTAAGAATTGGCTTTTGTAGTTTGGTTTGCCCTGTTCCCATCATGCACTGGGACAGGAACAGACTAATTTGCATACAGCCAGGTTCTGAAACTGGGATGGTGCAGTGAGCTAAAAAACGGTGTTGGATCTAGCCCTGATCTCTTGACTGGGTGAGAGCTTTCTGCTTAATTCAGAGACTCTGTCCCTCACCACCCCTTGTTGTAAATATTTTTGTCCACCCTAAGCGTGGAAGGGTATTCTCAGATGTGAGACCCTTGCTCATTGCACCATCAGGATTCAAGCAAACCGGGCCGAAGACGGCTGTAATGCCAGAAACCGGTCCCCGGGAGCTTGTTTCCTTCCCAGTGTAAGAATTGGCTTTTGTAGTTTGGTTTGCCCTGTTCCCATCATGCACTGGGACAGGAACAGACTAATTTGCATACAGCCAGGTTCTGAAACTGGGATGGTGCAGTGAGCTAAAAAACGGTGTTGGATCTAGCCCTGATCTCTTGACTGGGTGAGAGCTTTCTGCTTAATTCAGAGACTCTGTCCCTCACCACCCCTTGTTGTAAATATTTTTGTCCACCCTAAGCGTGGAAGGGTATTCTCAGATGTGAGACCCTTGCTCATTGCACCATCAGGATTCAAGCAAACCGGGCCGAAGACGGCTGTAATGCCAGAAACCGGTCCCCGGGAGCTTGTTTCCTTCCCAGTGTAAGAATTGGCTTTTGTAGTTTGGTTTGCCCTGTTCCCATCATGCACTGGGACAGGAACAGACTAATTTGCATACAGCCAGGTTCTGAAACTGGGATGGTGCAGTGAGCTAAAAAACGGTGTTGGATCTAGCCCTGATCTCTTGACTGGGTGAGAGCTTTCTGCTTAATTCAGAGACTCTGTCCCTCACCACCCCTTGTTGTAAATATTTTTGTCCACCCTAAGCGTGGAAGGGTATTCTCAGATGTGAGACCCTTGCTCATTGCACCATCAGGATTCAAGCAAACCGGGCCGAAGACGGCTGTAATGCCAGAAACCGGTCCCCGGGAGCTTGTTTCCTTCCCAGTGTAAGAATTGGCTTTTGTAGTTTGGTTTGCCCTGTTCCCATCATGCACTGGGACAGGAACAGACTAATTTGCATACAGCCAGGTTCTGAAACTGGGATGGTGCAGTGAGCTAAAAAACGGTGTTGGATCTAGCCCTGATCTCTTGACTGGGTGAGAGCTTTCTGCTTAATTCAGAGACTCTGTCCCTCACCACCCCTTGTTGTAAATATTTTTGTCCACCCTAAGCGTGGAAGGGTATTCTCAGATGTGAGACCCTTGCTCATTGCACCATCAGGATTCAAGCAAACCGGGCCGAAGACGGCTGTAATGCCAGAAACCGGTCCCCGGGAGCTTGTTTCCTTCCCAGTGTAAGAATTGGCTTTTGTAGTTTGGTTTGCCCTGTTCCCATCATGCACTGGGACAGGAACAGACTAATTTGCATACAGCCAGGTTCTGAAACTGGGATGGTGCAGTGAGCTAAAAAACGGTGTTGGATCTAGCCCTGATCTCTTGACTGGGTGAGAGCTTTCTGCTTAATTCAGAGACTCTGTCCCTCACCACCCCTTGTTGTAAATATTTTTGTCCACCCTAAGCGTGGAAGGGTATTCTCAGATGTGAGACCCTTGCTCATTGCACCATCAGGATTCAAGCAAACCGGGCCGAAGACGGCTGTAATGCCAGAAACCGGTCCCCGGGAGCTTGTTTCCTTCCCAGTGTAAGAATTGGCTTTTGTAGTTTGGTTTGCCCTGTTCCCATCATGCACTGGGACAGGAACAGACTAATTTGCATACAGCCAGGTTCTGAAACTGGGATGGTGCAGTGAGCTAAAAAACGGTGTTGGATCTAGCCCTGATCTCTTGACTGGGTGAGAGCTTTCTGCTTAATTCAGAGACTCTGTCCCTCACCACCCCTTGTTGTAAATATTTTTGTCCACCCTAAGCGTGGAAGGGTATTCTCAGATGTGAGACCCTTGCTCATTGCACCATCAGGATTCAAGCAAACCGGGCCGAAGACGGCTGTAATGCCAGAAACCGGTCCCCGGGAGCTTGTTTCCTTCCCAGTGTAAGAATTGGCTTTTGTAGTTTGGTTTGCCCTGTTCCCATCATGCACTGGGACAGGAACAGACTAATTTGCATACAGCCAGGTTCTGAAACTGGGATGGTGCAGTGAGCTAAAAAACGGTGTTGGATCTAGCCCTGATCTCTTGACTGGGTGAGAGCTTTCTGCTTAATTCAGAGACTCTGTCCCTCACCACCCCTTGTTGTAAATATTTTTGTCCACCCTAAGCGTGGAAGGGTATTCTCAGATGTGAGACCCTTGCTCATTGCACCATCAGGATTCAAGCAAACCGGGCCGAAGACGGCTGTAATGCCAGAAACCGGTCCCCGGGAGCTTGTTTCCTTCCCAGTGTAAGAATTGGCTTTTGTAGTTTGGTTTGCCCTGTTCCCATCATGCACTGGGACAGGAACAGACTAATTTGCATACAGCCAGGTTCTGAAACTGGGATGGTGCAGTGAGCTAAAAAACGGTGTTGGATCTAGCCCTGATCTCTTGACTGGGTGAGAGCTTTCTGCTTAATTCAGAGACTCTGTCCCTCACCACCCCTTGTTGTAAATATTCCCATCTTCAGGGCGTCCTTGCACCGAATACCTGGCCAGTGGTGACTGGGGGGAACCCTCTGCGACGCATGAGCAGGTGCGTGACTTACTCTTCCTGATGGCGGCCCGCAAGGATAGAACCTTGAGGTCTTCCCAGCCTAAAACCATTGTACAGTATACTACTCCGCGCCTGCCCTAACAGAGGATTACGCGGCAGACGGGTCCGGAAGATGGTGGGGATGGTCCAGCAGAGCCGTCCCGAGCAGAGATCTTAAAGGCTATACAAGGATCCCATTCTGCCCTGGAGAGGCAGATAGAGACGGTATCAATAGATGTCAATCTGCTACGAACAGATCTCCGAAAGGTGGCGGACAAAGTCTCGGACGCTGAGGGTAATATCACTCAATTGCAGGGGGAGGTGGCCTCCTTGCAGAAGTCGGTCGCACACCTTACGGCCACTACGCGAGCGCTGGAGAGAAGGGCTGAGGACGCGGAAGGTAGGGTCCGTCGAAGCAACATCAGGGTCCTGGGAGTACCGGAACGGCTGGAGGCGGGAAATGCTGAGCGCTTCCTAGAGACCTGGATCCGCACCCAGCTGTGTCCGAATGGCCTGTCCAATGTTTTTGTCATCGAACGGGCGCATAGGGCCCTGGTCCCCCCTCCGCGCCCAGGTGAACCCCCTAGAGCTCTAATTGCAAAGGTCCTGAAATATAAAGATCGCAACTGTATCTTGAAGGCTGCAAGGGAAGTGGAGTCTCTCACAATAGAGAATAGCCGAGTGTCCATTTATCCTGATTATACCCAACAAGTACAGGAGCAGCGGAAATCCTACGTGGGAGTCAAGCAAAAACTCCGGGAAATGAAGATCCAATACATGCTCTTATACCCGGCCAAGCTCAAGGTGCTCTCACAGGGCCGTGCGCACTTCTTTGAATCCCCGGCGGAGGTGTGGGAGTGGCTGGAGATAAGGGGGGACGATCTGCCCCCCGGTGAACGCGGTGGTCCCCGTGAGTCGTGGGGGACCCGTCCCCAGCGATGAAGACGGGGTAGAGGGAGGCGCCGAACTGGATCGCAGGGTTCCGTGGAGCCTCGAGTTACAGTAGGAGCTGATGGTGCTCTCCGCATGGGATCGTCATCGATGGGGGCTGCCCCGGAGTCCCCCGGGGCATCCGCCCCTGGGGAGGTTTTGGTCCGGAATACCCTGCAAGACACTATGCCGGATACGGACTCTACGGCTCCGGTGATCCCGGAAACTGGCCTCTCCGAGCCACAGCTGGAGTAGGCTCCAGCTTGAGGCACTGTCTTGTTAATGGTTTGATGTCCTCCGCTTTGGGGGCCCTCTGTTAGATTATTGCTAGCCCACTGATATCCCTAACTTGTACTAGGAGTCCTTGGATGGCTGGATGGAACGGAGGACTTGCATGCCATTGAACAGAGGTATGAAGAGTGGGGTCCACATTTCCTGGACGGATGACCGACCAGACCTGAGACTGATACCAGCAGACATGCCTAATGACTGTCCTGGAAAGCTGGGTCCCTTGGGGAGCTGGGAGGGGAGGGTGAGTGGAACTGGTTTGGTTGTGTTAGTGTGTGTTGAGTGGGTTGAATGGGGTGGCTGTGTACGTCCTGGCACTGGCAGGGGAAGGGCGGGGTGGGGTGGCATTTTTGGTTGTTGCTGTCCTCTTGCTCGTGGGTGGGGGTGGGGGGAGTGTTTCTGAAGGGGTTCTGAGTTTGAGGGTTTTTGGAGGGTGGGGTGGGGTAAGTGCGGAAAATGTTATTGGCATTAAATGTATTGTGATTCGGGTTTCTATGTGGCTGGCTGGGTGGGCTGGTCCTTCCGGTCTAGCTGGTTTTTGGGCCCGGAGGTGGCAGGTCGCAATGTATACATGCTATGGCCCGGTTGGGCGCAATCATCGACCATGGGTTTTAAATTTTTAACTTGGAACGTGCGCAGTTTGGGTACTTGCACCAAGAGACACAGGGTTCTTTCCTTCCTTATGCAACATGGGGTCTCTGTCGCGTGCCTTCAGGAGACCCATTTAGATGAGGAGGGAGCTCAGCGGCTGTCCAAGAAATGGAGAGGCCAGATGTTCCACTCCTCCTTCTCCACGTATGCTAGGGGGGTCCTTATCTGGGTGGCACCTGGGATTCCCTGTGCTGTTCAATATGTTGAAGCAGACGTTGAAGGCAGGTACCTGCTGTTGCAGATCAGGCTGGATGACAGGGAATTCTTACTCTTGAACTCCTATGCACCAAATATTGATGACCCGAACTTTTTCTCCCGCCTTCAGGATCTCGTTGTTTCGGACCTGGATGCTCCTTTCCTCTGGTCTGGGGATTTCAATTGCGTATTAAACCCTGATATGGACCGACATCCCCCTCGCTCTGGCACGAAGCCGCGTATGACGGCGCGCCTTCAGGAAGTCATGCATAACTTAGGTGCTGTGGATGTGTGGCGTACCTGCCACCCCACTCAGAGGCTATATACTTGTTATACCCCGACGCACGGAACCCATAGTAGATTGGACAGCGTCCTTGCGGCCAATCTCGCTCCGTCTCTTACTTTGACGGGTACACACCAGGCCCGATATCTGTCGGATCATACCCCGGTGACATGCATGGCACAGTGGGCTGATCAGGCTACCCGTCCCCGTACCTGGCGGATGCCGATGGACATCCTCCAGGACCAGGTGGGGAGGGACCATGTGGCGACTGCCCTATCGGATTACGTAGATTTGAACTGGGGGAGTGGTGATTTATCCTACTCCACCAGATGGGAGGCCCTGAAGGCGGTGGTACGCAGAGCCTGTATGGGCCTCACAAATGGGGTCCGGAAACAGCTACTATCTGACTTACAGGATGCAGAGGACGTGCTCCGGCACTGTCAGACTCAACCAGATCCTGGCACTTCGGATCAGGAGGCGGAGAAGGCGGCTCAGGTGTCTGTGCAGGACATTTTCACCCGCCTCGATAAATACACTTTGGGTCAGTACAGACAGCGTCTTCACCGCGAGGGTGACAAATCTGGCCGATTACTGGCCTGGATCCTTCGACGGGAGTTCGCACCTGAGAGGATAGTTGCCCTACAGGCCCCAAATGGTAACATGGTGCACTCGGAGTCTGCTATTCTTGAGGTCCTCTGATCCCATCTGCAGACTGTATATGCAGCTGACCCCTCGATCACGGAGGCTTCCTATCGGCCCTATCTTCAGGACTTGGGTCTCCAGACCCTCTCGAGGGAAGCGGCAGAGGAACTAGATGCGGGGTTGACGCTCCGGGAGATCGGCGCTGCGTTAGCTGCCCTGCCACGGGCTAAGACCCCAGGCGGGGACGGTTTCCTGCCTGAATTTTACCACACGTTCGGGGATGTCCTGGCCCCCCTCTTGTTGCAGGTTTATAATGAAGCCCTGGAGTCTGGCGTTCATCCGCCTACTATGAACCAGGGAGAGGTCTGCATGATCTTGAAACCGGGTAGGGACGGTTGTGACCCCGCAGCGTTCCGGCCTATCACCCTGATTAATACGGACGCAAAGATCCTCACTAAACTATTGGCCACTCGCCTAGGACCGCATATGGCCCACTTGATCCAATCGGACCAATGTGGGTTTATGCAGCGATGAACTTGCGGCGCCTGAATCATATCCTCCACGAGGTACGTGGGAGAGAGGGTTCTCATGTACTGGTGTCAATCGACCTGGCTAAGGCTTATGACACGCTTGACTGGGGGTGTCTACTGGAGATGCTCCAGAGGACGGGGTTCGGGCCGGTGTTCTGTAATTGGATCCCAGTGCTCTATGGGGCACCCCGAGCGAGAGTTCGGCTTGGGTCGGCCCGCTCTGAGGAATGGTCCCTGGGGAGGGGCACTCGTCAGGGATGCCCTCTTTCCCCGCTCCTGTTTGCTCTGGTAATAGAACCCTTGGCGGTTTCTGTTCGCGCCGAGTTGGAACAGTGGGGCATCAGGGTGGGCGATACCGTAAACGTGATCTCCCTCTATGCCGACAATGCTTTATTCTATTTGACGTCCCCCAGCGACTCGCTTCCCGCATTGATGCAGATTTTGGACTGCTTTGGCGCAGCCTCTGGATTGCGCGTCAACCTTAGTAAATCTTTGATTTTCCCGCTGGCGGACTGTGCTGCCGACCCGGGCGTGGATCCCCGTGTCTGGGGCTGAGATGGGAACATGAGGCGTTCCGCTATCTCGGCATTCAGTTGGCCTCGACCGACGAGCACCTGCTGGCTCGCAACGCCGACCGAGTACTCCGGACTCTTCACCACTCAGTGTCCTTCTGGAACACGCTTCCTCCCTCCCTTATGGGACGATTGGCGGTCGCCAAGATGGTGATGCTCCCCAGGATGTTGTATATTTTGCAAAATACCCTGTACCCGCTTCCTTCTCGAATATTTCGCACGCTCGATTCGCTCCTCACATCTCTGCTCTGGGCAGGCGGGCATAGCAGAGTTGCTCTGCGCACGGTGGTCCGGAGTTGGGAGGAGGGAGGCCTGGAGGCCCCGAGGTTTGACCTCTATTATTACGCGGCACAGCTCCTCCCAGCTGCACGGTGGTTCGCTGATGAGGATAACTGGGAGTTGCAACTACTGATGGGCAGAGCAAACGAGAAGGCTCTGAGAGAGGCTTTGATGCAGGGAAGGGGAGCAGACGAGGCCTTGCCCTATGTAGTACGACACACAGCGGAAATTTGGCAGCGATTTGTCGAGAAGGTATTGAGACGGGCCCCCTTTCATAGGGAGCTGCCGGTGTGGATTTTAGCCCCGGTGCTCCGAATGGAGGAAAATGTTTCCTACCGGGAATGGCGGAACGGCGGATGTGAGACCTTGGCGGACCTCTACCCGGATGACTCCTTTGTGTCCTTTGAACGCGCCACGGAGTCCTTTGAATTGGGCAGGGGGTAGTACCTGCACTACAGAGGGCTCCAGGAAATAGCTAGAACAACGTGGCCTCAGTTCCCGGAGGCTCCTCCGCTGACTCACACCCTCGACATCCTCTTATCGTGTGGTAGAGGAAGGAGGCTGGTCTCCCTGTTGTACTGGGCCATGCGACGGGATTCGACCCCACCGATCGCGCCGCCTGGGCGGCCTGGGAGGCAGACTTGGGGATGGCTTTGGAGCCGGGACAACACAAGCGGATTGGGCTCCTGACCCGGAAAGTCTTGTGTAATGCACGGTTCAAGCTGATACACTTTAACTTTGTCCACAGTACCTATATGACCCCGGTGTCTCTGAATCGCATTTCTGCAGATAGGCGACACAACTGCCCTAGGTGTGGGGCGGAGAGGGCAGGATTCTTCCCTCTAGCCTGGGAGTGCCCGCAGGTCGGTACCTTTTGGAGGGAGGTGGTGGACCATATTGGTCGTGCTACAAAACTCAGGATCACTCTGGATCCGCTGCATTGTCTCTTGGCCCTGGTACCCAAGCCCAAAAAGAGGAACCTGTCCTACAAGTTTTTACAATTGTTACAGGTGCTGGCAAGGCGGCGTGTGGCTATAACTTGGATGGGGCAGAGGGCTCCTGAGATATCCCTCTGGCTGAGGGATGCTAGAGAGTGGTCCCTGGCTGAGGAGACGCATATGCAGCGCACTCGCCGTGATGGGAAACTTCAGGATGACCTGCTCCCCTGGAGGTCGATGTGTCTAAAGGGGTTGACGGATGATGATTCGGATGCCACCAGTGCCGAGTTGTTCACCCCTGGGGGGTCTGGTTCCGAGAGTGACGGGGAGGGGGACGGGTTGGAGGGCCCTGGTCCGGGGTAGTGCCCTGCTAGACGCACGCCAATGTTCCCTGTTGTATATAGCTGTGATTTACTTTTATTCTCAAGGTCTACTTCTAGATGTGATGTCTGCACTTTTTCGGGCCTCACATGTATAGCCTGACTTCTTCACGCACTTTATCACTGATGCCACGCACGGGGGGTTTGTTCCTTGTTCTATGTTAAAACTGTGTTTTATTGAAAAGTGTAGCTATCCAGAGGGATAGGAGTGGGATTGCATGAAGGACATGGGAGAGAGTGTATGTATATAAAAATCAGCGGATACGATGTATACATATTATTCATGTACGGCTATGATTACTTGAGACATGCTCTGAACCTACGCTGCCCAACCTCCGGGATGTGGGCCCATATGGCTGTGTTCTACCCTGAACATTGCATGTAGATAATCTTTGCCCTCGATCGGCCTGAGAGGCTATGAGGACCTGTGCCTTCTATGTTTTCACAATAAAAATATTTTTCAAAAGAAATGCCAGACATTCTCGCTAAGTATTCAGATAATAAACAATTAGAAATGCCTTTATTGATTGTTCACAACTATTCTTTTTTTAAATAATTTTTTACTCTCATTACTGCCTATTAGGTGCACAGATGTTTGTTTACAAACTCAGCTTCGGACTGCCCTTCTTTCTCAATGAAATGTGTTTTGACTGGGTGAGAATGTTAGAAGGAGTGGCTTGACAATATGGTTGCCTCTGCTAGTCGCCCGCATCTGAATTCTCCTAAAGAACCCCTTCTCAGGAAGTAGGAGAAATAAACAACATAGGTAACTGTGACAAAGTCGACCTGTCATCAGAGAAACCTATGGACCAAGACAACTGGTGGAGCGCTATACCTCCCTCTCCACGTCTTCTTTTTTCCCCCGACAGGATGCCTGGACCACAGATCCCAGAAATCCCTCTGGCCTGGAAGATACACTCGACAGCGGCGATTCAGACTGGGGAATCGGGAGGAACGTGACTCCGCCCCTTGACGTGTCTTCCAAGGGAGCCATAAAGAAGAAGGATATCTGGAGGAACCCGTGGCAGTACACCGGAGAGGAAGACGACTCAGGAGGAGAAAAGACTTTGCTGTACAGAGGGATCGGTGCCGAGAGGAATGAGGGCCGGAAGGCCGTGTCACCAGTGGGACACCGGCAGAGCCAGGAGGCCAACGACCCCACGAACCGCCCAGCCATGCGCCTAGAGGTGCGTGGCTCCTACAGGTATGCAACCGAATCGCGGGCTGGGTCGGGAGGCGGGATAGCATACCCCCGTAGCAGCATTTTGTTAAAGCCTTTTGTTTTTTTTACTTTTGGGCGTCACGTTTAGAGCACTACACACCCGGTCCTTCTTTTTTTCTTTTCAGTTTGACTTGTTGTGTGCACGAGTGCTCGGGTGTTCCCTCACTACCCTCCCTGTCACTAGGACAAATAATAGAAACAACGCCTGACCCCTGCTCTTCTTTCTTTTGTTTATGTACCCCGGCATATGGACAAAGAATACCCTGAGACCCACCACAAGACAAGGAGGGAGCGTGTACACCGAGAGTCCGGGAGAGAAGGGGGGCTTGGGGGAGGGAGCCGACCGCCGGGAGGTCTCCTCCCCCGGGCGGTTTGGGAGGGCTGCGAGGGGTTCTTTCTAGAAGTTGCCAGAATGTTCTAGTTTTGGGCTGGTCTAGTAGGACCAGCCAGCCCAAGTATAAATTTTCCATTTCCCGCCTACCCGCCACCATTTTAGGTTTGGTGACCTGGTGGCTAGGAGGGCTTATAGCTTTTTG
Source organism: Lissotriton vulgaris (assembly GCF_964263255.1). Classification (NCBI taxonomy): domain Eukaryota; kingdom Metazoa; phylum Chordata; class Amphibia; order Caudata; family Salamandridae; genus Lissotriton; species Lissotriton vulgaris. The sequence goes on from NC_141698.1 coordinate 668,252,955, forward strand.
TGAGAGAGTGTCTTGTGTGTATGTGAGACTCTTTTTCAGTTCTTAGTGGTTGTGATTATTGCTTAGAGCTTAGATACAATGGAAGATGCACGAGTCATTGAGGCAATGCGTCTGTTGGCGGATGCCGGCCATTTGGATTTGCTCGCAGGAGGTGGGCAGGCTAGGCCCCAACGCCAGGCTTCAGCTGGTGTGGTGGCCGCGGTGATAGCATGTTCGTCGCCGAAGAAGAGACGCTCGAGTCAGGTAAGCGAGAGGGGCCGTTTCCGGTCTAGGAAGCCGGCCTCTCAAAGGATGGTTCGAGGGGAGCCCGGTACGGCGGAGGCTCCAGAAACCCAAGGGGCTTTGAGTGTGGGGGGGGTGAGTCTTCCCTAGCTCCGGCTCCTCAGTTGGGAGTTGTTTCTGGGGCGGGGGGATTTCCGGTTATGGTGAGTCAGGTGCAGGTGTCAGGGAAGAGGGGTAGGGGTGGTCGGGGCGGAAGCAAAAAACGCTCGGCTTCGGACCCGCTGGTTGAGCGGCAGGGGCAGTCTTCGGATGGGGCCCCTGTGCGCGGTGGGCGTAGGGGATCGGTTCAATTTGTGTTACAAGATACGGAGCGGGAGCAGGTGGATCATGGTGCCCAGGACGCCATGTTGGTCGTTGATGAGACTCAGTTTGTGCCTGAGGCTGCTCAGCGGAGGCTGTTAACCCCTTCAAGACAGCTTTCTTACGATGTTCGATCGGGGGAGGGTCGTGATGTTAATGTGGTCAGGCCTCGGGCTGGTTTGTCTTCTGGTTTCCTTCCGATGGGTGGTCAGGAGGTTGTTGGTCGGGATGCTGATGCGGGTGTGGGTGATGTTGGGGGTAATGTAGGGAGCCCGTTACTGTTTTCTACGCCGGGCTCGTCGGCGGGTGAAGTGGTATCTGTGGGAGGTGGCTCTAGAGGCGAGGGCGAATGGGCCCAAATGGGCGAAGGAGGTTCGTTTTGTGGCGCGAATTCGGCTTTTGAAGATCCGCACTCGGGGAGTTTTGGTGGTGGTGTTTCTTTGGGACATGATGATGGTGGATCTTTTCACGCTGGTTTGCAGGTTCGTCAGCCAGCTTTTGGTTTGGGTTCTGCGGCATTTGGCGCTTCAGTTATGGGTTCGGGAAGGTTCCATGCTCCCGGGGCATTGAGTGCGGGGGGTTTAGGCTTCCAGGGCACGTTGTTGGGTCCGGATAAGGGCTTCGGCCAGGTGAGCGGCGGGCCAGCGCCAGGGCCCAGGAGTACAGCTCCTCGCTTGTCTGGGGCTTCTGGGGGGGGTCCTTACTTTATGTGTGGTTCCCCTGGGTGGGAGCATTTTGGCGCAGCGGGGCTTGCGCAGCGTAGTTTCCAGACGGAGGTTTCAGGCCAGGAGTCACTAGCGAGGGCCTATCGGCAATCTTCTTCTACGGCATTGGCATGTGATAATTTGGATCACAGTGGAGACGAGGAGGTGGTAGGTGGATCCCCGAGGCGGGAGGTGCCGTTAAGGTCGGATGTACGTGGTCGTTCTTTGGAGCGGGGTCGGAGAATGGATGTTGGTTCAAATTGGAGGGGGAATGTGTCCGGTTGGATTGTGGATGGTAGGAATCCTAGCACACCAGTCCAAACTTTTTCTTTGCAGGAAGAGGTTAGGCGCGGAGTTCCAGACTTGGCAGGGCGCGGTCCAGTCCCATTTCGCCAAGGGGAAGTGAGGAGAGTGCCTAGCGCGGCCCTCTGTGTTCCACCGAGGGATCCCGCCGCGGCCAGCACACGAGGGTCTGGCGTGACCCCGCTGGCCCCAACGAGTAGCAGGTATAGGTGGCAGGCCTTGCCGGCGGCTATGGAGCTGCAGAGTCAACGCGCAGGGAGGTACAGGCGTGTACAGTCTGCTCCCCCTCCTGGAGTTTCAAAATCATTTAAATGCACAGTTGTTGATACCGGGTTGGGTAAGACCCGTGGTGATTTGTTGCATACCAGTGTCGATTCAGTGGTGTTGGACTACGATGAAGAGAGTCCAGAAGAAGGTGAATTGCGGGATCCTGAAGGGGGGGTGCCCTCTCATGCTTCTCGTAGTGTTTTACAGGCTCCAGTGGTCCAGAGTCAAGTGCAAGGGAGAAGAGAGCACGGCCCATCGGGTAGGGCGCCTCGCCGACCGGATGCATTGACCTCGGTGCCACGGGCGGAGCCATCGAGAGTGGTCTCTCTGTTGCCAGGTGAGCAATCAGCCACACAGGCCAAACCTGTTATGGTGTCTGTGGGTACAGGTGGTGAAACCGATGTGGTTATTGGTGATGGCCGTCTGGTCAAAGGACGATACGTAAAAGACACTGCAGTTGGTACCGATGATGTGGTAGAATTAACGAAGAAAGTGGAAAGTGGTGTTATGGCTGGTGCTTCCAGCAATGTTAAAGAGCCAGTGGCCAGTAAGGAGTTAAAAATCAAAAAGTTGCCTTACATGGGGGTTACGAAACCTTTAGGTGCTCATTTGATGTTAAGTACCAAGGAACGTATTTGGAATGGTGAGTATGTAGAACTCCTTAAGCTACTGCACCGGGAAGTCCGGTCTAAGGAAGGGTCTAAGGAAGAGGAGTTTGAGCTGGCTAAACGCCCTAAAGTGCCTTTGAATATTGAAAACTGGACAGCTGCGTTTTTGATTTATTCTAGTGTATATTGCGAGAAGTTCCCTGAGCGCAGCGTGTCCCTTTTTAAATACATGGACGTCATTCGCAAGGCGCAGATCACTGGGGGTGGTTTTGCCTGGTCTCAATATGATGAGGAATTTAGGGCCAGGATGGCTTGGGATCCCGAGGCTAAGTGGGGGGAGCTAGATTTGGATTTATGGCAACATACAATGGGGTCAGCGTCAGGGGGGAAAACCATTTTTACGGCCAGTGGTTTCCCGTTAGTTTACCGGCCCTTTCAGGGATAGCCCACCCGGGGAGGGGTGGGGGCAACTACAACCACACAATCAGGGTCTGGTTTCTGTTGGGAATTTAACAGGGGCTCCTGTACCAGAGAGTATTGTAAATTTAAACATGAATGCTCTGGTTGTGGAAGGAAACACCCGTTGTCCAAATGCTGGGACAACCAGCCATCGGGGAGCCAACAGGGTAAGCAAACAGGTTCAGGTAATGCCAGTACGCCCTCACAGTTTTCAGGGGGAAGGGGAGCCAGAGGTGCTAAGGGTGCTGGGTCCAAGGGCTCGTACACCAGTTAATTTTGAGAGGCTGCGCATTGCTTTACACGGTTACGACGATGAGTCAGCAAAATTGAAACTTTTGGAGGGTTTTCAGTTTGGTTTCCGGCTAGGTTACCTAGGCTCTCGGGAAAGGAGGTGGTCTGCCAATTTAAAATCTGCTTCGGAACATGCCACAGTGGTACAAGACAAACTTAATAAAGAGGTACATGAAGGAAGGATGGCTGGCCCGTTCCATGATTGGCCGATCCTTAATTTGATTGTTTCACCGGTGGGAGTGGTCCCGAAGAAAGAGCCGGGACAGTTTAGACTTATTCAACACTTGTCGTGGCCTGAAGGGTCGTCGGTGAATGATTTCATTGACCCAGAGGCAGTGTCGGTATCTTACTCTTCGGTTGACGTGGCCATGTCACTTGTTGTGACCGCGGGCGCAGCCGCTGAGATGGCCAAGTGTGATATCAAGTCTGCTTTCCGGCTGTTGCCTGTCCACCCGGACGATTGGTGCCTTTTAGGTATACAATTCGCAGGTAAATGGTACGTGGACAAGGCTCTGCCGATGGGCTGCTCCATATCATGTGCTCTGTTTGAGTGTTTTAGTACTTTTCTGCAATGGTATTTTTCCCATCAGTCCGGTCATTCACTGGTAACACACTACCTTGATGACTTTTTCTTTGTCGGATCCCCGGGCTCCGCGGAGTGCCAGAAGGCTCTGGACACATTCCAAGGGCTCATGGAGGATCTGGGAGTTCCTTTGGCTCCCGAAAAAACAATGGGCCCTGCCACTGTTCTTTCATTTTTGGGTATTGAAATAGATTCTGTTCTTATGTCTGCTCGCCTGCCCGAGGACAAAAGGGTCAACATGGTGGAACTGCTGGAGGTAATGTTGGCAAAACGGAAAGTGCTGGTGAAAGAGATTCAAGTGCTTTTGGGCCATTTGAATTTTGCTTGCAGAGTGGTGAGAGCAGGCAGAACTTTTTGTAGAAGACTGCGCAGGGCGTTGGCAGGTCATCACTTGCCCCACCATCGAGTTCGTCTGTCTGCTGGTGTGAAGGAGGATTTGAGAATGTGGAAGTTTTTCTTGAATTCCTTCAATGGTGTCCCCTTGGTCAGAGATGTTGACTTTCAGTGGGATGTGCAAATGTTTTCGGATGCTGCCGGCAGTGATGGTTTTGGGCTCTTTTGGAATGGCAAATGGTGTGCGGAACGTTGGCCTGATGAATGGTTGAATGGTGGTCGCAGCATCACTTTTTTGGAATTGTTCCCTCTATTGGTCGCTTTGACCCTGTGGGGGGAGGAATTGGCACACAAGAAGGTGCTGTTTCGTGTGGATAACATGGCTGTTGTAGAGATAGTGAACCGACAGTCTGCCAGGGACGAACAAGTGTTAAAACTTATGAGAGTTTTCGTTCTGGGTTGTTTGAAACACGACATTCATTTTCATGCCTTACACATTCCTGGCGTGGACAATGACATTGCGGATGCTCTGTCTCGTTCACAGTGGGGGAGATTCCGTGGACTGGCGTGGGGCGCAGACAGATCCCCGACTCCGATGCCGATTCATCTGTGGCACGTCGGCGAGGTCGGGTCGTACAATTGGTGGTAGGTTCTTTGTCTGTGTCTACGCGTTCTGCATATTCCCTGGCTTGGAGGGAATTCCTGGAATCTGGTGCTGTCAGAAGGGAGGATCTGTCGCGTCGGTCGGACGATGTGGTCAAGTTTATATTGGACCTCATGGATAAGGGTCTAACCAAAGTAACCATTGCTGGGAAACTAGCGGGGATTGCTTTCATGGGGAAGTTGTTGTGGGGTTATACTCCGTCAGCGGGGGAAATTGGCAGGAGGATGCTTGAGGGCTGGGCCAGGGAGCAAGGGCATGTTGGTAGATCCAGGGCTCCCCTATCTTGGCAAGTCCTTGCCAGACTAATCACAGTTCTGCCTTTGGTTTGTTCGGATGATTTTGAGGCTTGTGTGTTCTCTATGCTCATGGCGTTCATGTTTTTTGGAGCTTTCAGGGTCTCAGAGTTGTTGGGGTCGAAATATAAGTGTGGATTGTATTGGAAGGACGTTTTTTGTTATGATGAGGGAGTACATGTCTGGTTGGCCAGCTCCAAAACTGATCAGACGGGTAAGGGAAAGGGTGTGTGGTTGCAGGCGCGTGCTCCAAAGCTTACTTGCCCTTTACTGCTGGCGCGGCGCTGGCGTTCATTATGTGGGGGCGGTGATGAGGTTCTTGTTTTCCAACATATCAATGTCACCCCTGTAACAACTTATCAGTTACGAATGGTTTTGCGCAAAGCTCTTCAGCACATTGGTCTCGATAGCAATCTCTATGGGACTCACTCTTTTCGAATAGGTGCAGCCACTGAGGCCTTTAACAGAGGTTGGACTGAGAGGGATATTATGCGATTGGGGCGTTGGTCTTCCAATTGTTTCCAGCGTTATGTGAGGAGCTCGGCAGAGGAGGCGCATGCGTCGTCCTCCTTCACATGATTTCTAATTTTCTTTTCTTTTTCAGGATCCGTTGCTGGGCCTCGCTCCTCGGTGGTAACGGTCCGGATAGTGGGGCATTCCTTCGTGAAGTGGGCCAGAGTCCAGGCAGCACGAAGTTACTTTGGAGAACTACTTGGTTTTAATGATCGAATGTTTAATGTTATTTGGAAGGGTAAAGGTGGGATGCTCTGGAGAGAGTTAATCCCTTGTTTGAACAACAACATGGTGGGCGGTTTATGCCCGGATATTTTAGTTATTCATTTGGGAGAAAATGACCTCTGTGCTACAAAAGGTGTGGTTTTGCTGCGAGCTATGAAACGAGATTTAGGCCTCATCAAGGATCTTTGGGCTGGGTGTCATGTTTTTTGGACGGAGTTGATACCGCGCAGGATATGGAGAGGAGCTGTGAACCCCAGGGCTGTTGACCGGGCCAGGAAGAAAGTGAATTCAGAGGTGTCTCGTTGCTGTAGGAGCCTTGGTTTCAGTAGGATCTCACACAGGGACATTAAGTTTGAGTCAGTTGAGTTTTTTAGGGATGATGGGGTTCACTTGTCCCGTGTGGGCATGGATCTTTACTTGTTGGAGCTTCGTGAGGTGTTAGCACGGGCATTGGCTATGCAGCGTTGATTTTCTCATTTCTTTTAGCTTCGCGTGTTGGGGGGGCAGAAAGGGAGGCGTGGAGTGTCTCCCCAGCCTACCTTTCTGGGTGGCGGTGTTTTTGTGTATCAGTACGGTTTTAGGCAGATTGTTGGTTGAGTATTCGATCGAGTATTTCTTTGACAGGTGCTGGGGTATGTTGGTCATGGTTTGACCGTTCAGTTTTGTGAGGGGGGTATCTGCAGGAGTGCAGGGTCAGGCAGGGTCTATGGCTATGGAGGACATGACCGTTGTTATTTCATTTGTGGTTTGACGAATAAAGTTTTAATGATGACGTATGTTTGATCAATGACGAAATGTTTTATTGATGACGTAATGTTTTATTGATGACGTAATGTTATAATGATGTTATAATGTTTATTGATGTATTGTTGGGAGGGCCCAAATGTTTTAGGGGTGGGGGTTGGGGGCCTGAGTTTGCAGTTATTTATTTATTTAGTGAGGTTTAGTTTTGTAAGGCGTTGCCAAGGTTTGTAATTGTAATGTGCACCTGTTTCCTAATAAAGCGGCCTTTTACACACACAAACAATTTTTGGTCTACTTTTCTCCCACCCCTCGCCCTCCCTCCCAAGGGGGGCTTGGGGGAGGGAGCCGACCGCCGGGAGGTCTCCTCCCCCGGGCGGTTTGGAAGGGCTGCGAGGGGTTCTTTCTAGAAGTTGCCAGAATGTTCTAGTTTTGGGCTGGTCTAGTAGGACCAGCCAGCCCAAGTATAAATTTTCCATTTCCCGCCTACCCGCCACCATTTTAGGTTTGGTGACCTGGTGGCTAGGAGGGCTTTTAGCTTTTTGTCCCACCCTCCCTCCCGTTTTCATTAGCTTTTTCTTCCCCTCGCTCCCCTGTTTTTTCCTCATTTTTTGGGTTTTTTGTCACTTTTTTCTTTCAAAAGGCTGTTTTGTGGGTTACCGGTGTGCAGGGGTTTTTTCTTGTAATTGTATTTGTCGCTAGGAACAGGTGCTGTGCGGTGTTTTTGTGTATCAGTACGGTTTTAGGCAGATTGTTGGTTGAGTATTCGATCGAGTATTTCTTTGACAGGTGCTGGGGTATGTTGGTCATGGTTTGACCGTTCAGTTTTGTGAGGGGGGTATCTGCAGGAGTGCAGGGTCAGGCAGGGTCTATGGCTATGGAGGACATGACCGTTGTTATTTCATTTGTGGTTTGACAAATAAAGTTTTAATGATGACGTATGTTTGATCAATGACGAAATGTTTTATTGATGACGTAATGTTTTATTGATGACGTAATGTTATAATGATGTTATAATGTTTATTGATGTATTGTTGGGAGGGCTCAAATGTTTTAGGGGTGGGGGTTGGGGGCCTGAGTTTGCAGTTATTTATTTATTTAGTGAGGTTTAGTTTTGTAAGGCGTTGCCAAGGTTTGTAATTGTAATGTGCACCTGTTTCCTAATAAAGCGGCCTTTTACACACACAAACAATTTTTGGTCTACTTTTCTCCCACCCCTCGCCCTCCCTCCTAAAGAAGCCCAGTGCATAAAGCGGAACTAGACCTTATTAGCCCTGAAAGACTGACAAGGAGAAAAAGACACCTATCTATATTAATAAAACCTGCGTTACCACACTCTAGTCTCCGTTCAGATCCTTTGCCCACACAACAGTAACATTATCTTGAGTTCTGCCGGAGCCACTGATGCCACTTTTGGGAGAAATTCAAGATTAGGGTTCAAAATAAACAGATTTCTTAATTTAGGAAAACCCCATTGCAAGTGTTCAGAGTTATCCATAAAACGTTTTTCCAGCTATGACTCTCGTGTGTAGCCATGTGGTGCTACACCCCAGCTGTGACTCTGCTTCCGGAAGTGACATCCCCATATTATGCACCAACCGATGCCCTGCATCCATTACTGATTTTTTTTCCGCTGCTTACTGAGGCGTGCACAGTGGAACTAAGATTTCCAGCACCAAATGCAGCACACAATACATGTGGATATCCAGGGCCCTTATTAATGAAGGCATGCTCAAGAAGGTATATCTCCACGAGTAAAATCAATGTAGAAGGTAAGCGATTTTTTAAATCTCATGGTTATATCTTCCCACAGAAATCGCGCCTTTACCCTTTCCTTGCTGCAGTCGGCCATTGGCCGACGGCAGCACTACCTCCCCAGTGCTGCCGTCGGCCAATGGCCGACGCGGCCCCACCCGCGCACGGAAACGCCCGCACCGCGGCTGAAATACCGCCGCGGTTAACGGGTTAAGAACAACCCCCAAAGCAGCACCTCACTGGCAGATGGGTTTGAACTTTACCGGTTATTCAAGGGAATAATGAAACTTAGCTCAGGCAAAAAAAACATTACTGCCTGCCTGAGATGCAAGGGGTAGTATATTGCAAAAGTATGGAAGGCGATCTCAAAAGAGCAGAAGTAATCGCCACTAACAGAACTATTTTTACAGCGAGAAGCCAAGCCTTAACTATGCAGTGGCTCAAATGAAGATGTTATCAAGAAAGTCAGAACAAGATTCAAATCCCACTGAGGCACAATGAACAGTTTGGGATGGTACAAGTAAAGCAAACATTTCAGACAACATGCCAATGGTAACTTAATCAGGGAAGGTTGATTAGCAATGTATATAAATGCATAGAGAGCTAGTAAAGGAGCCTCTAGACGTAGCCACTGCTAGAACCTGCTGTGCAAATGTCAAATCAAACCTCAAGACACTGGACAAGGGAGATTTAAAAGGATCAATACCTTCTGACTCGCAAGCACAAAACAATTCCAGTAACCTCTGTAGATGGATTTGGTGGCAGGCTTCTGGGCAGCCAGGATGGAGACTGCGGCCTCATCAGGAAGGCTAAGAGAGTCTAGCTGACGCTCAAAATCGAAACATGCAGCTACAGCGAGGCTGATAAAACCAGCCCAGTAGCACAGCAGCTTTTGTCTGGATGTCTCACTGACCAACATCTGCTTACACAACCAGGAACTCCTCTTGATAAGGTAAGCAAACCCTTTCATTGCAATCAGGTTAATTTTGTGCTGTTTATGTACTAGTCACTAACTAAATGTGCATGTTTACTTTCCAGAGTGCGACTACAGAGGTTTCCACAGTATGCCCTCCACGGGACCATCCCTCCCTCAACAAATAATAAACTACAATGAGCATTGTGTGTGAGGCACTTTTACTTGGGAATTACACATGTTTTCACTTTATACACCAGTGTGGTGTTGTGAAATCAACTGGCATTATGCAACAAGTTACAGCTCAAATGCAAGCTTACGGTGAGCAGTGATCATTCTAACTATATATGTTGTGTGTGTGTGTGAGACATCTGCAATTGCACCACTCACGCAGGTTAGTAAATGCTTAGTATTATGGTAAGTAGAGCGAAGGAAGGTACAGAATAGGGACAGAGGTATTGCAGAAAGCTATAGACCTCATATGAGGCGTGATCCATGCGGCCCAAACATGTTGACCAAAGGAAATGAGGATCCTCTGTAGGCCCCACTTTGCGTTACTACTACCAAAGGTAACCAGAATAAAATAATTCTCAGCTGACCTGTAAGTCATTCTAATCTTGTATGTTGTGGATCCCATTGTCTAGTTACACATAAATATACAACACAAGATCTCCAAAAAGGGTTTCTAGTTGACAAAGCCCAACTGTACTACCAGCAATGGAGTCCAGATGAGGCGCACCGCAATGATGAATCATGCCACCAATGTAGGTGGCTGAGGATTCACATCCTTTTAACAGAGATACTCAAGAAAGTATGAATTTGTCTCCTCTCCTTTGTCCAAATATTCCAATACCTCTTTGAGGATTAAGATCTTGTGACCTGGAGTGTCTTTTTGAACTTTGTAGCTTGAAGAAGCAAGGATGCACTTCAGATTGCCCCACTCTTTGTCCTCACATTTTTCACTGGAGAGGACAGCCTGACCATTCTGCTGCGAGAACAGGTCTGCTGTGAGCAGGAGGAGAAGAGGTGGTCAAAGAGGGGGGCTTCTAGATCTGCCCAGCAACCAACTGCCCCTACATGGGTGTCTACACGGAATCTTCATGAATATATATCCTTTTGTCTCCCGCTTTGTCCTAATTTAGGAACAGACTGGACTCAGGGGTAAACCCCACTCAGAAAAACTTTTTTTTTCTTTTTCTTCAGGGGTTTGAGGGGTGTTCTGCAGTTTTATGAAGCATGAATATGACCAGAGGGCATTAGAGTGCTTTACTAGAGAATGTTAGACATTTTTATACACATGGGGAAATAAAGTAATTTGCCCAGAATCACAGGATTTTGAGCTGCGGGTGGGATTCAAAACTGTTTCCCCAGTTCAAAAGTCTGCAGCTCTGGCCATAAAACTCATCCTCCACTAACAAGTCGGCCTTACACCAGTGCTTCCTAAACTTTTAAAAACCACAACCCACTTTTTAGAACAACAAACTTTCCCGACCCACCTAGTGTTAATGGACGTGAGGACAGTGATTTTTTAGGTCTCGTGGCGATTAACCGCGCGGTCTCGCCAGAGTCCTTTTGTCAGCGACACAGCTTTCCAGGAGACAGGAGCTGGCCACGCGCATCCCAAAATCGGCGATTGGAGCGGGAAAGCTCCACCACACACACAGCCACACCTCCCCCTGAACGCATGCGCACGCTTGCGCACACACAGAGACACACACACGAGCGCACATACACGCACACACACATACAGAGACCCCCCCGCCGCCGCACACACACACACACACAGAGACACACACACACCAGTGCACCTACACACACGCACGCACACACACATACAGAGACCCCCGCTCGCCCCGCCCCGCCGCACACAAACACACACACACACAAGCGCACCCCCCTCCCCCCTATAACTAAGCCCCACTTACCGCCATTCTGGAATTCTGCAGCCTCCGCGGGGCTCTCCCTCGGGCATGGGAGCCCCGCTCTCAGGCACTCCATGGGCGCGTGCGCAGGCTTCCGAAGACGGAAGTCCCGCCCCACGCGCTGTACGCCGAGAATAATATGAGAGTAAAATATTCAACTGGAGGGAAAGGGGCGAGGAGGGAGGGGGCAGCTGAAGCAGGTGGCAGGGCGAGGAGCATTGCTGGGCATTAAACAGGGCCTCGGGGACGTGCACTGCTCGTTTTTTTAATATGGCGGTTTCGTTTTTTTGTGTATAAGAAATTGGACACAAGAGGTCATCCACGTAGTCCTTCTTTCGGTTTGACGCCTGAAACGGTCATTGGAAAGGGCGGGAGGTTAGGCGGGGTTTAGGTGACGTCACATGCTAGGCCTCCAGCCGGAAGCGGCAGACAGCACACTTTGGTCTGCAGTGATGGCAAAAACGTACCTGGTGTGGAGTTTCGAGGAGCTAACCCAGACAGCCTGTCGGCCCCGCGCAGCACATTGAGGAGCGGAGGCTGTAGCAATGGAGGGAGTGTTGCGCCTCCAGAGGCTTATACTGGGCTGCCTGCTGATCCTGTTGTGGGTGAGTGCTGCTAATGATCCAGAGAGAGTGGCTTGGTTGTGTGGGGCAGTGATAGCTTGGTTCCCTGGGCTCAAGTGTCTGTCCGGTAAAATAGCTACTATGGACGCAATAGGACTGAGAATTTTACTACTGTCTTCATCTTTCCAAATATTTCTTTTTGTGTCCTGATGTATTAAGGCAGTCTTTTTGTATTGACCGTTGACTGATACATTTTCTGCACAAGCAATGACGACGACATCTACTACACGAGTGTCAGATTGCAAAATATTAATACATGCTTTCGTGATGATTGCTATTCAAATTTTAATTTTTACAATGCAGGCTATACAAACAAACCAAGATCTTAAATGACTGTATGTTTGTACTAGAGGCACTATTTGCCTGAGGTGCATCATCAGAGCTGTGTGAATAATAACTGCCGGCAGCCCCGTGCTGAGGTGCATCATCAGAGCTGTGTGAATAATAACTGCGTCCGCACCCAAGCTGAGGTGCATCATCAGAGCTGTGTGAATAATAACAGCTGTGAGCCCGTGGCTGAGGTGCATCATCAGAGCTGTGTGAATAATAAGTGTGTCAGCCCCGTGCTGAGGTGCATCATCAGAGCTGTGTGAATAATAACAGCTGTGAGCCCGTGCCTGAGGTGCATCATCATAGCTGTGTGAATAATAACTGCGTCAGCCCCGTGCGTGAGGTGCATCATCAGAGCTATGTGAATAATAACAGCTGTGAGCAACAGCATACTCTTGCACACACTCTCACTGCTCACCAATTCAAAGTTTGCTAAAAAATGTATGCAACGCATTTTCATAAACAATGCCAATAACTCAAACTTTAATGCTGCGAGACCTATTGCATTGTAAATGCTTGTTAATGTATCTAAAGTATCATGTGGCAGCGCACTGTCATTTACAGAAATCACATTTTCCATTGAAATGGGCACTACATTTGCACAGACATACAGTTTTACTGATAAACTTATATTGCACACAAATAAAAATGTGTGGAAATAACTTTTCAATTAACATTTATCATCTGTGCGTCACAAAGTAAAATGTCTTGATTTATTTTGATCCTATTAAAATCTTTGCTTCCATCACACTTCCGATTTACATAAAATGTGCTTAATTTTTGTTATCCTAACTGCGGAATGTCTACAGTTCATTTAGAGGTATTGTCATTTTGTTGTGTGTTACAAAAGACATTCTACAGTGTTTCTTTTCACACACACTGTATCCCAGCAAGATTGTGAAATAATTAGCTTTACTTTCTTTCTCTGACTACAATTGAGAGGAGTTTATAAACACCTATCCCCTTGTTAAAAAAACATAAAATCAGCAATTTGTCAAAAGACATAGCCTGACATTTGACCTCTGTCTTTGAAGCCCAGCAAATGTGACAAGATAAATACAGAATTTATTTTTCGCTTGGACTTTCATAACCCACCAAAAATTAGCTTGCAACGCGACCCACAGTTTGGGATACACTGGCTTACACCATTTGATATCTGTCCTTGAGAATTTAATATGTAGGGTCTGGGACTAGAGGACCTACACTGATCAGTTCAGGTCAGGGATTTTGAACCTAACACACCCTTTAAATGGCCATGGATCTCGTCTGTACCCCTGAACTAGATACAACAATGCCCTGAAAAAACGGTTTTGAGCTTGAGTGCATTTCAGAAAAGGTTCTGCAGTACTAGCACACAGAGAGAGGTCTGACTACATCCACGTTTCCCTACTATTGTGGCTGACTGTGGAAAATGAGGTTCTCCTGTGTTGTAGAAGAGAGGAGGTGCATCTCCCTGAGAACAAGAGCAGGGATCAGCTGACTGAAGCCTCCATGAATGACGGTTTCAATGACCGGGCCTAGGCTGGAACCACAGGACTTTGTAGAACCGGTGGGCAGATCTGCGCCCACAAAACCTTTGTGAGATTGGCACCGTCTTAGGGCTGAGGACCTTCAGGACGATACAAGGACTGTGCCTGGTGGTGAGCAGACAGTGCCTCGACACCATCCTGACTTTGTGTGAGCCTTCTTCACCTTACTTCTTGTCTAGGAGTTACACGCATTTTCTATTTCACCCCATCTGATTGGAATGGGTACAATTTGTGGAGACCGGTTGTCTTGACTTCGAAACCATTTCTACCATTCCGCTAAGGTATTTGATTTTGAATGTTTAATTGCTTGATTATGTCTCCAACCGTAATTCATAGTGTTCTCCACTCTGCAGTGAACACCAATGACCTAAACCCAGATCCGGAAGTAGTTGTCACTTAAACATTTGAACTGCCTACTCATGATGTCATTCCCACTAGCTTCACTGCAGGAAACCTTGTGCTGGAGACCAGCTGAAGCCATTACTGGTCTCCCTTAAATTAAGCCCAATAATTTTGGTCACTGACTATAGTGTCCTAGGTAGCCCGTTAACTTCACTCTTGAATTTTGACTCTGAGTCTATTGACTGTTGCCGAACAGAAAGCTTCCTCTATTGTGTTGAGAACTTTTTGGGGATTTTAAACCTTTCTGAGTTATATGACTGGGACTAAGCCGTCTGGGCTAAACACACTGACATGCTCTGCCTTGCCATAATAACAACAGGAGGCGTAGGACAAAGGACAGACATATCACAGTACACTTGATACTCTGAAAACATCTTGTCTAATGCCTACTGCCATTGAAATGCATTCATCATAGCAAAGTACTGAGAGTCAAATGGTTCTGGCTATTGCCAAGGACTAACAAAGTAAGGCCGACGAGCCTGGGATCCCGCACCTACGCGCCTGAGTGGTACTAAACCTGGCAGATATTTGGTAGGCATCGGCAACCCCAGAACACGGCCTTTCCCTGCTGACGAGTGGTGATACCCCGAAACACGTGTCCAGGGATGGCGAAGACAGCGAAGATAGCAGATGATCGAAAGATGATGCATCGCAAACACGTTACTACATTAACCAGAGTCCTTAGGGGCGACACCGCCGGTGTGTGAGTAGTGTGCGACCCCACCCCCATTTGTAACATTAAAGCTCCCTTGAGCAGTTTTCTGACGAGCCTGAGATCCCGTACCTACGTGCCTGAGTGGTACTAAACCTGGCAGATATTTGGCAGCCATCGGCAACCCCAGAACACGGCCTATCCCTGCTGACGAGGGGTGATACCCCGAAACACGTGTCCAGGGATGGCGAAGACAGCGAAGATAGCAGAAGATCGAAAGATGATGCATCGCGAACACGTTACTACATTAACCAGAGTCCTTAGGGGCGACACCGTCGGTGTGTGAGTAGTGTGCAACCCCACCCCCATTTGTAGCCCGTTAACTTCACTCTTGAATTTTGACTCTGAGTCTATTGACTGTTGCGGAACAGAAAGCTTCCTCTATTGTGTTGAGAACTTTTTGGGGATTTTTAACCTTTCTGAGCTATATGACAGGGACTATGCCGTCTGGGCTAAACACACTGACATGCTCTGCCTTGCCATAATAACAACATGAGGCATAGGACAAAGGACAGACACATCGCAGTACACTTGATACTCTGAAAACATCTGGTCTAATGCCTACTGCCATTGAAATGCATTCATCATAGCAAAGTACTTAGAGTCAAATGGTTCTGGCTATTGCCAAGGACTAACAAAGTAAGGCCGACGAGCCTGGGATCCCGCACCTACGCGCCTGAGTGGTACTAAACCTGGCAGATATTTGGCAGGCATCGGCAACCCCAGAACACGGCCTTTCCCTGCTGACGAGTGGTGATACCCCGAAACATGTGTCCAGGGATGGCGAAGACAGCGAAGATAGCAGAAGATCGAAAGATGATGCATCGCGAACACGTTACTACATTAACCAGAGTCCTTAGGGGCGACACCGCGGTGTGTGAGTAGTGTGCGACCCCACCCCCATTTGTAGCCCGTTAACTTCACTCTTGAATTTTGACTCTGAGTCTATTGACTGTTGCGGAACAGAAAGCTTCCTCTATTGTGTTGAGAACTTTTGGGGGATTTTTAACCTTTCTGAGCTATATGACAGGGACTATGCCGTCTGGGCTAAACACACTGACATGCTCTGCCTTGCCATAATAACAACAGGAGGCATAGGACAAAGGACAGACATATCGCAGTACACTTGATACTCTGAAAACATCTTGTCTAATGCCTACTGCCATTGAAATGCATTCATCATAGCAAAGTACTGAGACTCAAATGGTTCTGGCTATTGCCAAGGACTAACAAAGTAAGGCCCATATGACAATCTTGTACAGACACATCAATGTTATTTTGAATATAGCGCCTTTCTCTCTAAGTGTTACAATGCCTGTGGCCGTATTTCAGCCCTAGAAGCTGCTTTCTGAGTTTAGATTACTTTTAATTGCGCTTTAGAAACTCACTGCACATGACGAACTATTATTTTTAAAAGTAATAGCTATGACTAGACATTGAGTTTACTAACTGTGATTACTATCTCAGCTTATATACTCGAGTAACAAACCCACTATCCGCTCCTAGAGTATGTGTTATGTTATGTTATTAGTTTTGTAAAGCGCAAACAGCTGCCCCAGCAACGGGGCGTCCCGACGCTGGAACCATAACACAACCAACTGAAACGAAGGGAAGGGGGGGGACCTACAGGGAAGGAAAGAGATAGGTTTTGGTCGCTCTGCGGAAAGCTAGAATATTGTCGATGCATCGGATGTGGAGGGGAAGGGAGTTCCATAATTTGGCCCCCAATAGTTTGAAAGAGCGCCCTCCGATGCGACAGTACCTAGTGTGGGGTACCATTGCCAGGTGTTGCCCCATAGACCTGAGATTACGTTTGGGATTGTAGGGGGTCAGCAACGAACGGAGTAGCTCAGGGCCTTCGTTCTTCATAATTTTAAAGGAAAATATGAGGGCTTTGAACTGGATGCGGGCTTCCATGGGTAGCCAATGTAGTCTTTGAATGGTCGCTCTCGCTGAGCACCTTCTTGGGAGACCTACTATTGCCCTTGCCGCCGAATTTTGGATCCGTTGGAATCTCTTTACTTCAGTTTTATTTGCTCCTAACAACAAGACACTCGCGTAGTCCAATCTGGACAGGATGGTGGATTGTACGATAAGTTGTCGTGTTTTGGAGTCAAAATAGCCTAAGATGGGGTTGAGGCTTCTCAGTAAGCCAATGCAGGTTGCGGCAACTTTTTTAGTGTGCGACTGGAAGCTGAGAGCAGAGTCCAGCCACACTCCCAGGTTTTTAGCTAGAGTCTTAGGGGGGGGTGCTGGGCCCAGTGATTGGGGCCACCAGAGGTCATTCTAGTTGTCACTATTTTTCCCCATTATCAGAACCTCGGTTTTGCCCCCGTTGAGTTGGAGGCAATTAGCCGTAATCCACTTAGCAACGGCAGTCAGACCATCCCTGAAACTCGTGGCATCGGGAGAGGGGGCCTGGTTGAGGCTGATGACCAACTGGGTGTCGTCGGCGTACGACACCATAGTTAGGCCCCATTTCTTGGCAACCTCCGCCAAGGGTTGCATATATAGGTTAAACAAGGAAGGACTAAGGGCAGAGCCCTGTGGAACTCCTTGTCCTATGTCTTGAGGTTGGGAAATAAACGGAGGGGCAGATACCCTAAATGATCTATTGGTTAGAAATTATCTGAACCATTGAAGTGCCGAGTCTACGATGCCTATGTTTTCAAGGCGTTTCAGTAGGATGGCATGAGAGACCGTGTCAAAGGCCGCGCTGAGGTCGAGTAGTATCAGCGCGGCACTTTTGCCGGAGTCCATGATTTCCCGTAAGCTTTCTGTGGAGGATAGGAGCGCGGATTCCGTGCTATGGCCCGGTCTGAACCCGTGCTGGGAGGGGTCCAGGATGTTGTTAGTCGCCATGTGCTCACTGAGAATTTTGTTCGCGTGAGCTTCCGCTAGTTTCGCGACCCATGGGAGCAGTGAAACGGGTCGGTAGGTCTCAGGTTTAGAGGGGTCTAGGGAGGGTTTTTTTATGATTGGTGTTACCCAGGCCTGTTTCCAGCAGGTGGGGACCGTAGCAGTGGCAAAAGAAAGATTAAGGAGTGAGGTCAAGGATGGGAGGAAGAATTCCAAGGCTCCCAGAAAATGAATTGGCCTCATCGGATCTGTGGGTGCGCCAGATTTCACCTTCCTACAGAGTTTGGAGAGTTCTTCACCGGAGATGGCGGGTATGCATGTGAGTCTGGAATCTCCGAGGATGACCTTGGAGGGGTTGATGTCCTTTGGACTATCCTGAGTGAAGGCGTTGTAAATTTTCTTCACTTTTTCCGTGATGAAGGTAGCTAGGTCTTCACATTGCTGCATGGAGGAAATGTGAGAGGCCGGCTTGTCTCCGTTTTGTAGTTTTTGAACGATTTGGAATATAGTTTTCGTGGGGTTTGGGCTTGCTTTTATCTCAGCGGCGTAGAAGGCAGCGCGTGCTACCCGGATTGCCTTATGATACGTTCTGAGAATGATCAAATAAGCATTTTTGTCCTCCTGCTTGTACTCCTTCCTCCATTGTCGTTCCCTTTTTTTACAGGCTTTCCTCATTGTTTTGAGGTTCTCATTGTACCATGGATTGGAGGGGGTGTTACGCCCTTTAGTCCATTTCGCTGGTATAATGGCGTTCAGTCCCTTGGTAATCCAGTCCTGGAAGGACATATATGATTTTTCAATGTCATCAATATCCTCCAGATTAGGTTCCCCTAAGCTGGCTGCTAGGTCATATTGTTGGAGTTTGTGCCAAGGTCGTTTTAGGCAGGAGGTGGGAGACTTTTTTGTGATGGGAGAGTTATTTGGGATGGAGAAGGTTACTAGCGAGTGGTCCGTCCAGGCCATGGGTATAGGGTCGTCAGCTCTGGCCTCGGGAATATTCGTGAATACTGGGTCCAGCAGATGGCCCGCAACATGAGTAGGGGTTTGGACGAGCTGAATTAGCTGCAAAGCAGCTAGGTCTGCTGTAAAGTTGCTGATTTTAACATCAGACGAATTGTCTATGTGGAGATTGAGATCTCCTAAGATCGTGAAGTTGGCCGCGTCAGTGATCATAGCGTGCGTTACCTCAATGAGCTCTTCCGTGAATTTCGTCGAAGGCCCCGGCGGTCTGTAGATAAAAAGGCCTGAGAAAGTGCAATGTGGATTTGTGGAGATTTTGAAGCGAGCACATTCACAGTACGCGATATTTTCCTTTTGAAAGGAGCAGGTAAAGGAGGATCTGTGGATGGCAGCGATGCCCCCTCCTCTTGAGTCTCTATTGATACAGGTCATAGCGAACCCATCCGGTATGGCTAGATTGGGAATACTGGTTAGGTCGTCTTTAAGCCAGGTTTCGCTCAGAAACATTATATCTGGGTTCTCATCCATTAATAGCGTTCTTACCTCCGCGTGGTGTTTGACCAGGGATCTGACGTTCAGCTGCATGATGGTAAGTGACGTTTCCTTCCTTTGGAGCTCTTTCTGGCTGATAGGGCGTGGTACAGGTATGACCAAGTTACAGTTTTTACAGTGGAGGGCGGTTCGACCAATGCAGCCCTCTAAGTTGTAGCATCTAAGGCCAGGGTTAAGTGACCACAGTGTATTACTGTCGTATGCGTATGACTTTTGGGCAGGGGGTCTGGCGAGAGGCGAGGACTTGGCGAGGACGGGCGAAGACGGGCTTGCCTTAGGCGCGCCCGCTGCGCCCGTCCGCTGCGCGTCCGGTGAATGCACATCCTTAAAGGTTGGAGAGGGGAAGGGTGGGTGTGGCCTGCAGGTAGGCGTGGCCTCTGTTCCTCGCCGTGAATGGCGGCAGAACAGTTTGTTTTGGTGGACTCGGTGCAGCGAAGGGGTCGCTGTTTAGGCGTACTTCCAGCCCGTTATGGAGGTGCCTGGCGGGTGAGTGCGCAATTAAAAAGCAGAATTATTCAGGTGACACAACAAAATGCAAGTTTTAAAAATATCCGTCCTCTCCCGGCTTCCGCCTCAGGAAATTGCAGGGTTCTGGCTAGGTCGCGCTGTCGGCAGCGTTATATACAGTGGCGGGTGGCCGTGGCCTGCAGGTAGGCGTGGCCTCTGTTCCTCGCCGTGAATGGCGGCAGAACAGTTTGTTTTGGTGGACTCGGTGCAGCGATGGGGTCGCTGTTTAGGCGTACTTCCAGCCCGTTATGGAGGTGCCTGGCGGGTGAGTGTGCAATTAAAAAGCAGAATTATTCAGGTGACACAACAAAATACAAGTTTTAAAAATATCCGTCCTCTCCCGGCTTCCGCCTCAGGAGATTGCAGGGTTCTGGCTAGGTCGCGCTGTCGGCAGCGTTATATACAGTGGCGGGTGGGCGTGGCCTGCAGGTAGGCGTGGCCTCTGTTCCTCGCCGTGAATGGCGGCAGAACAGTTTGTTTTGGTGGACTCGGTGCAGCGAAGGGGTCGCTGTTTAGGCGTACTTCCAGCCCGTTATGGAAGTACGCCTATACCTTATCTGCTCAATCCAGCTACCTTCTGGAGTATCTGGTTTACTAAGGGAGTAACTTAGTTATCCACCTAGAGGAAAATGAGCCCAAGTCCTTTGTACACCAACTGTATAATGCAATACACACAAGGAAAACGGTACAATAGCCCCTGATACCAGTGAAAAAGCATTACACCTACTAACAACTGCTAAAAGCCTACAAGCTAACAGACAGTTGTACTATTTTCTATGCTCACTGCATTGCTTACACACATCCTGCATTCAAAGAGCCTTTCAAGTAGGCCTGGGCGGTAAATTCCGTTTCGGTCGCGGAATTTGGGTAATTTTGCGTTCCGCGGAGAACTCGGAATTGCCAAAAATTCCACGATCCGCGGCTTTGCAGAGTTTTTTGCTTGTTTGCGCTTTCAAAATGCATGTTCACAAGATATTTCTCCCCGAGCATGCAAGCAGCGTTCGTCTTTAGACTGGGTGTTAGTGTTTGATTGATTCAGATGCTCCGTCCATCACCACCCCCTTTTGTACCGCTTTTGGCCGCCATAAGTGTGGCAGGGTATGCTCAGACGTGAGTCCCTTGCTCACTTTGCCACTGGATTCAAGCAAGCCGGGCTGAAGACGGCTGGAATGCCAGAAACCGTTCCTCGGAAGTTTGTTTCCGGTCCAGGGAAGACATGGCTTGGCAGTTCGGGCTGGACTGTTCCCATGAGGCATAGGGTCAGACTGATTTGCATATAGCCATGTCTGAACTGGGGTGGCAGAGTGGGCTAAAGAACGGTGATGGATTAAACCCAGATCTTTTGACTGGGTGTGAGTGTTTGATTGATTCAGATGCTCCGTCCATCACCACCCCCTTTTGTACCGCTTTTGGCCGCCATAAGTGTGGCAGGGTATGCTCAGACGAGAGTCCCTTGCTCACTTTGCCACTGGATTCAAGTGTGGCAGGGTATGCTCAGACGTGAGTCCCTTGCTCACTTTGCCACTGGATTCAAGCAAGCCGGGCTGAAGACGGCTGGAATGCCAGAAACCGTTCCTCGGAAGCTTGTTTCCGGTCCAGGGAAGACATGGCATGGCAGTTCGGCTGGACTGTTCCCATGAGGCACAGGGTCAGACTGATTTGCATATAGCCATGTCTGAACTGGGGTGGCAGAGTGGGCTAAAGAACGGTGATGGATTAAACCCAGATCTTTTGACTGGGTGTGAGTGTTTGATTGATTCAGATGCTCCGTCCATCACCACCCCCTTTTGTACCGCTTTTGGCCGCCATAAGTGTGGCAGGGTATGCTCAGACGTGAGTCCCTTGCTCACTTTGCCACTGGATTCAAGCAAGCCGGGCTGAAGACGGCTGGAATGCCAGAAACCGGTCCTCGGAAGCTTGTTTCCGGTCCAGGGAAGACATGGCTTGGCAGTTCGGGCTGGACTGTTCCCATGAGGCACAGGGTCAGACTGATTTGCATATAGCCATGTCTGAACTGGGGTGGCAGAGTGGGCTAAAGAACAGTGATGGATTAAACCCAGATCTTTTGACTGGGTGTGAGTGTTTGATTGATTCAGATGCTCCATCCATCACCATCCTCTTTTGTACCGCGAACAGGAAATAAGCATCGCAAACGGGCGGAACAAGCAATTCGGTGTGTTCGCAGAACTTTTGCGTGCTCACAGAGATTTTTTACGGTTTTGCAGAGCTTTGCGTAGCGCGACTACGCTAATTCCGTCCACCCCTACTTTCAAGGAATTTAATTCTCCTAACCCTTTAAGATACCTCAAAAGGAAAAGCAGCTTAAGAATATTCCTACTGTGTCGATATTCTAGACCACTACCCACATCAGCCATCTTGGAACGCACAACTCATTCCAAATGTATCATCACACCCAAGACATAGCAGTTATATTAAAGCAGAAGTGGTGTTCAGGCACACAATTTGGCACTCTTCTACTGTGCCAAATACCAAGCTTACTCCCTAACAGACTTCAAATCCATTAAAGGTCTTTGGTGTGGGACTGCCATGCTACACACCCTGTTGAACATATTGGTTATGTTGGGTTAAAATCACAATGACTACCTCTGGCTCTGCGCATGGTTTTTTCTGTAATGTGATCTGCAACTGCCACTGGTGTGGCGTTATACTGCTGTGTACGAGATCAACTCTACAATATTCTCTTCTAGTCCTTTAATGTTCAAGGGACTTGAGGATACTAGGACCACAAGAGACTTTTAATGCTGGCAGCGGTTTCGAGACAAAAGAACTTTAAAATAGTGGAAGCCTGATAATAAAAGTATGCAACTGTTTAAGAATTCCACAACAGCAAACTGCAAAAGGTAGACATTTTTGATGAATATTATGCATTGCTTACTAAAGCGATTTCAAACGTACCTTATTTGCAGATCTAATATGATTTGCCTCTTGTCCACATTTTCAGTATACACCTTGACACCATTTATTCTCAGTGGCTGAAATAAAATAAAGAACTGTGAATATCCACTGGAAGGCTTAGTCAAAGATAACGCTTGCTGGGAAAAAGCAGAACTTTTTGCAGTCATACAGCGGTCACAGAAATGTAGGAGTACCGTTCTTATATTGCACATGTCCAACAACTATTAATAAAGTCAACAGGCCCAGCTTGCTTTTTCATTTAGAAGACACACCTACTGGAATGACCAATTGGCATCTTTTGAGATGTGTTGTTTTGATGAACGTGAGCCAATGCGTCTTTCAGCAAAAAATAAACGTCTGCTTTTTGTACATAAGGAACATATAAAATAAATAATTAACTCCATAAAAAGAGAGAGGACTTAAGGCACTATTGAAATGCAAAATAGGCTTGCATGCATTCCAATGGACGCAATTCCTAGGAGGCAAAAGGACACGTCCAAGCAGCCCATCGCCTAACAGGGAGCTTAGAATCTTCCCTGGAATGATTGAAGATATGATGCCGCGAGCAAATTACTAAAAGGAGGCTCACTGAAGGAAGCCAATGGCTTAAGGTGGGCAGAGTTTAAGCTATTGTCATTTACAATGGCAATAGCTAAAACTCTTGCAAATGCGAGACCTATTTCACTTCAAAGAAGCAGCCCCCAATGTCCGGGGCTCCTTGAAAGTGAAAGCGGCATGGTGAGAAAATTACGTCCTACCTGCAGTAGGAGAACCTCATTAAAGAAAATAGTGCCTACAGACTAAATTTATTTATTTATTTATTTATTTAGCAATTTGTATAGCGCCTGGTGACCCGAGGGCATCCCCGCGCTGTTAACATTGAGTCCTACTGAGGGGGAGAGAGGTGATGGGTTTATTTAGGGAACAAAAGGGTTTTAAGTTTTTTCCTGAATGTCAGGTGGTTGGGCTCCAGTCTAAGGGAGCGTGGGAGAGAGTTCCAACCAGCGGACGCCTTAACAGAGAAACGTCGGCCTCCAGTACGTGTTCTCTTGAATTTAGGGATGTTGGCCAGGTGCTCGTTCTCAGACCGTAGAGCCCTTGGTGCAATGTAGGGGGTGACCAAACCGCTGAGAATCGCAGGTCCCGATCCATTGATTAGTTTATGGGCCGTGCACATGGCCTTAAACTCCACCCTTTGGCGGACTGGCAGCCAGTGCAGAGCCTTAATGGCGGGTTTGGCGGATATTCTAGGAGGTACGCTCATGATTAGGCGAGCTGCAGCGTTCTGGGTTCTTTGCAGTCTTGCTAAGGTGGCTTCCGGCGCACCTAGGTAGACCAAATTGCTGTAGTCTAACCGTGACAATATGAGGCCCTGTACTAGTAGTTTCCTGGATCCGGGCGGTAGGAGGGGGAGAATGTTGCGAATAGTTCGCAGAAGCCCAAGACAGGTTCCGGCGGTTTTGGCCGCTTGGGTCTTCATTGAGAGGTCGGGTTCTAGCCAGACTCCGAGGGTCTTGATTTCGTGTTTCGGGGTGGGGATTTCCCCGAACACGTCTGGCCAAATTGCCGGGGGGATGGACGCCCATTGTTTGCCCATGAGCATCACCTCGGTTTTGGAACCGATGAGTTTCAGTGACGATTCACACATCCACCCGTGAATTTCGGTGAGACAGTTTGGTAATTTGTCTGGGTGGTCGTCTAGTTGGGAGAGGGAGACGACCAGTTGTGTGTCGTCAGCGTAACTCACGATTTTTATCCCGAATGGTGTTACCACATCTTCCAAGGGGGCCATGTACACATTAAAAAGTGTGGGGCTCAGGGAGGAGCCCTGAGGAACCCCGCTGGTAAGTGGAAGTGTGGACGAGTGGTATTCGCCGTCCCAAACCTGGAACGTGCGTCCGGTGAGAAAGGACTCTATCCATCTGAGTGCCATCCCGGTGAGCCCTGCTGTCGCCAATCGATGAAGGAGGACACGGTGATTGACCGTGTCGAAGGCGGCACTCAGATCCAGGAGGATCACTGCCACTGATACTCCTGAGTCTAGAATGCGCCTTGCTTCCTCGATGACGGCAAGCAGGGCGGTGTCTGTACCGTGTCCCGGACGGAACCCGGTTTGGGATTGCCGCAGGATGTCATTAGTCTCGAGAAATCGGGAGAGTTGACTATTCACCAGTTTCTCGGTGATCTTGCTAATCCCCGGGAGGAGTGATATGGGCCGGTAGTTAGCCATATCAGTTGGATCGAGCTGAGGTTTTTTAAGGAGTGCCTTCACCACTGCATTTTTCCAGCTGTCGGGGACTGATCCTTGAGCAAGTGAGCAGTTGATAAGCTCCGTGATTGTGGGGGTGATGGCGGGGGCCACGTTTTTGAGGAATCTCAGGGGTGCAGGGTCTAGCGGAGATCCACTTTTTATTTTATTCAGGGTAGTTTCCACCTCGTTAGACGTTACTGGCTTGAATGTCTCGAGTTGGGGACGTATTCCCATCTGATCGGGGGGCTGGGTAGTGTTTCTGCGGGTAGGGGAGCTGGGGGGAGGGAGGGATGTGAGGATACGGGCGATTTTGTTGTTGAAGTATGAGGCTAGGTCATTACTTCTGTCTACCTGGGGGGTGGTGGGCGCAGAAGAGACGGGAACTTTCAATAGCTCCTTCACAATGAGGTAGGATTCCCTAGAGGAATTAGAGGCTTCCTTTATCCGGGTGTCATAGTGGGAGGCTTTGGAGAGCTTGATTGCAGTTTTATAGGTTTTGACTGAGGAATGGTATGCCTCTTTGCTGGCATTGTGCCAGTCTTTTCTCCAAAGCCGTTCGGCTCTTTTACAGTTTTTGCGGAGCTGGCGGAGTTCTGGGGTGTACCACGGAGCAGAGCCGGTGTTGTTGGTTTTATCTTCGCGCATTCTGAGTGGGAGCACAGAATCAAGGGAGGTCGTAATCCAATTTCTGAAGTTACTATCAGCGTTGTCCGGGATATCGTCGTGAATCGGGGTGGTTGATATCAGGGTATTGGCCCATTCTTTGATAGGAAGTTTGGACCAAGTCCTGCCTTTAGTGAAGGAGGGTGGTTTCTGAGGTTTCTTGAGGGGTCCTGGAAGTTGGAATAGGACCAGGAAGTGGTCCGTCCAGGGAAGGGGGATGGAGTCTATTTCTTGCATCGCGGGGGTGCTGGTGAACACTGGGTCCAGCAGGTGGGCTTTGATGTGAGTGGCTCCTGAGTTGATGAGACGGAGGTCCGAGGCCGCTAGTTCAGTGATCAGGTCGACTACTCCAGAATCTGAAGTGTCTTCGAAGTGGATGTTCAGGTCTCCCACTAAAATGAAATTCGTGACGGAGTGAGCCTGTGTTGCTACCGTGTCTAGGAGGGCATTGGGAAAGGAGCCGGGGTGGCCGGGGGGCCGGTAAACTAGAACCCCTGAGAGGGAATTCGTAGGGTCAAGTTTGATTGAGAATTGAAGGCTTTCCGAGTCTGGGATTTGTGCATCGCTGGAGTTACAGATGAAAGAGTCTCGGTAGATAATAGCGATGCCTCCCCCTCTGCCTAGTGGTCGAGGGAGAGACTGGATGAGGAATCCCTGAGGTATGGCTGACACTATGTCCGAGTCAGAGTGTGGGGTGAGCCACGTTTCCGTTAGGAAAAGAATATCAATCTCGTAGTCTTCTATTAAGTGGTGGATTGGTGTCGCATGTTTAGGGAGAGAGCGACAGTTCAGTGAGGCAAGTTTGAGGGTTGCAGGCTTCGGTACTCGTGTCGAGATTTGAAGCTGGGCTGGCTGGCAGTCCGTGCAGCTGACAAAGGGTCCATCCATATCATGGATATATCTGCATGAGGGGGCGGTAGAAGGTCTGAGGCTTAAGAGGTCACGACGGGAATATGTGGTTTTGGCGGAGGCTCTGGGAGCCAGGGGGTCTGGCCCTAGGCCCGGTCGTGCGCGGACGGGCGCAGACGGGCTTGCCTTAGGCGCTCCCGCTGCGCTCGTCCGCTGCGCTGGGGGGGTCGACACATTTGTGCTAGAAGTTAGTGGGCGTGGCCTCGCAGGGGGCGTGGCTCCGCCTTTGGCGGGCTCTCGGTAATGGCGATTCCCCGAGGCTGTGGAGCTGGATTAGCGCGTGTCAGCAGCGCTTCCAGTAAGGTAGGCCAGAGCGTTTGTGTGCTTTTAAAAATGAGCAGTGATACAAATTATTAGTGACAATTTAAAAAATGAGCAAGTTACAAACACCTCCGGCTTCCGCCTCAGAGGCTTTCCAGTGAATGGGGACGATGCGCTAGGAGAGCGTTTATAGGGTCGGTCGGTGGGCGTGGCCTCGCAGGGGGCGTGGCTCCGCCTTTGGCGCGCTCTCGGTAATGGCGATTCCCCGAGGCTGTGGAGCTGGATTAGCGCGTGTCAGCAGCGCTTCCAGTAAGGTAGGCCAGAGCGTTTGTGTGCTTTTAAAAATGAGCAGTGATACAAATTATTAGTGACAGTTTAAAAAATGAGCAAGTTACAAACACCTCCGGCTTCCGCCTCAGAGGCTTTCCAGTGAATGGGGACGATGCGCTAGGAGAGCGTTTATAGGGTCGGTCGGTGGGCGTGGCCTCGCAGGGGGCGTGGCTCCGCCTTTGGCGCGCTCTCGGTAATGGCGATTCCCCGAGGCTGTGGAGCTGGATTAGCGCGTGTCAGCAGCGCTTCCAGTAAGGTAGGCCAGAGCGTTTGTGTGCTTTTAAAAATGAGCAGTGATACAAATTATTAGTGACAATTTAAAAAATGAGCAAGTTACAAACACCTCCGGCTTCCGCCTCAGAGGCTTTCAAGTGAATGGGGACGATGCGCTAGGAGAGCGTTTATAGGGTCGGTCGGTGGGCGTGGCCTCGCAGGGGGCGTGGCTCCGCCTTTGGCGCGCTCTCGGTAATGGCGATTCCCCGAGGCTGTGGAGCTGGATTAGCGCGTGTCAGCAGCGCTTCCAGTAAGGTAGGCCAGAGCGTTTGTGTGCTTTTAAAAATGAGCAGTGATACAAATTATTAGTGACAGTTTAAAAAATGAGCAAGTTACAAACACCTCCGGCTTCCGCCTCAGAGGCTTTCCAGTGAATGGGGACGATGCGCTAGGAGAGCGTTTATAGGGTCGGTCGGTGGGCGTGGCCTCGCAGGGGGCGTGGCTCCGCCTTTGGCGCGCTCTCGGTAATGGCGATTCCCCGAGGCTGTGGAGCTGGATTAGCGCGTGTCAGCAGCGCTTCCAGTAAGGTAGGCCAGAGCGTTTGTGTGCTTTTAAAAATGAGCAGTGATACAAATTATTAGTGACAATTTAAAAAATGAGCAAGTTACAAACACCTCCGGCTTCCGCCTCAGAGGCTTTCCAGTGAATGGGGACGATGCGCTAGGAGAGCGTTTATAGGGTCGGTCGGTGGGCGTGGCCTCGCAGGGGGCGTGGCTCCGCCTTTGGCGCGCTCTCGGTAATGGCGATTCCCCGGGGCTGTGGGGCTGGATTAGCGCGTGTCAGCAGCGCTTCCAGTAAGGTAGGCCAGAGCGTTTGTGTGCTTTTAAAAATGAGCAGTGATACAAATTATTAGTGACAGTTTAAAAAATGAGCAAGTTACAAACACCTCCGGCTTCCGCCTCAGAGGCTTTCCAGTGAATCAGACATCATGTGTCCCAACAGAAGTAAAAGGGCCAGTCGCCATGGTAGGTTACAAATGCAGACAAGGCGGTACCAAGGAGGGACTAACAAGCCTAATAAGACATAGAAGACAGCGTTTACAAAGGACAAGGACACAAGCCTATTAAAAATATGGGCGGAGAGTGGGCGGGGCTTTAAAGCCATACTACACTACTGCATGCCTCGCACCAGCGCATACGCTGCCCAGGCTCGACATAAAAATAGAGTTCTGATAATGAGACCCTAAACTTTACTGGTTTGTGATGCATGTTTGTTTTATATCAAACTATATTCTACGGTTTTGTGTCGGAAGATTGTTTTATTTACACTTTTATAGTAAGATGAATAGTCTATTTTTTTCCAAGTCGAATAGAACATTGAAATTACAGTTAGGAACAATATAATTCTACATTTAGCCTCAGAGAATTAGCAACATTCATACTTTTAGTTGCTTTGACGTTAAAAAACATATTTCAAGAAGATACTTGTGACTGTTTTATGGCAATCACAAAATAAAACGCATCCATTTGTGATGACAACTTTTTCGGTAGGCATGCAGACAAAACATCAACAACAGGGAATAATTTACTATTTATTTGTCAATCCTCCAATGTCAAAGATAGTCATTCATTTATGCTGCTTTTTTGCTTCTAAGACAATAGCACTAACAGCTTCTAGGCCTCTCAGGAAAGAGCTTCTTTATTATCAGCTGCTAAAGCTGAGGAGATGGTGTCCTCAGGTGTCCAACTCAGAATCTGATGAAAATTGTGCATATATTTATTACTGCGCTCTTCGATACCGCTATGTAACGGGTGAACAATTTGCACTCTGATTTTGTGGCCCCTTCGTAATCGAGCCTTATGAATTATCACCTCACACTGCATACTATCACCTCACACTGCATACTCATGCAATACTCTTAATCACACCCTAATGATAACTTAACCTGAAATTATTACTAATATTATCTTAACTTTACCATTACCCCTAACGTACCTCTAAAGGAAGTGCTGAACCTACTCCCTGTCCATAAATTAATGTTTACTCTAAACATAAATCTAAATCTCACCGTAACTCTGTTCATAACCCTAGTATTACCCTTACCCTAATGTTTTTTAAAATGGGTATAATTTCAATGTTAATATTTTTCAGTATTGAAGACAAAATCTGTTATAGTCTTTCTTTACAAATTGTTCTTTTTATTATCCATAGACATGTTATATCTCGGAAACTGGAGATGCAAATAGTACCATCACTCGAGAGAGTTTCAAGGTGCTCCTTCTTTCACTATTGAGACATTGTGCCCATGAAGAATTTGAAAAAAGGTGAAATCACAAGAGGCAGGATTGTTTTCGGCAGAAATATCACATATTCAGAGAATAGTTGCAAATCAATGTTAATGTCGCCTTTGTCTCTGGATGTGGGAAGGCAGCTCATCTGGGGGGCAAAGTAAGGAATACAATTCAGGAACTTTGTAAGGAGTCTGCACGGGCTATCAAGAAAATGTGGCAAATTTTTGCCCAATCTGTGCCAGCATCTGATCAGAGGTCAAGGGGTAGGTAGACCTACCACCAGCTTCAAAGGCAGTAGGGTCACTGCTGCTCCAAAAGCTGATGCCATTTTTAGGTCTCGCCTGTCGATGCGCATGCGCATCGAGCAAGGCGAGAGTATTGGCACTTATCCGCTCTTTATCCACACTGCAAGGAATCGTGGCGATTCCTTGCAGTGCACGAGAAATTTAAGCTCAATGCGCATGCGCATTGAGCTTAAATGCGCGTGCACATGCCCCCAGCCGCCTGCCTTGCCTACTCTCTCTCACAGCCTCCCCCAGCTCCGCCCCCTCACTACTTGATTGCACGGCCGCTAGGCCGTGCCTCCCCTACTCTCCTCCCCCCTCCTCCTCTCCTCCCCTGCCTGCCTGCCGCTAGCCTTGCCTACTCTCTCTCACAGCCTCCCCCAGCTCCGCCCCCTCACTACTTGATTGCACGGCCGCTAGGCCGTGCCTCCCCTACTCTCCTCCCCCCTCGTCCTCTCCTCCCCTGCCTGCCTGCCGCTAGGCCGTGCCTCCCCTACTCTCCTCCCCCCTCCTCCTCCTACTCTCCTCCCCTGCCTGCCTGCCGTGTCGCACCTCTCCCCTCTCCGCCCCCTCCCCTGCCCGCCGTGTTACGGTGAAAGGCTTGTTGTTTAACCCAAGTGTGCATATAATCCAGATATCTTCCAATAGAAATCGGTGCTCCTTTTATGGGAAGGATGTTTTTGCGTCTTGTTTTTGGAAAAGCATGTTATTTAAAAAAAAAAAGGTAAAAGAACATTGGTGGTAGTTAGATACATCTGAGCCAGCGGGGTCTCTTTTCTTTCTGATTTGAATGGTCGTTTCTCTCATTATCTGCGAACCTAAGACGAGCCGAACATGTATAAATAAACCGGTTCCACAATGGATGTTTTTTTAAAGCAAAGATTGCAACACAGCGCAAGAACCGTTGAGAAAGAAAAGCGCTAGGCAAATTCCCAGCAGGCTGCTCCTGTTCTCTCTCTCCGCCCTCCCCTTTCTGAGAAGCCGTGGAGTTTTTTTAATGCAGCTTGCTCGCTCGCTCGCTCCCTTCCCTCCGCTCCCCTCCCCCGCACGTAGGCTCTTGGAGAAAGGAGGGGAAAAAAAGCTCCCAGCCTGACTCGAAAATCAGCCTCGTTTCCTCAGAAACCGCAGCTGCTGCTAGAGCAGAAAACACGTCAGGCTGGCCCTCCAACGTACACAGATGTGCCTTTGTAACTCCACATAAATGCTGGGAAAAGGATTGCGCGTTGGAGCAAAAAAAAAAAAAAACTCCCATGCAGGAAGAGGCGAATGTTTCGTGCAGGCTATGTTTTTACCCTCGATGGCGCCTTCCTTCGCCCCTCCCCTGACCTTGTGTAACAGTTACTTTTGAGCTTTAAAGTTGTATTTATTGTTGGTGACTGAAAGGATTTAGACTTGAGGAAGAAAAGGCATTCCGATTTGCAGTGAATAACAGTCCGCTTTTAAGTTTTTTACTTTCGTTTCTTTAGGTTTTCAAAGACCGAGGTAAAATGTCAAGCTGTGTTTACATGGGAACCTTTTTATTTTGCTCTAGGCTAACTTCAAAGTGTGAGCGTTTATAGGAAAGAGGAATGCAGTATACTTGCTCCAAAGAGCCTGCTTGTGCCTTTTAAAAAAAAAAAAAACCTCACTCACCCTCAACCCCTCACCCTCACTCACCCTCACTCACCCTCACCCACCCTCAACCCCTCACCCTCAACCCCTCACTCTCACTCACCCTCACTCACTCACCCTCACTCACTCACCCTCACTCACCCTCACTCACCCTCACTCACCCTCACTCACCCTCAACCCCTCACCCTCACTCTCACTCACCCTCACTCACTCACCCTCACTCACTCACCCTCACTCACCCTCACTCACCCTCACTCACCCTCACTCACCCTCACTCACCCCCTCACCCTCAACCCCTCACTCACCCTCACTCATCCTCACTCACCCTCAACCCCCCACCCTCACCCTCACTCACCCTCAACCCCTCACCCTAACTCACCCTCACCCTCACTCACCCTCAACCCCTCACTCACCCTCAACCCCTCACTCACCCTCACTCACCCTCAACCCCTCAACATCAACCCCTCACCCTCACCCTCACTCACCCTCACTCACCCTCACCCTCACTCACCCTCACCCTCCCTCACCCTCACTCACCCTCACCCTCACTCACCCTCACCCTCACCCTCACTCACCCTCACCCTCACTCACCCTCACCCTCACTCACCCTCACTCTCACTCACCCTCACTCACCCTCACTCTCACTCACCCTCAACCCCTCAACATCAACCCCTCACCCTCACTCACCCTCACCCTCACTCACCCTCACCCTCACTCACCCTCACCCTCACTCACCCTCACTCACCCTCACCCTCACCCTCACTCACCCTCACCCTCACTCACCCTCACCCTCACTCACCCTCACCCTCACCCTCACTCACCCTCACTCACCCTCACTCACACTCACCCTCACTCACCCTCACTCACCCTCACCCTCACTCACCCTCAACCCCTCACCCTCACACAGTGCAATAGGTCTCGGAGCATTTGAGTTAGAGCTTTTAGAAATGTTTATGGCTTTTTTTTTTTAATTCTTTAGCATTGGCTACAGGAAACAAAAATGCTAAAGATTTACAAAAAAACCCATAAACAATTCTAAAAGCACTAACTCTAATGCTGCGAGACCTATTGCATTTCCAATGCTTGTTTAAAGTGGGTGGTGTTGCAAAGAGAGCAGTAGAAGCCCAACACAAACCCATGCAGTGATATGGTTCTCTTTTCTCTGTTGTGCCATCTCACAAGCTATAGCTACCTACAATCCCTCAAATGTTCGTAAACCGCCCAATTTCAATTGACACCTGTGATTCATTTGTGTCACTGGTGGGTACTAGCACTCTTATTTGGAGACCAGGACTTATATTTTATATCATCTGACTTTGACTCGCAACAAGAGAGAAAAACACACAAACGGTAGAAAGGAGAAGGATAGGAAGACCAAAGAACAGCTACAAAAGTTGATGTCAGAGATGTCAAAGCACCTGCAAGAGTGATCTGGAGAGAAAGGAAGTGAAAAGTGGAGGAAGGAGACACAAGTTGCAATCAAAACTAGACATTCTAATTCTTCAGCAACACCAGCTTTCAACAGCACTAGTGGTGGACTCCTGAGAACAAAGTTGGGCCTTGGCACTTACTTATTTCTGTTTTCACGAATAAAGCATTGGGCACAAATATGTCACAACGGTTGTCAAACCCTGTATAGATGGCAATGATATAGGGTGCCTGAGATTGCATTTAGCTCTCTCTCGATGAAGTGAGCTCCAGACACGAAATCAATCACAGTTACAGGAGCCTGTACTGCTGCTGCTTAGGTTTTACATTACTAATTGTAGGCACGTCTCTCCTTTCACTTCATCTTACATTCACTAATGTACCTGGAAACAATTTAGTTTGCAATGTCTGCTGTGCAAAGACAATTCTAACCCACACTGGTAAGGACCCTTCTCCAGGGAGGCGAGTCAGGAAGACTTTTCTAATCGATCGTTATCTACTTCAAACTGAGGGATAAAACTACATATGTACAGTGATCGTTCCAGGACATCCTAAAGTGGGGATGCTTTCCCTGGTCTTGAAGGCTTGGTTCCTAACTTTTGAGAGCATGAAAACTGACTTTCAGGGTAAATATTGAAATGGTAGGAATAAGCTCCTGTAGTAAAGGTTTAATTGGAAACTAAACATTGAAAAAATTCCTTCATGGCCCAAATGTTTTCTATCTGATGACATAGTTCATATACTTTTCAAAGTCCTTCAAAGCATAACAATACCACTTTTTATTTAATTGTATTTTCAATGATTTATACATTTTTTGTATATATTTCAAAAACTCTTTTTTACTTTTTTGTATATTATTCATTCTTTTTAGTCAATTCATATAAACATTAAAACACAAATCATCATATGTGTATTTTTCAAATTCTATATAAAAAACAAAAAAACACCCTCCATGCCACACACCTATTCACACTCCCATACTACTCATACATACACTTGTACACATCACTTCTCATCCACAACGATCTTTTTTTTCTGTAACTAAGGTAACACAGATTGTTATATGAGTTTCCACGCCAGGTCTTCCCATTAGGGAATTTTTTCTATGTTGTATTGATGCTTTCCTCTCTTTTCCCTGGCCTTAAGTATGTTAGAGGGGGTCCCTTGTCTATGTTATTAATTGGAAACTCATGCTTGTGGATAACCATGCTTCAAGAACTGACACGTACAGTGTGTGCCAGTTTAAGCACTTCAAAAAGAATCTGCATGTGCGCTGTACTCTTGTAGCTCACATAGCTAGAGCTGTATTTGCTTACCTGTGGTACTGTGTCAGAAGATGAGATGGTGATTAATTCAATCAGGTGGAGGCATCACTGAGGTATATTTCATAGAAGTATTACAATGCAAAACGGTATTTATCTTCAGGCGGTAGCCTAAGTACTTTAAGACATTCCACCTTTCTGGTCTTTTCTCTCTTTTTTATCTAAAGTTCTGCTTTTACACTTTTCTTCAGTGAAAGGAGCCAACAAACTATGCTCAGCCATGGTTGCTGTGAGTATGGATATGCATGTCAATTTCCAAATGACCATAACCGGCCTCCTTATGCAACAGCCTTGCTTTCAAGTCTCCCCTGCAGTTACCTTATGAAAAGTGGGAGCAAAGTATAATCATACCCTAGTCGTTTTACAGCTGCATGCAGTCAGGACAGTTATTGATTCCCAAAGCATTCCCACTGATAAATAAATGTAAGTGGCGTTTAATTTCTAACTTTTGATTAACTATCTCAAATTTGCAGTATGCCAAAAAGATCAATGCTGAAATCCGATTTACGTTACTAGAGCTGCTTTTACAAGTTTTAGGAGATTGTTACCAGCCTTTACTAGGCCACAATACATTCATCGAAGATGCAGATCTCTGGCGGTAGAGCAAGCACTTCATCTGACCTAATTACTCCGTCCTCTTGCACTGTCTTAACCCCTTCAATGCTAATGACGAGCTCAGCTCGTCATCAGCCACGGGGGGCGTGTGCGGATGACGAGCTGAGCTCGTCATCTAACGCGGCGTTTGAAAAAAAGCCGCGTAGGGGAATAATCACCACAGCAGCGATGCGGTTAAAAGGATCCACAGACAAGATGCAGCAGGTGAGCAACGGGCTAGAAAAAGAAACACCAATGTTGTGACAGAAGTCAGGCCAGGGTAGACATTCTGCCGTCTATTTGTTGCTGCAAGAGTAGGAGAAGAGCCATTTAGAATAATGACTTTCCTTTGTAGTCAATGAGGTTAAATTGGAAGAGACATGCGTGGAGCTGGGAGGCCAAAAGAAATCCACACAACTATACCAGGATGCCGCCATGGTTGTGGAGAAATGTGGCTCAATGGTTAGAGCGGCGGACCCTGTTGCAGAGGTCTGGCCCGGGACCAGGTTTCAATTCCCCGTCTCGGCGGGTCTTGGGCTCAAAATTCCACGGGCCTGATAATTCTCGCCTCGGTGCCTATTCCAATCACAGAGTCCCACTCTGCAACTCTGGGCAATAGCTTGCTTAATCTCCACAACGGCCCCCACAACGCTAAGGATGCCTGGCCTCCACCTTGCGGGTGCCCAGGAGTGGACGCCTCACAAGGAAAGCCAGGATGGGTTCCACAGCGGTATTCGCACAAGCGCCTTGAGACCCTTGCGGGTGAGTAGTGCGCTATAAAAGTATCAATTTACCATGTTGAAATGTTGGTCTGGAAAAGAAATACATCATACTGTTGCAAAAGCAGTTGTCGAAAGAGATTATCAGGCACATGCATCAAGCGATTTAGGAATCGCAAACGGTGCGAATCGCAAAATTCGGCCGTTTGCGATTCCCAAATCACTATTTGGGATGCATTATCCTAAAAGTGAAGAAATCGCTATTTTTGCGATTTTTTAAAGTGCGATTGCTTTTAAGGAATCGCAATTAGAGAGAAAAAATTACCATGAGGTTGGACCTCATGGTAATTTTGCGAAATGTTAGAAATATGCAATTTTGTGCATTTTATTAACTTTCATGTTGTGCACACACATGCCCTTAGGGCATGTGTGTACACAACATATGTGCATTGTTTGATTTCAGGGGTGCAACAGGGTGTCCTTTGGACACCCCTGCACCCTTGAAATCGCAATCTCAATTTGCGATTAGCTAATTGCGATTCGCAAATTGAGATTGTCTTCCCATTCATTCCTATGGGCCTCTAGGCGATTCGCACCGTTTGCGATTCCTAAATCGCTTGATGCATGTGCCTGATAATCTCTTTCGACAACTGCTTTTGCAACAGTATGATGTATTTCTTTTCCAGACCAACATTTCAACATGGTAAATTGATACTTTTATAGCGCACTCATTGAATGGGAAGGGATTCCTTAATTGCGATTCGCAAAATGCTAATCGCAATTAAGGAATTCTAAGAAATCGCAATTTATTTAGCGATTTCTTAATGCATAGGCATTTGCAATTCCTTAATTGCGATTCCTTAAAAATCGCAATTAAGGAATCGCAAATGCCGAGATTGATGCATTTACCTGTAAGTTTAATAGGATTGGTTTAGGGATCATTACTAATGATAAACTGGATTTACCCGTTAACACCTATGTTTGAGCAACTGAAAACGAGAGACCCTACTTCTACCTGAAGAAGAATAGATCCCTACTTTTAAGGAAGAAGACACATCCATTCTCGCTTGCCAGGGATGTTATGTTAAAACTATTTATAGAGCGCACTTTCACCAGGCGGTTTCATGGCGCTGGATACAAGGGTTGAGAGAGGTGTCTCCGGCTATGACCAAAACCTCTACCTCCCGCACACACCTCCTCACTTCTGATTTTCCTACTTGACACAGGGATACTGTATTCTTTTGAGAAAAGACTGCTCAATGTAAAGCCTGCCTGGAGTTTTTGCCTTCAAAAACTTGTTCTATGGCTGAGAAAGCCTGTGAGGGACCCACTGGTTAGTATGACTGGACAGTGAGGCCTGAGTCAGAAGAATTAGCCCCAAAGACCATGTATCCTGCATTGGGGATGTAGCTCAACTAATCTCTAATCGGGATCAATCGGAGCAAGCAAATGATTCAAACAGTGCCCATTGAATCTACATCAAGCATGACACCCGATATGTGGCTGAAGAGCCGCTCACATCATTCCCTGGATCAGAATCAATGTCCTCTGCCACTAATACTAAATTACTCGTCAGACTTTATCAGTATTCTACCAAGTCTATCAACCATCTCAGTGAATGTCTTAAAGGTATGCAATGTTGGATGGGAGAAACGTCCCTAAACTTTAAATCTGATAACATGAGGGGGTCTTGGTGGCCTGCAGGGCTATGGCCAATATCCACTGTTCATGAAAAAAGTGCCTTGTCATTCTTATGAGACAAAAAAACTTTGGGCGGTCTCTTATAAACCGCTCCCTTAATTCCCACATGAATGCAGTATTAGTAGCCTGCTTCCCATATGTCTTTTACAGAAAATCTTCCAGTTCATTGAAAATTAAAATCCCTCAATTTAACTGTAACAGAGATCTTGTCACATTTACGGGTATGCCTGTTACCACTGTCCAAGCTGAAAAGCCTCAGCAGACTCAGAATTCTACCATCAAACTCACAAGCAATTAAATGCAATCTTGTTACAAAAGGCTGCTCCCTACTCGTGCAGGTGTTGGATTCTCAATGGGTCTCAATTAAGGTCTTTTGTCTTAGTCAATGACTCCTTCAGTGGGAAAGGCCTCTATTCCTATGGTATTTTTTCATCACCTATTTGCCATCCAGACTCTTCTGTTCAGGCTCATATCTGCTTCTGTGAGTGCCTCGTTTTAAAGGGTAAATTGTAGAATTTGGTCATTGGCTAAAACTGAAATGCTTCTCTGTTGCAGCTGTAGTGATCCATGATCACCCGCAGTCTCCAAATGTTTGAAAACTCACCTTTCTTATTACTATTTTCTGCTTCATTCGCTTCTCTTGCCATCTAGACCTCCATAACATCACTAATATAGTAATAGCATATATTAAAAATACACCAAAAGACTTACTACACTTTAATAATCTTTAGAATGGAGTAACTATATCCAGAAAATACAATAAGGCCATACTATTGATATTTCGTCCAAGAAAAAGCAGCATTATCATCAGATCCATATTTTTACTCGAATAGGGACACATTAACAATACGTGAGCTAAGATCCAGTAAAGAACAGTCCCGCAATTTGCAGTTTTTATCTTTAACTACAGTAGTTCATTTGTGTCAGTTATTTCCCCTCATTGAGAGTCCCCACCCATTCTAATATTAGCACAGAAACGTCACACCCTGGAGTCTATATTAGCTCTGTGATAAAAGAAAGCGTACCTTAGAAAGGGTGAACAACATTTTGATGTCCAACGTTTAAGTTTAAAACAACGGGTCAAATCATACTCGTACTCCACTGTTGCGTGATACGTTTTAACTCCATTTACATTTATATTTTTGAGGTGGTCCACAATAAAAGTTCTGTTTTCGGGGATCTTCAGAATCTTGAGAGCAGATTGTAAAGCACACAAAATCTCATATTTACCGTCCCTATACTGGGTTAGAACTTGTGCAAGAATATGCAGTAGTTCTGGAGGCATCTGAATCAGGCTAAATCAGTAACGTGAAATCTGAACACATCTTTTAACAACTACACCAATCAGACCCAGATCCAGTCACAAACCCTTCAGTAAGGTTCCTTGCGTTAAGACTAGGCAAGAGTTCCATAGATGCCCTACTTTAGCAAGGGCCAACAAAGAAATACCTGCTGTACATTTATGGCATAGTGCGCCTATGCTGGTATCATTGCTGTAAACACCTAGTAGGAATACCAAGTCATGTTTTTGCTATTGCTTTACAACCCTAAACAGTCTAAAGTAGGGCCAACAAAGCAATACCTGCTGTACATTTATGGCATAGTGCGCCTATGCTGGTATCATTGCTGTAAACACCTAGTAGGAATACCAAGTCAAGTTTTTCTAATGCAGTAAACAGTCTCATGCCAATAGAATTGGTACAGTCCACCTGTACATGATTTGAAAGAACAATTATTTGTCCAAGCAATACCAAGGTATGGATATTCCTTCACAGATTAGAGTTTAACTACACTTAAACACCATTCCTGTGGGAAATGGTCCCACTTCTTCCAAACGTCATTGTTTTTGTTTTCGGTGGCTATACTCCAAGACTATTTGCAGATGCATACTCTGTCAGTACAGCTAGTTCTCTCCTGGAAGCTCAGAGGTATTTGTTGTAGCAAGCCTATTATGAAATCTGCATACATGACAATTGAAATAGGGGTTCCACACAGTGAGGCAGAAAATGTTGCAGCCCTAAAAAAATGTGCGGTGAGATTAGATATCTGTTCAAAGAAAAACAGGTGTTGTAGAGCACGTCCTTTTTTTAGGTCTCGGCCTACCAGACAGTCCAACTGTTTGGTTTGTAGACGACATTTTGGGAACTTTCAGAAAGTTGACCTAGGAATGCATTGTGCCCATTGATTACCATTGACTTTGTGGTTTATAATTCACATGATCTGGCTTTCTATTTGCTTTAGGTTCTCAAAATTCTGTTCGTCCCTCCTATTGACTAAACCGTGTTTACTGTATTTTTCCACAAACTCCCTTACTGTAAACAGATCTTGTTCTTATCTTATCATATATGCTGTGCATTCAAAGGTCAAATGTCAGTCGCTATCTTCCGAGGGCACTTGTTTGCTTTTCTTTCTCTGACTTCAAAGTGAGAGGATTTGTGGGAAAATCATGCTGGATACTAGGGGTAGGGAAGAGATTTTTTTCTAGAACACAACATTTAAATGAACTGTGTAAGTATTTCAGAATATATCAGAATTTGGAACACAGCTGAAGCACATTTTTTGTTATTTCTGAAGTGTGTTGGAAACGAATACTTTAATATGATCAAAACAAATTACAGAGGATGATGCAATTTCCACACATTTTCGTTTGTGCACTGTATAGTTTTGTTAGTAAAACTGAATGTCTGTACAAATGTAATGGTCATTTCAATTGAAAATGTTTTGCCTGTAAAAGCAGTGTGCTACCATACCATGCCTACTCGGCTCTACTGTACTATGCACCACTCCGAACCACTGCACTCTACTCTGCACCACTCCACTTTACACCACTCCACGCCACTTTGCACCACTCTACGCCACTTTGCACCACTCTACGCCACTTTGCACCACTGCACTCTATGCCACTTCATGTTACCCCTCTCTACTGTACCCTGCACCACTCTACTCTATGCCAATGCACTCACTGCCTCTGTGCTCTATACCACTGCACTCTACCCCACTCCAGTCTAGGCCACACCAATCTACTCTACACAACTCCACTTACTCCACTTCCACGTGCTCAAGCGGCAGGATACCCGTAGGGTCACAGTGCGCTCTATAAATTCCCTATACAATACAATGCATATGCCAGTGCACTCTATGCCAATGCACTGTACTCTGTAACACTCAACACTATGACCCTACACCCTCAAAGCAATTCCACTGTACACCACTCTGATTGATTCTGCACCACTGCACCCTACACCACTTTACTCTATGTCATTACACGCTATGCCACTCTCCACAACTGCACTCTACCCTGCACCACTCCACGCCACTTCACTCTACTCTGAAAGAATCAACTCTACGCCACTGCACTCAGTGCTACTCTGCTCTGTGCCATCCTACTTTTAAGCACTGCACTCTGTCACTGCACTTCACTCTGCATCACTACACTCTTTGTCACTCTACTCCACTGCACTCTATGGCACCAGACTATACTCTGCACCACTTTATACTGCTCTAATCTACACTACTGTACTCTATGACTCTTTACTCTACTCTGCACTCCACTGCACTATAATGCTATTCAACTCTTCTCAGCATCACTCAATTCTATGCCACCCGCTCTGCATCACACCTCTACACCACTCTATTCTACCTCACTGCACTCTGCACCACTCTATTTTGAACCACTTCAATCTGTGCCATTCCACTCAACTATGCACCACTATAATCTACGCCACTGCATCCTATGCTGGTGCATTGTATGCCACTGAATTCAATGCACTGCGCTCTACAACACAATACTCTGCAACACTCTGTCAACGCACTCTACACCAGTCCACTCTACTCTATGCCACTCCAGTATATGCCTATCTACCCTACACCACACTATGTCACTCCAGTACACAACACTCTACTCCAATCTTCGCCATTCCACTCTACGGCACTCCACACGACTCTCCTCTACACCACTAACTTTTAGCCATGCTGAACAGCAGCCACACTTGTGTACAACATGGCAAAAACAGTTTGGCTAAGCCAATATCTCTAGCATAGGCAAGACCTACTGGTTTTGCCAATGCTTGCTTAATCCATTGCTTACTGAGATCTTACTGGTGAGCTTGGTATCGTACATCACCCAGGTCCAATTAATGGAATTCAATGCAACGTTTACATTCAGAAGTTATCAAGGCTTCTGTTAAATTATTTCAAAATAGTAAACCAGAGTGGTAAAAATGTTACACATGTTTGAAGGTTCTAATGGAGCCACTCCATGCCGCTGCCTGTACCGAAGTTGCTGGGAGCCAAGACTTCAGTAGTTTATATGCGGGGCGATTAGTTCGCACTAGAATACATCTTCAACAATGTCTTAATAAGATGTCTCAAAACACAGCGGTATGTTGCTTACAATTTAAGTTTAAAAATATATATATATATAAATATATATACTTTAATTATGGTTTTCTGCGTACAGGCAATTACATCACTTCACAGCAGTTCTATGCCAATGATAGCAGATCTCAAATATGACACTGCCCAGTGTTGAAACCAGGAGGATCATACACAAATACACAAGGATTAGTGCATGCTGTTTTACAGGAAAAATGTACATGGGAGCCAGCTTTACTGATATCGTCAGTTACAAAGTTTGTGGGGTCTCATTAGAAGTGGAGGAGGAGAGGAGGTGGTATTCCAGGTAGACTGGGTGGGGGGCTGTTTTCCATCCTTGTTCACTCACCCACGCTACTGTTATGCTGACAGAAAGAGACCACATTTGATGCTTTCAACAACCGGAGAAGCTCGAGAGATGCATGAATCTCTGTCCTCACCGGTCAGTACCACCATTATACAGAATGGCATCAAGCCTCAGGAATGAGGAGATTTAAGTGGAGGCCTAAATCTCTATACCATGGTCTCTCCACGTCCCCTCCTCCTAGTAGTAGGTGTGTGTAGGCCCATGACAAGGCTCCAGAGCTTATGCGGTGATCTGCGTTTACAAAGGGAGGTCGCTTGACTTCTGAAATGCCTCCTCCCAGGCTACCAGTGTCTTCTACCCCAACCCCCTAGTCTAGGTCATGTCCAAGAAGGCTATAATATCCGAAGCCCACCTTATAACATCAGTGCCAGGTTGCTTGGGAGAGGACTTGTACATCCCTCCACCCCACAGCAATACTCTATTCAATGGCCAATTAGGAGAATGCACTGAGACAACCACAAATTTACTAAAGTATTGATGCCAACAGTGTCTAGCTCCTATTATCAAATCAGCCTCAATAAGAACAGTCTCTGGCGACTAAGATGGAGGTCCCTACGACAAAATCTGGGGCTCTAGTTTTAATAATGAGAGATGTCTCTCAGAGGCTGCCATGAGCAGGTCTTTACCTGGTTTGAGGAGCATCACTAGCATTGCCTTCTTAGTGATTTGTGGCAGTATGCCTGTGGTCTTCACCATATTATATAGCATCAGTTACTCGGGGCATACTTGTGGTGCAAAACAATTGTCAAATCCAAGAGTTTTGCCACCAGCCATATCACTTCTGACAGCCAATTTCTCTTGAAATGTAAGCATTAGTTCCAGAGCTTCTATCATTTCTTGAGCTAACTTTACGTACTGTCCGTTGAACAGCAAGGTATTCATCTATGAGTTCAGGTAATGGTGGCAGTGGTTTTGTTTAACATCATGATTAATAATCTGGTAATTGTCATTGATCTTGGTCTAGGAATATGTGACGTTGTCGTTTCCCTCTTTTAGTGCGGTTAAATCAGGCCTGGTGTGATCACAGCTCAAGATTTCTGAAAGTAGTCTCCCTGCCGTGTGCCCCCTGAGTGTAGTTTGGTGGTGTAAGCCTTACAGTTGTAGAATCGTTATCTTTCTAGAGACTTGTCAAATGTCTGGCTCTTGGCAATCGGGTCTGTCTCCCACTTCGGAAACTTGGTATTATCAGTTTTAAGGTATTTAAGATCTACTTCTAAAGTTGGCAGCTCCCTCAGTGGTACGTCGCATTTAGCTACCTTATTACATTTGCCTTGCATGAGATGTTAAACGCTTCCCACTCATAAATCAACATAGCTCTCATTTTTTCTGTGGCAGTTTATTGCATTTTAGAGGAATCCAGAAAAGGCCGCATCTTGCAGTGTAGCTGCCTGTAGCTACTGAATGGAACCCGAGTTATTGGGTTTTCCCACTGGATCATCGTAAGTAAAGGGCTATGATCTGAGAGGGCTTTACACAAATATTCCAGGCATCAGAATGTACCCACCCTGCCTGTATGGAGTTGAAATGTGTATATTTGTACATGTAGTTCTGTTACATCTAGATATCTTCGCCTCCATACAGCTCTCATATTCCAATGTGTTAGCCACTCTGGGATTGCTTGGGAGTTTAGCGCAAAGGCAATTGCTGGTCACATGGGGAGTGTGGGTGTATTTGTCTATATTCTTCTCTTTTGACACAATTAAAGTCTCCCCTTCAGAGCACACTGCCGTCGCCCAGTTCAGTGACGTGTACCCCCTAGATCGGCCTGATAGGAAATAGTGCATTTCACATGTACACGGTTCTTTCCTAAAGTTGCCTTCACTTTGTCACATCGAGTTTTGACACACATTTGGAGTTGTGACACTTGGGTTAGTTTGTTTCTTTGAAACACCAACCTTGCTGACACAGACAACTTCATGAGAACACTATCACAATGCCTTGGCATTGTGGACAAGGCCCTCACATGCGTTATACAAATGTGTTTTTTATTACGTTTATATGTTGACGCAGCTATTTGTGAAATACAATCAACGGCAGCTTGATCACAATCTCTGCCCAGGGCAAGGATGCCTCTTTCTATATATAACCTTTTGTTTCCCAAGTATAATCAGAGGAGACACTTCTGCTGACTTCGAGGTGCACCTACATGCTGAAGCACTTCGCCCAGCAGCTAACTGACATCTCCGTGAGGGGTGTCCGGTTCGTTACCAAAACAAGGTCCTACACTCTCACCCACCAGGTAAAGGGGTTAGATCAACCAGAAGGGGGTTTCTTCGCAGACCATACATTTACACCTTAGATACATAGGTTAGGGTTTGCATCGTAGGAGTATGCTAGACTGTCATAATATTGTATATGAATGCATATGTAAGTTGTCTCAGTAAAATGGTGGAACTCTGTTTTATTTCCTGTCTTGACACTTATTATAACTTTTGTGTGCTTCTGTCTATTGATCATTGCAGCACATATTTTCTATACAAGAATCACTTTGGTTCAATAAATATTGAAAAAGTCCCTTCGTGTATTTTTTGTATATTTCTCGGAGTGAAAAAGGGCATGAGTGTCTGAGCGAAATGTTTTTGGTCTGTCACCACGGTTCCTGAGAGAACAGGATTGTCATGGTCAGTAGATGCCAGAACTGTTCGCTCCCAGTCTAGGTTAGGGGGGCTAACTTTGGCAAAGTGAGCTAGCTGGTCCAAGGGACGACATA
Source organism: Lissotriton vulgaris (assembly GCF_964263255.1). Taxonomy (NCBI): domain Eukaryota; kingdom Metazoa; phylum Chordata; class Amphibia; order Caudata; family Salamandridae; genus Lissotriton; species Lissotriton vulgaris. The sequence continues at coordinate 668,297,529 of NC_141698.1, forward strand.
CCTTGCGGGCGGTGCATGGAATCAGTCTGGCACTATCCTAAGTTTATGTTGTGATTAGTGGAAACTACATGACAGTGACATGTTGCATCACCTTCTATAAGAACATGACTGGTAAATGTTTGGGGGGTATAAATACAGACCAACAGCACTGAAAGGGCATGTAGTAACGACTTTAGTATTACACAACATCCATCCATGTCAATCATTATCGGTACTATCGCAAGTGGGACCCTCGGTTTTTCTCAAATCAATATTCCTTCTGTGTTTATATAAATATATTCCCACTGCTTTTATATAAATGACTACCATGTACAAGTAATTTATTGTTACAACAATCTGAAATAGTAGTCTTCAACAAATGCTATATTTTAACGCTACACTCTGGGAATAAATGGGGTTTTGCAGCTTTATAGAAACGTTCTCTTCAATATCAATTGATTTTATTCAAAGTCACACATCCGGTGATGCTTAATGAGTTATGGGGCTACAAACAACACTTATTCATCATCTAATCAGCTTGTAATACTGCAAAGAAGGTAGGATCGTCCCCGTGAGCAGACAACAGCACCAGGTGAACAAACTTCAGTTATTCACGTTGTTTGAAAGTGGCACATTTGTCTGAATAATTTGATGGTGTTGAACTCGACAGGTCCATGGTGTCAGCTAGATGTCATATTTCAGTCTATGTACACAGGCGAGCGGTTGTCGGAACACACGGATAATAGCAGAAAGAAACTAAGCACGGGGTCGATTTTGTTAGCAACAAATTCCATCTAGACCTTTTAAAAGGAGGTAAGACAGAGCGCGCTGACGATTCACCCTCCCTTATGATTGACGATACAGAAACAGGCCGCCACTTCCAAAGAAGTACCCTGCTCTGTTCCTTGAAAGGGACGAAAAGCCCGAGGAAATGAGAGACGCGACACAAGAGAGACCGGAGAAAACAGAGAGGGAGAGAATGTGCGGGAGAGAAGGTGCACGGAAGAGAAGGTGCACGGGAGAGAAGGTGCACGAGAGATAAGGTGCACGAGAGAGAAGGTGCACAAAAGACAACAAACGGAGAGAGAAGTGAGAAAGAAAAAAGAAAGAGGAGAAAGACAGAGAGAGTGAGACTAATAAAGAAAGATAAACGATTAGAACAGGGTTTTGAAAGCACAGAGTGTATTAAAGGGCGCTCTGCCTAAAGTGTGCGCCAAAAGTGTAAAGGCAAGGAATTGGATGTGGTGAAACTGGCGAGTGGAAAAACCCTTTAACCACTCAAAAGTATGCCAGGGGAAACTGACATGCAACAATGTAAATCAAAGAAATGCCTATGCACACACAAGGAGTAAAGTACACAGTAGTGAAGAAAATCATGTAGATACGATTATATAAGTCCAAGACAACACAAGTAATCAGAATTTGGAGACATTCGTTGTGCAGATTTCTGAGTATTTTCATGTTTCCACAACCAGCCGACACGTGTTTCGTCGTGTTGGAACAGTTTTCACGTGACTTGTCAGAACTGCGGCGTGTGTCTAAAAGACTGAAAGGTGGCTCCACCGGTAATAATTCCGCGCCGGCAGTGCACGTAACCAGATCAAGTGGAAGTCTAGGTTGGAGTGATGATCAAAGCCCTTGTGGTTAAAGTTACTTGGACGTGCGGTTGCTATTCTCCAAAAGTTTGATGCTGAAAAGAGCGACTCGGGTACTGGTCGCACAATGTGTGGGCGGTAAGGGTGAATTTACAATGAGATGGTTGTCATCTAGAATGGTCGCCGAGACGAGAGACTCGAGTAAAAGTTGTGCTCTTTAGGCATTATCTCTTGTAGAAAGCCCGGGAGTTGTATCCTGCAGTTCGGAGGTTACTGGAGAGGATCACTCGCAGTAAAGTGTAGTTGCGGAGAGTCCCGGGTCGCCGTGTGGAACACGGCGACCCGGGAGACATGATTGCGGCTTATACTCTCTCCGCAACTACACTTTACTGCGAGTGATCCCCTCCAGTAACCTGGAGTATACCCTTCCACGCTTATGGTGGACAAAAATGATTCAGAAAAGGGGGTGGTGATGAACAGAGTGTCTGAATTAAGCAGACCACTCTTACCCAGTCCAAAGATCAGGGCTTGATCCATCACCGTTTTTTTAGCTCACTGCACCATCCCAGCTCAGAACTTGGCTATATGCAAAGTAGTCTGACCCTTGCCCAGTGCATCATGGGAACAGGGCAGACCAAACTACCAAGCCAATTCTTATACCTGGAAGGAAACAAGCTACCGGGGACCGGTTTCTGGCATTTCAGCCGTCTTCGGCCCGGCTTGCTTGAATCGTGATGGTGCAATGAGCTAGGGACTCACATCTGAGTATACCCTTCCACGCTTATGGTGGACAAAAATGATTCAGAAAAGGGGGGTGGTGATGAACAGAGTGTCTGAATTAAGCAGACCACTCTTACCCAGTCCAAAGATCAGGGCTTGATCCATCACCGTTTTTTAGCTCACTGCACCATCCCAGCTCAGAACTTGGCTATATGCAAATTAGTCTGACCCTGGCCCAGTGCATCATGGGAACAGGGCAGACCAAACTACCAAGCCAATTCTTATACTGGGAAGGAAACAAGCTACCGGGGACCGGTTTCTGGCATTTCAGCCGTCTTCGGCCCGGCTTGCTTGAATCCTGATGGTGCAATGAGCTAGGGACTCACATCTGAGTATACCCTTCCACGCTTATGGTGGACAAAAATGATTCAGAAAAGGGGGTGGTGATGAACAGAGTGTCTGAATTAAGCAGACCACTCTTACCCAGTCCAAAGATCAGGGCTTGATCCATCACCGTTTTTTTAAGCTCACTGCACCATCCCAGCTCAGAACTTGGCTATATGCAAATTAGTCTGACCCTGGCCCAGTGCATCATGGGAACAGGGCAGACCAAACTACCAAGCCAATTTTTATACTGGGAAGGAAACAAGCTACCGGGGACCGGTTTCTGGCATTTCAGCCGTCTTCGGCCCGGCTTGCTTGAATCCTGATGGTGCAATGAGCTAGGGACTCACATCTGAGTATACCCTTTCACGCTTATGGTGGACAAAAATGATTCAGAAAAGGGGGTGGTGATGAACAGAGTGTCTGAATTAAGCAGACCACTCTTACCCAGTCCAAAGATCAGGGCTTGATCCATCACCGTTTTTTAGCCTACTGCACCATCCCAGCTCAGAACTTGGCTATATGCAAATTAGTCTGACCCTGGCCCAGTGCATCATGGGAACAGGGCAGACCAAACTACCAAGCCAATTCTTATACTGAAGACGGCTGAAATGCCAGAAACCGGTCCCCGGTAGCTTGTCTCCTTTCTGGTGAAGAACTGGCTTGGTAGTTTAGTCTGCCCTGTTCCCATGATGCACTGGGCCAGGGACAGACTGATTTGCATATAGCCAGGTTCTGAGCTGGGATGGTGCAGTGAGATAAATAACGGTGATGGATCAAGCCCTGATCTTTGGACTGGGTAAGAGTGGTCTGCTTAATTCAGACACTCTGTTCATCACCACCCCCTTTTCTGAATCGTTTTTGGCCACTATAGGTGTGGCAGGGTATACTCAGACATGAGTCCCTTTCTCACTGCACCATCAGGATTCAAGCAAGCCGGGCCGAAGACGGCTGAAATGCCAGAAACCGGTCCCCGGTAGCTTGTCTCCTTTCTGGTGAAGAATAGGCTTGGTAGTTTAGTCTGCCCTGTTCCCATGATGCACTGGGCCAGGGACAGACTGATTTGCATATAGCCAGGTTCTGAGCTGTGATGGTGCAGTGAGATAAATAACGGTGATGGATCAAGCCCTGATCTTTGGACTGGGTAAGAGTGGTCTGCTTAATTCAGACACTCTGTTCATCACCACCCCCTTTTCTGAATCTTTCAGTCTTTTAGACACACGCCGCAGCCCTGAGGAGTCGCGTGAAAACTGTTCCAACGCGACGAAACACGTGTCGGCTGGTTGTGGAACCATTAAAATACTCCGAAATCTGCACAACGAATGTCTCCATATTCCGATTACTTGTGTTGTCTTGGACTTATATAATCGTATCTACATGATTTTCTTCACTACTGTGTACTTTACTCCTTGTGTGTGCATAGGCATTTCTTTGATTTAATAAGGAAAGATAGCAAGAGTTTCTTGGTCTGAGGGCTAGATGTACAAAGCATTTCATGAGGTCGCAAAAGGCCCGATTCACAAAATCGGGCCGTTTGCGAACGCAAAAAAAGGGATTTCCAAATGCAGACACTCCAAATTGCAATGTGCTAATCTGTTACCAAATCGCAATTTGCGTTTGCGAATCGGTATTTGAAAGGGGCGTGTTTAAGGCGTCCGTTCCAAATACTGATTAGCATTGCTATGTACGAATGTTTTAAGACTGAGATGTGGTCGCAAAATATTCGTACTTTACTGTCAACTCAAATGTGGTGCTAAACCCCCCAAGGAACCTCTTCCCTTTTGAGAATGGTTGAAAACAATATTTAAGAGCAGGCAGTGAACCAAGGGACCACTGCCTACTCTTAAAAAATTAAACTAAAACGGTTTCTTTTTTTTTTTATAAACGTTTCCCAAAAAATGATTGCTTATTTAAAAGCACCATCTCTAACAAGGCAGCGAATCATAGTGGGTCACCAAATGCAACCTACTTCATTAATATTCATGAGGTAGGTCTATTTGCGACCCACTATGAATCGCTAATTTAACCCTTTCCCTGCTGCTGTCGGCCAATGGCCGACGACAGCACTACCTCCCCAGTGCTGCCGTCGGCCATTGGCCGACGGCATTCCACCAGCGCACAAAAACACCCGCACCGCGGCGGAATTACCGCCGCGGTTAATGGGTTAAACTAAATTTGTTTCATACATTAGGAATAGCAATTTCCTAATTGTGATTCGCAAAAAATCCCTAAGCCCTGAGAGGCATAGCATCACGGAGAGGGCCTGACTAATAAAGTGGTACAGAGTGCTGCACAGCCTTTCTCTCAAGAGAGACTGAGGGTCAAAGGATATAAAAAGACTGCGAGTGGGAAAGATACAGGGAGGGAGGAACAGATGAAGAGAGGAAGAGACAGGGAGAGAGGAAGGCAGAGAGCAAACAAATTAGAGGAAAGAGTACTAAGAAACAGAGAATAAGAGAGAGAGACTGATTAATGGAGATAGCTTGAGTTTGCGTCTTCGTTTACTGCATATTTTCATTTGTATCTCAGAGTGACATTCCAGACATAAACAACATGCTGCACACTGTTAAATATGGTGATGTTCTGTAGCAAAATACGGGCCTCCTACTCCAGAGAATATGCTTCTGATTAGGAGTGGAATTATGGCATTTGTCTCTGATATCACCGACTAATAATGCCAATAAGAGTGTAGGGTATAGCTCCATATCTTGCTGCTGCCCATCACAGGCGAGCACCCTGTGGTATGAGCAGGAGAGGCAGTACTGATGCCAATAGTGGAGAACCCTTGGAGTGTGGCATGCCTGCGACACATGTACATTCCATACAAATTCCTATTGCCATCTAGAACCGGCTCCCTCCCCTTGACAGTGCTGATCTCAGATTTGCTTAGCAATAAACATAACCACAGTTCCATGTCCTGACCATCCAGATTCACTTAGCAGTCTCTGTCTCTTTTTCTTGTGCTCTTCTGCGTCATTAATGCCTCCAAATCATGGGCTCGAGAGAGCCGGAAGCAAGACGATTCTCCACCCAGAACTGCCTCTCAGCAGCCTGAAGAAAATGTACTTGAACCTACAAGTTCCTTTAGCTAGAGTATTACAACTGAGGCAAGCATCATCATTTCATCAAAATTTCTGCAGTGTTGCTCAAATGCTCAATGCTTTTTGCTGAAGGCGAAAAAAATGAACACAGCAATAAATAAGTTAGAAGAAAAAAATTCTATTTGCATAAACATTTAACAGGGTCGTGCACGTGTCAAGGAATCAACATTTATATTTTTAGTATGGCCGCATTCATTCTAAATCTCACAGCATCAGCGCAACACCTGGGACCTAAGCGGCACTCCCTCTAGCACCAGGGCAGTAGTAAACCCTTCCAGGAATACCAACCTGCAGGTGGAATAATGCATGGAAAAAGTCTGTGCAGAGATCATATAGTATCTGTAGAAAATATAAATATGTTTTTGTAAGTATTTATTAAACCTACCCAACAGAACTCCAGAGATTAGGATGAAAAGGTCCACTAGTGAGAAGGTTGCAGTTACCAGAACATGTTTAGCAATATCACTGCCTAGTTCAGACTTAGCTACCTGCTGTTAAAGGCTGCCTATGTACGCAGCTTTTGTCTTACATATTTATACCAGATCTGGTCATGTAACTACAGATGGTGAAAAGTCATTTTGCAAGAAAAGATGCAAGGCCCTGGCTAGCATTATATGTTGCCGATGACACTCTTCTACTAGCGCTTACTTCTGTAGGAGTGCAATACTCTGTAAGCAAACGAGGAATACTGGACGTGTAAATGCACAAAAAGGAAGCTTATGGTATTGAGAGGCACTAAGAAGAGTAATAGTAGGGGGATAAATGAAGAAAAAACTTGAGGGGTCCACCAATATTGATTCCTAGGACTGTCTATTAATGACCAACTCATGGAAAACTCAACTGAACGCAAAGAAGCAGTTGATTAAAGCTACTAAATGTGGTCTTATTAGTTTCAATAAAAAATGTGGTGGTTTATCGCTGCATCTTTTTAATTGCATATAAGCCCATAATTCAACGTATTGCTTACGCTTCCCCAATGTGGTGGCTGCAGGCAGGTATGGTTGTGGGTATCCAGGAAGGTTTGCGGGGAAGAGAAGTTTTAAGTCCCATAAAATGAATCCCATCCATGCCATTAGGCTCGAGCTCGCACTGAGCCACGCTAATGTAATCCACAATGTTGCTACTATACGATACAAGATAAGTCTCTTTGGGTTGTTATTTAAGGTTAAGGCAAATTTGTAATACTTAATGTTGCATTTGGAGGACAGGATCTACAAGCATCTGGGGCCACTCAAGTAGGAAGTAAGTTCTTTATTTCATGTAAAGGTCTTGGGTTACAGCAACAGCAGGTAGGTCCTGTCAGGGTCAAGTTCATGGCTTGAGAGACTGGTCCTAAAGACATCCTATCTGATGTGGCAATCACTAGCTTGAAAATTTAAAAACATAAGAAGGGGCGGGAAGTTCTGCAGTTTTTTTTACTAGGATCTGTCTTGCATACAGACCAAATGTTTGTACACACAGAAAATGTATGTAACATGATCAGATTTAGGTACAGTTCAATTGAACGTTTTTAATGGCCTATCTTTAGAATTTAAACGCAAAAACATACTAACTCGACTAGGTGAATAGCTGATGCTAGGGCGGGATTCACCAGAGAGCTGCCATTCCACCACTCCCTCGCTCTAGCTATTTAAATAGCACAGCATATGCTCTTTTATTGTGAGTGTTTAAATGCTACCAGAGAACATTATCTCAAGCAAATGTGTGAAAACAGAAAAGAGACGGAGCATGTCAGGCACGGCGTCACTTCATAAGATGCCAGGACAAGATCATTTAAAAAAACATATTTCCAATAGCGTTGCTCTTACTAAAAAAGCAGCCATTAACTAAATGTTCATTTGGTGTATTTTAGATTTCCATTAACGTTTATATATTTTATTTTAAACCTAAGCAAAGTAAATATTTAAACGCATATCTGAGCACTAACAGGCTGTCAGGCATGGGCGCACGTCACGTGTGGTGGAGGTACAAGGGGCAACAAGCCTGCACAAACCACCCACCCTAAGCAATACATGCACACTGAGTATATGTTAACACGTCAAAGGAAAACCCAACAACGCGAGACACAGTCGGTAAACTTTGCGGGCACATTGTGATGCTGAGCCTGAGAGGGCCCGAAAAAGGAAGCCAGGAATAGGCCCCAAAAAGGAAGCCAGGAATAGGCCAGAAAATGCCGTATAGAGCTGGACACGCCTGTGGGCGGGTCAGTGAAGCACCAGTAATACAACAGGCACACCTCACTGTAAAACACTGTCAAGTCTGGGAAACGCACTCTGCATTGCCTACTGCCCCTTGGTGCATGGGGGAACTGGCCTTCCCTAAATGACGTTGTAACCTCCTAGAAAGGAGGCGGAGATGTATTTACCGTTTTAACAAAGCACTCCATATATGTGAATTATACTGCTATAAAAAACATCCGTAAAACACACCTAGGCTAAGTACTGCCAGGAGTTAATCAATTCAGCCAAGAACCCTGCCAAAGAGATGATTTCCATGTCCAACTCTCTTGATCACGTGGCAGCGGTTACCGCCATTACGACCTCGCACAAGAGCTTTGCTCTGAACTCGTCCGAGTTCTTTCAAAACATGATTACGCAACGTTTGCGTTGCTTTTCATCTGACAAGGACATACAACGATCTAGGCACTTTGCCACACTGCCTGTCTACCCCCTTCTCTCCCTCCGGGTGACCTCTGCTCCAGTCAATCTAGATGACGTCATTTCCAAACTCAATCGCATTTCCCCTGCTCGCCTTTGGGCCCCTGCCCAGTGCAAATTGTTAAGGGAGCTCAGTGCCTGACCTCTTTCTGTAATACATCTTTGGCCTCAGTCACGGTACCAGACTTAAAATGGCCCTCCCACTTCCTCCCTTAAAAAAGCCCAACATAGACTCTGCTGTACTAACCAATTACCGACCTACTTCTTCATTGCCACAACTGTGGAAGGCTGCGTTAACCAGAAGCAGGGCACACATAAGGAAGAACATTCCCTTCTACATGTTCATCAGTCAGATTTTTGTCCTATTCTGATTACTGCCAGCAATGGCATCACAATGACTCTAGACAAGGGAGGCTCCGCCACCCTCCTCTTATTAGACTAATCTGCGGCTTCTGATAGTTTGTGAAGGCATCCTTTTCACCAGGCTCACTGACACAGGCTTAAATAGCTCAGCCCACAGTTGGTTTTCAGTTTTTTTCACAAGGGAGCTGTTACACTGGAGAATGTTCAGTTCCCTAACAAAGGCATCAATTGTGGGGTCCTACAGAACTCTTCTTTTGAACCCAATTCTATAACCTCTATGTGGGCCCACTTGCTGCTGTTATTTCATCTTGTGGTTTTCAGTGTTATGCCAAAACGGATGATACTCAAATCATCCTAGGGTCTGAGATAGGTCTTGTTGTTCCTCAGAACCTGTTTAACTACTGACTGAGCTCTGCACTGACCTAAACGAATGCCAGCTCACTCAAGCTTCACAATGACATAACCAAGGGAGGAGCTTCACGTCGGACCAAGATGGCCGTGTGAAGATCCAGCTCCGCCGGACCTGTCCCCCTATCCTGATGCCCATCCTGGTCGTGGACCCTGCCGCTCGTTAGCGAAGGGTCAGCGGTGCGCTGTCCTGCAACTCCGACCCCGCTGCGGCATCAGGGGCTGGAGTTATGCCTCTCGCTGTGTGAGGCCTGGCTGGCGGCTGGAGCCGGGGACTTGGGTTGGCGGAGAGGCCGGCCGCCAAGACAATAACACCGGGGCCGTAGACGGGGAGTCGTCGGTCGGCCCCGGTACAGATTTGCTGTTGCCCGCGATATCGGCGGAGCTGTGGCGGCATAGCGAGCGGCGGGTACCCCCCGCCAAACCCCGCCTGGTATGGTGTATGCGGAATAGCGGCTTTGCTTGGGACAGCGGATGGCCCTCGCCTGGATCTAAGAGAGCAGTTAGCTCACGGAGGCGCGGAGGAGACGTATTGGTGGGGCTGAAGGCCCGGGAACAACGCTGCAAGATACCTGGTGCCCTCAGCTTGTGTGGCAACCAACCCAATCCCCCTCCTGGTTTCCTAGAAGTACCCCTTTTGGCTGCGGGGCGCTCGAGGGGGCAGAGTAACAGCATGCTGGTCTTCGGGGTGGGGGCAGCTGCCTGAGTGCTCCGTCCTGACTGATAACAGACTGTTGGCGGCTGGGTGCCCACGGGTGAGACCTGCCCATGTCTCTGGTCCCCGACCTGGCGGACACCTGCAATACTGGATCTTTGAATGGGTAAGGGTCCACGTGAAAGTCGGAGGTGGCGCAGCGGTTCCATCTGGATACTGGCTGGGAGGAGGCGCGCTCCCTCTATTTGGATTATTTCCTTTGGGCATTTGGATTGTAGAGTTGACCCCTCCTGATGGCGAGACATCACGGGAGACCCGCTATCCTTCGTTGGGCGTGGTGTTCGGCCTGTCGGGTCTGGTGCCTGATGCAGCTGTTCGACCTGGGCGTGGCTGCACCTGTCTACACCGGTGGGTCCCCTGTGGCCCGACATTGGAATTTCAGTGGCCCAGGTAATTTTCGGTGGCAGTGGTCTTGCGATGGGCACGTCCTGGGGATCGGGCCATTTGGTGGTGCTGTCCAGTTACTCGTTGGTGCCCGGCTGGGGGAAGCTGTGCGCTGTTGCCGTGCCTGGGTGAAGTGGAGTGGCCAGGGATCCATTGAGGAGGCATTCACTATGGCATCTAAGCCCGAGAGTGACAAGCAGCAGTCAAGAACCTCTAAGGGGTCACGACAAGTCCAGTCTAATAAACTGGATCGCTATACGGTGCCTCGGGGGTCACCGCCGGATTCGAGGCTGATTCAGTTGAGTGGAGGAGATTCGTCTGGCCAGCCAGCGAAACCAACACTGCTTGATGTGATGGCGGCGATCGACGGTGTCAAGTCTTCGCTAGGACAAAAGATGGAGATGCTGGACCACAAGCTGGACACTGTTACCATTGAGGTCAATCTCATACGGGCGGACCTTACTAAAACAAGTGAGAAAGTCAAGTCCCTAGATATTAAGACCGCCAGTTTAACAGACGACATGGCACAGCTCCAGCGGAAAGTGCAGGACCTTAAGGCCTCCTGCGTACTGACCAATCGGAAGTTGGACGATTATGAAGGAAGGGCTCGCCGCAATAATGTCCGTCTTATTGGCGTTCCTGAGAAGGCCAAAGGCCCGGCCCCAGACCTGTTTGTCGAGGATGTCATCCTCAATCATCTCAAGCCCAAGGGACTGGGTAACTTCTTTACGATTGAACGAGTCCATAGAGTGCCGGGGGTGGCCCAGGCCCGGGGCCCCTCCTCGCCCGATGATTACGAGGGTGTTAAACTTCAGGGACAGAGACGCTATCCTGCAGGCCTCTCGGTCGGGAGGCCCCCTTAAATTCAAAAACTCTACTATTTATTTTTCCCCAGACTTCACCCAAGTAGTCCAGAAACAGTGTCAAAGTTTTCTCGGAGTGAAGAAGAAGCTTAGAGATGGAGGCCTGAAGTATGCAATGATGTTTCCCGCCCGGTTGAGAGTTGAGGCCGAGGGTAGAGTTTGGTTCTTCGATAATCCAGAGGTGGTTTCAGACTGGTTGGAAAATCATCCCCCGGGTGGATCGGAGCGGCAAGATTGTGATGGAGGCGGCGGACTGGAGGAGCAGGAATGATGGCGAATACAGACTATTTGGGACTTTTGACATTTGTCAGGTAGTAGGCTTGACCCACATGTACTTTGTTCGTATTGATCCCAGAGTTGCATACTGTTAAGGACACCTAGTGAGGTATTTTCGATGGGGTGGGGGGGAGACGGTGTCCTGGTTTCCTCCTCTTTACTACCTTTAGTTAATTAGTAGCTTAGTTTGTAGTTGGAATGCTGGGCGAAGGGCACACTGCTAGTTGGGGTTGGGCATTGGCCATAGGCAGGGGTGCAGGGAGGGGGGTTGGGGTTTGGATTCGATGGGTTTTTTTGATTTTGAGATTTTCTTGGTTTATTTTGTGCGCTTTTAATGCATCTGGTGACATAGCTATAATAGGACTGCTTCCATACCAACATAATGTCTACTCTTAGAAGGGGATTGTGGATAAATGTGCTCAGTTGGAATGTGAATGGTCTCTGGATAAAATGAAGAGGGGAATGGTGAACCAGCTGATTAGGCATCATTCCCCAGATGTAGTGCTGCTGCAGGAGACGCATCTTGTTGGTAATCGTTGCATGGCCCTACACAAGGGTGGATACAAACTGAAGGCTCATTATGGATTCACCACCGGATCCAGGGGGACAGGTATCCTAATGAAAAACTCTTTCCCCTATCCATCCAGGCCACATGGATTGACCATAGAGGCAGGTATAACGGCATATCGGGGCTGTGGGAGGGGAGAACTGTCACCTTTATGTCTGTTTATGTTCCACCAGGCCTGCAAACGTATACTTTTCGAGACCTGGGGGCGATTTTCATTACTCTGCCCATGGGCTTATAGGTGATGGGTGGGGACTTTAACGCAGTGTTAGATGGTGAGGTAGATAGACACCCAGCCCGAACTTTGAGGCCTTCCCAGAGGTGGATTCCTGATTTTTTTAGCAACAACAGGGCTAACTGACGGTTGGAGATTGAGAAATCCAGGCAAGATACACTTTGCACACACATCGCCTGCTCACAACACCCTATCCAGAATAGACTATGTACTGGCGCCGGCAGCTCAGATAGCAACGGTCTGAGAGGTTCGGCACTTGGGTAGGGGAATCTCTGACCACTCGCCGATTTGGCTCCCGATAGAGATTGATCAGCATGACGTAGGAGGAATAGCCCCCATTGAAGCATGGCACCTAAGAGACCCCGCCACCAAGAAAGAAATTGCCACGTGCACAGAGAGGTACTGTCACGAGAATGCAGAATCCGTCAATTCGGCTCTGACCCTGTGGGAGGCATACAAGACGGTTATCCGAGGAGAGGCTTTATCTTTAATTGCAGGGAAAAAAAGGAAAAGTCGGGCAGAAGTAGACTGAGTGGAAGCGGAGGTAACCAGGATGGAGACTGAGGTATCCAAGGATGTGACCCCTGAGGGTGCGCACCGGTTGAGGCTCCTTCAGGATGAATACAGGAATCTAGCTAGAGACAGGACCAAATCACAGCACGCTGACACTCGGAGCAGGATATAAAAACACGGAGATAGAGCAGGTAAACTGATAGCGTGGCTCAAGAGTGGGCGTCGAGGCTAGTGTCGGAGTTGCAGAAAGGGGGCTCCGAAAAGATAACTGACCCGCAACTTATAGCTAATGAATTCTCTGAATACTATGGAGAAGTGTATACCTCCACGGGGGGATTCACTGAGGCAGAAAAGCGGCCATGATACACGATATTCGTATGCCCATACTATTGGAGGACGACCAGAAATACCTAGATTCCCCTCTCACAAATGATGAAGTGGCGCAAGCCATTAAGGGAGTGCATTCCGGGATGGCCACTGGCCCAAACGGTATCCCTGTAGAACTGTACAAACTGAGCGCAAACAGGCTGGCTCCGTTTCTTCGCGCTATGTTTGTTGAGAGTAAAGAGGGGGGTCAGCTCCCCTACGATCAGCGGGTAGCTAATATCGCCATTATTCATAAAGTAGGGAAGCCTAAGTCACACTGCTCATTCCACAGGCCCATTTCGCTGCTAAATGCAGAGCCTAAAATATGGGTGACAAGATTGGCCAAAGTCATTACCACCCTGGTTCACCCAGATCAGTCCGTCTTTATGCCGTGTCGGAACACGGCCCTCACCTGCGGAGGCTACACGGGATATTGGGAGATGCCCCACAGATTCAGGAGCCGGCGGTGCTGGTGTCTCTGGATGCCACCATGGCCTTTGACAGGGTCGACTGGCCCTACTTATTTGCAGATCTGGGGAAGATGGGCTTCAGCCCTGAATTCATCAACTGGGTCCGTCTCTTGTATGCAGACCCCCTCGCCAGGGTCGTGGTGAATAACCGGAAGTCCGCTGACTTTTCTCTGGGCAGAGGCACGAGACAGGGGTGTCCCCTGTCTCCACTTTTATTTGCCATGGCACTCAAGCCGTTGGTGGCGTGGGTCTGATGGGACCGGTCGATCAGAGGGCTGCGTTGGACACTGGAGTGGGAGGATAAACTTTCACTTTACGCTGACGACATCCTGCTATACCTCACCACTCCTAGGGAATCCCTGATCTGTTTTCTTGACGTGCTTGCTATATTTGGGAGATACTCCGGTTTCGCTATTAACTGGTCGAAATCAGTGCTCTTTGTCCTTAGGGGAAATCCCCCGGTGCTCCCGGGTTCCTGCCCGAGACAGATTGAGCCTGTGGGGTTACGATACCTCAGCGTTTATGCGACACTGGACCCGCGGTTGCGATATGTAAACAACTTAGACCCCCCGCTGAACCGACTTAGGAGGGACGTGGCGAGATGGAAAGCGTTACCGCTCTTTCTCTTGGGCAGGGCGGTGCTCTTCAAGATGATGGCCCTCCTCCGATTCCTGTACGTGCTTCAGAACACAATGGACCCGGTGCCGTCGTCCTACTTTAGGAAAATTGAGGCCCTTCCACGACAGCTTCTTTGGGAGGGCAAGTGGGGCATTGCCTTCTCTAAACTCTCCCTTCCCTGGTATGATGGTGGAATTGGCTTGCCAGATCTGCGGAAGTACTATTGGGCCTCCCAGCTAGTGGCAGTGAACCACGCTATCTATGGGTCTCCCGGAGACCCCGGGTATGCTATGGACCCCGGGCTGGTGCCGAGGTGTCACTTGACTAGGGCGTTATATGCCAGGGCCAGCCGGTTTCCCCTCGTTGGACCGTCGGCTCATGCAGTGTGTGTGTGGCACGCAGCTAATCAGCATCTTAAATGGGATGGAAAGCTCACACTCGCCACCCCATTGTGGAACTCGGAGAAGCTGGGCAGCCTGTGGAGAACAAAGGGATTTGATAAATGGGATCTCATTGGGATTAAGCAGATCAGAGATATCTGGGGAAAGGATGCAATTCTCACATTCGGTGCCCTCCAAGAAAAGTACCATCTACGGGAGGGTGAGCGTTATCGCTACCTCCAAGTCCAGCACGCCCTGCTTACTCATATTCCCATATGTACTACATTCCCAGAAGCCTCCCCTCTGGAAGATTGAGTGCTAGATGGTCATCTCCCGGAAAAGACCATTTCATTAATATATAAAAAAAACTTATCAACAACATGGAGGAGGGGGGGGTGTCGGAGGGGGTGCAGGTAGCTTGGAACCTTCTTGCATATTTTGTGGCACTGTGCAGCAATACAAGACTATTGGAGTTAAATTCATGGTAAGATGCGAGAGGTGCTGGGTGGGGGGGGGGTTGGAGATGACAATGGAGGTTCGAAGGTGCGTTTTAAATGTCTGGGAACCCACGGACCTGAGTGTCAATGAGAGACAGTGGGCGACCCTGGCGTGTATGATTGCCAAGCGTAACATTGCCCAGTTGTGGGGTGCTGGCCAACCACCCCGAGTCGAGAAGTGGATGGAGGACCTGGATTGGTGCATGTACAGGGAGAGGTCAGTCTACATTGCTAGAGGCTGTCCCGCGAAGTGGGGGAAGGTTTAGGGAGCCTGGAATAGGTATCGTGGTGATATTTGTGCTCCTCCAGTTGTTCGGGATGAAGCGGTAGCGCAGGAGTCCCCGTGAACCCCAAATGTTATTCTGTATGTATTATCCTGTGGTACGGAAAAGTATATAAGACAAATGTGAAGCGATAAATGTCACCTGATGTTTTCTTTTGTGGTTTTGCTAATAAAAAGATTTTTTTTTAAATTAATAATGATGAAACTAAGGCCCTGATTTTTGGTAATCCTTCCATCTGGATCTCAATCTGGTGGCCCCTTAATCTTGGTGCCTGTTCTGTACCTTCTTGTAATGCATGCAATATAGGTGTAATTTTTTACTACAGTCTCTTTTGTGGCACATACTAACAAGCTCACCTCAACTTGCTTCTTTATGCTAAAAGTAATTAGGAAAATCATCCCTTTGTTGCCGAACTGCTCCATGGAAAGCTCCGGTCTAAGCCCTTATCGCCAGGCTGGACTACTGCAGCTCCGTTTTGTTAGGACTGCTGTCTTACCTCATTGGCAAACTACAACTAATACAGAATGTGGATGCTAGCCTTCTATTGGGCCTCCACAGGAATAACGGCACCTCTACTCGTTTTTAGGTCGAGCCTAGGCACTGCATGCGCTGCTCTGCGCGGCATGCTGTATTTGAATATGGACTTGACGCTCCGCCAACTCTCCCCACATATTTTTCATTGGCTTGTGCCATTGTCCTTTGGAAATGCTGGCTTCAGATTCCTTAATAAGCTTGTTAGTCCCGCCTTGTCATCATATGTAACCTTCCATGAGGACTGGCCCCTTTCCTTCTCCTGTTACACGTTATGTCTTATTAAGTCTGTAAGCAATATTTTCTTTAAGGAGTTTCTCCAACTGCAGGCATGACATGCTTTCCTGCCACATTCAGCGCGCCTTGATCGTTTTCACTTTCCATGCATCCCGGGATAATGGCGGCTACTTCTTTAAAAATTAAATAGGTCTCGCATTTACAAGATTTGAAGCTATTGGCATTATCAATGACAATGCCTTTTATTTATGTGTTCAGTATCATAACAGATAAATAAAAGGCATTGTCATTTACAATGCCAATAGCTAAAACGCTTGCAAATGCGAGATCTATTGCATTGCAAATGCTAGTTCTTCTCTTGCTACCAATGAAGAAACGCTGTGTTTTCGAGTCCCTCTGATTCTCTTCTGGTCATTATACAGCATTCCCGCTACCAGCTACATAGGCTTTCTCTTTTACCCAAATGCTCCTGGAAGAGCGCTTCGATCCAGTACACAATGTTATGGTACTATTTCGAAATTCAAGAAATGTTACATTGGGGAGCATGCTTTCTCTTTGGCCATCACACCTGCTTGGAACAATTTCTCTGTGGCTGTCCTAGACAGAAGCAACCTCTTAAAAGTTCACAAATTGTTAAAACCCCATCTGTTCTCTTTGTAGATTTTGCATGATAAACAGTTGGTTCATTAGTGTAGAACATCCAGTTTGTAAATGATGCACTTTATCAATTTCAAATGAACTCAAATCAACCCAACTCTTCATGTCCAAGAGTTGGGTTTACCTGCTAGGGACCATCAAATTGAAGGCGCTTTAACAAAAGCTACACAAAACTGATCCCAGGAGAGAGGGGCACATCAAACTGCAGATTAACAAATCATGAATGAAGAGATCCAGGACATGCTTTCATTACAGCTAGGAGGTCTGAAACTAGATCAGTATTACACCAATTCTAATTCTGTTTTGAAACAGTATGTTACTTACTTTCTAAAATATCTTTCCAAGGAATATCTTTTCGCGGTGTTTGATGATCTGTACGGCTATGAGTGGATTTGGGTGAAGCATTAGCCATCTATGTTGAGGTGGGATGGGAACCTTTGTTGGAAGAGGCATATTACAATGTGGATCGGGGGACCTTGTCCACCAATGTTATAGGTTTGAGGGGCAGTGATGATGTAGTCAAGGATTGCAGGAATGGCCATCTTGATATTGCTTTCTGGCAGTGTTTTTTGGTGGTCTCTGGAAGTCTATTTTTATCTAGAAGCACCTCTTCCCTTAGCAATAAGATAACTCCCCAGTCCTTCTGTCCCTAGCACCAGATTACTGAGGACTCTTCGGTCCCTCCCTCTATTCGACCTGTATTTTTTGTGCGAGACTTTCAATAATTCCCAACTCACATTTTGCACAGTACTTCTACCTTCTAAGTTAGATGTGCCCTATGACAATTTCAGCGGCTACATACACACATGTATGGGGTAGTAAGAAAGAAAACCACCTTAAGAGTAGAATGAAGGAGTACAACGAAGGCAACGTCAAAGACTCAGTATTGTTTTTGTAGGACGGTTGTCCTAGTGGTATTAAGTTGAGGATTTCTCTCGACATGGTATGGAAACTTATTTTTTAATTGTGCCCCTGCACACAACAGCATTTAACATATTTATCAATTATGTAAAATTGTTCCACAAGCGTAGAGGACATTTTTTTTTAATTTGCACCACAACATTTTTATTCTAAGGTACAGTCTTGTAACCCAGTATTGGCACAAGGTTATTGACCTGTATGGGCTCCTTATTTTTGTTCCCTAAGATACGCTGTTATTTTCTAAAAGACAAGGGATCACTTTTATTGAAATTGATCCTTCGTATTTTAGCACTTTATATTTTTCTAATGACTTCCAATTCTTTGTCACCCTTTCTTAAGGGAGAATGACAACTTTCTCAATTAATTTGCACTTGAATATTTACTCAAAATCCATTGCCTCAATGAAGCAAAAGCTTGAATAAATGGACTTGGGAATAGAGATCGTTTGTGGCATTTACACAAACCATAATATTTTAACAGGTGAATGAAACATTTAATTGACAGGATCCCTTATAAAGATGTGCTATCATGTTTTGCATTGTGTACAACATCTGTTTGAGTAACATTAAAACCATAAATCCTCTCAATTTTACAATGATTTAGGAGAAGTGTAATTGGAAATTAAAAGGCAGGTAGATATTTTGCTTTAGGAAACTGACCTGGTGGCCCATGTCGATCTTCGTGAAATTGAATGTGCTAAGGTGGCTGGTTGCTCCTCTCACCGCTGGTTCAATTGTCTCCCGAAATAATTTCTCTATGAACTTGCAGATGAAAGGCCACATATGCTTCACTGTCTTTAGAATAAAATGGAAAAAGTTCAACTATTAAACATGCAATCACATTGTACAATAGGCATCAAAAGGCATTACTGATATATACTTTAATTACGTAGCAATTTTATAATGTAAATGTGAATGTGCCTAAAACTAGCATTGCCAACAATCAAAAACAAGAATTCAGCTTTATAAAGAAAAGGATACATAAATTGAAGCCAATTTATATTCTTACACATCCCCAACAAATTCACAGAATTCTCCATATGATGTACTTGACTAAAATAGTTAGAATAGGGAGAGTTTCTAATCTTTTCATGCTCGCCAGGATCTCACTAAACTAACTGGTAACGCAAACTTAATTTGCATATTTCAATGGGTATTCAAGACTACCTGTTTTTTCATCCAACCATTTTATAAGACTTAGCCTTGAAGAAAAATACATTCAAGACATATTCATACAGCAAGAGCATTATGAATATGTCCAAAACAAAGTAATAGTCAGTAGTCAACATTCAAGCAAAAAAGGTGGGGATGCTAAACCCAGCTACTCCTGTACAATGGCAGAAGGAATGGACTGATGGTCACGAGTCTATGTAAAACCAGAAACTAGACATGATCAAACAAGATCATTAATCAATGTATAATTCTTACTATCAGTGGTGTTTATTATAACAATCTTTATTGGCATTTTTCTGCATATCCCAATATTATGTCTCACATGAAATGTATAACAATAGCCATACTTTTACCCTTCCAGACTCAAATTTCAATATAACACAATTACTGTAATAGCTATACCAGTTTTCCACAAACATATCCCCCCCCCTTCCCACCCACCCCTTTCGTGTCTTACTGTCCTGTATCTGTGCTCTTTTTTTAACATTCTTTATCCATCATTAAAAGTGCAGTTCAATATATCTGTCTTCAGAATTCCTGTCCCATTATAGCTTTCCCGGAGCTTATTATGTATTATTACCCTATTTAACCTCCGTGCCCTGAGGGTCTCTTAAATCTGCGATCATCGCGAGCCACACCCATACAGCCTCCTCTAGTTTATCATCCTTCCTTCTGTGTTTTCATCAGAGTCAGTTCAGCCGTCGCCCACTCATTCAAATCCCTCAACCAGTTACTTATAAGCAGAGGGGCCGGGCTGAGCCATGAGATTGATATCATTCTTTTTGCAATAACCAGCCCCAAAAGCACAAATATTCTACTTAACTTTTTCTTTTTTGGGTTGGGTGTTAAATCCAATAGGACTGAACATATAGTCTTAGGAAAAGACCATCCAGTGGCCTTATGTATATTTTCAGTGGTGTTTATAATTATTTTCGGTGTATCCACACCTTTCTGTCATTGACCAAGAGATCTCTGCCCTCCCAGCCATCTCTGGTGTATCTCTCCTTGGCTCGACCAGCATGTTCATCAATTAATGTATTTTGTCCCTTAAGTATCAGCACATTTCTCCATTGACACAGAATGGGTAAAACTATTCGATACATCAGATCCATAGTCCTGCATACATTAACCTCGCTCTGTCCTTTCACCACCCCTAGTTCGCAGAAAAGCCCATTTCAGGAAATGAGGACCTGCATGCACACCCAAGCAGTGAGGGAAAGATATGCTCCCTGGATCCATTTAGTCGCATTTAGTTTAAATCGGTTTGATCCAAGGGGAAAAACATACAGCTGCAGTTGGTAATTGGTTGAAATGTTTACACAGTGGATTATCTCACAGGAGCTAACAACAATACATTTGGCCCAGTCATTGGCTGATGTCAATTAATGCCAATAATCTTAAAAGGTATGTGGTGTCAAAAAGCAGGCTCAAGTACACTAGGTGAATGGTTTATTTAGGTTGTACAACATATCAAAGTTATAACACAAACACTGAAGAATCTGGCAAATGAAGCAACAACTACTTTGCTGTTATCAAGGAGTGGTTTTGCTTATAGAGAAACAAACCAGCGAAAATAAATCTGATAAGCAGTGATGGGGTAAACTGGGATAATAAACGTATTGAGATTGTATACTTCTGGATTCCTTTCAGACTGCTGTTATTATTTGCAGTCTGCAGCTATCCAGTAACAAGTATTATAAATTACTCACTTGACAAACTATAAAAAACTTGTATCTCGTTTGTGTTTAGCAAAACTCAGCTAAAAATAGAGCGTCCTGTTGCACTTTAATGTAGGCTTAGCATCTGTGCCCTGCCTGCTTTGTGAGTAGACTGTGTTGCAGTTCTAGAATATAATCTTTCAAGCCATCCGAAGAGTGAATCATTGAACACACATTAATAGCATATCTCCCCGCTGAGAGTAAAGCAGATCACAATCATTCATTGGCATAAGTTAACAGTGGAAGTAGCCAATTATCTCTGAAAAATAGAGAAAATGAGACTGATGAGTGACCTACATGTCATAATTCCTGAGAGACCAAGGATTTAAATGGCTTGGAGGCTGATGCACAGAGTAATATACAGGTCACCATTCTCGAGAGCGCAGTGATGTAATGAGCACAGAGACTAAACCCTCCCATCACCTGTCAGAGGTAAGTCCTCCATGTGAAGGTCAAGGAATGAATTGGCTTCAACACTCTCCTCTCCGAAAGGGGATATCCTCCACTAAGAGGTCAAATCCAATCTTAACAGAATATGAGGTTTGCTCTCCGCCCCTTCCCCCCTCCCCCCCCCCCCCCCCCCACCTCCTTCCGCCCACTATACACTAGTCCGCCGTGGTACAGGAAGAGGCCCCATATTCACTGGGTGTGAATCTTGCACCCACACCTGAGATTACAACCCTCAACCACCAGAGAATAATTTTCAATCTTTGAGCGGTCACTAGTCTCCAAGGACACACAGTTAGTATGATCGAAACTAGGTTAGTACAGCCACTTCACATGTCTCTGTGCAACCTGCAGATCCCAAGATTCAACCTACGTGGAGCATCCATCTACCACCATTGATTTACCAAAAATTCCAAAAATCAAGAATATCATTCTGATGGTGGCATACTGTTTTACGTTCCAGCTCCCTCCCTTGGGGACAGCTTTACCATTTAAGCTGAGAAAGACTGAAAACAAGACAACCTTAATAAAAAAAAGTGCTGAAAACCTTCCTCTTTACCTTGAAAGGAGGACGAATGGTGGACAAAATCTCAACAAATTAGGCATGCGCTAAACTACCCGGACTTCTCAGCACCAATAATATATGCATTTTTATCGTCAATAACAGCAAGAGGCCCTCAAGCATCGAGGGGAATTTAACATAAAATAGCACAAAGTAGTAATATCTAGAGATATCATGTTTGAAAATGTGGTGACCCCCAAAAGGATTCACGGATATTAATAAAGAATTATTGGGAACTGTATATCAAGATGAGTGTCATGTTATCTTTCATTTATAAATAAAAAAAACTATGTTTATATTCTAAATAGCGCACTTTTTTTGAGAGAACAGAAGCCAATGTTCTTGCATGTGCTACTTAACAATAAATTAGCTATATGTCTCGATGCATACATATAAAGGCACAACTTGGTATTCTCTTGCACTGTGAATACTTGGTTCTGTTTTTTAGCTTCGTTACATTTCTGAGTGTATTAGATTATATCTCAATTTACCATCAAAACGTCCGACAGCATAATTTTTGGTTAGGGTATCAAAAGCTTCAGTTATTTTCCATGAGCTCTGTTTTTTAGGTCAGGTATAATTGAAAGCCTTATCTGGATGGACTTCTTACAAAATGGAAGAGAAGGGCTTTGGATCAGTGCTCCAAAACAGTGTTTGTTGGAAGGGGCATTGGCATTTTGGATCCAACTGCAGAGCCGCCATTTGTCGTTCGAAGTGTCGGTCATAATGTCAAAGTCAGACAGAGGGAGACAAAGTAGTCCACTGCCGCATTGCTCTGAATACTGGAGTTATTAGAAGCCTATAAAGCAGCATGGACATCACACATGGAGCTAACTGCAGCCTTATTTCATGTGCCTGCCAATAGGACAGCCTCTGTGCTGCTCTCCAGCACAGAGCGCACGCCAGGCTGTCTCTGTAGAACTCGGCACAGAGTCTCTAGCCACTGAACGGCAGCAGAATTGAGCGTTCTGCCTCAATCAAGCAAATTTATTTTAGGCCTTGTTTACCAAATACTCTTCAACAAGTATTGGCCATTAGGAATGGGTAGTTAGTACTGGGACAAAAAATGACATTGTTTGTATTTAATGTTTGGTAATGGGTACCAATCAAGATAATTGTTTTTCCATCAGAAAAAACAAAATAAAGCAAACAGTACAGAATAATGTTGCATAGTACAAAGCCTTTAACCCATGAGCTGCTCTTTATCTGGGTTGCATTTTCTGTATGCTACCATTCATTTGAAGCACACGCCCTCTTCCAACATGGTCTAGTCGCATCAACCCTCCATGAGGGATGCCACGCGTGCTATGTCTTTATTCTGTCGCTATAGCTGATGCTTAGTGCCGAAAACAGGACTGCACATCCTGTCAGTTCCAGAAGCGCTACAGCTGCGAGCTTCACTCAGGAGCTGGAGCTGCCCAGTCTCTGCATGTAGCATTCACCTTAGCGCAGTGGTCTTAACCTATGGTCAGAGGACCGCAGGGGGTACATGAAGCCTACTCCAGAGGCCCTTGGAAAACGTAATAAAATTAATAAATAAATAAAGGGCCAGATTCCCAAAAGGTCTACACACTCGAGGCAGAGGCCTCACACTCGTGGCGGCAGTGCACTCAGGGCAGGACCTCCGGAATACAGTTACTCATTGCCGGGGTCCCGCCACTAGTGTAGGGCCCCTGCCACTGGTGTGGGCTCCTCCCGCTGCAAGTGTGGGCCCCCCTGCCATGAGTGCAGAGGCCCTTTGTGAATCGACTCCATTGTGTAAACAAGTAGCAAAATGTACTAATGAAAATTTGAAAGCGTTCTGTAAATATGAAGGAATCTGATATTGGAAACTGAAAATTAAGGTAGTATCCTCAGACTGATTCGTGGGAGCAGTGCAAGTACATCAAACATAATCTAGTATGGGCAATTAGTGGCAGCAATTGAATTTAAAAAAGATCCAACCTTCCTATTAAAATTTTGAATATTTTATATTTGATCATAAATTAAATTAAATATCTAATCATTTGTGTATTCGTTTGATAAATTATTGTTTCTGTAGATTTTATGTATTTTTTGGATGGCTCAAATCATCAAAAATGCTTACCCAGGGTCCTCGGCTTCTGGGAATTATTAAGTGGGGGGTCCCCAGGTTCCTGATTCCCCCAAAAATTCGGTGGGCGTGCTTGGATTCCAATAATGATTAAGTGGTTGTCCACATAAGTCAAAATGATAAGAATCACTGCCTTAGTGTATGTTGCATCGACTCTTGTCCTTGACAGGGAGTGCAGTATCCACAGGCCATCCACATACGTTTTTAACCACGTCACAGAGAAGAGGAACAAAAAGCAGAGCTATACCTGAATAGCCTGAGTATGGAGGCATGCTGGTCTTCTGATGAGCGATGCCGACAAGAGGTCTGCCAAGAGCTTTTGATATAGAGATATGATATGCCCAGATTAGGAAAGACATGGCTTGGTAGTTCGGGCTGGACTGTTCCCATGAGGCACAGGGTCAAGGCTGATTTGCATATAGCCATTGTCTGACCTAGGGTGGTGTGGAGTGCAAAAAAACGATGGATTTAAGCCCAGATCTTTGTACTGGGGTGAATGTAAGACATTGTTCTGCATTCTGTCCATCAACTGTGTTTTTTGCCATTTTCACCCCGAGTGGGCTGGGTATGCTCAGACGTGAGTCCCAGGCTCTCCACATCACTGGAGTCAAGCTATCCAGGCTGAAGAAGGCTGATAGCCAGAAACCGGTCCTTGGATGCTTGATTCCGGTCTAGGAAAGACATGGCTTGGTAGTTCGGGCTGGACTGTTCCCATGAGGCACAGGGTCAAGGCTGATTTGCATATAGCCATTGTCTGACCTAGGGTGGTGTGGAGTGCAAAAACGATGTATTTAGGCCCAGATCTTTGTACTGGGGTGAATGTAAGACATTGTTCTGCATTCTGTCCATCAACTGTGTTTTTTGCAATACCCAGGGTCCCCGGCTTCCGGAAATTATTAAGTGGGGGAGTCCCCAGGTTCCTGATTCCCCAAAAAATTCAGTGGGTGTGCCTGGATTCCAATAATGATTAAGTGGTTGTCCACATAAGTCAAAAGGATAAGAACCACTGCCTTAGTGTATGTGGAATCGACTCTTGTCCTTGACAGGGAGTGCAGTATCCACTGAAAGGCCATCCACATAAGTTTTTAACCACGTCACAGAGAAGAGGAACAAAAAGCAGAGCTATACCTGAATAGCATGAGTATGGAGGCATGCTGGTCTTCTGATGAGCGATGCAGACAAGAGGTCTGCCAAGAGCTTTTGATATAGAGATATGATATGCCCAGATTAGAGAAGAGAGGCCATTGTGGTGTGGCCAGGAAGGAGAAAGGGAACCTCCCATTGCTGCACCTTTTCTGAGCTGTGTACTTCTGCCAAGGTAGAGACAGGCCACAGACCTGAAATGTTGAAAAGAGCATGGTACACCTTCACGAGTTTGAGAAATAAATCTTGTCCAGTGGTCAGCAACCAGGAGACATACACCACGGATTGTGAACATAATAATCAGGACTACCCCAATGCTGCTCCAATTTATGAAAAAGTTGAAGACACCTCTTTAAAGAACACTACATCACAATGCATTAACCAACTACAACACAGCTTCTGCTCCTATTACTCGTTGAGTTTATGCTTGCATTTGGCCATGGAAAGCTCTCTGCTGCATTTTCGCTATGTTCATGCTATGGAAATACTATACACATAATACAGAAATTGTTACGATAACAGATGCTATGTGCAAAACCTCACGCAGAAACATCTGAACCAAGAGACTAATTCCTCCTCTTTAGTCACCAAAACGACACAATGGTCCCAAGCAACCAATGAAATGCAGTTCATTTACGTCTTGAGGTTGTAGTGTTAGGACAACAAGTGCTACTGGTTGCAAGTTTGATACACTACAAACAGTCTGGTTTAGAGCATAAGCTGAAAGAATGCAGGAGATTCTACTGTAACACTAAGTGTTACAAATGGTGGGGAGTTATACCATTAATACAGAACATGTAAATAGTCTACAACCTTTACATTAAAAAAACAGTGTATATAATAAAATATTGCTCAAATAATAGGCTGTCTATATTCCTCTCCTAGTGATTTATTAGTCCACAAACACTTGATATTGGAATGACCATCATTACTGTCACTACCAATGCTGAAACGTTTAGATTTGATCTTCTCGGACAAGGAGCACAGTGCCCCTATTGGACCGTGATCTTTTAGCATGCTGAGCTTAGGGCGCAATTTGTCTTTCAGGGAATGTAAACTGTGCCATTTCTACAGAGAAACATAGATCAATTTGACTAAGAATTGACCCCAAATTATACAACCTTGAAAATAAAGAAGCAGGTCAATAAGCTGGTGTTTTGTTGTATGAAGGAAGTGACAATGTCTGTCAATACTTTCACATCATGGGACAAGGCCAAGGCAGCTTTGAAAACAGTTTTCAAACAAAATCGTTTTACCACGGTCAGTAGAGGCATGGGGTACTTCACTTGCCAAGCATCCTTCTAGCCCCTTTCAGAGGTTTTCCAAGAAAAAGGGGTCCCTAGGGCACCTACCAGTGAGGAGAAGTCATCTTTCCCTCCAGATCTATATCCTGCAGAGGCCTTGGATTTCTTAACATCCTTGAAGAGAAAATTTGACCTCTTCATTCTCAGGTGAGACTTCAATTTCTCTCCCAAAAGTGATGGAGGGCTGGATCCATCTGTTGTTTCAAACCTGGGCTCAGTTCACATGGGATGCATGGATTCTGTAGACTGTGAAAGGATTCTGTCTGGAATTTTTCGACACACCTCATCAAACCAGTTTTCAACATCCATTTAATTTTACTCTAGAGTAAAAAAAGTTGTAGACCATGAAATTCTCTCCTTACTTCAAAAGAAAGAAATTTACCTCACAGTACGCATCCCAACACCTTTGTCAGCAATATCTTCATTGTAGACTAAAAGGGAGGAGGCTACAGGTTGGTCATCAACCTCACAGACTTCAACACATATATACTTTAGTGATACTTTGAAATTTGGAATTGAGGGTATACACTTTCTAAGATCTGTTAATAAAGGAGATTTCATGGTTTACCTAGACCTGAACGACCCCTACCTCCCAGTTCCCATTCTTTCACTGGAGAACTTCCACTTATGAATTCTTGGTGCTTATCTTTTATGTTATTATCAGCCCCTTAGTTATTCACCAGCTAATAAAGCCTGTGCTTCAATATCTGAGAGAGGGAGGGGTTTGTTTGATAATTTATCTCAACGATATCTTGATCATGGCACAAGACCCAACTCTTCACTCCAATATCATCATCTGACCATCTCTTTTCTTTAAGATTTGGGACTCATGACATATCAGACCAAAACCCTTCTGACCCTGGCCAATCAAATCAAACAAACCAATTAAGTTATTAGGATTTCTCTTGATTCAATCATGTCAATGCTTTTTTCTTCTGGATCAGAATTTCCATAACAAAAGAAAAATAAATTCTCAGAGGTCTAGTGAAAGACTAAGTAGCCTTATGCTGGACTGCATGCCTTGTGGACTTACTAACGGCCTTCATTCAGGCGATCTTCTCAATACACTACACAGTCTTACAGCAGTTGAAGTTTGTGCACCTCCACAAGGGTCTTTCTTGTACTCAAGCAGTCCCGCTATCTCAGGAGGTGAAACAAGAGCTTCAATGGCAGCTAGCCCACATGGAAGCTTGGAATGGTTGAGCCACCTTGGGGATCGCTCCAGATGAAAAAGTTACTTACATTCGGTAACAATATATCTGTAAGAGACATATATTAGTTATGGATTCCTCACCTTAGAATTACCCCCAGGCGTCAGACTGGATCCAGAGAATTTTTCTTCAGCAGTACTCCTGTGCACCGGTATATGGTGTCGGTCAACTGCGTGCTCGCCATTGGCGTCGTGGTCGCCAGACTGATGTCGCAGTTTCTACTTAGACGCCCCCCCTACGCGCTGACATCAGTTCTTTACACAACATTCCACACCAGAAAAGCTGAGCCATGCAAAACACTCACCACTGGTGCAAAAAACTAGGGCCCTGAAGGGGAATCCCTAACCCTAGAAGTCAGTTTGCAGAACGGGGAGGAAGGGTGGGGCGGTGAGGAATCCATAACTAATATATGTTTTTTACAGATATTATATTGTTACCGAAGGTAAGTAACTTGTTCATCTGAAAGAGACTATTAGTTATGGATTCCTCACCTTGGAATAGATACCCCAGCAATACCAACCCCAGAGGTGGGTCTGCAAACTAAGTTCACACCGGAAAGTCTGCACCAGAAAGTCCTGGAGAACTGAACGGCCAAAGAAGCTGTCTGTCCGGACTTGGCTGTCCAGGCAGTAGTGTTTAGTAAACATGTGCAAAGAAGCCCACGTAGCTGCCTGGCAGATGTCATGAGGGTGAACTCCACGTCCCAAAGCTGTAGTGGCTGCCGTTGCCCTGGTGGAATGGGCACGCAACCCCACTGGAGTTTCCTTTATCTCTAAGGAATAGCAGATTTTGATGCACAGAACGACCCATCGGGAGATGGTTCGTTTTTGCACAGCCCGAACTTTCTTGGGGCCCAGACAGCCAACAAAGAGCTGGTCATCCACCCGGAATTGTTTTGTGCGATCCAGAGAATGAAAGCGCACGTTTGGATGCAGACACTGGGACCTCTCTTCCTCTTTAGAAGGAAGCGGTGGCGGGAAGAAGGTGAACAAAATGATGGCCTGTCCTATGTGGAAAGAGGACCAATTTGGGAAAGAAAGAAGGCCTAATGTGAAGGACAACTTTGTCTGGATGAACAGCCAGAAAAGTAGGTTTACAAGAAAGAGCTTGAAACTCACTCACCCTGCGAGCAGAGGCGATGGCAACCAAAAAGACAGTTTTAAGTGTCAGAAGTCTGAGAGGACAGTTATGTAGCAGCTCGAAAGGAACGCACATAAGTTACGTCAGAACTATGTTGAAGTCCCACTGGGGCATTACGGAAGGAATTGGAGGAAACAAGTGAGTAATGCCCTTAAGTAAGCGATTCACAATGGGGGATTTGAAAAGAAAAGGCTGGTCAGGAAGCCGAAGGAAATCCGAAATGGCCAAAAGATAGCCTTTAGAGTGCCCAGAGCCAAGCTCTGCTGAGCCAAAAAATGGAGGAAGAGGAGAACCTCTGAAAGGAGGGCCGATAGGGGATCCATGGCCTTTGCTGCTCACCATGCCACAAACTTGTTCCATCTATAGGCATATACTGTTTTGGTGAAAGGATGCTTGGCTGCCAAGATAATGTTACAGACTTCGGGAGGAAGGTCGAAAGCTGTCAACTGTCGCCGCTCAATCTTCACGCAAGGAGGTGGATTCTGGACAGGTATTGGTGGTGGACTGTCCCCTGCTGCTGCAACAGAAGATTCTCCTGAAGGGGCAGTCTGATCGAAGGATCGATGGCCATGTGTAAGAGCTCGGGATACCATACTCTTTGAGCCCAGTCCGGGGCCACAAGAATGAATTGGGCCTGGTCACGCTTGATCTTCTTCAGCACTCCGGGTAGAAGTGGTATAGGCTGAAAGGCGTAAAGAAGACCGCAACTCCACTCAAGACGAAAAGCATCGGCGAGCGAGTACTGTCTTGGAAATTCCAACGCGCAGAACTGCTGACATTGCGCGTTCTCTTCGGTGGAAACTCCCATCCCGCCCTGTTTGTTGCAGTACCCCAAGGCGGTGGCGTTCTCTGTTAAAACCTGCACTACTCTCCCTTTGACAGAAGGAAGGAGTGCCTTCAGTGCAAGACGGATCGCCTGAAGCTCCAGAAGGTTGATGTGGAGCCTGGACTCCGCTGGAGACCAAAGGCCTCTGATCTCCGCCTCTCCCATGTGGCCTCCCGGCCCCAGAAGTGATGCATCTGTCACTACTGTAAACTCTGGCTGGGGAAGGGAGAGGGATCTGCCGTTGACCCAATCCTGGTTCATTAGCCACCAAAGCAATTGATGTGCAGTGCCCTCCGAGACTCGGACACAATCGGAAAGTTTCCCTGATGCTGGGCCCACTGGAACTTCAAGGCCCACTGGAACTTCAAGTCCCACTGCAGAGCCCTCATATGCCACCTGGCATAGTCCACCAACAGGTTGCAGGAGGCCATGAGGCCCAGTAGCCTCAGGGTCATTCTGACCGAAACCCGGGATAGAGGCTGAAAAATCAAAATCATAGCCCGAATATCCCAGACTCGCTGCTCAGGAGGATAATCCCCAAACTGCGCTGTGTCCAGAACCGCTCCGATGAAAAGGAGCTTCTGAGAAGGAATCAGGTGTGACTTCAGCACGTTGATTGTGATCCCCAGTGAATGCAGGAGGTCTGCCGTAGTCTGGAAGTGGGAGACGACAGCCTGGGGTGAGCCCGCCTTCAACAGTCAGTCGTCGAGATAGGGGAAGACTGGAACACCTGATCTGCGCAGAGGAGCTGCGAACACCACCATCACCTTCGTGAACACCCGAGGGGTGCTGGTAAGGCCAAAGGGGAGCAGGGTAAACTGAAAATGCTGTGGCCTACCGTGAACCGTAGGTAACGCCAATGGGCCGGCTGGACAGGAATGTGAAAATAAGCGTCCTGCAAGTCCAACACTACCATCCAGTCCCCAGGGTCGAGGGCAGACAGGACCTGAGCCAGCGTCAACATCTTGAACTTCTCCTTCCGGAGGAAGCAGTTGACGTTCCTGAGATCCAAGATAGAACGCAGGCCCTTGTCCTTTTTGGGCACCAGAAAGTAGTGGGAATAACAACCACAACCTACTTCTGGGACAGGAACTCGCTAGATGGCTCCCTTGGCCAAGAAAGCCATACCTTACTGTTGGAGAAGGGCCAGGTGATCCTCCGGCATGCGATGGGATTGAGGTGGCATGGATGGAGGGGTAGTCTCGAAGGGGAGGGAGTAGCCTCTTTGGACTATCTGCAAAACCCACCTGTCCGATGTGATGTTGAGCCAGTGGGGGAGGTCATGGCGAATTCTGCTACCCACTGGCGATTGGTGGCCCTGAAAGGTCGGACTAGAAGGGCTTGGAGGCTGCTGCACAGGGGTCGCTGGTGGACTGGGCTGCCCGCTGGCCCCCAGACCCACAACAGTGGGTCCCACATCCCCAGCCGTGCAGAGGCTGGATAGCTTGCGCAGGCCTGTGGCTCTGGGCGGAACATAGCGGGACACACCTTCCGTAGCAACAAATGGGGCGTAAAGAAGACTGCGCTTGGCGAGAGGTAGAAGCGAGGGTCATAGACCTGACCGTAGCCCTGGAGTCCCTTAAAGCGCTCAAGCGTGTTGTCTGCTTTGTCACCAAACAAGCAAAATCCATCAAAGGGCATGTCCAAAGTGTAGCTTGGACATCACCCTAAAAGCCAGTGGACCTCAGCCAGGCGTAGCATCGTAGGGCTACTGACGTTGAAATTGTCCTGCCCAGCGAGTCGGCCGGGTCCAGCCCACATCTTATGGCGAACTTGGCTAAGTCTCTCCCTTCGGCAACTGCACAAGACAGCATGGCCCAGGGCTCCTCTGGGCACTGTGGCAGCAACTGTGCGACCGTGTCCCACACAGAATGGGAGGAACAACCAAAGAAACATGCGGTGTTCACCGACTGCAGTCCTAAGCTGAAGGAAGAAAACGTTTTCTTCCCAAGGTGGACCAGCTTCTTGGATTCCCTATCAGGTGGTGCGGGAGGAGTGTGCCTTAGGAAGTTGAGGCTTGGACCACCAAGCTCTCATGGGTGGGGTGTTGGGAGAGGAAAATGGGGTCGCCCGGGCCGGGCGGTGGTGTTGGGCAATCATTCTATCCACAGGAGCCCCTGTGTTGTGGTTGGACCAAGCGCCCAAAAGGATGTCCATGAGGTCCTTATTGAACGGCAGCAGGAGCTCCGAAGAGGCTGTTTCCGGTTGAAGCACCTCGGTCAGGAGGTTAGTCCTGACCGCCACCATCGGAAGCTCAAGGTTTAAGGCCTCAGCCGCCCTACGCAACACCACCGCGTATGATGCACCCTCCTCCGTAGCCATGGTAATTTCTGGGGATTAGGGGGGTGCCCAGATCACTGGCCTCACCCAACTCCTCTCTCCAGTCCGGTTCCTCTAACGGGTCTGCCAGAGGGTCCACAGACCCCTCCCAGTCCTCCTCACCCTCCTCTGGTAGCCACTCAGGGCGATAGGGAACACCAGTGGAGAACTGGTCATCGCTGGTCCCGACGTCGGTCGACGCCGGTCCGGCTCCGTGTCGAAATCGAGGGGGAGGCTGGGGTCGACATCGGCTGAAGACACAGCCAGCATCGGAGGGGTCGTCACTGGGTTCGGCGCCGGAGGAGGTGTCACGAGGTCGCCCGGCGCCGATCCTGACCCAGGCCTGGATCCCTGGGGGCCCTGCAGAGACGAAGTTGCCAGCATTGAAGGCCTAGAGCTCCCAGACAAGTTTGCGGGGCCCAAAGGCGCACAGGTAGAGTCAGGCTGCCCAAAGATCAAGTGGAGGGCTTCGTAAAAACTACGAAGTTGGGCAGGGGTCGCCCCGGCTCCCGGAAAGGGAGGGAAGCTCAGGGTCGACCCAACAGGCTCGGCGGGCGGAGCAGACGACTGCCATCTGCAACCTGCGTCGGCCGACGGACTGGGAGAACGCTTAGAGCGACGATGCTTCTTCGCCTTCTTTTTGTGCTTCGACCTACCCGAAGACGAACATTTCGACAATGAGTGGTAGTGATGGCTCCGTGACCAGTCCCGCGACCTCCCTCTCGGCCGGGACCTCGATAGGCACAGAGCGGCATGCCGGGCTTCAAGAAGCTTTTGGGACCGCACCGGCAAAGACTTTGGGTTCATAGCCCGGCAGTCGGAGCACGACTTCAGGTCATGGTCGTGCTCCAAATACCAAAGGCACACGAGGTGCGGGTCCGTAACAGACAGGAGTCGCAAGCCTTGAAGCCAGTTTGATGACAGGACATCCCTACGTGCACCAGAAGTCGAACAACTTGAAAAGATTTTGACAAAGTCGTAAAAAGATAGTTAAAACGTAACTTGAGGTACCGCTCTCTCCGGATCTGTGCTGGCTGGCGCGGAAAAAGAAAGAACGGACGTCAGCGCGCAGATGCGGCATCTAAGTAGATACCGCAACATAATTCCTGCGACCACGACACCAAGGACGAACGCGGAGTCGACCGATGCCACTTACCGACGCGCAGAGGTACTGCTGAAGAAAAATTCTCCAGATTTAGTCTGACACCTGGGGGTAATTCTAAGGTGAGGAATCCGCAACTAATAGTCTCTTTCAGATAGAGCGATTAAATCAGGGGCCTGCCATCTCAGCTGGGGCGCCAGATGAGGAGAAGATACCTGTAGGAGGCGGCTGGTCCCAAAAGGAAATGCAGCTACACATCAACTGCCTCGAACGTTTGGATTGATAATTTGCATTCCG
Source organism: Lissotriton vulgaris (assembly GCF_964263255.1). NCBI lineage: Eukaryota > Metazoa > Chordata > Amphibia > Caudata > Salamandridae > Lissotriton > Lissotriton vulgaris. Next base: position 668,330,581 of record NC_141698.1, read on the forward strand.
TTCTCTGACCCCCAAAGAGCTCTCACTGTTGCATACTTATTCGGATGGACGATGTTTCATGGTTTCAATACATGAACCACATGGGTGGAACCAGATAGGCTGTGAAAGAGTATGGGCAAATCTGTCTGACCACCAACATATTAGTACTGGTGGTTCACCTTCCCGGAAAGGACAATCAGATTGATGACTGGAATTCTCGTTTCTTCCACAATTCCAACAAGTGGAAACAATATCATTCATTATTCTTGAGTCTGATAAACAGAGGGGTGGCCTGCAAGGTAGGTCTTTTTGCCTCCAGATTGACTTGGCAGATTCTCTTATTTTACAGCTGGAGGTCAGACCCTCTAGCTTTGAAAACCAATGACTTTCTCCACGAGAGGTCAGGACAGATTTATGCCTTTTGTTCCATTGCATTGAATCTCAGAGTAACTTGTCAGATCAGAGACAAGCAACAGAAGTAATCCTTATAAATCCCTTATGGAGGGCAGAACTTTGGTTCCCGATCCTGTTGGATCTGTTGTGCAAGTCTTAGTTTCATCTTCCTCCTATTCCAAATCTCCTTCTGGATCATCTGAGCAAGCAAATCCACTGTGGCTTCAGAATCAACTCCAGATGGTAGCATGGCAGTCTTGTTGGCAAGTGCCAGGATTTTTGTTGCCCAACTCTTTTTTTTCATGGACAAAGCCCTGTCAAACTCCACCAATAAAAAGTTATCGATCAGCATGGAATAGAGAGGCACCATGGTGCTCTGAACAGAATCCTGAACCCATAGCGAAAGATGTGACATTTGTAGTCAATTTTCTTGTGATACTGGCAGCTCAAGGCCTTTCTTACAAAACAGTCACCTTACACTGATTGGCTATTTCCGCAGAGTAAACACCAGTGGCGGATCATACAGTAGGTGAACATCCTTTGGTTTCAGAACTTCTCACGGGAACTTGTTTAGTTTCTTGCATAGGCACAAATATTCAGTCCTATGGAAGGTTACTATGATTCTGTGGTTTCTTAAAAGCTGGACTCAAAATGAGGCCTTATTTAGAAAGCAATAGCCATCCCCTTTATTCAGCTGCAGATCAAAAGCAGGATTGATCTCCCAGGGCATGTGATGGAGTCATTGCAGCAAGAAGAGGCGGATAAACAGTTGTCATGAATGTTTACATTTTTTATTGGACAATGATTGGTGGATGGACTCCCACCTTGAGAGTGGTAGTTTTCCTACAAAGACCTATAGGCTGTGTAGTTTGTTCAATTTATTGTGGTTTAATATTATTCATTTCTGCCTGCTGATAATAAAAAGTGGGATGGAGACTGCATAACCCTCACGCCCATGCCCTTAATAGAACTGAAAATTCTTGTTCACAAATGTTAGAAAAGTTTTGATTTTAATGTACTCCACTCCAATCAACAACTACATCAGAGAGCCCCCCTTTCCCTTTGAATAATATTGCTATTGTAAATCAAACCTCTTAACTTTGGGGTGAAATTCACAACATTTTTGTTATATGGTGTGTTTTTCGTGATTTTATTTAAGTGGCAGGTTACAAGCAGACCTGCTGGATCTTGTATGGTGGTCTGGAATGAGGGTAACACAAAGGTGCATACAGAAAGGGTGATAACAAATTGTAGTTAATATATGAACCCTTTGCTCATGTTACATATTAATTTTATGAATTATTGTGATTTTACTCTTAACAATTGCGATCACCTGTTGAAATTTGATGAACTATCTTTGAGAGAAAAAGATTTTTTCATGGAAATCATGGTTAGTGGTCCAGAGGCTAAAAATGAGGATAACATTTAAGTATCTTCCTCATCTACGTGAGAAAAAAAGCCTGACATGATGAATAAAACCTGTACTCCCAACAGCTGCAGCAGCAGTCAGTTGATTCCCCAGTGTTCTTCTTGCAGCTTCAGACTTCCAATGAACTAGAAAGCTAACATTCTACAATGATGACAAAATGTACGCAATTTGCTGAAATAGGAGCTGTTTATTTTCAAGAGTTTCCTATGCAGCAGGTTGACGTATATGAGAAATGAGGGGCTGCTACTGCAGATATGAAATCAGCTGTTTCAAAAAGATGCAAGGGGAAGTAAGTTTTTTTCCATTTATGGCGTGTATTTTTAGAGAGCTAAAAACAGTTAATCAGAGAGAGCCCTGCTTAATGCCAGCATCCCCTTTCCACATCTGCTTCCACGGGCTATCCATTATGTCTGTTGCTTAATACCGTCTTAATTTTAAAATACAATCACTGTGGTAGGGATACTAAGTTTTTTTAATCTTTCATTTTAGAGCATGCGAATAGATTCAAAGGTACATGAAACTATTTGCAGAGAGAGCTCAGATTTAAAATGAACCAATCTGCTCTTCTCTGGAAAGTGAGACACTCTAAATGAGTTGCTTTTTGGAATTTTTATTTTTTATTTCTCTAAATCCTTTTATCAGCAGTTGCGTCTAACTGGCAGAATGTGCAATGACTTTGAAATAATTATTGGGAGTTAAATATGAAGAAATTATAAAATATATTTACATATATATATATATATTGCCAAAAAAGATGTCTATTTACCTTAACAACTACATTAAAAGGTAATTATTAAAAACATTTTATAATAACTAACATTATAAATCAATCAGAACAATGAGGCAGCTATTTTACAATACAGTGAAAATTGGACTGGAAACATTTCAATATAAAACAAACATTTGGAAAGGTAGGCAACTTTATTTCAGAAATGGGAGGCTAACCGATTTAACTGTTTCACGTACATATTGAGCCTTTTGGTTGGGAAAGTGAATTATTCTAAAGCAGTTATCTACAGAAAACATATCCTGGCACAGGTACATTCTGTGAGCAAAGTAAGCATTCCAGTTCTATAATATTACTCGGGGATCTCCACTGGCTAGGCGTAGTAGTGATTAGGTGGGTTGAAACTTAAACATGCCAACATTTTAGAAGAGAAAAGTGGGAGATGTTAGAAAACGAATAAGAAGAATGTATTTCTCCCATTGGCTTCTTTTGAATCAGAGGCAATCGGGTTTATTGGCATGTATGTCAGATACTGCAATAAAGGTTGCCATACTATGCAGAAGCCAAATTAGTCAACAGACAGACTTTCTTCCGTTTTATTCAGCATTTATTTATTCATAGTTTTAAATAGCGACAATAAAGCACCTACTTTTACAACGCATGATTCAATAACATGTATTGGTCGGATTCACTAAGAATTGTAACTGGAATAAATGCTTTTAAACAAAATAAAACAAATACTGATCACACAATAGCTGTTTGTATGAAGCTATTTCTGTTTTTACCATCTCCATAAGGGTCATCAATGATTAGCCCTCCAAGATATTATAAGCGAGGTGAAGGTAATTGTGAGGAAGAACTAAAAACTAGACTTATGTCACATTACAGACACACCACCTTTTTCGCAGTTGTGCAAATCGCAAAATACCTGTGAAATTCTTTGAAGTCTGCTAAAGTGTTAGTTTCTGTGTCGAAAACATTCTTGGGCGTTTTCCTTTTTCTTCGCCAGTGTAATTTTCTGTTTTATGGTCTACACATCATCACACGTCTTATCAGCCCTCTACGCCCCAGTACATCTTAACGTACCCAAGCTCATCACCAATAGCCCTGGTCCAGGATGTGTCCATTTTGCCCAATTCCTGAGGACACACATTTTTATTTCTTCACAATAAGCACCTGCCCATCAGGGAGTTTCCTGCTCCTAGATGTGAGGCACTGCTCAACGCCAGGTCCCCACACAAATAGGTAACTAGAAGGGAACAGGATGCACTACAATGAGACTGGAGCTCATTCTGGCTCCCTTACCAGCCTGACATTTACTATTTTCTACCGCAAAATAGCAGCGGTAAAAATGATTTAATGCCACAAATGTTTTGTTTGTCGTGCCACAAACTTCATGTTAAATGCTGCAATGTCTTAGGGGGTCTGCATGAAAGTCGCACTACATGACAACATTGAGGTAATGGTGTATGTTATTCCCCAGGAGGACAGTTTTACAGTCAAAAACAACTTGTGTTACTTACTCTAACTCAGTGGCGGCTGGTCATTTTAGGAGCGGGGGGGCAGATGGGACATACACGCACACATACACACTCACAGCCATGCATTCATAAGTACGCACACACACAAACACATCTATTCACAATACTCATTACCAACCATTCATACATACACGCATGCGTGCACCCAACGTTCGGCGGTCCCAGAAGGCTTAAGTTCAGCCAATGAGGAAAGGCAGCAGTCCCAACGTCATCACAGAGTGGGATGGGGTCAGTGAGGCTGCTGACCTACCCCACTTTGTGATAAAGTGTCACCGATTGACACTCTACCCTGGGCGCCTCGGGGTTAAAACTGAAGCGCGCAGGTGTGAGGCAATCAGCAATACTACCCTTAAGCAAGGGAAAGGCCTCAGGGGCCTTTACTGAGCTGAGGAGGTCACGCCCAGAGGATATGTTACTTCCTCTGCCCAGTAAAACTCAGCTCAGCAGCCAGGAGCCTGCACTTTTAGCGAATGTCTGCCTGCCTGACCTGAAAATGAACAGTGTCTATCAGACTGACCTTGTGCAGCCTGACAGACACTGTTTGTGAGGGGCAAAGGTTGGGAGGGGGGGCCTCAGCTCCAATGGATCAGCCACGGCTGCTCTAACTTCTGTGACTGACATTCACTAATTTGAGTAGTGAACTAAATTTAACCGTACTATGTGATGTTTACGGCATCACATAGTACGTCACTCATGACATTTTAAATGACATCATTGATGATATTACTTACATCTCAATTTACATCAATGATGATATTATGCCGTCATTATGACATTGTTCTATTGGGGTTGTGGACTTGAAGTAATTCAACAAGCTACATTTGTGCCCAATTTCCTATCACCAATCAAGTCATAGTGGTCATCAGGTTTAACCACATGCTGGACCCATAGAATACCCGTTGATTCACCCACATTTGGTGGATATTACCGGGGAGTTGGAGATTTCTGAACTGCTAAAGAACGTGTATGGAGCGGGCTATGTACGCTTAAATCTTGGCTCTACCTGGTTTCATTTCCCTTGAGAGAGATGCAATTTCTGATGATTTAATTTCTTCAGCACCAAGAAGCGAATGTAAAAGTATACTTTCCAAACAAACAATAAAATAAACATAGCATAATTCAGGATTCAACTCTTGACCACCACCCTAAAGATCACCAGCCCAGAAATCTATCAGCTCTCTCTGGTTTCTACTCATCAGGAACACACAGGAATCCATCTGTATGTAAGACCCTTTGTGAATGTGCCAGGCAACGACAGCCAGTTAGAGGTGGTACCCGACACAAGAAAGATAACCTATAGCGGTCTTCTAAATTCAAATAACCTCCCAGATAAAACAAATCGCAGCTGCACCAACAGAAAAACAATCAACGAGTTAGAAAAAATGCGACAAGTAAAACACACATCACCTTTACACTAGATTACCACACCCAGGGTTGCTATTAATAGGCACAAAGACATATATTAGCAAGGCGTGCACTTTCAGAAAATATTCAGCTGCGTACACCATTATGAATCACTTATTGGCTTGAGTACGTTGTACACAAATGCCAACCAATTGCCCTTGAACTAATCAGAGTCTAACTTCACCAGAGTATGCTGGTACAAGTTAACTGTTAAGGTTTGACCCCACCGATGTGAAGTCTTTAATTGACCTTTGCACACGCTCACGTTCAAAAATCAAAACAGTGTACTTTGAACAATCGCTATCCACTGTGTTGAAGGAATATAATATTTGCAGTTTATAAACCCAGAATAGGATCATCGCTATACTACTCTTCTTGTAACCTATCTCATCCCTTTCTCCTCTACTTTCTCTCTTTCCTTCATCTGTCCTAATCTTCTATCAAGACAATGTAAAGGGACTCAGCCAAACATGTACAACAACTACCTGTAACCATGGCATCACCAACCAAGCTTGGCTGGTACCCCGTAATTGTAAAGCGAATGTACTTGCCTGTAAAAATTTAATAAAACATTTTGAAATAAAAAAATAAATAAAAATAAAAATAAAGAAATTCCCGTTCCCTAGTTAAACACCATGTGGAGGTATCGGACCTGCTAAAAGAGATTTCCCTTGATATTTTATTTGTTACGGAGACGAGGCTCTCGGAGGACTCCGTAGCCATACCGGCCCTGACCCTCACCGCAGGCTAGGCTATGAACATTATGAACAGAGCGGTCAGGAGGGCGGTGGGAGGGGCATAGCAATCATATTTAAATCTGCCTACACCTGCAGCCTTATCCCAAAGGATATCCCAGACTCTAAAAGTGCACTTTTTAAAATTGCACTGACAGACAATTTTACATTTTCTGGGCTACTTATCTACCGCCCACCGGGCCAATTGAAAACTTTCCGAGAAGCCTTAGCCAACGCCGCCTCTATATTGGTCTTACAGGCAGACAATTTTAACATTGTAGTTGACCTCAATATACACCTGGAGCTACAAGACAACCCTGACGTCGCTAATTTCCTTGGTGATATGGCACCCTGTCAGCTGTCGCAACTAGTCCCAGGGCCAACACATGTAGCCGGTCATCTTCTTGATCCCGTATTTTCAAATCTCCAGTTTTTGGAGGCTCAGCCCCCTCTTCCTATGCCCTGGACCGATCATTCCCTCATCTCTCTGAGGCTACTTTAAGCGGGCCCCAAGCCACAACTTCATTGCATGCCTTCAATGAAGCGCCCATGGCATAAATTAGATCTGGCCACCTTTATAGCCATCTTAAGTTCTCATGGCCCAGAATGGCCCACTGACATTGTGGCAGCTAATGCTGCCTTTTTGGGATGGGTCAATAAAGCGCTAGACACCTGCATTCTGGCCAAACTAACTCACTCCAAGCGCACACAAACCAATACCTGGTATGATGAGTCATTTATTTTGGTAAAGAAAAAATGTAAGACTCTAGAACAGACCTGGAGACAGTCGTACAACCTCACAGCTAAAGCAGACAATAGAAACGCAATTAAAGTGTGCCACAAACTGGTCCAGAAGACTAAGGCCGCACCTTATGCAAAAATGATTAACACTAATAGCAATCCTACTAAAACCAACTTCACACTCTTGAAAGACATGGTAAAATCCCTGTCTGCCGCCGACAATGACATATCTTCCAATTTACAGTGTGAGATACTGGCTAATTTTATAAGCCAGTCTAAGTAGGGAAAGACGTGAACCTGCTGTCTTCTCAGGTGGGCTGCAACTACTGCCAAGCATTTTGTGAAAACCCTGGGAACAGTTGTGACTCCGAAGGGTAGGACCTTGGAATTGATAATGTTGGCCTACTACCACAAACCTGAGGTATTTGCAGTGGGCAGGGTGTATTGGTATATGGAACTAAGCGTCCTATAGATCCAGAGTGGATAGAAAGTCCCCTTGCTGAAGGAGAGGAAGAACTTGCTGAAGTGTTACCATGTGAAAATGGTCTGACTGGATGTATAGATTGAGTTCTCTGAGGTCCAATATGGGTCTGAGAGAGCCCTCCTTTTTGGGAATCAGGAAGTATAGGGAGTACACGCCTGTTCCTTGATATTGTAAAGGGACTGGTTCTATTGCACCTTTTTGCAATAAAGAAAGAACTTCTTGCTTTAGAAGTGTAAGATGTTCTTGTGACATGAGGTGTGACCTTGGAGGAATATTGGGTGAAGTGCTTGTAAGTTCCAGGCAATAACCAGATTGGATCATTTGAAGAACCCATTTGTCGGATGTAATCATATTCCAAATGGGTAGAAATTTTGAGAGGCGTCCCCCGACAGGAGTGGAACGATCGGGGGTATGAAAAATAAGTCATTTTATGTTGTTGTTGGGGTAGGATGTGCGCGTGGAATTACTTCTGCCTCTTCTCCTGCTGTTATTTCCTCTATATATCCTCTTTGAAAATAACTGATAGTTGCCCTTTTAAGAGGAGGCATTGTCCGTAGAGATGTTTTTGGAGCCGCCCCTGTAGAATGAGCGACGAAAGGAACCTCTGTTGGAAGGTGCTTGTAAGGCCCACTTTGTGTATTTGTTCATCTTTTCCAAAGATGCATCAACAGCTGGGCCAAAGAGATGTTGCAGATCAAAAGGTTGATTAAGGATAGAGGCTTGTACCTCAAGTTTAAACCAAGAAATCCTTAACGAAGCATGTCTGCAAAGCAGTATGCTTGTGTTCATTGTCCGAGCCGCATTATCTGCTTGACCTAGGGCACATACGATAAAGGTATTGGTTAATAATTTACCCTCTTGAATAAGGTCTCTGGCTTTAGCTTTATGCTCGTCAGGAAGGAACTCAAAAAGCTTCTGGAGTTTATAATAATGAGCCCTATCATATCTTGCCAGTAATGCCTGGGCATTGGCAACGCGTCAATTATTAGCCGCTTATGATGCTATCCGTTTACCGGAAGCATCCAATAATTTGGACTCTTTATCCAGAGGCGGGGCGTCCCCTGTGGTTCGGAAGTTAGCCCTCTTATGAGTATTAGAAACGACCAAAGAGTCTAACGGTAACTGTCCTTTGATGTAGACTAGGTCATTTGGTGCAGCCCGGTATTTCTTCTCTACCCTGGGAGTGATGATCCTAGCTTTAACAGGGTCTTGAAAGATATTGTCAGTATGTTGAAGCAGGGCCTTTAACATTGGTAAGGCTTGTGTAGCCCTTTTTGAGATGAACAAAGGGAATCTAATATAAAATCCTCTTCTAAACTCTCCTTATGGAGCTCTACCCCATGGTATTCGGCAGCTCTATTAATGAGCTCAATGTACTCAATATTATCATCTGGAGGGGAAGGTCTAGATGGATACAAATCAGGCTCATTATCAGGTTGAGGGTCATTTTAATGATCACGTGGATCAGTATCCTGTGGGTCATCTTGTGGTGCATAGTCCTCTAAATCATCATCGCTTGTATCTTATGGGTCAGGTGATGGTGGTGTAGGGGAGTGTGTAGGTGTAAGAAGAGGGTATTCAGAAATGTAAGGAGAAGAAGAGTCAATAGCCACATTTTGCATTTTTAAAGGAATGTGGTAGTCCTCTGATAAGCCCATTTTCCTCTTTCCCGGAAGTTTGGCATGAATTTGTCCAGTTTCCGGGTGGATTGCGATCTCTTTCTGTTTTGGATCCAGTGAATTTTCGGTCCGAGACTCTTTAGTTGCTGTGCCTTCTTTAGACGTCGGTCTTGGCGTCGAGAGTTTCGGCTACGAATGTTTCGGCTCTGAAGTTTTCGGCTCCGAAGATTTAGCTTTCCACAACGGCGGAATGGAGACCAGAAGGTAATTCGGCTTCAACGCCGAAAGTTTCGAGCCCAAGCCGGAAGGCTGTTTGTGCTTCGGCGCCAAGCCCGAAGGCGGGGTGCTCAAAACATTTTCTCTGTGCCAACCTTGGCCCGAAGGCAGAGGAGGGACCGGGAGCCTTTTTCCTGTAAAGGAGATGATAGTGGAACAAAGGTTCTTTACTCATGGTATGTTGTGCCAGGGTCAGGTCTTCGGCATCAGAGTCAGCGTCTGATACGGAGAAGTGCTCCTCCTCCATCCCGGCTTCCTGTGCTTGTGAGTCTTCTTGATCGGACTCTTCTGCGAAAAGGTACGGAGCAGGAGGGCCCTGCTGGTATATTTTGTGACATCGAGCCCCATGATCACGGAGGGTTTTCTTTGACCGAAACGACTGGCACACGTCGCAGTCTTTCTTGTCATGTTCCGGGGATAGGCAAAAGTAGCACACTACATGCAAGTTGGTGCGCAGGAACTTAGCATGACACCTTTCACATAACTTGAATGGAGTCGGTTCCATCAGCTGGGACCGATCCCGGCTCAGGTATGTCCGACAGTCTTCCACGGAAGTTCCAATCTAAGGTTTTCTAGCAGAAACGATACGCGGCTAGTGGGAAACGCAGTCGATTAACAATACCGTTGAGGGTAGTGGATTGCGTGTCGAAGGGGGCCTGAAGAACAGTGCTGAACTGGAGCGCAACAATTCACATCCAAACCCGACGGCGGAAAAAAACAGTGCGCAAGGGCATTGCCTCGATTATCACCTAAGGGAGGAATCACCTACCTCGTGACTAGAAAGACTTCTTCGAAAAAAAACAAAGTGCAAACATCCGGGCCCAACACTAAATGGCGATCTATGCAAAAGTATATGGTCTACAGCTCATATGCCTCAAACATCCTGTTTCTTAAATCCTACAGTGGCCGCTAGTGAGACATATTTTTTATATATGCAAATATAGTATGTTGCTCCGCTGGGCTGTTTGTTAAAGGGAAGTCCTATAAGATGAACACTTGATCATCGCAAAATGGAAAACATGTTTTGGTAAGTAATTGGGATGCACCTAATAAATGCACACATTTTATTTGAAAAGAAATGTGTACATGTAGTCCTGTTTTCTACTGACTGAATCATTGCATCTATTTTACTCAAGGAGGTACTCGGGACGGTGTGTGTTCCTCTACTAACCTACAAACAAAAGTATTCCTACATGTTTAAATAGGATCTGCAAATATGCACAGTTTCGTTCCTAAGAAAACTATTTTAAACTACTATGAACTCTTTCACATCGGCGAGTTAAAAAGTCAATGTTCATCAATATGTAATAGGTTTACAATTTCTTATTTTTGAGTGACTATATATAATTACAAACATTTAGTGAACAGAGTAGGGCAATCAAGAAAATTATAAAAAAAGCCCTAACACTAAATTAAGGAAGAGATATCGTGTATAATTGGCCTTTCAAAACATGACATTGTGATCTATAAGATGAACAGGGAAATATGCCACTTTAAGAGCCACAAGTCAATAGATCTCAGAAAGAGAGGCAGGGTCATTAAAGACCAATAACACCGTAGAGGCACTTGAACATATTTCTGGAAAAAGCCCTGGCTTCCTTTTTCAAATGAATGCGTTTTTCCCTTTTACATTTTTTTTTTACATCCCAGGCGTTCAGATTGCACGGAAAAACACATCTGACTAAAATGAGTTATTCTGTAAACCACCCCCCATCCGTTTCTTGTTTCCTTAGTACAGAGAATTTAACAGATGAGCCTCCCTGAGGAGATAAATGAATGCTACAATGGTCGAAACATTGCCATTTCTCCAAGCGAACTGAAGGCCTGGATCTCGAAGGTAAACTTAGACCTGAAGTCTAACTTTAGACCTATGAAGTTTAAATTTAGACTAAGTTTCTCTTTGTGATTGTGAGTTCTATACTGACTGAATGATGCTACTACTTATATCTCGTACTGTGGGGATAGAAGAAAAAGCGCATTCTCCAGGATAACATGCATATGAGAATCGTGGACTGTGTGCCATTGAAACTTAGAATTAACTTACATGCATTAAAATTGAAGGAACCATTATTCTGTATACTTAGGAAGCAACTAATGTTCTCCTGGAATATGAGTGGGCTGTGGTTATATGCTGTTTAGAGTTTCAGGATCAACACTGACAATGTAATAAATTCCCATTTTGAAGTGATGTAGTCGATTTCACACATATAGTTATCTTGAAAATATGGCATGGTTGTGGCCTTCCTGACCAAATAACAGCCAACTCTGCATAGCAACAGCTTATCTCTGGGATTGTCGCCTATAGAAAATCAGCATTTTCCGGTTTGAGGAACCTCCCTGTAACATTTACCTTTGGATCACACTCCACCCTTTCGGCAACCACACAAAACTGGACAAAAGTACAAAACGATTTTGACATTTTTTAGCTTCAATAAACAAGACTAGCCCCATATCCTGGAACTTATTTTTTCTTGGCACTGTTTTCTTGCACATCTGTATACATTTACTCACAGCCCACATATTGTACAAAACAAACTTAAAATAACATTTACACTGCAAAAGACTTGTATATTTTACAGCAATATCTCGAGCAAGGTCTTACCTTGTTCAGCCATTCCGCCCTCTCCACGTCTGGAAAGTGAACCTGAAAAAAATGTCAGATCATCAATTAGAACCAGAACCATAGAGAAAACAGTTTCATTCTATTTATTTCTATTAATTTCATTATATCTCACATTATTTTCAGATGCTAAAAACAAAAAATATATACTCCCAGAAAATTGCTAAATTTATGCTCACAAAATGCAGACCACTTTAAACATAAAATATTTTAAATTCCCACAAAAAAATGATAATTACTTAATAAAATGTTAGCCTTCATGTGATTATGGGGCTGATTATGAGTGTGGTGGAACAGAATGTGTTGTATACTGCGCCTGGTAAATACCAATTTCCTATTGCGAGGGATTTACATGGAGCAACAAAAATGTCATATTTCAGGTTCTGGAGGGTGAAGTCAGCAAAAATGTGGATTTGAGATTTATCACAAAGAAATCTGCATGTTTTATTTTTTTTAATGCACACTGTCCCCCTTCACAATTTCTATAACAGGGTACTCCAACCTCTTCAGTAATAGGAGCTCCGTCTGTTCAATGAAAATCATCCACAGCTAGTAATATTATTTAATGACATCAGACAAGATTACATTGGTGGCCACCATATGCAAGATGACCAACAATGATCACCTCAGTACAACATTGCCAGCAGTAATGTAAAAAGTTGTTGTCAATTTGGAATGCCTCTACATGGGTAGTACATACAAGCCAATAGTCAAATATCAGCTTTAAAAATGTTTTGGAAATCATAAGATATGAAAATACACACACTTCCATCTCAAATACACACCTTTTAATTTTGGTATACTTCTATGATTTAAACAAGCAAACGCTTCCAATTTAGTAGGCTGTGCTTCACACAGGAGAGCTACTTACAGGTAAATGGAGAGCTACCCTTATTTGAGAAGCCGGGCCTAGAAGATTTCACTCGCCAAAATATGTCAGGGGGAAAAGTAAGTGTGTGCACAACTCTAAAATATGAAACCCAGTGCAAACAGGGGTTTGGCAGGAATGACACTTAGCTCCAGAATTTGGAACTTCTAAAAATGTAGAGGTTTTCAAAACTCTCTTAATTATTAACCTAGAAAGTCATTGAATCCTAATATGATGATCACCGGCTTTGGTTAGAGGGAACAAAGCTTTCACTTCAGTGGCGTAACGATAATTGAGGGGGACCCCTGCAGAGTACGTGGAGCGGCCCCCTCCGGACTCTATCAGGAGCTCTCCGGAGCTCTCTGGTTGAAGTGCTGTGCTGAGGGGCCCCCTGGAGCTTGGGACCCCCGCACTGCGGGGCCTGTGTTACTCGCCTGTTTTACTTAATGGGAGAAAAAGCAAAATTGCTTTTTTCCCCCTGAAGTACACTTGGCTATACGAAATTACCTGGGTAATTTTCTTTTTTTAGGTCCCAGATAGGGGATATTTACCTTTTAAAAACTCAGAAAATCCTTATAGGGTGTTGTTTAAATAATTCCTTAGAGGAACGTTTGTGGAAGAACAAAAGGTTGAGGTGCCTGCAAAATTCGTCAGTGAAACATCTACACCAAAGATTTACCAAACTGAAAAGAATCAAATGTACTTCATAACCTTCAAAAGAGTCATTATTATTTTTATCAAAAAGTTTAGCCGCTTTCTGTTAAATTTGAATTAAAATATTAGCATATTATAATAGAACAGGCCTCTTAACTATTTGAAGATGAATTGTACAAATATCTGGGGAAACCTACTGAATCGAGATTTGCTTATACATTTTCTATAGTACACTTTTTCTTTTTACACAAGTTCCTAACAAATGAAAGTCCTGAGGAAATTAATTATTTCAGATGCTTTAGTGATTAATGACCCATTTTAGTCCATAATATCACACATTAGCATCCTAAACTCTACGTCTTCAATTCTGTAACTTGACATTTTATATACATATATATATTACCTACCTTGTTGTGAATTCTGCTGCTTTCATAATTGTCATTTATGTTTATTTTTGTAAGACCAATGTCCAATGTTTTCACTCTGATTTAAAACTATTGAAATCCTTCTTTAAGCCACTGAAATGTGCTTGGCTGAGCTTTCTGCTTCCTTGACGAATATGGCAATGATATGTATCTTGAGTAGGAGGATAAAGTGTCCCAAATTGTACAAAGATTAAACACAAAACTAATGTTATCAGTCTTATATGCTGGTTTCAACCTCAGCCATCACATATCTAGCATATAGACAAAAAGTGGTAGAGTCGCTGTTCCATATGCTCTAATTCACTGTGAAATAAACTACGGCACAATCAAAAATATGTTACTATGCCCATCTATCCAATGTTCTGGGCTAGAGTACTAAATTCAAATGATCAATTCTTGAGTACCAATGTTGTGGTGGTGACAAGAAAGTAAAATTACATCCGAACGGCTTAGGAAGATTCCAAGTGTTATGGAGTCCATACACTTTGATCAACTAGTAAACATTTTTTAGTCTATCTGATTATTGTTTGTATTTAAGCTGCTGCGCCATGACTGTGGGTCAAGGATCAAGCAGGCCTCCTCTCGCCAACATCGATGCTTTCCCATAAGTGTTTTTTTTTTTTTAGTAACTTCATTAACTTTTCTCTCTTGTGTGACATTTGGAATTATGCATATTTACCAAAATAGTGGTGGAGTTCTTAATGACTATAATCGCTATGAAAATTCCAACTGTCAATCAAGTGTAGTTTTGACATTCTATTAAGTGAGATTCTGAACCGTCTCTCTGTCTCGAGAAAAATAGCTTTAAATATATCCCAACTTTTTGGAGATTTACTGCATCTTCAGTGAGTATATTTCCTATATGAATCTGCAATGAAGATAGTTTCCCTCCACATGTGTCTATATTTATTTTTTGAAACTGGGTTATCGAACTGGTGTAATGCTCCATGAGATCAATGTAGCTAAATTCATCCATGTTCCATTATGGGATTTCATAGTCTGGTCAATAAAGTCAAGCCAAATGAACATATTAAAACTGATGAAGATGTTCCAGAAGGAGGAAAATCGAAGGATAAATACAACAGAGCAATTAACTGCTGCCCTATAAAAAAATGCTAACCAAAAAGTGAAATAAAGTAGCACATGTATTTCTAAAAGACATCTAATTAAAGATACGCAACTAATACATCAAGCTGAACTGAGAGTAGGCTAATCCCACTAATTCATAGATGGAACACTACATTGACAAGCAAGAGAGAGACAGAGAAAAATACCCTGTGTTCCTCATTTTGTTTTACTGGTATTATTACTTTTGCATTATTACCAGGGCATTGTCTGTATGGGCTTTAGGCATGTGCAGGCAAGCCAGTGCCTTTCTTCTGACCGTGACAGAATGGTCCAGTGTTTAAAATACTACACCTTTACAGTATTTTAATTTACATAAAAAAGCACAGACAATGCTAGTGGTACAAAGTAGATCTTTTAGAGTATGTGGTCAAGTGATGTCAAAAGGTGAACACAAGCCTTGGACTGATGGGGCCTGTATCTCAATCCCAAGATGTATAAGGTTTAGAAAGTTACTGACTCCTATGACAGTGCTTTTGCATAGGCGTTTTAAGCAAACTGGGATACTCATCATGCTAAGACCAGCAAAGGGCATGTCCGTGCCAGTAGAGATAAAATACTTAAGACGGTGTAGGTGGGTTTCAGAGAGTCGATACTCAAGGCCTTAGGCAATCCTGGTATGCCAGGAGCTTTCGGAAATAAATACTTTCAACCTGGCTCAGGAATCAGCTTTTAAACAGGCAACCTTTTGCAGCCAGACCTTTGGTGGACTTAAGGTTCACCTATAAAAAAGCAGAATGGTAAAAGAAAAAGCTAAGATGTGACGGTTGTGCCCAGGTGTGGGTAACGCTCTCAGTTTTCCCAAGCTTCACACTAATGAAGAGGCCCAAATAGGCCAAAGCTGGACTACGATTGTTTGTGTTCCCATTCTAGTGGTTGGGGGAGGGTGTGTGGGCTCACACAACAATTCAGGATGGACTGGTCCTAGGGGGAACTGGGTCAGTACCGACTTGCATAAGGCAGGTCTCGTTCTAGAGTGGCATGGTTATCCAAGAAACGGTGTACTTAGGTACAGCCTGAGCAATCACCAGTGGCTGGGAAAAATTGAAGAACTCCCTCCATCAATATGTTGCTTTGCTGTATTCATACAGACTGGACAATCAGCGAAACGTGCAAGTAAAGACCTGCAATAGGCATAATTCACAATATGTCAATTTGCAATGTTAAGTGGAAGATCTTTAAACAACATTTTATTATCAATTTCAAATTCTTCTTGCAGAAACTAGTACTCTCCTCCAAAAAAGTCTTAGGACCCGTGATCTTCTGCGGGAGACCATCCTTCTTTGGATCTGATTTCCATGCCTATGGAAATGTGGCCACCTCAGCAGAGCTGGTCAGCATTTTCTTAACTAAAGACTTTTCTACCAATAACTGCACACATATTTGTGGTTGAGGAATGGGTTTTTAACACAGCCTGGTCTTGGTTTCATTGTGGACTTCCCAAAATGATATTGATGGGATATGTAGTAAATTTTAAAGGATGAAATTACAGAGTTTGGCACTAAAGACAGGTCAATGCCGAACACCAAATCCATACAGGACTTAGTCCAGAAAGGCTAATTTAACTTGTTGAGTTGTTCTAGGGAATGGGATTAGTTCAACGAGGCAGAGATTTGACCAGTACAGGGCATAGTGACTTGTCACTTTTCACATGGTGGCAAATCATACTACTTATCCCTAATTAATTAGTCTATTTTTCTTTGAAATATATTCTGATGCGAAAACGTCATAGATGGCCTGATTCCAGATATGCCCTCAAGAAATGTTGGGTTACTCCCATTCTAAAAAATTGTAATCTGAAATCAACCATTCATGCTAGCAGGTGTCCCGCCACTAACATTGAATGCTTGAAGAAAATCTTAAATTTCTCAGCTGCAATAATTTGTTTACAGTCAAAAGGACCTCTTTCGTGATTTCCTTGTAATACCCCATTAAGATGGTACATTTCATGAGAAACCAAGGACGTTAGACTGAGAAGTGGGTCCATTCATTCTTCAATAACGAAATTGCTGGTATCCAAAATAACACTATCGCAGCTTTCTCACTGGTTCTAAAGGGTAAACATTGCTTACAACGATGTTTACACATTGCATTCCAATGTTACATCGCATGCCATTACAATGCAAGCCGTTACAACAACCTGCTGTTGGGGGCATAAGGTGTTGGATTTTAAAGCCAACTCCTTCCCTACTGTTGCACAGGATGAAGTTGGAATAGTAAATCATACTATTCCAACATCCAGCGCCCCCTACAGCAAGTCGTTGTAATGGCTTGCGTTGTAATGTTCTGTGATATAACAACACAGTTGTTGTAATGACCACGTTGTAATGGCATGCGTTCTAAACGCATGCAGTTTAAAGTGGCATATTTGTTCTAAAGGGATCATCATTTCTATTCTTGCTTTTAACACATATAACATCCTATTAGCATTCAGTAATTATGTTCATTTCTATGCCAAAAAGACAACATTCCCTTGATTTTTACTACAGACCTTTATTCCGCCTAGATAAGTAATATCTTATGCAAAGCAAAAACAAGGGCAAAGGCAGGCTGGGCGAGTCTAAATAATACTAAAATAGGGCTTCTCCTACCAAACTCAATTAAATTTAAATAAACACAATACCCTTCTCCAAAAGACTTTTTTTAAAAATATGTACAGACTATTTATGAAACCTTCTTTCACTTTAATTCTTTTTACTTGTTCACCAACATTACATTTACCTAAATTATTTAACACGGTGTAGAACTTTGAAAATCAAACCTTGACTTTTCCTCTAGACCAAATGGGACAGGGAGAAATGTTACGCTGACTTCGAGAATGAAGTTGAAGGCCACATCAAAAGCCACTGGAAAAAAACTAAACTTTTTCATCGCGCAATTGTGGTGCGAGATTAGTGCTTTCTTAAAATAGTTCTTCTATTTTCATCCAAAGCCATTTTTGCTCGTTTTGCGTTGGTGGGAAGCTCTTTATTTTTGGGCGAAACACTAATGTCAAGTTCTGAGGTTGAAGGCCTGTATTTGCACGCAGTGCACTGTCAACTTAACTGGTAATGAGTGGCACACTGGCCGCCAGTCATTAGAGTAATAGTTTTAAAAGATATGCAATGGCATAGTCAAAAGCTCTGACGTTTATAAGACGAAGAGTTTAGGAACAATTGGAATATTTTATGTGCTTTCCCCCCAAGCTGTCCTAGAAAGAAAATACCTAGGTGAAGCAACATTTTGGGTCTGAACAATATGGAATTTGGTAGTAGGTCCCAATTCCTGAACAGAGTGCGTCAGCATACTCAAGTTGAAGCGTCAAAAAATATATTAGCAAGCCAATAATGCCTCTATAGAGCGCGAAAGACCCACTGAGAACTACCTGATAACAACGTCAAAAGAAACACCAAGTGCCAGATGTATCAAGCAAAATTGTGATCGCAAACTGTGAAATTTGCAGAATTTCAACGTTTGCGATAGACCTTTATAATGTAATTTTCTCTATATGGCTGCCATATTTCTGAGTCCTGAGCTCCACAAGCGCAAAGGAATGAGTAACTATTCAGCAAAATAATGCAAATATGCAAGAGATAAGAGTGATAACTCAGGAAATTATAGAGAGTGCACATGGAAGATGGGCAAGAGCACAATGACTAAGCCTGACTGTAGAATGAGTGAGAGACCACCACGGTAATAGTGTTCAGGCGACAAGAGCGAGCACACATTATGAGGAAAACAGCTTGCATATGTGGAATGGGAGAGTGACACCACCTACACTGGGATTGAGACCACACAGGAAATTGCTTAATTGAACAGAAAGCGTAACAGATTAGAAGAGAAGTTACAAAAGTGTGTGTCGGAAATGAGGGCCATTGCGAAGCTAATATCTTTGGTACACAAAAGCCCCGGGTGGTTTACAATCAGTACAACTATTATGTGCCTGTCTCCTCAATTAGTCGATGAACATAACAATTCCCGGCTCAATTAAAGTGAGGACACTTAATGAAGGAAAAAGCAATTTTCGGCTATTACCAGTTGACAGTATGTTGGCGATAAGGTTATTTGAACCCATCCCCCATCTCACCCAACACATACAGTGGAAGAAGCCAACTGTCTATCTATGCCATGTCCCTGATTCATGCTCTCAGTGGATTTTTAACACAGGCAAGAATAGTTAATGTTTCCAAGCAGTCTGACTGACAGAGCCACTCTGAGCCTTCAACACAGAATGTTGCATTTAGTCCCATCCAATGAATACTTTTGTATGTGAAATAATACTGGGTAGTTCCTATCAATATGATGAATGATACATTTAGATTGTGGACCACTCCATGAGATGTTTTATTCTGTGTATGCTGCATACTTGTTCATAGCACTTTACTAACATTCAGGAAGGTATTATAGTGGGACACGTACTGTGCTTAATGTGTGCTGGTGGTTCCAGACCGTGGAAACCAACAAGGACTTTGGTGACTGGGACAAATGTTACAGCATCAGACTTTGCTGCCATTCTCTGTCTTGCCCTGGGTCAAAGAATAAAAGAGGGAGGTTGAGATAGATAAGAAAAGAGTGAAAGAAGAACGCAGCAATGAAAAGGAACATGTGAGGGTGAGATAAAGAGACAGGAAGTGGAGGGTGTTTGAAGAACGGAATGAGTGGAAATCAAGACCAGCCAGCCTTGGCATTCATCAGCACTGACCGCGATCTCCTAAGAAAAGCATTGACCCCTGCACATGCACACAACTACCCCTCTATATATGTTTATATGCATATAAATAAATGCATATACATTTTATAAAATACTAAGCACTGCTCACTACAGGAGCTCTGTGCTCTTCAAAGATCCATCCTCTCTTGGAAGCAGACTGTTTTAGCAGGATTGCTTTTGACATATTAACTATGTATTTGAGAAAGATAGGAACCCTACAAGAAATTCTATTGGGCAACAGTTATACGTCAGTCCATGCCTGTGTGATCCTAACTAATTGCTGTGAATATAACCTATCAAATAATGTATCGGAAATATTTTACTGCACAAAAGTAGCCCTACAGCGACTCAGAAGGTACTCCTGATAATATACTATATGCTCACAGAAACAAACCATGATGTATTTTTCTAGGACAGTAAATCTTTTACCTAAGTGGCACTAGCATTAAAGTCATACAGATCAGCTTATCGAACAAAGGTCCACAAGGGAAGGAGCTATACCAGATGTCCAGGATAAGCGCTCACTATGTAAATGATTGCCACTTCGATTTTTTTGCATATTTGTCTCATCAGGATACAGTAAAAATAAAATTGTAAATTGATACTTGTATAGCGCACTACTCACCCGCAAGGGTCTCAAGGCGCTTGTACGAATACCGCTGTGAAACCCATCCTGGCTGTCCCTGTGAGGCGTCCACTCCTGGGCACCTTCAAGGTTGAGGCCAGGCATCCTTAGCGTTGTGGGGGCCGTTGTGGAGATTAAGCAAGCTATTGCCCAGAGTTGCAGAGTGGGACTCCATGATTAGAATAGGCACCGAGGCGAGAATTATCAGGTCTGTGGAATTTTGAGCCCAAGACCCGCCGAGGCGGTGAATTGAACCCTGGTCCCAGGCCAGACCTCTGCATCAGGGTCTGCCGCTCTAATCATTGAGCCACACTTCTCAGTAAAACTGAGACAGGGCCTTCAGACTTCCTGAACCAGGTTTGGACCAATCACATGAAGTCTGGAGAAGTGAAGTGAAAGTCTGTTGCAAGAAAGAAATAAGTCAGCACTGACCGCATTAAAGCTCACCAACTGCTGCTGTCCCTGTGCTACCGCGGGCCTGATCCAGCCGCCACAGTTTTCACAGGTTACCTTGCGTGGGAAGGCTTCCTTTGAGGCAAAAAAGAAGGATGACACATACCTTCCATGCAGTTGTGAAAACAAAGACAGAAGGAGATGACATATGGATAAAACCAACAGGGGGCTGAGCAACTGTTTTGAGAGTAGCTTAGACAACAAAAGCAGAAGGCGAAAGCCACCAGCAGGAGAGAAGCAAACACGAGACAAGTGGGCTAGAGAGCGTTGATGAATGGCAAGACGGAGGGAGTTGCAGGAGTGAAGACTAGAATGCTTACAAAATCGAAGGGGATGTTTCTAAGAGGTCTGGTTAAGAGAAGTACACATTACCTGATCTACTATTTGCAGCCCCGCTGTGTGAACCTACGTTCCTAGAGTTAATTTCATTTTTCAGTGCAGAACTCTGTGTGATCCAAACAAGTCTACCGGCTCCTCTAAAATTAAAGGATACATTAAAAAAATTGTAAAAGTATTTTGTTAGGGATTCTTTAATTCAGGAAAGAATGTGGAATCGAGTTCATTAAGGCTGTCATCTCCACCTACCGAAGTATTCTTTAGGAACAAATTTTACTTGTTTTGACCCCTCAAATAAACTATGTAAACTGCACTCCATATCAGAGGCCTTGTCTTGGAGTGCATGCATGTAGCTCTAAAGCGACCCTCTTTTTAGAGGGTCAGATTCTCATTTCCCCTAATTTGTCATAAAAAAGATTCGTTTCCAGCTGTTACTCCCCAAAATATTCCTCATGATCAACACAGTCCCCAAAAAAGATGCAGGTTAGACCAACCTCTGCGAGGACAGGCATTACAATGAGGACCAGTTGTGAGCAGTGTATGCCCATGTGCCATTCCCTTTCCCAAAAATAGTTGAAGTGCCTGTCAGTGGGGCAAATTAAAGTGACAATATCACAAATAATGGATTAGCCCAACATTCGAACTATTTATGCACATTCCTCAGGAATGAATATGCACATTTTAAAAATCCTGCACAACAACAGTCACCTGCTTAACACTTATTGCCACTGTATTTGAAAGGTATGGGAAACACTGAGGGTTGCGTAAGTGAAAATGGTTAAAAGAAAAGATCGAGTTTGTACCCAAGAGCAATTCGGAAGGGCCACTACTGATCTATAACAATTAATTCTGACAGTAAACATAAACAACACGGAGATACCGCTTTTCTTTATATATAAAAAAAAGTACTCTGGAATGGATAGTATTTGGATATTCCTCATTGAAATTACAGTCCTGGATGGTTACTATGCTATAGTTATCTAAATCCGGAGCACAAAAAAAGAAATAAAAGCTCACAAAGGATCAATTTGGTTATGTATATAAATTAATAGAGGCAACTGCCTTGATTTATTAAACATTAGAATTTAAATTACTTAAAGAAAATCGACTCATGAGCAACATTACATAGGATATATTGATATACAATTGGTGAAAAATGTTGCAAAGGGTGAAGAAAACTAAGTATAAAAGTATTTAAATTGTTTTATACTTTACAAAATGATGCAACATAAAATCTTTGAAAGTTCGATTTTTAAGGCGGACTTTGTTTTGTTTTAAGTCCAATATCTTTTGCTTGGAGAAAGCACATGGGCAGCCTCCCCGAGGCTTAATTTGTATTGGCATTAATTGTTTTTACTTTTAGGTTTAGATTTTCTCGCCACTGCAAAGCAGGGATAATTAATCTTTTCATGAGAAACTTCCAGCAAAGTTTATTTTTAATTTACCCCAGGTCATACATTATGCTAGTTGCGCTCGAAACTACAGACCAACTTTGGCCAGTAAAAGAATAACAGATGTCGGTCATTTGCTTGAATGCAGGCCAGTTTCAGAAGTCTGTCCATGAGTGCTTGAGAGATCACCAAAGAGTACTTTACAAAGTTATTTGATTAAGTTAAATGTTACTTAATCTGGCCAACTTTCAGAAACCTTACCAAGAGTGCACACGCGGCAGATCATGATGAACAAGAGACGATATCCGAAGTACAATTTCCTGTGTGATGAAATATCCGGGGAAAACATGTACAAGATTGCTTTGAACTATGTCATAAGTTTATTATAGCCTTATAGCCTGCTGTGGTGATGCTATACGGGTTATTAAATGCCCTAAACCAGAGTTATATGCCTGAGCTGCAGGTGAGGGCCTATATTGAGAAACAGGGGCTTTAACTACCTGTATTGGCCAAGGCAGAAGGGCAATAAGGTTATTACAACATAGCACACCCATTTAGGGTAGAATGTTCTATATTAAAAAGGGAGAAAAAGAAAGACAAGTATTGGAATGTTGGAGCAGAAAGCTTATACCCGCCATTAAAAGCCCAGAGTGTAGGGATGCAAAGACTTGCTCCTTACTTTTAGAATCCAGAATGAAGTGTAAATTGCCCTGATCCCACCAGCCGAGCACTGAAGGACTTTTTTTTGCAACATATAGTTTGCAGTGTGACATCCTATATTTAAATTTGAATGTTAAAAACCTGAAACAAGGTAATCCATTTTTTTCCCCCTGTAACATTCTGGACTCTAGCAAATGTTCCCCTATTTTGTTTACAGACGTCTCTTTCCAAACCTTCTAATCGACAATGGTGTAGGGTGAACCTGATTCGGCAAAAATGCTTATCCGGCAACTCCAACAATTGTCATCCTACACGCATCAATTGTCTTGCACAACTCATCATTTATATTTTTCAGCTTTTCTATTACATCCATAACCATATTAAGTCTGTCACTATCAGAATCCTGATCTGATTCATTCCTTTTGGCATCCCCAGACTACTCATACACGCACTTTACAAATTTCTTCCTTTTACATACTTTCGCAAAGTAAACCTTGATTCTGCAATTACTACACTTCTGGTTTAGTGCATGACAACTTTTGCTGTAAGCAAAGTATTCTCTGTTATCGCATCTATAACACCTGCTCTTGTATTTTTCTCTAGGTTTGTCCCTGCTTCGCTCAGGTGATAGAGTTCACTTTTCGACACCCTAATTACCTATTGCTGATGTATGAGTTAGCATCATATGGCTAACTGATGACGTTCGTATATGCACTTATACTGAATTATTCCACTTGCTCCTTACGTATATTCAAATGTATGTGTGACCATATTAGTTTCTTAGCTTAGCCTGTGTGCCACCATTTTGTGTAACCCTCTGTGCCTGCGGACCCTGCTCGCTCATATGCCCCTCCCGCAGGAATACAGAAATGTACTAAGACAGCAGTTTTCATTTCTTAGCTTGCTGTGGCCGAAACTAACAAGTCTCTTTATCAGTAATGTTCTCATGCCCAGACACGCCGAAGCCTAGCTCCATGGCCTTGAGTAGAGATAATAATGTATCCCTCGCAGGTGCAGATGCCTGCTCTATGAGAGCATTGTTCCATGGTCTGGGGCTCGGTAACTTTCCACAAGGGGCGTACCCCTCGTTACTGTATTGCATTATAATGTATTGCTGTGATGCAGAGAGTCAGTCCTCTCATTCGCACTCCTAGGAGTGAGGTCGGACAGGGCCCTCTCATATGAGTGTTGTTTGGCCTAATAAAGACTTTTGTTTATTCTTCTCCACTGTCCGGCTGACTTCCTATATAGCGACTATAGGTGAGTGCGGTAAGTCACTCGGGTGGATTTGAGCCACGCTTATCAGATGGCGCCCGAATAGGGACCCCGCGATAAGGATCTTTCTCACCCGTAAGTGGGTAGCAGAAGACCGGGGACCCGCTGGTCGGCACGGTGGGCCCGGGTACCCATCTGATGCCGAGCTTGGTTCTCGCAGCGCTGCCCCATCCTGCTGATCGGGAGAGGTCCCGGTTCGGATCTTACGCCGGGGTCCAGAAGGCGGAACTTGAAGCTGACCGTGTTGGTCCTGGCAGCCGAAGGTGGAGAACGGTAGAGGTCGGTGCCGCCTACGGAGGGTGAGTGGTCCACCTGTGATTGTTGCAGGAACGGGAGTGTTCCGGGAGACTAGAGTGCCTCCAATGGTTTGAGGAGCCGGTGTGCTCCTGGGGCTAGTGTGCTCCGGGGAACTCAGAGTGCGAGCAGGCGCTCTGACAGACTTGACGAGGTTGGGGGAATATCTAGATATATTGTTTGTAGTGATCCGACCGGGTGGTACTGTGGTGAAGACGTGGCTCATTGTGGGCAGACTCCGGTACTCACCCTGAACTCCTAGTGTGGTGGTTCAGTGGAGGTGGGATCTGGGTTTCCCGTGGTAAAGTGCGCAGTGATCCATAGTGCCGCACGGGTGGCGGATCTGTTCCCCGTCCTCAGAACAGTTAGCGTACTGTTCGGTCTGCGGTAGAGTCCAGGTTCCCCAGGACTTGGTCGACGGGCCTTGTCCCATTTGGTAACACGTGTTTGGAGATATTGTATATGTGTATGCGTGGTTTTCTGATGTATGTCTATATGTGCGAGTGAACGAGCTCGAGTTTGTGATTCAAGGTAACGTAGCCTGTGGAAAGGTCTTACTTTTACATCGAAGTAAAGATGCCGTGTTTTAGCAAGTTACGATGTTTTGGATGTTGTTGTCGACCCTCAGATACTAGGCTGGCTAAAAGCCAACCTGCCCCTCCTGAGGGCACTCCAAGCTTTGATATGTATGTCAAGCATGGATTGCCCCCGATCTTGTTTGGTACTTTATGGCATCGGTACACTGCTGATAATGTGGATTTGCAATGGCCTTTGACGGGTTCTTTTGAGGAAGAAAAATTGGATTATTTACAGGATAAATTGTTTGCTAGGCGTAGCCGACAGAGCATGTTTGATTCCCTGAGATTGTGGCAGAAAGAAGCTCGGAAGCGTAAGATGAGAGAAGAGAAAGAGGCTTATAAAAAGTCCACTCAGACTATGGCGCAGAAGGCGAGAGAACACACTAAGAATGAGAATGAGCAGCGTTTGGAGCGCGCAGACAGGCTCTGCAGGTTGAAAGAAAATAAGAGTTATGTAGTGCGCGAAGACGACCCAGATGAGATGGAAGACATTTTGAACACCCGACCCCCTCCCCCTTATGCCCCACAGCCCTTGTATCCCTCCTTGCCAGTTTCGGCCCCTAGTAGTGAAGTTCCGGGTCCTTCAACCAGTGTTCCCCAACAATCTTCGCCCTCGACACCCCTCGTTTCCCTACTCCAGACCACCTCACCTGCACCCTCCCAATTTTCTTTGGCACTCCCTAGTGTTTCAGCCAGTACCACCCCCAGTCAGGAGATGCTAACGCCGAGTCGAGGCGCAGGTAGCGGATTACTCTCGCAGGTACGAAAGTTGCTTACGCGTTCTACGGTTGGTTTAGATGAAAAGAGTATGGTGGCCAACCAGGCATGTCAGTGGGCCAGGAACAATATTTATTCGTTTGAGGATATTTGGTCCACTATGAAAGATTTTGAGCCTTTGATGCAGCAGCACGCTATGTGGCATATGTCCAATGTATTGATACCGCTATGGGAGCAGGGGTATGGAGGTGTGGCTCCGGCGGTTTTACGAGACATACAGGCTGGAGCATATAGAACGAACACAGGGGTGAAAGAAGTGATGAGTAGTCTGCGTGCACTATTGCAATATAGGAATGAATTACCCTCTGCCGGCACACCCCATTTCCCAGGTCTCCACCCAATGCGCGAGGTGCACCCTATTTTTCACCCCGAGGTCCCCGAGTTGCTAGACCCAGTAACGAAGGCTGTTACTAGGAACAGGATCGATGCACATTTCCAGGAGCAATGGGTGTATACGCCATGGAAGAGAAGTGAGGTATTGTCATTGAAGGCCCAGCTACCGGATTCTAGAAAGAACCCGACTGCGTATTACAAAGAGCTTACGGAAGCGGCGTCTTCTACTGTGATGACGTTGGCTGATGTTGAATTGTTTTTCGGGCTTTTGGTCCCGGTTGATGTGTGGCGGCAAGTGAAAGGTACGGATCATACGGAGGAGCTGGGAGGTACATGGCAGGAGTTGCAGGATTGGGACAAGGAGCGTAAGCCAGGAGAGAAGCCGAAGGCTGAAATATTAGCTTTGCCAGGGCGCATAATAAAGTATATGCACTCTCTCATTCCCCCGAAAAAGGTAGATTGGGACAAGTTGACGGCTTGTAAGCAGAAAAAGGATGAAGCGGTCTCGGATTTCTTTACGAGGTTTGAGGAGACGTTTATGGATTACAGTGGACAGGATGTGTCACAAGATGGCGGATTGCGGCTTTTTGTTAATAGGTTTGTTACGAACTTATTGCCTGAAATATCCACTAGATTGCAAGCGTCGGAGAGTACGTGGACAACGTCCTCTCCTTCGGGTATCCTCAGTATGGCACAGTATTATGAACACAGGGAAAATGAAAGTAAGGACAAACAGGAAAAGAAGGCTAAGGATTTGAAGACGAGAGTTTTGTTACAGCAAGTGGCTAGAGGAAGGGGAAGAGGTGCAGCGCCGAGTCGTGGGGGAGGTTTTGGGAGAGGTGAAAGTAGGGAGAGGCCGGGACCGAATCAGTGTGCGAAATGTAAGCAGGAAGGGCATTGGTGGCGGGATTGCCCACTGCTTCAGTCGGGCACCGGTCCCGGACGAGGAAGAGGACGTGGTGGTGGTGATTTTGGGAGACAGGCTGCACGGTCAGAAGGTGGCGGGAGACCGGGAGGAAATTACTTTGACAATGGTGCAGACAGACAGCAGTCGCAAAGGGGTGGAGGCCAGTATTATAACGATGATTACTCAGTGGACGATTTGACAGGGTTTTCCCACAACTAGGACAGCGTAGGACAGAGCATGGGACCAGTACTTATGGAAGTTGATCAGAGGGGACCTTATGTCGAAGCTGACTTATTGGGGTCTCAACAAAAATTTCTAGTGGATACGGGTGCAATGAAAAGTTCTGTGGCTCGTTCTCGGGTCCCAGGGGCGGCTCTGTCTGGCAAGAATAACATCTCTGTGGGTTTCGCAGGAACTCCGGTGATTAGCCCCATTTCTAAACCTCTCACGTTGACGATTGGCCCTTTTACTGTTGATTCACCGTTTCTATTGACATCCAATTGTGGGGAAAATTTGTTGGGCCTAGATTTATTAAAAAGGTTGCACGCCACCATCTATTGTTCTCCAGACGGCGTGTACCTTACTTTGGGCCCGAACGTTGCCCGCCCATTCCAGTGTTTTTCGAAAGACGATCCATTACCACCTGAATTCCAAGGCATACCCGACAGCTTGTGGGCTGTCAATGATACAGATGTAGGTAAAATGGATATTGCTCCGGTGACAATAAAAGTGAAGGTGGGAGCGAAATTGCCCCGAGTTCCGCAGTACAGGATTCCTAGGGAGGGGGAGAAGGCCCTGTTACAAATAATACAAGATTTAATACGGTCTGGTGTAGTGGAAGAGACTGATTCGAACATATGCAACAGCCCTATTTTACCTATCCTCAAAAGACGGTCACCTGAGGCTACTGATAATACCCCTGATGTTTATAGATTTGTGATTGATTTGCGACATGTAAATAGGGTGGTGGAGCCACAGTACCCGGTGGTCTCGGACATTACAACAATATTGACAATGATCCCCCCTTCGGCTAAATATTTCTCTGTCCTAGATTTGAAAAATGCTTTCTTCAGTATACCAGTACATGAAGAGAGCAGGTATCTCTTCGGATTCTCATTGGCTGGCCGAAGCTTCCGCTTTAAAAGAATTCCTCAGGGGTACACTGAGAGTCCGAGCATCTATAGTCAAGCGTTGAAGGCACAATTGGATGAGCTGGAACTTCCACCTGGCAACGTCATGTTGCAGTATGTGGATGATATCCTAATAGCACCGGATGACGAACAGGGTTGTCGGGATGCTACTGTGAAATTACTCCATCATTTGGCTACGAGAGGACATAAAGTGTCCCTTCCAAAATTTCAATACTGTCGAACGGAGGTCACCTACCTCGGTCACCTCCTTTCGAAAGTGGGGAGGAGATTGACGCCAGAGCGCATAAAGGCGATCACTAACATGCAGGTACCTAACACGCAGCGAGAGGTGCGCGCGTTCTTGGGCATAACATCGTATTGTCGTCAGTGGATACCTAACTATGCGTTACTAACAAAACCCCTATTGTATCTGACTACCAAAGAAGTGCGCGAGCCCCTACCCTGGGCCCCTGCATGTCAAGAAGCGTTTGAGTCACTAAAAACGTCTGTGTGTTCTGCGCCAGTTCTTGGGACACCTGATTACCAGAAGCCTTTTGTTCTTTAGGGCATGAGGCGGAAGGTTGCGCGTTGTCTGTCTTAACTCAGTGTTTTGGGGGGAAGCAGAGACTCGTACTGGGATCAAACCTCACAGTAATGGTACCGCATACTGTGGACATTTTGCTGAACAGGACACAGATGCAGCACTTAACTAGTGCTCGTCTTACGGGTTACGAGATGACTCTTTTTGCACCCCATGTCACGATCAAAAGGTGTGCTACACTGAATCCCGCCACCTTGTTACCTATCCCTACAGACACAGATACAAAAGACGATGACATACATGACTGTTTGTACAGGACTGAAGAAGAGACAAAGGGGAGGGTGGATCTGACAGACAGGCCCTTGGATGAACCAGATGGGGAGTTGTATGTGGATGGGTCCTGTTTTAAATTACCAGACGGTACATCGACAGCAGCATATGCAATAACAACATTACAGACGGTGGTGGAGACTTCTAGGATACCTTACAATTCTGCCCAGGCTGCGGAGATTATTGCCTTACTGAGAGCATGTGAATTGAGTGAGGGGTTGGATGTGAACATTTATACTGACAGCCAATACGCCTTTGGCGTGGCTCATAATTATGGGCGACTTTGGGCAGAACGGGGATTTATGACTTCTCACGGACAACGCATACAACATGGTCCACTGATATTACGACTGCTAACGGCACTGACACTACCCAAAAGATTGGCTGTGATAAAATGTAGCGCACACAAGACGATAGTGGATGATGTGGGAAGAGGCAATGCTTTTGCTGATGAGACAGCAAAGGAAACTGCTAGAGAAAAATTACCACGGATGTTTGTGGCAGGGCCAGCTAGATGGGTCCCAGATGTTCATATGTTCGCAGACACTGTACAGAGTGTCAAGAACATACAGGGAAAAGCGACAGACGAGGAATTGAGAGCATGGAAGGATGGGCAGGGACGACTGGATGCGGATGAATGTTGGACAGATGCGACAGACAAGAGACGATGGTTGCTACCGAATGCGTATGTTCTTCCAGTAGTGACGATGGCGCATGGGCCTGCCCATGTGAGCGCCAAGGGCATCTGTAAGCTGTTAGACCCGGTGTGGAGTAATAAAAACATCTCTAAAATGGCCACTAATTTGGTTCGTCAGTGCATGGTGTGTTTGAGACACAATCCTGGAAAAGGTACTCCTGTCCCAACTGGAAATTTTGCACCCCCTTCTTTCCCTTTCGAGGTGATCCAGATGGATTACATCGAAATGGAAAGGGTCAATAACTTGAAGTACGTCCTTGTAGTCGTATGTGCCTTTAGTAGGTGGGTGGAGGCGTACGCTACGAAAGATTGCACAGCCATTTCTACTGCAAAAATGTTGATAAAAGAGTATTTCTCCCGTTTCGGATTACCTAGGGTGATCTGGAGTGATAATGGTACGTCCTTTAATGCTGAATTAGTGAAACAAATATGTAAAGGTTTGCACATTTCCCAGAAATTCCACTCAGCCTTACATCCCCAGGCAGCAGGACTGGTGGAGCGGTTTAACGGCACGCTCAAGCTAAAGATGGCCAAAATATGTGAGAGTACAGGTCTCCGTTGGCCAGACGCACTTCCCTTAGCTTTGCTTTCAACGAGAGTCACTGTAAATGCAAAAATGGGCGTCTCCCCCCACGAAGTGGTATTCGGCCGTCCGGCCAATATTTGGGGAGTGCCCAGGCCTAAATGTTTTTCTGAAGTGCCATATCCTTTGTTGACAGATTATCTGTATGCTTTGACTAAAGATCTCCGTTCTATCCATCAGCAGGTAGCAGACACTCTGAAGCCGTTGCCGGAGGGGCCTGGACATTCCATCCACCCAGGGGACTGGGTTGTGGTGCGAAGATATCAGCGGAAGTCTTGCTTGGAGCCAAGGTGGTCAGAGCCGCGCCAGGTGCTCCTCACCACGCGCACAGCACTTCGGATCGACGGCAGGAAGGCGTGGACTCACGCCTCACATGTGAAGAGAGTCCCGCTCCCGTTGCCCTATGACAAATGGGTACAGGATGGCATCGCTGGCGAAGAGCATGAGTCTATACCGAGGTATGCTCCTTTCTCGGATGCTTCACTGATTGGAGAAGAGCGTAGCGGAATAGAGAATTCAGTGAGCTCTACCACTCCCCTTGCTACTAGTGAAGAGACATCAGAAAGTCCAGCGTCTGCCACAGATACACCTGTTTTGTTCGCTGATCCCGAAGTGCCAGGGAGCACTCGCTACAATTTGAGGCCCCGAAAAAGAAATAACAAGTAACAGTGCTGAAAATGATGGACTAGACACCGGAAGAAGGGCTTAGTGGATTTTCTGAATAAGAAGATTTAGTGGTAGGGATGGACTTATAAGAGCCCTGGTGTTTAGCCGAAGATTGTGTTCTTTGAGACTATAGAGTGGTGCGGGGCCCGAATTAAGTGCTTCCCTTGTTTCCAAATTGTTGAACAGCATCGTTGGAACAAGGTATGGACGGTAAAAGCCTGCCTGTGAGGCTTTGAAGGACACAGGGAGAAGATCCCTTTTTAAGGGTTGAAGAACCCCTCTGGCCGGTTGAGGATTGTCTGGGACTATTTTTCTAGTAGTAGTGTGATTTTTCTTGATTTTTTGATATTTTTGACAGATTATTCAGAATGTATCCCTTTGGGCGTCCCATTCCTGATGAGGAGCAGCCTTTTGCGGCTCCTCCGAGACCTGTGCCTGATTCCCCCTGGTTGGCCCTTCCCCGAAAAGGAAAGATAGTGGTCATCGTCATTGTTCTGATTGCTTTTATAGTGACTCTTGGAATATTATTTTTCCTGGATAAGGCTTACCCTGTTCATGTGTTTGCACCCACACCCACTGCTGTTCCTGAACACAATATGATTACTGTTGATTATGGTGAAAGAATGTTGCGGAAAAATTACAGAGATAATGTTTTTATTAAGACTTTGCATCATGCACACGCCACTACCAACATGACAGATTGCTGGGTTTGTGGGCTTTTGCCTTCTGCTGCCTATAAGAAAGATAGATTCCTTGCTCTCCCTTTGACACCGGTAAATAGTTGTGTGGGGTGGTATACTCTTATAGGTCTCGTTAAATATTTCCAACAGCCAGATTCTCTGACTCCCCGACTGCAGAATAGGGGGTGGACAATGACAATGCGAGTACGCCCTCTGCCTCCATCTTCTCTCGGGCGAATATATACTGATGGACGTTTTGACCAGACTTTTGTAGAGACGTGTGAGAAAAGGCTGGGTCGATTTCTGATACCAAATGATACTGACAGACTTAGGGATAGTTTCCTGAAATTGAATGCCACTCTGTCTTACAGACACCCTCCAAAGAGTAACGACAGTTCTAAGTCCCTGATACCCCTGGCTGTGGTGGGTCCTTCTCCATTTTTCTGTATGGAGGGAAGGGGTCCCATACAAGTTGGTAATAGCTCTTGTAATGTGACTGCTTCAATACGCCTGCCTCTTAGCCCCTCTTTGATTGCCCCACCCAGTATCTATTTCATCTGCGGCGATAATGGATACTTATGGTTGCCTGAGGGTTGGGGTGGGGTGTGCTACCTAGCCTACATGATTCCCCCTGTGTATGTGGCTCCCTCTGATCACCACAAAACACATCGTCGATTCCCCAGTCCTCAGGAGCAGCCGCTAGAGCAGCGCAAAAGGAGGGAACTTCAGGTAGATGACGTTGATCAGACGGACACCTCGTACCAGCAATGGACTGATTTTTCTAAGGGTTTGCTACCTTTCTGGGGTCCGATATTTAACAGTAGAGCTATTAGACGACTGTCTAGGGTAATGGAAAAGGTGGTTCTAACTGAGGCTGACATTACGACTAACATATCTGTTGAGATTCAGGCTATGAGATTATTCACGATCCAGAACAGGATGGTGCTTGACGTCATACTAGCTGATAGGGGCGGGGCCTGTCGCGTCATCGGGACGTCTTGCTGTGTTAATATACCTGACTCAGCCCCGACTGTTAACTTGGCTGTACAAAAATTGCATAGATTAGCGACTGAACTGCATCAGGATAACGGGACATGGTCCCTACAGGGGTGGCTTTGGGGTGCCTTCTCTTCCTGGGGTTGGAAAATATTGATGGGTCTGGTTGGTGTGGTGAGTGTAATTCTAACATGCTGCCTTTGCATATACTGCCTCCCTCCATGTTGTTCGATGTGTGCCGCGAAAAAGAAGTTACCCCGAAAAAGAAGTTACCTGGTCAATATACTACTTCTATGATTACTGAAATTCCTGCTGATGCAAGTTGGTTGATGTTCATTGCAGAAGATGTTCTAGATTAAAGAAATAAAGTCCTGCCCCTAGTATGGATGTCGGCACTACCTTTTGGCAAATAAATGAGGCCATAGTTAGCCAATGATGCTAAAAGGAGGGTCTGATAGAGTTCACTTTTCGACACCCTAATTACCTATTGCTGATGTATGAGTTAGCATCATATGGCTAACTGATGACGTTCGTATATGCACTTATACTGAATTATTCCACTTGCTCCTTACGTATATTCAAATGTATGTGTGACCATATTAGTTTCTTAGCTTAGCCTGTGTGCCACCATTTTGTGTAACCCTCTGTGCCTGCGGACCCTGCTCGCTCATATGCCCCTCCCGCAGGAATACAGAAATGTACTAAGACAGCAGTTTTCATTTCTTAGCTTGCTGTGGCCGAAACTAACAAGTCTCTTTATCAGTAATGTTCTCATGCCCAGAGACGCCGAAGCCTAGCTCCATGGCCTTGAGTAGAGATAATAATGTATCCCTCGCAGGTGCAGATGCCTGCTCTATGAGAGCATTGTTCCATGGTCTGGGGCTCGGTAACTTTCCACAAGGGGCGTACCCCTCGTTACTGTATTGCATTATAATGTATTGCTGTGATGCAGAGAGTCAGTCCTCTCGTTCGCACTCCTAGGAGTGAGGTCGGACAGGGCCCTCTCATATGAGTGTTGTTTGGCCTAATAAAGACTTTTGTTTATTCTTCTCCACTGTCCGGCTGACTTCCTATATAGCGACTATAGGTGAGTGCGGTAAGTCACTCGGGTGGATTTGAGCCACGCTTATCACAGGATAAGCTTGGGACTATCCCTTTTGAAAATCCTGTTACTGAAATGGTGTCTTTCGCTTCTTGTTTCAATGCCACCGCCATCTCTCCCTCATTATTTTTGCTTTCTGTACTATTGCTAATATGGTCTCAAGTGACGAGTCTCCATGTATCGAAATTCTCTCTTGTATTGCGGGATTGCAAGCATGCACTACGACCTGATCCCTAATGAGGCCTTCTTGCAGGATACCAAATTTGCAAACAGCAGCTCATTTTTGTAGTTCTGCAACATACTTGTCTACTGTTTCTATTTTGGTCTGCTTGCGTTTAAAGAATGTGTATCTAGTGAGGCCCACACACACACGCTTTAGGAGCAAAATGTTTATTTCATTTCTCGACAGCAGCTAAAAAGACATTAATATCACCCACAACAGGTATTTTTGATAATCTGGGGTACATGTTTAATCCCATGTGCCCAAAGAATGCAGTAAAAGTCTTTTGCTCTGCTGAAATTTCCTCACATTCATTTATGGCAGCAATGTAATTTATAAAACAATCCTTCTTTTTACCCCATCTCAAGGGAGGCTCAGAACCCGATGCCCAGATAGGTTGAGGCGGGCGGATGCTGAAATTCTGGGCACTCATTATTTTTTAATAAAATGGGCTAGTTCAGTGAAAGTTACAATGTCCATTGTTCACTATTAAATGCTGTGACCGATCTTCATAAACATTTACGTCTGCGCATGTTTACATAAATCCATGTGCTGCGGCTGTAAGAATCCTCTTCTTCACCTATACAATCACCCGACATCTGTCACTCCCAAGTAATTTGTGCGACATTGCAAAACTGATACAAATGCCAAAACAAAATGGCGACCACGTGGTGTCACACACAGTGACCTTGTAACAGCACGGTGATATGGTAGCTGGTACTTGAGCATTGTAGAAGCTTGAGACATCAGATCGTGGCCATGAAACATCGGAAGGGGCTCGTCAGCAGGTACGTGAGGTTGGCTCGCAACTAAGCAGCTTCAGCATAGGCTTGCGCAGCTGCAACGATAATGCTACAGTCACAGTAACGGTGGGCCAACAAGCGGCGCGTGCCTTAACTTGCCTCCACCTTAAAAATGTACAGTGTGACTTATGATGCTCTTCTAATTCCATAACAGGATCCAATTGTTTCCAACAAGATGCCACACAGACCCTTTTCTTCGGTGGCTCTAGCATTCCTGTGTTCTTATTTATTAGAAAGGTTCTTCAACACGAATTAGTCTACCACTGAACTTTGAATAGCTTGTCGTAAAAAATTGTAGAGATGCCTTCAACACAAAATACTTAGGTAACACTTTATTTCCAAAGTACAGAGCCTCATCAATACCATCCTTACAGCTCTGTAGCCGCCCAACTGTCCCCCTTAGAACTTCCCTTACATCATTAGAATTCGAACATTAAAGAACAATATAATACATACCACGAGAATACAACACTGAGTCACTTCAGGGCTTTCAAAAGAGCTCCCAAAATCTAGTGATCTAATTATTGAAATTCCCCAATAGCCATTGCTACCCTGTGCTTGATTTAAAGTGTGTTGTAACAGTTACAATGGTTCGAAGGAATAATTACAAAAAAAACAACAAACTGTTACAATTATACAAAACTACAAGGAAAATTAAGAAACAATATATTTATAAGCCACAGAAAAACATACAAGGTTAAAGAAATCATGAAAAGGTACCCATAATCAATTAAACTCACTTGCTATTACAAAAAACATGTTATTTTATTAAAGACCCCATTTTACAAAAAAAGGGAATAGTTGAACAATACATAAGAGGTGCTCACACAGTTACACAATAAATAACAGTGAAAACACAATATATAGTATAAACTAAAAAAACAATGGCAGTGGACAAAATGTTAAAGCAAGTCTGATAGGTCACAGGAACAATGATTGCAGTGAATGCTTCCTTATCAATATATGCCAAGGACAACCATCGAATACGTTTCGACCTATATACTTTATGAGGTCAGAATCAGGACAAAATCAAAATTTTCAACAACCAATTTGTACTATCTGAATCAAACAGATTCAGACATATTCAGAGCATGGGAACCACCAGAATAGTAGTGCAAGATCTGGAATCCAGCCACAAAAAATCAGGTACATAGGAATAAATAACTGTGTCCCCAGAGGACCCGGTGAAATCTTAAGGTCGGCACCCTCACAATTCACAATGAACAAAGCTTAGCGCGCCCAATCAAGCATGCAGACACGACAGTGCCCGTCGATTCAGTGTGTGAACATTCTTACTGGCTGTTGTGAGTGTGGACAGAAGGACGAATGTTAGAAGAGGTTGTGAGCTGAAAGCCGGAAGGAGCTAGGTTACTTTGTTAATTGGAAGGCCAGAGAAGAAACAGTGCAGATGAGCTTTGGGTGGGTTTTACCTGTAAATCGACAATAGCAGAAATCCACCTGCGCTCGACTTTCTTTCAAAGTCATGGGGGTCCTCATCCTGCTACTCAAGGAAGAAAACCACAGGCTACACCTTGTTGTTGAGGTAAATACCGTCATGCGTGTCCATGGAAGTCGATTAGAGGTAGATATGAAATAACAGCACCCAAGGTGAGCTCAAGGATTGCAGGTGCCTCCAGAGGGCATGAAGTGGTTATTTGAATGACTGAACTATCAACAAGACCAGGTAGAGCACTGGGTTAAATGAAAGACTGGATCAGACTTTAAATTAGAGGGCCACTGGGTCTGATACTTAAGAGATCAACTGGACACTAAAAGTGCCTAAATAAATGAAAACTGCATATTTAACCACAGCTCTCACAGAAAAGAACTTAAATCTTATTTGTACCTCTTGGAGTCCAGCTAAGGTAAGAAAGCGCCACATGGGGGCAGGTGCTGCAGGTATTATTCACAGTGTAGGTTGAAGAGCCTAATTCACAAACAATTGTCAAAGAATCATGACTAGTGGAAGCAGAATCAACTTTATTATTATATTGCCATCTAAAATCAGATCATGTTGTATTGTTGCCACGTAAACAACCAGACCAAAATACGTTGCATGTTCTGCCATCCATGCAGGACATTTATGGGCCATCGATTAATTCACAAATTATTCACTCATAAAATATGACCAAAATTAATAGACACGGTAAACTGATTACTGAAACAAAGGTCAAAATAGCAGTTTGTTTATATGTTTGCAGATGATATGTGGCTTAATCATCCATGTAGATGCGCATTCAAATGGCAGAAGTAAACTTACTGAACCCACACACACTGTTGTTTTTAAAACAATCACAGAAACGCAGTGCTATCAATCTCTTCCAAGACAGGAGCTAATATTAGGATTCAGTAAAAAGCATGTGAGGTGGTCTGTGACTTTGCATAAATAGAGTAAAACCACATACAAAACAAAGGGATTCACCAAATATCTCGGCTCTTACAAATACAGCATTTTTACCAAAACGAGCTTGTTGAACATGGACAAATAAGGGCACACTTTGCACAAATTAAGTGTTGCTAATTTAGGACTTGGGTATACACGATTCTTATACAAACATTCTCAAAGTTTCTTATTTCTACTTCAGTGAGGCATGAGAGTGTTGTACATAGCTTATCCCTTTCTGTCCTCTCCCTGCCTGCCCTGGCTCTAACCTTCTAGACTGTTTACATGATTCTCTCTGTGTCACCATTCGTGATTCACCATTCGTGATTCCATTCTGTGTCAGTTACTTCCTGGCCAGATGAGGAAACGGTCCTGTTACTTTTCTATCTGCTGTAATAAACCACTTACCTGCCACCTTTCCGGATGTGGAGTCTTCTTGCTATTTACCACAGAGAGCAAGAAGCTGAGCATTCGCTGAAGAGAAACAGATATTAGGAAATACTTCAAATTACTCCACAATAATTTGTAAAACTTAGTTAACTCCCCTGATGCTGTCCAAAATTTGGCTATGGGGTGAACGACCTTGTTACCACAAAGTGACCTTGTTTCATGAGAATGTATGTTAACTGGTCACTTACGAACCCTAGCCTTACTGCTTGCCACTGCCACTAAATGAAATCCATCTACAGTTTCTTCAATGTTGTAACATCCCTACCGGTGTCATTAATGATGGAGTAGATAGAACAGTGGCACATCTAGCTTCTCAGAAAACCAGATACACTTGACTACAGCATCAGCGTAGAGGTCTTCCTGGGTCTTAGGATGAGGTGCCCAAAGACAGCACTAGGATCATATGAACCACAAAAGAAATGGGCTACAGTGACGAGGGCATGGGCAAAAAGACAGAAGGCTATGACAACCTAACAAAGAATGAACGAGGGAGATTGAACAGTCTAAACAAGATATTGAATCAACCCTAGGTGCTTACTAAGAACATTTTTAAAAATGTGATTTAGTACAATTCTAAATAAATATATAGTTTAAATAGTATTATCAGGGGCAACTAATTTGAAGATTAAGAAGTAGAATATCCTATGTTTTGAGGCCTTCCATTGAAAATCTACAGACTCCTCTTCTCGGATAAAAAAGGCTATTAGAATGGCAATTTAATTCCCTTGCAAGCGCAGCTGCTCTTTAATCTTTCATACAAAATAGCAGAACTGACACATAATTTACCACACCTTGTTAGTCTCGGCTCACACAAACAGCAAGGAATTTACCGGTCTTGGGTTAAGTCTGGGTTGGCAAGGCACAGTAACTTATGTGGCAGTCCTAGTATCTTATTTCAAATATTTGTTTGAGTGGTTTAGTTGCCAACCTTGTATTTTCAGAACCTAAATTGTAATCCTAACAGTTATATTCAACCAAAAATTATGAGATTCAAGTTACACATACTATTTTTTTCAGCCACTCCTCATTGCCCGCTATGGCATTCAGAAACCTGACTTCCACTTGACCAACAAATTCAATATCTATGCACAGCATCTTGGGAGGTGCTTATGTTGCTTCGGTAACATGCCATATTACTCTTGGAAGGCAGAACAAAGCTGTATCAAACACTTAATATAAAATAAATAAATACAATAAGGATAAAAAGAGGCTGTTACCACAAGGCAATTTATGCATTGATCACATGCCCGAAAAAAAGTCTTGGCAGAAGCTAT
The DNA here is from genome assembly GCF_964263255.1 of Lissotriton vulgaris. Lineage (NCBI taxonomy): Eukaryota > Metazoa > Chordata > Amphibia > Caudata > Salamandridae > Lissotriton > Lissotriton vulgaris. The sequence continues at coordinate 668,369,774 of NC_141698.1, forward strand.
TAGATTAATATCCATTCTTCAAATTGGAAGAAATAGATTCCCAAACATGGTCATTAAACAAGAGCCAGAGAGCTGAGTTTAAAATACCTTGCACCCTTATCAAATATTCATTCAGCTAATCCCACTAACAAACATTGAAAGACAAGGTCACCAGAGCATCTTTGTAGAGCTGGACTGCAAGCGTGATTGGTCTTACCAGGTGATATTATAAGTTGAAAGATTAAGTTGCACTGGTCTAGCTTTTAATGGACCAATTGTCATGAGAAGCATGTTTAGCTTCATCAAAGTGGATATTTAATAAAAGTGAGAGAGTGTAGGTTAGCAATGCAAACTATTTTTCTAGAAATCAAATCACCAAAAAAGTCACTTTCATGCAAACTATAAATGACTATATGAAGTCCATATGAAGTCAAAGGAGAGGTGAACCACAAGCAAAATGTTTAGAGGTTCACAAGAGGACAGACAGGCTCATTACCCAACTCTAAACCTCAAAAGAAGGTAAAGTAGAACTAATAGACCACGAAAACAAATGCAACTTCAATCTGAATATACACTGACACTGCTAAAGTTAGACTCTTGGCTCCAAGAGGCGGATAGAAGAAAGGGGTTTCTATGTTTAAAGTTCAGTGTCCCTCTCAACTATTGAAAGGGAGCACTGCCCTAAACATCTTTACTATGGTATTTTGTATGTTGCTGCGCTTGATGGAAGGGGTGAGGAATGGTTCGTTAGTCCGGGTCTACCCATAGAGAAGGTGGTTAGACTAGAGTTTAGGTACAGTGGAATAGAACAGAGCTGGGAGAAGCACAAACAGATCAAAATTGAAATACTCGGGCACTAAAAAGGCACCAGTGATTACAGGTGCAAGAGCAGCTGAATTAGATGGCACAGTGTTGCACTACTATAGTGCTGCCAAACTGTTTAGGGAAGCATGAAATAAATGTTGCTAGAAATATAAACATGTCATAATAATATAAAAATACATGTCTGTTTTTACATACGGAAGTTGCAGGTATAAAGGCACCCATAAGGCACCCATTTCAAAGGCAGCAGCAAGTGGTATGGGACCACACATATCGTAGAAATGCCTCATGCAGATTTAAGCAATGTAACATAACATAAAAGAAACTGACAAAAATAGTATTCAAGAAGAAACATCCATAACAAGATTTAGAGGATAGTCCTTCTATAAGAGCGAGAATAAAATGCAGCACATTTCAGTGCTGCACATAGAAAAAAAATATCCGAATTGTTCCATGAAAGTGCAAACTTTTCAAAGTAGAGGAGTGCTGTGGTTCATTCCCACGCCCCATAATTCATGTTCCTAAAACCAGTGCATGCGCCCAGAAGTGAGGGTTTGCAGAGCAGCGTGCCTGAAGCTCGACAATATTTAAGACCATTCCAATCCCATGAAAATCTATCAGCAAGGACTTTAGTGTGCAAATGGTCTTGTGTTTCACCTGGTATTTATGGGCGAGGCGGTCTAAACACTGAGTTTTTCGTCCTAACAACTGGGCAGCACGATTGTGCTGAACTAATCCTCCATCGAGCAAGCAGGGACAAGCAGAAAGGCAGATTTTTTTGCTCGAAATAATCCCACATGGGAGTAGTTGGGAACCCACCAGCGAACCCAAAGTGCAAAAGAGATAAGAACTCTAGAAACTGATAGGCGGACCAGAATGTTAATTAAAGAGTTAGTCGAAATATCCAAGCTTGAGGACAAGACAGGGGTTTATCAGACACTTCACCGGAAGAGCACATACATTCAAGTGAAAGCAGCTAGGGGCATGTACATCTATCTATGTGTGCTTAGCTTGTCCTGCTGAGCCTACAGCCAGTGCGCTTACATTATCTCTGCCCCAGAGCACACTGGCTATGCTCTACTCTCAGGTTGTGTGCATGGCTTGCAGGTTGTGTAGGAAGAGACAATGTGCAAGGAACCTGTTCAGAGTATACACCGATCAGACTGCGTGAAAAAGCAGTGTGCAGTCATCATGCTGTGTATGAAGGCACAAACAGGGGTGGGATGTGTAAACAAGTCGGAGGTAGAGAGAAAGGTGTGTGCAGAGTCAGAGTGCAAGGTCAGGCGGGTTAGCACTGGTGCAATCAGTACAAGGACGGAATGGGCGTGCGCATACAAATAGGTGCACATATACAAACACAGGAACACAAAGTCATTCTTTACTCTTGAGGGGTGGACATCACAATTCTGCTGGGTTTACCATGTTTCATATAAAGTTTACAAAAAAAGTTTTTAAGAGGAAACACTATAAGTATCAAATGCAACAGAAATCAAGTAACCATCCATAAAGTGACAAACGTCAATAAGCTCGCTTTCACTATACCACATGCTGTGCACACTAATTAAAAGAAAAAAAACAAAGTATTGTATGTCAGAACATCGTAGGCAGAAATATCATCTGACAAATATCGTATCCTAAAGATTGTTTACCAAAATATTGTCCCATTTGGTGTATCTTTTCTTGTTTAACTCCAATTGGGTGACAGTTCTGTAAAATGTACTTGGGATGTGATATTTGGGCCAGGCAATAGCCTGATAATATCCTAAATACAATTTTAGGGTGCCACACCTTGCTAGAGAACTGCTCATGACAATATACATCACATACCACGACCCCATCTTCAGTGGCATCTGATATAACGAGCCACACACATTTTTAAATGACAGTCATTTACATCAATGTGTCATTATTTACTCTTTCACAGCTGACATCAGTGATGTGATCACCTACACAATCACAAATGCCAACATGGCGGACATCTCCAATGGACTCATCTGTGCCATGAGTAAAGCAATGCTGATGACAGCACTGGAGATAGTTTGTTGCAATGATGTAACTGATAAAAAAATGTAAGGTGGTTAGGTTAGGTTAGGTTAATGACATTTATTAAGCGCTTGGTTGCACAAAGAACAGTGCGTCCCCGCGCTGACAGCCCTACCTACATCTCTTCAGCTTAGTTCACAGAGGGTGATCCGGGCCTGCTATACTGAGGTGCAAGTAATGATGGCCGCCCTAATGACTACAAGGTATAGGACATTTAGCTAGGTTAGCTGAAATTGTAGATACCTGAACAAAATATTAGTTATAAATGTCAAAAGTGGTGCATCAATATATTAATGAGGTGAGTTAACGTAGCACAATTCACCTCATTTTAGAATTCGGTTCTATAAAAATATTACCTTTGTTACGTTTTCTTCCCCTTTATACAATGGATCAAGATCTTGTGGGTGTGTTGTTGGTGCCTTATGTAAATGTTGAGGGTGCTGAGTAGAAGCACAGCAGACACGCTTCTACCTGAACAGATTGGAGAGAGAAACATGCGTAGATCCTCATGAGGGCCCTTTTACAGTTTCCCAGTGACTCAGAGCCATGGACATCCTACAGAAAAAAAACGAACTGAAAGTGGAAGCCAGGCAAGGACTCTCAATACCCTATGAACACTTTTAGTGCAAGGAACTTGAAACACATCTTTACAAAGAAAACTAATCTGGCAAGCGCATTCACAATCAGATAAGTGAATCTGAATGAAAAATTAAAAGGAGTAAGACCAAAAACACACAATCAGTCATCAGTCAGCTGGAGAGCAAGCCCCAAATCGCCTGCATCATGTCCCAGACCGCAACTCGCTTAGGGGTAACAACATCAACAGCCAGTAAATTTCTACACACAAACCCAGCAGAACACGTAAGAAGGCGGACGGACACACACGTCATGGCTCTCCGATGTGAATAAGTTGAGGTTATGGGTCTGGTGCTCTATACGTACTGGTTCCCAAGAAGCACCTGGGAATGGTGAAGGGTGCCTACTAATGCCAACAAACTCCTGGACTCGTACCCATGTCACCAGCTTTGGTTGTGTCTGTGGCCCTTAAAGAGCCCATAACTGTCAATGATTGTACTGAAATATCCACAAAACTTAGGCTAAAAAATGTGAACCTGTAATCCACTAATTGTGTATTTTACGAGCAGTGGATGGAGTGTGTGGACGGTAATGGAAACAGGGGATATTTCTGTTCCTTTGCCTGCACTGCAAAAACCCTGCTCTAGATCAAGCTTCCCAGGGGCTAAATGGATGTGTGCCAAATGCAGATTCCAGCACATGCTCTGTGAATGAAAGATGAGCTGGATTCAGACGACCTTAGACAGGTCTCTTACTGAATAATGTGAAGAGGGTTAGATACGTGTCTATAGGAACTTTAGGCGCCCACAGTTTCCAATTTGCGCAGGTAAAAATTCTCTCTCTGTGGCACAGATCTTGTAAAAGTGTTTGAGAATCACTGTGCAGGTTTAGTTTAACTGAGCAAAGCTCTACGAAAAGGGAGCGTCATGTCATTAATGGAAGACCGGAATTTCCCTTCGTTTTTGTACTAATACTTCACATGAGCTGTCAAGTTTGATATTTAGAGATCAACATTTTTTTTATCTAAAAAAGAAGTACATGTTTGTATTTCTGTACCACACAATTTTGACATATAGTTTTGTTAAGTGGGCCTGCATTCTAGATACACTTTTCAGAGCAAGAGTGCAAGGGAACCACAAAAAGCCTATGATAAAACATACGCATGTGCGATCTAAAAATACTTAATGGCAGAATGTATGGGCTATCGTTTGAAATCGAAATAGACACTCTGCTGAACTCATTCTGTGCCTTTGGTTATCGCAAGTTAAACAAAGATGGGTTACTCTTATCTAGGTAGTCAATCAGCTAAGATATGAAAGTCAATGTCATTGCAAAACTCAAATTAACGTTGAGAGTTCTAAAACAAATAAAAAAAATAAAGGTAGTAATAAACCCCTCGTGTGCATACAGATACTCATGGATGCTTTTCATGTACACTGATTGATTGTTTGCTACATTTTACTGTTATGCTCGTCAGGTTAAAAAGGGTTATTAGATATATCTTAATCTTACTTGCAATTAATTTAATATTCTAAAATATAGAAGAGGGATTTTGAATGCTGATCCGACCAATAATTTGTCAATCAGCTGTTGCCCTGTAGGTGAATACACTGGAGTACATACAAGTAACAGAAGAGCATGACATGATAAAAGAAATGGAAGGAGGGGTGTCTGATAAGACAGGAACATTTTCTTCGTGGCTTAAATTGCTGAATTTTAGGTTGTTTTAAAATACTGCCATTCTGGTCACACTTCTGTTAAAAGAAATGTACATACATCAGTGTAATACGCATCACAAAAACTCTGAGAGTCCGTATTTTGCATACATTATTTCATAATATGTTCTGCCATTAAATTTAGAGGCAACAGAGACGTGGCTCAACTTTCAAGTTTGTACAAAGCGTCAGAAGGCCTACCTGCCTCTACTTTAGCCAAGCTTTATCAAAACATTGGCTTCTGTCCAAACTATTTCTCTTTATCTTTTGCCACCCAGGCACGTCTGCAATATTTGCTTGATGCAATAAGATCTTGAATTGTGTTACCTCCAACTCCAGGGTAACAATGTTGATTGTGTGAATTACAGTGATTAATGTAAATGAGTCTACTGAATTGGCTGAAATGATTGTTGTTATGTTCAAACTGCCTTGTAGTAGAGTTAGTTGATGTACTCCAGCTTCTGTACCAACAGGGCGTTGGGTTGCGTCAAAGGCATGCCACACTTCTTAAAAGCAGAAGCAGTAGCTTCCTTAAAGGAAAACGGGATGCGTTTAATAAGAAAAAAAAAATGAAACGTTTAAGTTTAATAAGTTACCACCAACTTTGAGTTGGCGGTAAAGTGCAAATGTTTTGGAACCGCCACTGGCGAAACGAAAAGTGAGGGGGCATCCCTGTACGGTACTTAGGGAGGCCCCTTCGGGCTCAATCAGGAGCTCTCCGAGCCAGAGTTCAGTGCCGAGGGGGCCCCTTGGAGCTAGGGTCCCCCCGCACCGCGTGGGCTGCGGGGGCCTGTGTTACGCCCCTGGGAACCGCATTTCGGTTGCAAAACATTTATACATACCAATGCAAATCGGTATTTGGAAGGGATGCCCTAAACATGCCCCTTCCAAATACCGATTTTAAAACCCAAATTGCGAATTGGTAACAGGTTACCAAATTGCAATTGGGGCTTTGTACATTTGAAAACGCCTTTTTGCCTTTGCAAAGGGCCTGATTCTGTGAATAGAGCTGTTAGCGACAACAACAAGCATTGGAAATGCAATAGGTCTCGCATTAGGAAAGTTTGAGCTATTGGTATTGTAAATGACACTTTTTTTATTTATGTGTTGGTTTTGAAAGTAGCAAAATTAATAGCTTTGTCAGTTACAATGTCAATAGTTTTAACTTTTGCAAATGTGACACCTATAGCATTTGTAATGCAATGTGTGTTGTATTTACGTGACTTAGATGTATTGATATTACAAATAACAATGGCTTTTAATTTTGTAAATAATTAATACTTAAATAAAAGTTATTGTAATTTATAATGGCAATAGCTTAAACGTTTGTAAATAACTTTTGTGAAGATTATGTTCAGTGTATTTTATTGTGACGAAAATCCAAGAACATTGCATTTGCACCTAAACACACACATAGCCACACACATATAGATGTTGTGGTGGTGGATCTGGGGGATATGGTGGTGGTGGATGTGGTGGTGGTGGTGATGGTGGATGTGGGGGTGGATGTGGTGGTGGATGTGGTGGTGGTGGAGGTGGTGGATGTGGTGGTGATGTGGTGGATGTGGTGGTGGTGGATGTGGTGATGTGGTGGTGGTTGTGGATGTGGTGAAAGTGGTGGTGGTTGTGGATGTGGTGGTGGTGGTTGTGGATGTGGTGAAAGTGGTGGTGGATGTGGTGGTGGAAGTGATGGTGGTGGGTATGGTGGATGTGGTGGTGGTGGATGCGGTGGTGGATGAGGTGGTGGATGCGGTGGAAGTGGTGGTGGTGGATGCGGTGGAAGTGGTGGATGCAGTGGAAGTGGTGGATGTGGATGCGGTGGTGGATGTGGTGGTGGATGCGGTGGATGTGGTGGATGTGGTGGTGGTGGATGCGGTGGTGGATGTGGTGGTGGTTGTGGTGGTGGTGGATGTGGTGGTGGTGGATGCGGTGGTGGTGGATGCGGTGGTGGTGGAAGTGGTGGTGGTGGATGTGGCGGTGGAAGTTATGGTGGATGTGGAGGTGATGGTGGATGTGGTGGTGGTGGTGGATGTGGTGGTGGTGGTGGATGTGGTGGTGATGGTGGTGGTGGATGTGGTGGTGATGGTGGATGTGGTGGTGGATGCGGTGGTGGTGGATGCGGTGGTGGTGGTGGATGCGGTGGTGGTAGTGGTGGTGGATGGGGTGGTGGTGGATGTAGTGGTGGTGGTGGTGAATGTGGTGGTGGTGGATGCGGTGGTGGTGGAAGTGGTGGTGGTGGAAGTGGTGGTGGTGGTGGATGCGGTGGTGGTGGATGTGGTGGTAGTGGATGTGATGGTGGTGGATGTGGCAGTGGATGTCATGGTGGATGTGGAGGTGATGGTGGATGTGGTGGTGGATGTGGTGGTGGTGGTGGATGTGGTGGTGATGGTGGATGTGGTGGCGATGGTGGATGTGGTGGCGATGGTGGATGTGGTGGATGTGGTGGATGCGGTGGATGTGGTGGTGGATGCGGTGGATGTGGTGGATGCGGTGGCTGTGGTGGATGCGGTGGTGGTGGTAGTGGTGGATGGGGTGGTGGTTGTAGTGGATGTGGTGGTGGATGCGGTGGTGGTGGATGTGGTGGATGTCATGGTGGATGTGGAGGTGATGGTGGATGTGGTGGTGGTGGATGTGATGGTGGATGTGGTGGTGGTGGATGTGATGGTGGATGTGGTGGTGATGGTGGTGGTGATGGTGGATGTGGTGGTGGATGCGGTGGTGGTGGATGCGGTGGATGTGGTGATGGTGGATGCGGTGGTGGATGCGGTGGTGGTGGTGGTGGATGTGGTGGTGGTTGTGGTGGATGGGGTGGTGGATGTAGTGGTGGTGGATGTAGTGGTGGTGGGTGTGGTGGTGGTGGTGGCTGCGGTGGTGGTGGATGCAGATGTGGTGGATGTGGTGGCGGTGGATGTCATGGTGGATGTGGAGGTGATGGTGGATGTGGTAGTGGTGGTGGTTGTGGAGGTGATGGTGGATGTGGTGGTGGTGGTGGATGTGATGGTGGATGTGGTGGTGATGGTGGATGTGGTGGTGGATGCGGTGGTGGTGGATGCGGTGGATGTGGTGGTTGATGCGGTGGTGGTGGTGGATGGGGTGGTAGATGGGGTGGTGGATGTGGTGGTGGATGGGGTGGTGGTTGTGGTGGATGTGGTGGTGGATGTAGTGGTGGTGGGGGTAGTGGTGGTGGGGGTGGTGGTGGATGCGGTGGTGGTGGTGGATGCGGTGGTGGTGGAAGTGGTGGTGGATGTGGTGATGGTGGTGGATGTAGCGGTGGTGGATGTTATGGTGGTGGATGTGGCGGTGGATGTCATGGTGGATGTGGAGGTGATGGTGGATGTGGTGGTGGATGTGGTGGTGGTGGTGGATGGGGTGGTGGTTGTGGTGGATGTGGTGGGTGTGGTGGTGGTGGATGCAGTGGTGGTGGTGGTGGATGCGGTGGTGTTGGATGTGGTGGTGGTGGATGTGGCGGTGGATGTCATGGGGGATGTGGAGGTGATGGTGGATGTGGTGGTGGATGTGGTGGTGATGGTGGATGTGGTGGTGGATGCGGTGGATGTGGTGATGGTGGATGCGGTGGTGGATGCGGTGGCGGTGGTGGATGCGGTGGTGGTGGTGGATGGGGTGGTGGTGGTGGATGGGGTGGTGGTTGTGGTGGATGTGGTGGTGGATGTAGTGGTGGTGGTGGTGGATGTGGTGGTGGTGGATGCGGTGGTGGTGGAAGTGGTGGTGGATGTGGTGGTGGTGGTGGATGTGGCGGTGGTGGATGTGATGGTGGTGGATGTGGCGGTGGATGTCATGGTGGATGTGGAGGTGATGGTGGTGGTGGTGGTGGTGGTGGTGGATGTGGTGGTGGTCGTGGTGGATGTGATGGTGGATGTGATGGTGGACGCGGTGGTGATGGTGGATGAGGTGGTGGATGCGGTGGATGTGGTGGTGGATGCGGTGGATGTGGTGGATGCGGTGGTGGTGGTAGTGGTGGGTGGGGTGGTGGTGGTAGTGGATGTGGTGGTGGATGTAGTGGTGGTGGGTGTGGTGGTGGTGGTGGTGGTGGATGCGGTGGTGGATTTGGTGGTGGTGGATGTCATGGTGGATGTGGAGGTGATGGTGGATGTGGTGGTGGATGTGATGGTGGATGTGGTGGTGATGGTGAATGTGGTGGTGGATGCGGTGGATGTGGTGATGGTGGATGCGGTGGTGGATGGGGTGGTTGTGTATATTGTCTAGAAGCCTTGTATCAGCAGAGCTGGGCATTATTGACATAACAGCAGTGGCACACAGGTGGGTAAAATGCACGTGACCTGGAGACCCTGGAGGCGTGAGTGGTAGGACATTGTTACAACTCTACAGTGTGCGTCTGTGTGGTGTGTCCTGGTGCGTGTCTGTCCGTTTTCACGTGCATTTATTCTGGGAAGGTCTGTGTGTCTCTGTCAGTCTTTGTTAGAAAATGGTTGAAGGGACATCTGTTGTAGAAGTGTTTGTGTGTTTGCGACTGTTTCCGTGTGAATGCGTGCCTGCGGGTGTTTATCATCATCTGTGGGAGTCTCTTTGCAAAACGACATGTATGTTCGTGTGTATGTGTGCTCGCACGTGCCTGCGTTAATGTGAATGTGCGTGCTATTGTGTGTAGTGTGTGTGTCTATATGCGTGCGAGTGTGTTTCTCTGTATGTGTCTGTGGCGCGCGTTTGCACCATTGTGTGCGTGTCCGTAGGCGTGTGTGCGCAGGTAACGGCTTGCTGTGCATACGGTACACACTAGAACAAGTGTTCCCCTGGAGTGTAAAATAAATATGTGTACACTCTTCACAAATATCCGTCCCGTTTGTCCAAATGAAGCCCGCTATTCGGGTGCATTTTGGGAAAAGGCCGTTTCCTGGACACAGTCTGCAGACGTCGCCCAACAATAGCCCCTTTGCTTTAAAAGAAGACTATGACAGACAGCTTTCTTTAATATGGAAACGTACTTTACACACATAACTAAATACAATGTGCAAAATTGTATATACGTTCAGGACTGCTGGTGGAATTACAATTTGGAACACTTCATAAATGGGTGTCACAGAATAACACGTGTTTAAGTCATATATTATAAGGAAAGGTCACAGTGGGCAATAAACCTTCTAAAGAGAGCCTGTACTGATTATCTCTGAGGCTTCAAGCACAATGTTTGCACCAGCAAGCCATACCCTTCAAAATATTAAAACCCCTTTATATCCCTATAGCAAAAATCTGAACAGTTATTCACTATCAAGAAGGTGTGCCTACTGGCTTTGTTAAGGATATCACAAATCAAGGGACAGGATTCCAGCCTGTGGTACGTGTGGTGCGACAATACCCAGAATCCTATTGCCTTTATCAAAATGACATGGACATTTCACTAAAATAAGCCGCTCCTATTGGCTTTAACATAAACAAACAAGGCCTATAGCCTTAGGCATGGTCATTTTATTATTTTACGTCATATGGCACAGCAACTACTAATTTCCCCCCAGCACAAAGTAACACACACTTTACGGCCTTCACAAATGCTAAGATCCAGTGAGTGTTTTATGCATTTGTGTCAAGCTGCGGCTGAAGGAATTTATTTGCTGAGAGTTCTGCCTGTACCCGATTCACTGGGAAGGTGTTGAGCACTTCAAACTTTGCAAGATAAGGAAGAGGATGATGGGGAAGGGAGAAAGAAGACATCAAAACACTTGCTATAGTAGGTTAGTGTTGGCAAAACCAGGTGAAGGGTAGCATGAGCTTGCTGATTAGCCCACTTACTGCCTCGTCGGTGATGTATGGAACAAAGACAAAGCATGCAGGAGAAAGTTTGAGGAAAAGGTAGAGGTCACTAAGCAGGTAGTATTTATAAAGGTGTGTGAAATGTGTGTAATTTTCTTTTCTTTTAGTTCGCATACATTTATGAAAAATGGAACAAAATTATATGTAATGATGTGATATGCAAAACTGGCATTTAGTGCTATAGTTTAGTATGACATGCATTATTGTGTCGATTTTTAGGTAGGAAGAGGTCTTTTACACAAACGATAGTGCAAAACTCACAGTCTGCAGACGTCTCCCAACAATAGCCCCTTTGCTTTAAAAGAAGACTATGACAGACGCGGGGCTCCCGGACACTTGAGGGCATTGCTGTGTGGAGGGGGGAGGAGAAAGGCGACACGGCGGGCAGGGGAGGGGGCGGAGCGGGGAGAGGGTGTGAAAGCAGCAGGGGCCTTTGAAGTGAAGCTAAGCTTCACTTCAAAGGTGTGGGAGGAGTGCGGCTGAGGGAACAGATGGCGATTTGGTGATGTGCACGCGCATTTTTGTTCAATGCGCTTGCGCATTGACCTAAAAGCCACGGGCACAGCACCAAATCGCCCAGTTAGGTAAAGTCTGTTTAAGACGCTATATATCGAGCTCCCGCTCAATGCCCATGCGCATTGAGATAGGTCGCTCGACCTAAAAAGGCTCTGTACATATTGCCCTTGGTCTGCAATCAGTTCTACTAAGATTCAATAAATGCCTGGGTTTCTCACGCTATGGATTATGGCTGTTTACTTTAATGCTACCCAGAATTCCTGTTTACTTTTTAGAGTATCATTCACAGAATATTGTCCTTCCTCCCACTGACATCTGTCACATCTTCATCCTACACACATTTTCCCAAGACCGCCATCACTCATCACACCACCTTTATAAGCAGGTTATTTTAAAAGTCGGACCCCCATCGTTTTCGTCTCCAACATCGGTAAAATACGCACGCTACCCGGCCTGTCACAATCACACGTGGCTTCACCAATAAAGTGCAGACTTATTTAAAGGCCACTGCCTTTTTCCATATGGCAGCAGACACCGTTAAGCCTACCGAAATCAAATTATGTGATCTTATCATACGAACAATAGATCTTTTGGAAAGGGGCGACCACTCGGTCCCCCCGAACGTATGGCGGAGTGCCTCGATCCCCCCGGGAAGCCATTTTTGGGCGGGAGGCGCGTCTCGGCTGGTATGCCCGAAGCGGCGTAGCCGGGGCGCGCCTTTTCCCGCCCTAGAGGGGGCTGGCCTAGACACCGACGTAGCCAGCCCCGCCCTAGGGGCAGGCAGGGGCGGGTTCTCGCCCGCCCTGAAGACGGATAAAAAGAGACGCAAGACCAGAAGACGTCCTCTTGTTCTTGTGCTCCGAAGCTGCACCTCCTCGCTACCCGTGAGCTCGGGACAGAACGAAGAGCCAATTTTGAGCGTTTTGATCTTTTTCTTTGTCTTCTAGATACTTCGTCGGAGAAATGCCAAAGAAAGTCGCAAAGAGAATGACGACCGACCAGATGGTGCGGGCCCTTTGCAAAGAGGTGTCCGACATAAAGAAACGGTTGGCGATACGGGACGGGGAGGAGGGTTCGGGCCCTGCGCCGGCTGGAGGGAGACCTAAGAGGCCGAGAAGGGTTCCAGCCGGTGGAGACGTCCCGGTCCCCTCTGTACCGCTCGAGGCGCCGACCCCAGTACCAAGGGAGGGGAATCCAATCCCCGTTGTCGTCACCCCGACATCCAAAGAAGACATGCCCCCCGAGCTGGCAGCACAGCTAGCAGCTTGGTTGGGGGATAGTAGTGATGGCGCCACGGCTGCCGAGGCACAGGCGCTGATAAAAGGGCTTCGTGAGAAGAGAGATGCAGCTAAAGTGACTGCGCCGTTGGCGGGAATAGACAAGCCGCAAGCGGCCGAAGCTGCGTCCGGTGCAGGTAAGCGGCCATTGCCGATTGCAAGGGACGAGTCAGCACCCTCTCGTAGAGAGAGATTGGGACAACATGTGCCTTTAGCTATAAAAGAAAAGATCTGGGCTGGGGAGTACGTGAATATTTTCTCCTTGCTTGTTGATCATTATGAGGTGGAGCATGTTAAAAGTCAGAAGGACCTAATGCATCCGAGTGTTTGGCGCGCAAAAATGGCCGCCTTTAAGGTAAATGAGAATATTGGCAACTGGGGCAATGCGTGGGGTATTTTTACATCATTTTTGGGGGAACGTAGGCCCGAGTTGCTTTCTGAATTTCCCATTTATCAATCACGAATTATGGGTTACTCGACAGCGTATCAAGGTAACCATTGGTTTTGTTATGACAATCTGTTCAGGAAAGAAAAGGAACATAACAAGGGTTTGACTTGGGATTGTTACGATTCTGTAACATGGGATAAAATGAAAGAATCAGGAATGTTAAAGATGCCATTGGTTGGGAGCAATGTTGTAGATTACTCCCGCCAAAATGTGGGGACGCCCTTTCGACCAAGTACGAGCACCGACGATCAGTCGAGGCCCGCAGGCAATACAGGGAGGAAGGGTTTCTGCTTTAATTTCAACAAAGGGAAATGTACCAGACCTCCGGGATCGTGTAAATTCAAACATGAGTGTAGTACGTGTGGGTCGTCCCATCCTGAGTCATCGTGCAGAGCCAGAACGGGTGAGAATGGGGGTAAGGGAGGCGCCAAACAGGTCTAAACTAGTCCGAGGGGCGCCTTTACCAACCCCGATTGATACCTTGGCAATGATTCCCTGGCTCAGTGAATACCCGGATCGTACTTCTGCTGGGGTGCTGCGGAACGGTTTTTCACATGGTTTCCGCATCCCGGTAGGGGACTTTCAGGGTGTAGGGATTTGCAAAAATCAACTTTCTGTTTTACAACATACATCTGTGGTGCAAGAAAAAATTCAGAAAGAGGTTAGCCGGGGACGGGTCGCTGGCCCGTTTAGTGTACTCCCGGTACCGGATTTTGTTTGTTCTCCGTTAGGGGTGGTCCCCAAGAAGGACCCAGGTGAGTTTCGTTTGATCCATAATTTGTCTGCTCCACACGGCCTTTCGGTGAACGACGCAATTGATCCAGAAGTTTGTGCGGTGCGATACGCATCGTTTGATGAGGCAGTAGCCATCTTGAATCGCCTGGGGCCCGGGACGTTGATGGCGAAATCAGATATCGAGTCAGCGTTCCGGTTGCTCCCGGTACACCCAGACGATCAGCGTCTTTTGGGATTCAGGTTCCAGGGGTCAATTTACATGGATAGGTGTATGCCAATGGGATGCTCTATATCATGTGCTTATTTTGAGCAATTCAGTACTTTCCTGCAATGGGTGTTCACGAAGAAAACGGGTTTCCGAAATGTAATGCACTACCTTGACGACTTTTTGTTCCTTGGTCCCGCCGGAAATCCCGAATGTGCTCAGGCCTTAGCTGAATTCTGTGTGTTGATGGGTCATTTTGGCGTGCCATTGGCACCGGGTAAAACTATGGGTCCCACGACTTGCCTCGAGTTTTTGGGGATCGAGTTGGACTCAAGGGAGGGGTGTTTCCGTTTACCAGCTAGCAAAGTGTTAAAATTCAGGGCAGCCCTCCAAGTATGTTTGAATGCATCTAAGGTTACACTGCATCAGTTGCAACAATTAGTGGGAAAGTTGAACTTTGCCTTGAGGGTGATCCCAATGGCTCGCCCTTTTTCCCGCTCAATTGCCCAAGCGATGGTTGGCCTAAAGGAGGGTCATCATCGCACGAGGTTATCGGCTGAGGTCCGCCAGGACATGCGGATTTGGTTAGCATTTTTGGCGGACTTCAATGGCCGAGTCGTCTGGAACAAGCCAGCCGTGTCCTCAGAAGAGCTTGGGCTATGGACAGATTCAGCAGGAAGCATAGGCTTTGGCGCCGTCTTCGGCACAAAGTGGTCTGCTCAAAGGTGGCCCCTATGGTGGCACGAGAAGGGGCTAACGAGTAATATTGCTTTCCTTGAACTATTTCCCATTCTGGTGGCCCTGAGAACCTGGCCGGAAGGGTTCAGAGATCATTCTGTCGTGTTCTGGTCCGACAATATGACCATGGTAGAATGCATCAATAGTCAGGCAGCCCATTGTAAATTGATCTTGAGGCTGCTCAAAGAAATTGTCCTACTGTGTATGCAACTGAACGTGGTATTCAGAGCAAAACATGTCCCAGGGGTGATGAATCAGGCTGCTGATGCACTGTCTCGTTTTCACATGCAGGCTTTCTCGGGTTTCCTTCCTTCAGCGGACCCGGAGCCGGCACCCTTCCCCGAAGCTCTCTGGTCTCTCGGTGCCCCGAACTTCGTCACCTCGTGGGAGAGAGTCTAGCACCCAGGACAAGGAAGGCATATGAAGGGGCGTTCCAGGCCTATTTAGCCTTTTTGGGGCCAGAGAGAGGGGGACTTTGGGGTCAGGAAGAGTGGGTTGTACTTTTTCTGATGTCCTTACGTAGGGCTGGGAAATCGGTGGCTACGGCCCAAAGGCATCGTGCCGCCATTTCTTTTGTTGCCAGGGCCCATGGCATCCTGGACCCAACAGCGTCTTTTACAGTACAGAAAGCGCTGCGTGGGTGGCAACGCCTAGAGGGTCGCAGAGTAGACGTAAGACGACCGATAGGTTTAGACAGGTTGTCCCAGTTACTGGCCACACTCCCTAACACATGCTCGTCCCCTTTCGAGACCTGTTTGTTCCGGACTGCATTTACGCTGGCATTTCACGGGGCTATGAGAGTTAGTGAGCTAGTTGCAAGGAACAAACAGGATGTGACGGGGGGCTTGTGCAGGGAACATGTTCAGATCAGGGGTGATGCGATGATTGTCTCCTTTCTCAGGTCCAAGACTGACCAAGATGGGAGAGGGGACTGCACGATCATTCGCAGGAACCCCGAGTCATCCATGTGTCCGGTACAGTGCTTAGAAGATTACCTAGCACGAAGGGTGGCATCATGGGGGGGGACATTGTTGAGGCATGCAGACGCCACCCCGCTGACGAGGTTTCAGTTTCAGCGGGTGCTTGCAATGGCCATTGCCGCAGCGGGCTTGGACCCGGGCGAATTTGGGACCCATTCCTTTCGAATAGGGGCTGCCACTGAGGCTACAGCCAGGGGTCTTAATGTAGAACAAGTGAAACGTGTGGGGCGCTGGTCCTCCAATTGTTATAAGAGGTACGTGCGATTGCACATGTTGTGAAGCTGTAATCATGTACTCACGCTTCTTGTCCTTTGTTTGTTTTCAGTTGCGCAAGCCTACGCGGCAGGGCGGACTGTGCAGTCGACCCAACACCAGGCCAGCGGTCGCACGTCACCGTCTGTGAGGAAGGAGGTGTGGGTCGTGGGCCACTCATACGTGAGACGGGCCGCAGACGTATTCAAAGCAGGTGACATGATTCGGGTACCTGGGGAATACGGGTTCAGAGTGTCCTTCTACGGAAGGGGCGGTCTCTGTATTGACCAGTTTCAGGAATTTTTTGAGGGTTTGTTAGAGCGGATGAGGTCACCGCCGTCCATAGTCATAGTGCATTTGGGGGGCAATGATATGGTCACCACCGGTAGACGACTTCTCCTGGAGGCTATGCTTTCCACGGTAAGTTGGTTAGCGAGGAGAGTTCCGGGGTGCATAATTGCGTGGTCTCATGTGATCCCACGAAAAGTGTGGCGGGGGGCTATCTCGATCCCTGCTTTGAATCATTCTGTTAGAAAATTGAATAACAAAGTGAGTAGGTTGTTCCGTTCCAAGACATTGCATTCGATCTCGCATAGTTGTATTAATGATGACAGTATGTATCTGGGGGATGGTGTGCATTTGTCGAGGGTGGGGAATGAGTTACTCATAGGTGACTTCCTAGCTTGGTTAAAATCGTTAAAACATGACCTTTAGGTAGGAGTTTTGTGGGGGGTCCGGATAGCCGGTCAACTATCCGGACCTGTGGCGGTAAGGTCATGATCGGTGAGCACTAATTGGTAGATCCCTATGAGTGGGCGTCACCCAACACGGATGGGAGCGCTCGGGAGAGGTGGCCATTGGCCCCTCAATGGGGAGGCGGTCCCGTCTAAGGGCGGGTCGCCGGAAGTAAAGGAAAGGCGGTCAAGGCCCCTTCCTTTGTAGGAGGGGTTACAGCCCCCTCCTGGGGGAATTTCCCGGGGCCAGTGTCATCTGCGACGGCAGATGCGGTAAGTTGTGTGGGGTGGGGGGAGGTCCACGATACCTTCTAGATACCACACACAAGTCTTCGAACGACCTTTAAATGGCGTCGAGTCTTAAGTGCCCCCGTCAAGTCAAGGGAAATTGTTAGTAGTTGCACTTGAGGTAAGCCTCTGTGCTGTCGCCCCTCCCAAGTGGGAGGGGTAAGTCTGGTTAGGGATCTTGACACCGGTTATGACCTTGCCGTTGGCCCTTAAACGTTAGGATGTACAATTTCAGTGTTTCTAGAGAATGTTTTTGTAGGATGCTAGTTCGGCTAGGAGAACCTCTGTATTAGAGAATATGTTAAGGTTAGCCAAACATCGCAATGTGATAATGAAATTGTACATAACATGAAACGTTTAATGTTTTAATTTTTTGTTTTAATAAATACGGCCGGGAGGGTCACTCCCTCCCACATCCAAAAACTTTAAGAACTGTTTCCGGTTTCCCTCCTTTTGGGGATTGTGTTGAGAGGGGGTGGCGGGTATCTCAGCCATATGGAAAGGGGCGACCACTCGGTCCCCCCGAACGTATGGCGGAGTGCCTCGATCCCCCCGGGAAGCCATTTTTGGGCGGGAGGCGCGTCTCGGCTGGTATGCCCGAAGCGGCGTAGCCGGGGCGCGCCTTTTCCCGCCCTAGAGGGGGCTGGCCTAGACACCGACGTAGCCAGCCCCGCCCTAGGGGCAGGCAGGGGCGGGTTCTCGCCCGCCCTGAAGACGGATAAAAAGAGACGCAAGACCAGAAGACGTCCTCTTGTTCTTGTGCTCCGAAGCTGCACCTCCTCGCTACCCGTGAGCTCGGGACAGAACGAAGAGCCAATTTTGACCCACCCACCAGCCCCTGAGGACAGCAAGTCGTTGTGCAATAAAGTGAATTTTTATAAGTATGTTTTACGTTTCGTTTACAGGCTGTGAAAGTATCAGTTTGTTGTTGATCATAATAAAGTATGGTGAATGTCGTGTAAGTTGTTACGATTAAAATGATTTGATGTAGTGTTGCATTTTAAGCATGTTCTTTTGGTCGTAGCGACCAATGTTTTCTTAGGTTTGAGTAGGAATTGTCGTATTTATTTTTTGGTAGGCGGTAAGGTCATGATCGGTGAGCACTAATTGGTAGATCCCTATGAGTGGGCGTCACCCAACACGGATGGGAGCGCTCGGGAGAGGTGGCCATTGGCCCCTCAATGGGGAGGCGGTCCCGTCTAAGGGCGGGTCGCCGGAAGTAAAGGAAAGGCGGTCAAGGCCCCTTCCTTTGTAGGAGGGGTTACAGCCCCCTCCTGGGGGAATTTCCCGGGGCCAGTGTCATCTGCGACAGCAGATGCGGTAAGTTGTGTGGGGTGGGGGGAGGTCCACGATACCTTCTAGATACCACACACAAGTCTTCGAACGACCTTTAAATGGCGTCGAGTCTTAAGTGCCCCCGTCAAGTCAAGGGAAATTGTTAGTAGTTGCACTTGAGGTAAGCCTCTGTGCTGTCGCCCCTCCCAAGTGGGAGGGGTAAGTCTGGTTAGGGATCTTGACACCGGTTATGACCTTGCCGTTGGCCCTTAAACGTTAGGATGTACAATTTCAGTGTTTCTAGAGAATGTTTTTGTAGGATGCTAGTTCGGCTAGGAGAACCTCTGTATTAGAGAATATGTTAAGGTTAGCCAAACATCGCAATGTGATAATGAAATTGTACATAACATGAAACGTTTAATGTTTTAATTTTTTGTTTTAATAAATACGGCCGGGAGGGTCACTCCCTCCCACATCCAAAAACTTTAAGAACTGTTTCCGGTTTCCCTCCTTTTGGGGATTGTGTTGAGAGGGGGTGGCGGGTATCTCAGCCATACTACTTTGCGCGGATTTGCACAAATAGAACATAAACAAGTCTTGCCAACCGCCGCCTTAAGAATATCCACGTGACGTGACCGAGACATATATCCACGTGACCGCGACATACTTAGCGGCAGCTCCGCAGGCTGCCTGAAAAGCGAGCATGATTACAGTAAATGTCAGGCATGTGACGGGTTGCTTCGTAACATCTCTGCATTACAATGGCTCCGGGATGAGGAGAATAAATTGCACCAGCGGTCTCCTTTCCCTGGAGGCTCCGCAGTGCCATGTGCCGGGCTGCGCTGGGAAATCAACAGCAAATGACACACATAATGTGCCATTATTTTGCTGGGCCGCTCCCGCACGGAGCCGTTTGACAGGCCTCGGCGCTGCTGCGTCTGTGGCGCGCGGCCTGTGTCAGCGCTTCTGCGCCATCGATCATTGAGCCTTCCAGTCAGCTGCGCCAGCTGCACGCGCGCCCACCGCGAGGCCACGACAGGGAGCCTGCAAAGATCCAGGGAAGGGCATAGATTCACGATCGGCTATGAGCACAACTAGGGTTTTAAGTAAGATGAAAAAAAAGTGTGGGGGGGGGGGTCCCCGAAAGTGGTGGGGCCTATATAATTATGGGAGTGGCTTAAACAAATAAACTAACCCTACCCACACATTTGATCAACTGCAAGTGGCACAATGACCAGTCAGTGAGCTTTGCAGAGAGGCCAATGAAAGGATGACCACCTATTCTGAACACCCTTTTGCCCACTGACAGACACAGAGAGAAACTCACACTTCCTTCTGTCACAACTCAATTGTGCCCGTTATAAACATCTGGATGCGACCCAATTAAAATTATGCACTAGGCAAGAGTAATATGCGGACTGAAGAAAAACTGTAACACAACATCCTGGAAAAAGGGAATGCAAGATTAAGTAAAGCATGTGACATATAAGCAGGAGCTACTTTGTTACATTAACGTTTTTTAATACTCATTGTTCAGAAATCAGTGTTTTGTCTGTAAAGTAAAGGGCATGAATACAGGGCCCGAAAAGGACCCGTTTCAATGTCCGTTATTAATTAATACCGGGTCAGAGACCAGGGTCGACCTTGTCCACTTAAAGGTCTGAGCACAACTTCTCTGAAAAATGAGATTGCGGGACTACGGCCCTGCATTTCATTCACAACATCGAGAGATAAAGCAGCAATCCTAAATCATAAGTTCTGGGCCTTTCTTGCACACCCTCGCTTCACAATGACACGATGCAACCTGGGGTATCAACCAAGATGCAGCATTTTTGTGACAGCCCCCACCGAAATGCAGCGCCAATTCTGAGTTTACTTGTTGCACTTGCATTGCAGTATAAATAAAACCAGAACAGATTCCGCATTTGTACAAAGGTTTTGACTGGCTTTTTTAAATATATTCAATAAAGCTCTTTGAAACCCTGTTTAGTAGAGTTTAAGGTATCCCAAACAAGACACATAATTAGAGATATACATTTCATAGTGCTATGTGTGCAAAACCCCTTCATGCATTTCGATGGTAGGGGCAACGCTATCCTAATACCAAAACAACACAAGGCACCTAAAATCACCAGTGCTGCGCGGAAAGGCGCGAAAAAGATACAATGCTAATACCCCCAAAATATCTTGAGTCAGCCAAGGTGGACTGGAAGTAGAGAGGTGCACCTGTAAACCTCTTGACTGGGGACGAACTAAGGCGCATATAATGATTTGGCCGTTAGAAAGTCAACCATTTTTTGGGGGCGAGGAGGTGAATATAAGTTTGAAAATCAGGTGACTTTACTAAAGTCTAAGGAAGCATTTTGTTACTCAGCGGGAAAATAGAAGTATCAAGCGGTTCAGGCACATAGGAGTGGGCAGGTACGTAGAAGAGCTCTGCCTAGCCCATGGCTAAGACCTGGAAACGTCACTTCCTGAAGCTGCTTACAAAACAGACCAGACCTAAAATAAACTCACCCATTGCATTTTCTCAGTCAGGCAAACTAGGAGTGGAGGGCACTTTTCAACGCATCCTCAGTAATGCTTAGGTCCAAATCTAACCCATTTCAGAACAGAACGAAATATTGCTGCTATATGGAGGCAATGCTATCGGTTACAGGAGGACCTTGAACGTCATGCACGATTCAACTTTGACACAGAAATACAGTGGGTGCTCAGTGCCGCAAAGCCAGCTAAAACAGAACTGCGAATCCTCGACCAGCGGTCAGTGACCTTGACCGTTCGTGAGTTGTTTACCACCTCGGTTGCCATTAGGACATGTGCAGAGACAATTGCCTGGTCAGCTGCAGCCTCATTTGGAAATGTATTCTTCAGCCAGGGATCATTCCTGGATACTCTCCACACATTTAGAAATGATCAGTGCACGTGACTTTTTAAGTCATATGTATGCCATTTGCAGTCGAGATTTTGGAGATATGTGAGCCTAATGAAATGTGTACTGTATCCATCGACTTTTTAAGCCTTGACAGACACCTCTAGCTTTTGCGTCACTCACGTAAATAAAACATACACGCATGAGTGTTTGTGCGAAGGCCACACTTTGAGTTAGCCAGCTTCTCTATTTTTTTTTGTTCAGCTATCTTTACATTGTGCTTCCATCCACCAAAGCATATAGTATGGGGTACTGAGTCAGCCCACTGTGCCTCATGTAAATAGAAAACAAGCATTTGCAATGCAATAGGTCTCGCATTATTAAAGTTTGAGCTATTGGTATTGCTAAATAATGCAACACCAATAGCTCAAACTTTAATAATGCGAGACCTATTGCATTGCAAATGCTTGTTTCTGATGGAGGCAGGTAAAGGAACAGCCACGGGAGGAGTCAGGGGTAGCAACGACAATGGAGAGAGTGTCAGGTACTAGGTGAACGGCGACAGGAGTGAGAGCGTCGGGATATGGGACAAGTAACAATAGGAGGGAGGAGGGCGAGGGGACAGGTCAAGCGCTGACAGGGGAGATGTGTGGTGTATGAAAGCAAGGATAGATAGGGAAACGAGGGGTTGATCCAAGGCTGACCTTCAGGATATCTACAGGAGATATGCTCAAATACAATGAATCTAAATGGGAATCATTTGCAAAGTCAGGGGATACATTCAGGGTCACTGGAATTATGAGATTCTGCAGCCACAGCTTTTTGCCACATTTGCCAAACAATCCATCATCTGCTACATAATCTGCAGATTTTAACAAAAATATTTGCTCCTAGCTCAAAAGTATAAAAAATAAGGCGACATGTTTGTGCACAGTGGAAAGCTCTCCATTTGTTAAACTGGTACAAATGAGGTGAAATCTCTACCCAGACAGTATTAAAATATGTAAATATAACACAAAATAATAAAGTAATATATAAAAACCAGTGTCACATTATGCCCCACAATTTGCCATTTTTGCTACATACTTAAGTCAAACCTGCCGCAGTGTTTGGTGCTCTGCTGTTGCATAATTCCAGTGGACCTGGTTATATTGAAAATCGGGCATGGATTTGGCTCTCGTATACCAACATTGAGCTCCCTTCTCTAAACCCTAACTATGATGGTATCTCCATCAACTCACTGTGTGACTAGGACCCTAATCCTGATTGCAGAGCAAATGTTGAGTTGGCACCAAGGCTTGTTTATACTCGACTTAGTATTGCTACACTGGCACACATTGCACATGCCACAGAGTTTCTACCCAACAGATGTTCGTACGGTCAAACAAGTAGCAGATGTGCACTGTTTGCGGAACTCTGAATGGAAGAGAACATGTACTGTTAGCTTCTTCGGCCTAATTTCAGTTTTAAGTGCGTTAAGAGGAATTGGGTGCAAGCTGAGATGTTGCAGAGATGTGCAAACTAGAGTATTTATCCTTGCTAAATGTCAGGAAAATGTAGTAAAACTATGCTGTACTTTTGTAACCAAATGCGTGCGGGTTGCTAGGATCTTAAATCCCTTCATTTACGTAAGTGCACACCTCGCATTAAAACAGTCACGCAAGATGTGTCTTGTAAACCAATCTCCGGCTAGTATCGTGCGCAATTTCCTTATTTGAGGTGTAAATTTGATCAATGAAAGGAAATGCAGGAACTTTGAAAAGGTTGCCTGTGGGATTAAAACTTCCCTATGGCCTAGTTACTGTTTCCTAGACAACTGATATTTGTCAGGTTTTACTGGGCAAATTGCGCCCAGTATGCCACACAATTTGCTGGCCTATGGTAGTCAGGCCGGATAGTCAGGCCCCTCGGGGTGCGATTACCTGGCCCCTTGGGGTGCGATTGCCTGGCCACTTGGAGGCGATTGTCTGGGCCCTATGGCACCTCGGGATGTGAATGTCTGGTCCCTCAGGTGCAATTGCCTGGCCCCTCGGGGTGCGATTGCCAGGCCCTTGATTGCCTGGCCCCTCGGGTGCCATTGCGTGGCCCCTATGTCACCTCAGGGTGTGAATGTGATTGCCTGGCCCCCACAGGGTGCGACTGTGTGGCGCTCGTTCCAATCGCTGCTAGGCTCGCGCAGCAACATTACCTGCGCTGATGCTGGCAAAGACGTTGATTGATTTCACAAATTAATTAAAAGGCCTTCATTTCTTCACAGCCATGTCAGGTACGTCACACTTCTTTTCACTCTGGTCTGTTCCGTCGAGTTGTCAGTGGCTGTCACAACTTGTTTGCAATGAAGGATGGTGGATTGGAACTAAGGGACTGCACCGGAGGCAAGCCCAGGTGCACCGCCGCCCTGCAAGCGGCACCTCGTTTCACGTTGTCTCCTCCTGGCTTTCTGTTCAGCTCACGTCCTCGCGGGCCGCAGGTGACCAGCCTTTTCAGGGCCGCTTTCAAAAGCGGGGCAGGTTTGCATTATTTTCAGACCGGCCCTGGGCTTCCACGCATCAATAAGGTTGTAGCGGACGTTGGCTGTGTAGTAAAGCACGATAAATACGTCAGGCTGCTCGAGAAATATGGATGTTGACGAATGATTACAAAGCGAAGTTTTTTCCGGTGTCCAGCAGCCTTTCTATTAAAGGCCACAAGAGGGAGCAAGTCGGATGAAATAGTGACTTTGGAAGTGTAAATGTTTGCAGAACTACAAAGGCTGGTTAAGTGTCAGACAGCTGATGGCAGCACAGGTGAAAAGCACTCAGAGCTAATGCGCGTCTCCAGCTGAAATGTGGTGACGGCGGCGAGCACGCGAGTGTTGGGCGCGCACGCGCCACAGCGAGCCATGTGTTTTGCATTATCATGCACACGTCTGCACACAATAATGCAAACCACATATTACCCTGTGCGGGTAACAGACACCAATAGGCCATGGGCGGAGCAACGCGCCCGCCTTTGGCCTATTGAGTGCTGTGTTTCTGAAATTCAAGCACACAAAAGCCAATCCCGTCACAAAAAAGAAAAAGCACACGCACAAGCATGTGCAATTTCTAGGGACAGTTTTAAACCCCCTACAAAAGGGCTTTCGCCCCTGCGCAAGCAGTGCTGTGCACTGCATCACTAGGGGCGAGCCCTAAAAAGGTGAATAAAAATTACATGTCATACGAAGGGGAACTTAGGTCAACTCCATCAACTATTATTCATATTTTGCTTCCTTCCACCACAGAATATAGCATGGGGCAACAAGACAGCACACTTCAGCTACAGGCTCTTTTTCACAATGTGTGAGGGTACACTTTCTACACCACATGTGCACATTTGCCTAAGATGAAGAGGGCCACAGTGCCAGAGCCGTTCCATTCTTTATCCATTTGTAGGTTTCGCCTACCAGACAGCGCAAGCTGGATGGAGAAGACCTATTTTAGGCATACTGCCCTTCCTCTGCTTACCACTGGCTGGCTTTGTCACTCTCGTTTGCCGGCTTCTTATTTGATCTCTCTTCTCTTGAAACAGGGGGTAACCCAAGTAACCCTCCGGCATCTGGGTAAATTCACAAAATTCAGTAAAGAAAATAATGCCTCGGGATAAATAACAAAAATATACAATAGGTTGAAGAGATACTTAAATTATCCCTTCCTATGCTGATTAATCGCTAAAAAAATCTATACCTTGTTTCCATCAAAAACCAAAGGCAATTCTGAACAGTTACAAGTGCTCATATTTTGAAAAAAACTTTTTTAATGTTTATTTTGCAATTTTTCAAAGTAAGTGTGGATAATTATTCCTCTTTTTTCTACAAATATATACAAACATATACATTACATCAACATATACGTATATATATATATATATATATATATATATATATGTATATATATATATATATATATACACTATTTACATTTAAACAAACAAACATACGTTTTGTTTCCTTCTTTCTCGTAGCCCTATTTAATCAAAAAGGATGTGTCTAAAAATATTTCGCAACAAGCATTCCTTTAAACAGAAGATCACCCTACAAGAGGGGCAAAAGAGGTTTATTACTCCAACCTCTATTTTTTGTAGTACTCCTAAATTATTTTCATACTGGTTACATTTTTCGTGGTTGTGTTCAAATTAACTGTCGACGCGTTTCAGCCCCATTTTTTCTCAGACCTCATCAGGACTAGGGCAGTTGAGCGCATACATTTCCGAAGATCCACCTAGAGGATCAAATATACCTTATTTATCCACATAAACAATAGACAGCTCATTATTTACATACAAATACAGATTCATAGGAACCAAAATTCCAACTGAGTTACAGTGGATTCAATTACATTCTAAATCCTGAAGTGGCAGACAATTAAAAAAAAAAAAAAAAAAACATCCGGTGTACTCTTTAATGACCTTATTCTCCATAGTGTAGTGCGGGGCAAGAAAAGTGCAATGTGTCTAGAAAAGCCTCAAAACACCCCCCTCTCGTTGTAGAGAATCCAATCTAAACGACATCCACCAGACAAACTAATCAAACTGTAATATATACCAGTGTTGAGCTGTTTCTCATCTATTCAACCGTCATGTATTTTCTTATTTGTATACATTGAGGAGCTAAAAAATGAATAACAATAGTCAGCTTAGTTCTCCAACCTCCGCAAATGTGGTAAACATAGCAGTATATACTGCGGTAGCATACTCGCGTCTTGTATTTACAAATGGCTGACTTACCCAGTGTGGGCGAATATACAGACTACCGCAGCCTTTCTTCAGTAATACGTTTCTGTTGTGTATATCAAAGTCCTCCCTGCAACGAGACCATAGCGTGACTGCTCTAAACGTGTCTCGAGATGAACAGTAAATATCTCCCCAAATCTAATGTATACGGTAGCGATTCCTACCTTACTGCCGCGCTTGTCCATCCGCGTTAAAAGCTTTTTTAGGGTTGAAATTATTGCACTGGTTTTGTAATATGAGTGGGCCTTTGGAAGGAAATGGCCACCCCAATCAAATACCCTGCCTCTATAAATGTGCTCTTTCATTATGCTGTAGAACGCTGAATTGCACACTGGTGAAAGCACGATTCACTAATCACTTTTCTCCAAAACCTATACTAACACAACACAAAAAACGTTACTTTGGTATTCTCATAGTGTAACTAAGCAGAGTTGAAACAGACCAACAGTATGTGCTGATAATTCCCCACAAACCCACAATGTACAAGCAAAATGCAGTACTGAATGTAAAAATTAGAAAACACATACCAAGTGGCAGAGTTTCCTACTTTTTATGAGTTACTATTCGCAGGAGGAAATGGCTTGAAGCTCTAAGCAGAGGGGATGTAATACTACCTGGGTAGGGAGATGGAATTTTGGGCTTGTGAAATGTGTATGAACTCAGAATGTTGGGAAGTTCTTGACACTAGTGTCGCCATCGGTCGATTCACACTCATGGCCACTTCTTATACTGGACACCAGTGGCAACTACTGACAGTGTCCACCAGCGCCAGCATCTCACTTCCCAACCATCCTGATCCTCTAACCTTCACACCAGCAGCCGCTGCCTGCCTGCTTGTCACACTACCCAGTAATTCCAATGACAACCAGTGCAAGTGCCTCGATTGACAGACCAGAGTGCCTCACACTGTTTACTAATCGTTTCCGCACACTGCTCACCAAGACTGGCTTCTCACACCGCCAACTTATTTTTCAGCACTCCAGTAGCAGCTCTTCACACTACCAACTAGTGCCGCCTCCATTCATTGCATTGAAGTGCTCTCTCCTGTCACTGAACATTAACTCCATTTCGGAGTACCTTTACCACTGTCCCAGCCTCATCCAGTCTGGGTGAGGTAAGGTTAAGAGAGTAATGTGCCCCTTCTCACAGCTTGAAACTGACAGCGGTTCTAAAGGACACAAGTCTTCCTTCCTTAGGTCCACATGCAGATGATCAGAGAAATGTAGGTTCTCAACAAATGAAGTTAAGTAAAACAAAAATAGATGATCCAGCAAACAAACTCCTTCAGTCACTGAAAACAGTGAAGCAAGCATCTCCAATCCGAGACTAATAATGTAGACCGGTAATCGACCTAAAAATCAAAGCCAAACCACACAGAGATGAAGCCAGAAGTTCTCCTCAAAGAAGCTAGTTCTCAAATCAGCGACTCGCTCTGATACATCTGAGACAACACATTCACAAAGTGCCTAAACAAGCACAGAAGTGACTCCGAAGCACACTCACATATCAAAAATACGATTCAACAGGCACAAGCCAAACAGTCACTTAAGGAGTATGGAGGATAACACAAAGGCAGCCAATCTACACCCTTCACTAAACCATCCACGGAGGAAATTCCTTTCCATTACATTCTTCCAGCTTGTTTGACAGATCCTGTCCTACAGGGCACTACACTTTAAAAAAACAAACTTACATTGTATGTCACAAAAACACATTCGGTTTTACTTTAACAATATCCATTTTCAGTATGGTTAAAAAAAATCCATACATCTACAGGTTGAATAGTGGAAAGGTATCAAAAAAAGTTGTCACAGTAAGAGGACTTTACCAAAAGATCTGAAATATATTTCACATATCAAGCAGCCTCAAATTTAGCACTTCTTGCCACCAATTAGTGACTGTTTACAGCAACCCCATAACACAATGGTGCAAATGTGCACATTGCAGTATCAACTTACACCTAAAGGCCTGGTGGTGAACTGATTAAAACATCAGCAAAAGGCTGGCCTAATATTTGATTTTTAATGGTTCAGTTCGCCTTTGTCAGCCTCCATGTGTTGCAGCAAGGCCAACACCAGATTTAGAAGGTGGCAGCGGGGCTGGCATGAAGGTCACAAGATGGCATCGGAAGCCGCCATCTTAGATGAGCCCACACATGAGTGTGTTGAAGTGTGCCTTGGATGAGGTAGGTTAAAAGGATTATTTTGCCTGGGGAGTAGAGCAAAGAGCCTCGGCCGGTCAGGATATTTTGGCAATCTCTATCAGTTTGTTCCCAAATTCAACAGGAAGTCCTGCTGCCAAGTCATACATCTAGGCAGGATCAAAGAGGCAAATCAAAGGCAAATATTGGATTATTTAGTGTGCCTGAGGCTGTGCGGCACTCCACTGTACATCAAGAAATAAATTCACTTACACTGCTCAGGCACACAGCACAATCAACACAACACTAACCTTCCCGAGCCATGCTAAACAAAAACACACAAAGGATCATAGCGCCACATACATTGGCAGCTCCTCTGATAAGGCGGAGGAGCGTCGCCCCACTGCTAGGAAGCAGCAAAAGAAAGGAAAAAAATAACATGATAATAGCGTAACGTTATTAGCATTTTATTTTGTACTCCTGCTGCGGCAACTTTGTGTGATGGGTTGGGGCTGCAGAGTAGGGGAGGAGTGGTAGAACACTCCTAAGTGCACAAATACTGTTTGGTTGGCCGTCTCGGGTCACCTAAACATTCATGGGCACTTTCCCTATTCTCTATGCCAGCTGCATTACAGCCTGC
Organism: Lissotriton vulgaris; assembly: GCF_964263255.1. Taxonomy (NCBI): domain Eukaryota; kingdom Metazoa; phylum Chordata; class Amphibia; order Caudata; family Salamandridae; genus Lissotriton; species Lissotriton vulgaris. Next base: position 668,398,542 of record NC_141698.1, read on the forward strand.
ATGGAGAACATGCCCACCCCTCCAGCCCCTGGCTGAGTGCTGTGTCACAGCACTCAGACCAATCACAACGCTGCATTGCAATCATTATTTGCCAGAATCTGGCTTTCTTGACGAACTCCAATAAGTCCTCTTGCATTCCCCTCCAAGAACAGTCTTCCTGGGCTTCACCATGGACATGAACCTTTGCACATTCAAACAGCCACACAAAAAAACTTAGCCTCTTCAGATGGGAATTGTGGTTTGCCTTATAAATCCCTGCCTCCTCCCCCCTCTGTGGTCCCTAGTACTCCTTAATGGACTTCTGGCAGCCTTTATTTAAGTTTAAGTAATGTGTCCAGCCTCACTGCAATACTGGGTCATTCAGTGTAGGAAAACTCACCAACTCCATCACAGCCTTTCCTTCTCAAACCTTGTCACCCTAGACAACCAGTCTTCTGCGTGCCCCAATTTTGGCTCCTAAATTTAGGAGACTTGAATGGCAAAGTCAACTTCGGTTTTTCCCCAGATCTGATAAATTCCAATCAGGGCAGATTTTGTTGGGGCACCACCCCTGGGAGTTCAGCTACCATAGGTCTTTGGTTTCCGTTCGAAAGGAATGTTTACATCAATGCCCTACAACCGCTCACAGGAACCTCTGCCATAAAGAGCCTCACTAACAACCAATCGCACTGTTGTATTGTGTTCCGCATAGACAATGTTTCAGCAATAAGATACGTCAACAAGCAGGGGGACACAACGTCCAAGACCTTAGCGGACCTCTCACAAGATTTATGGAGACACTGTGCCCGCAACAACCTCTCAGTGATCGTGGAGCATCTTCTTGGTCTTTCCAATTGTGCTGCGGACTAGTTCTCCGAAAATCCCAGAGTTCAGCGATTGGATGTTGGAACCCCGCCATATTTATCTCCCTGTCCAATATCGGATATCTGGGACCTCTTAAAAATACATCTTTGTGCATATTTTACTGCCTCATTATTTTGGAATAAAGGTGCTAGCCATGGGAACCCTCTCCATTTTGTCCATTTAACTGTCATTTAGCATACCTTTGGGGGACTGTGATGCTGTGCAAAGTCAGATGTGTTTAACATTAGGACTGTCAGAGGCTTAATGTACAATTTGAAGAGTGTGGAGTGGATTAAAGATTTCTAAAGCACTACATAAGGTATTGAAAAAACATTTTGACAGGCTGGAGTAGTGATTCAGGAATGACATGTTTGCCTATGGCTGCCTTCATCATGAGGACAGGCTGGTCGATTGTGAAAGGCTGATAGGTCAAATCCAACATGGAGACAAGTGACACCATTGCCCACGGGAAGAATAGACCTAGAGAATGAAATGACGAAGACCATCCCAATAAAGAAGGAAATATCAAGATGGTACTGGGCTCTAATCACTGCAGGAGAAGAGAATTTCTCGATCCCAGAGTCAGTCTGGAGGAAAGACATAACAGAGCTGGACCTTCAAAATTTATGGCAGAGGTCACCAGAAAAATGCTGGTCAACCATCAAACCAGCCCGCCTGAAGAGAAACCATCTATTCACAATACACAGGGCATAGTGGACCCCTAAAAGACTATCAAAATTCAAAGGAGCCAGAGTAAAGTCCTGCCCCAAATGCGGACAAGAAAAAGCGAATGACCTGCACATGTTCCAAGCTTGCACCCTTCTTGACTCCTTTTGGCAGGAAGTTGGTAAGACGTTATGCCGGGTTCTGGGAAAACATCTAGAAGTAAGTAGAACTCTAATTATTTTCGGGAATGACACCAAGGTTGATTTAAGTAAAGAGAAGTTAACAAGAAAACAGGAAAATTTGTTGTTTGTATTAATACTACTTGCAAGAAGGGAGATATGCCTAAACTGGGTTAAACTAGTACCACCGACACATAGTGACTGGCTAAATTCTATAATAAAAACACACAAAATGGATAGGAAAGGAAAGCCCACTAAAAAATCTAATTTCTGGGAAATCTGGGAAAATTACCATGCACTCACTACATAAGGTAATGAAGGAACTTGATTAAATTAAACAAATCCAACGATTAAAGCCGTGACAATAATTCAGACGGGAATCATTCCCGCAGAGTGGCCAGGAAGGCTAGCTCTCCCCCCTGTTATACAGAAATTTTGATTAAAGGATGCAGGAGCGCCAAGTTTGACTTATTCCAACAAAGGGAAACTCTCCGTTGCCGGAACAGTAATGCTGAGAGAGTGCAGGCACAATCTTGGAAGTCACGGCCTCCCGTTAAACTCCTTACACATTCACGCGCAAAATGAGGATAAAAAAGAAAAAAAGAATGAAAGAATGGCAGAGAGTAGCAGTATTTGGATATAAATAGTCGTAGGGAGCTTCTAGAAAGCAGGTGTTTTTTTGTAGGTCAACTTCTACTATCATGGCTCCAATACAATGATAATCCATGCCACTTTAGAGCCAGAAGCCCCACACAATAAAAATAATAGATTAACCTATTAAGATGGTGGTACCCCATGAGCAATATATAGCTTAATGGAAGGAATATTTTATAGACTGTGCTGTTTAGAAGAACAAGTTACTTACCTTTTGTAACACCTTTTCTCATAGATACTTGGTGATGCACAAATGACAGTCACTGAAATCAGATTTTGAGCCAATGGGTCTGGTCTCTGCAAGAGCTGTTGGCTTTGCCAATTTGATTTAGCCATATTGTACACCAGCATGTCTACTGTTCAGCACGGTTAAAAGTTTGTGGCATAGAGGTGATTGGCATGGCGGGGAGTCGTGTAGACTGGAGAAAAGTGTTGTAGAGAGGAGCTTCGTAGAATGAAGTGTCCTGGATTAGAGTGGAGTGACATAGCGTATAGGGGCATAGAATGAGGGAGTAGAGAGGAAAGGCGTAGAGTGAAAGGGCGTGGAGTGGAGTGGAGGGGTGTAGAGAGGAGGGGCAAGAAGTGGAGTGTCATGACACTGTGTAAAGTGTAGTAAAGCGTCACAGAGTCGATTGGTGTACAGTGATGTCATGTACAGTGGTATAGAGTGTCGTGGAGTCTCAGAGTGCTGTGGTATAGAGTAGAGCAGAGTGTTGTGGAGTACAGGGTTGTGGAATGGAGGGTCGTGAAGTAGAGTGACCTAAAGTGAAGTGGAGTAGCGTAGAGCAGAGTAGAATGTTGTAGAGTTGAATTGAGTGGAGTATAGTGGAATGGGGTGGAGCGTCATGGACTACAGTGGAGTGTCATAGAGTAGAGCAGCATGGCCAAGAATGCAGTGGTACAGAATGGCATAGTAAGGCGTGGAGTGGAGTAGAGTGGAGTGGCAGAGTGGAGCGGAGTTTAGTGAGTGGCATGGAGTAGGTGACATGGAGGGGAGTGGCATGGAATAGATTAGAGTGCCATGTCGTGTAGTATTGTGTCGTAGAGTGGAGTACAGTGAAGTGGAGTGCCACAGAGTGGAGGGCCGCGGCGTGGCATAGTATAGAATGGAGTAAAGTGTCGCACAGTGTCATAAAACGGAGTGGCATAGAATATCGTAAAGTGGAGTGTCGTAGTTTTCAGTGTCGTGGAGTGTCAAAGTGGATTAACGCAGAGTAAAGTGTCACAGAGTGGAGTGGGATTGAGTGGAGTGGCGTAGTGTGGAGTAGAATGGAATGGAGTAGAATGTCAGAGTGGAGTATTGTGGAGTGGAGTGACTGGAGGGGCCTAGAGTGCCATGGAGTGTCCGCCTAGAGTGGGATAGAGTGATGTAGAGAGATGTAGCATATAGTGTAGTAAAATGGCATACAGCGGATTGATGAAGAGTAGAGTGCCAAATGACAGAGCGGAGTAAAGTGTCCGAGAGAGGAGTGGAGGTTCTTAGAGTGAAATAGCGCAACATAGAGTGGAGAGGCATAACGTAGAGTGGAGTAAAGTGCTAAAGTGGAGGAGCGTAGCATGAAGTGGCATAGTGTGGAGTGGCACAGAAGTGGCATAGCGTGGAGTGGCACAGAGTTGAATAAAGTGTTGTACAGTGGAGTGGAAAAGAGTGAGTGGAATGGAACGGAGTGGTGTATAATGGAGTGTAGTGGAGTGGAGTAGAGTAGAGTGTCAGAGTGGAGTATCATGGAGTGGAGTTGAGTGGAGTGTTGTAGATTGGAGTGGTGTAAAGTGGAGTAGAGTGGCCTAGTGTCATGGAGTAGAGTGGCCTAGTGTTAGGGAGTGGAGTGGCATATAGTGGAGTAAAGTAGAATAGCGTTGAGTGTCATGGAGTGGAGTGGTATGGAGTAGAGTAAAGTACAATGGCATGGAGTAGAGTGTCAGAGTGGAGTGAAGTAGAGTAGAAATAGAGTAGAATGGCATGGAATAGAGTGTAGTAGAGTGTCAGAGTGGAGTGAAGTAGAGTAGAATGGCATGGAGTAGAGTGTAGTAGAGTGTCAGAGTGGAAAGTTGCAGAGTGACATAGAATGGTGTGAAGTGAAGTAGAGTGGACTGAAATGGAGTAGCGCAGTGAGGACTACAGTGTTGTAGAGTGGAGTATGCATGGTGTGGGAGCGTACTGTCATAATAGACAACACATTATGTCAGAGTGGAGTATTGTGGAGTGGAGTGACTGGAGGGGCCTAGAGTGCCATGGAGTGTCCGCCTAGAGTGGGATAGAGTGATGTAGAGAGATGTAGCATATAGTGTAGTAAAATGGCATACAGCGGATTGATGAAGAGTAGAGTGCCAAATGACAGAGCGGAGTAAAGTGTCCTAGAGAGGAGTTGAGGTTCTTAGAGTGAAATAGCGCAACATAGAGTGGAGAGGCATAACGTAGAGTGGAGTAAAGTGCTAAAGTGGAGGAGCGTAGCATGAAGTGGCATAGTGTGGAGTGGCACAGAAGTGGCATAGCGTGGAGTGGCACAGAGTTGAATAAAGTGTTGTACAGTGGAGTGGAAAAGAGTGAGTGGAATGGAACGGAGTGGTGTATAATGGAGTGTAGTGGAGTGGAGTAGAGTAGAGTGTCAGAGTGGAGTATCATGGAGTGGAGTTGAGTGGAGTGTTGTAGATTGGAGTGGTGTAAAGTGGAGTAGAGTGGCCTAGTGTCATGGAGTAGAGTGGCCTAGTGTTAGGGAGTGGAGTGGCATATAGTGGAGTAAAGTAGAATAGCGTTGAGTGTCATGGAGTGGAGTGGTATGGAGTAGAGTAAAGTACAATGGCATGGAGTAGAGTGTCAGAGTGGAGTGAAGTAGAGTAGAAATAGAGTAGAATGGCATGGAATAGAGTGTAGTAGAGTGTCAGAGTGGAGTGAAGTAGAGTAGAATGGCATGGAGTAGAGTGTAGTAGAGTGTCAGAGTGGAAAGTTGCAGAGTGACATAGAATGGTGTGAAGTGAAGTAGAGTGGACTGAAATGGAGTAGCGCAGTGAGGACTACAGTGTTGTAGAGTGGAGTATGCATGGTGTGGGAGCGTACTGTCATAATAGACAACACATTTTCAAATGAAATGACCATTGAATTTGCACAGACCTACAGTTTTTACTGATAAAACTATACAATGCTAAAACAATATTATGTGGAAAAGGCATCACCAGGTGTTATGATTTTTTTTACTGTATTAAAATATTTGTTTCCACCTTACTTCAGTGTGCTTCACTTGTGCTTTCCTAATTCTGAAATATTTGCACAGTTCATTTACAGACATATATATTTTGTTGTGTACTAGAAATAACATCCATTCCTCTGACATGGGTACCCAGCAGGATTGTCATATAAATCCTCTCAGTTTGAAGTCAGAGAAAGAAAAGTAAACACCATGCTTCCTTGGAAGACAAAGCCTGACATTTGATCTTTAACTTTAAACGCACAGCAAATATGAAAAGATGATGAAATTTAAAGCAAGCACTCATCAATCAATCAATCAATCAAACACTTGTAAAGCGCACTACATACCCGTGAGGGTCTCAATGCGCTGGAGGGGGGGGGGGAGGAGGCTGCTACTGATCGAAAAGCCAGGTCTTGAGAAGTCTTCTGAAGGCCAGCAGGTCCTGGGTCTGTCGTAGGCCGGTAGGGAGAGTGTTCCAGGTTTTGGCGGCGAGGTATGAGAAGGATCTGCCGCCGGCGGTGGTTTTCCGGATGTGTGGAACTGTGGCGAGGGCGAGGTTGGCGAAGCGGAGGCTGCGGGTGGGGGTGTAGAAGCTGAGTCAGCCGTTGAGGTATGCTGGTCCGGCGCTGTGTAGGGCTTTGTGTGCGTGGATGAGGAGGTTGAAGGGAATCCTCTTGTTGACGGGGAGCCAATGCAGGCCTCTAAGGAGGGGTGTGATTTGGCTGCGTCGGGGGGGGCGTCGAGGATCAGTCATGCCGAGATGTTCTGGATGCGTTGTAGCCGTCTCAGGAGCTTGGTTGTTGTTCCTGCGTAGAGGGCGTTCCCGTAGTCCAGTCTGCTGGTGACGAGGGCCTGGGTGACAGTTTTTCTCGTGTCAGAGGGGATCCATTTGAAGATCCTGCGGAGCATTTGGAGGGTGTTGAAGCAGGAAACGGAGACGGCGTTGACCTGCTTGGTCATGGAGAGGGAGGAGTCAAGGATGACCCCCAGGTTGCGTGCGTGGTCGGTGGGTTCTGGGGCTGTTCCTAGCGATGTTGGCCACCAGGAGTCGTCCCAGGCTGAGGGGTTGGGACCGAGGATGAGGACCTCCGTCTTGTCTGAATTCCGTTTCAGCCTACTGTCCTTCATCCATTCGGCAACAGCCTTCATTCCTCTGTGGAGGTTGGCTTTGGCGGTGTGGTGGTCTTCGGTGTGGGAGATGATCAGCTGGGTGTCGTCGGCGTAGGAGATGATGTTGAGGCTATGCTGTCGGGCGACGTGGGCGAGTGGTGCCATGTAGATATTGAACAGCGTCAGGCTGAGGGATGATCCCTGTGGAACGCCGCAGATGATCTCGGTGGTCTTGGAGCGGAAGGGTGGGAGGCGGACGCTCTGGGTTCTGCCGGAGAGGAAGGATGTGGTCCAAGCCAGGGCCTTCTCTTGGATTCCGGCGTCATGGAGGTGTGCTGTTAGGGTGCGGTGGCAGACCGTGTCGAAGGCTGCAGATAGGTCCAGAAGGATGAGGGCGGCTGTTTCTCCTTTGTCCATAAGGATCCTGATGTCGTTGGTGGCGGCGATGAGGGTGGTCTTGGTGCTGTGGTTGCTGCGGAAGCCGGACTGGGATGGGTCCAGGATGTTGTTGTCTTCGAGGTAGCGGGTCAGCTGTCTGTTGGCGATCTTCTCCGCGACTTTCGCCGGAAACGGGACCAGGGAGATGGGCCGGAAGTTCTTGAAGTCCTTGGGGTCCGCCTTGGGTTTCTTCAGTAGGGCGTTGATCTCAGTGTGCTTCCAGCTCTCCGGGAAGGTTGCTGTCTCGAAGGAAATGTTGATTGTTTTCCGGAGATGGGGTGCGATGGCTGTGCTGGCTTTGTTGAACACGTGGTGAGGGCATGGGTTAGATGGGAATCCGGAGTGGATTGAGTTCCTGGTCTTGATGGTGTCTTCGTTGCTGACTCATGGAGGAATACAAGAAGTGATCGTGAACAGGCTTTCCTCCATGGGAGGGAGGAAGGCAAGCTGGGCAGCCTAAAACAAAGCCAGCAAAGAGAAAGCAAGCAGACTGTTACAAACCATAAAAGAAATGAAAAGCAATGGACAGAATGGAATACTTTGTTGGTGACCTTTGTGATGTTGTGCGACACCAGTTAGTATTTCTGCAGGGCACATCGGTGTACTAATCTGTGTATTGCTGGCTAGCAGGAAGCAGAAATTCCTCTCGGTCTTAAAATGTCAAGGCACCAAGTGATTAAAGCTAATTTGAAAACCTCTTAAAACCAACATTATTAATTAGCAGGGATCTCCTATCATGAGCAAGCGACTCCCATGCAGTGTAAATCAAAAGCATTGCCCTTTTTCTTTATGGCAATTACTTTTTTTTTTAAAGTCAAAATACTTCCAGACTTTAAAATCACTCGCTGATAATCCCTAAACTAATATGCCTCAAAAGATTAAAGTATAGCCTGTTATAATCTTTAATTACAGGGAACCGATGCTTGGTAATGCCATGAATATGTAAATGGGGCTTTACTTGCAATAGGGAGGTTTAACGTCACTTACATTTAATCTCCCTGCATTTAGTAGTTCACACATTGGAAATAGACGTACCTGTTTCAATAGACACAGGATTTCGGGCCAGACCAAAATTTCAATAAAGGACGTTTAATCATTTTTATTTCTAATAAATAATTTAAAAAACTGAAGCAACGTTTTAAGACTTTTCTATTACACTGGAAATTTAAAAAAAAAGTAAACTCACTGAAAGCCAAAATTCGAATTGTCATGTGCAAATAGGAGTATTAATGGTTCGGGCTGAAAGAATAAAAACCGTTTCCCAGTTCGAGAAACCTGATGCAAGCCTGCATATATTTTTTGTCATCCCACAGAATCCTACCACTTTTTACAACTCTTAGGAGGCTGTTCAGAGTGTGCAGATTCTGCTAAAATATGAGCTTACCACATTTGCATCCGCTTCATCACTAGCACATTTTTTTGGGTGTTAAAATATTTTATTGTATTTTGATGAAAGAAATACAGTGTAAAAGCAACAACGATACATAAAAAATCAGAAATTGATGTATACAAGTAAAGAATTAAAAGTTTTAGAAGGGTTACATGACAAGCAATATCTGGATTGAAATAGCTGCGCAGTTTTTGCTCAAGTTTACCACTAAAGGCCGCAAATCCGCAAAAGAAATCAAACACTGCAAGCCAAACAGGTGAAAATACTGTTTGGGCCAGACTACACCCTATTTGTGTATGCATGTGTTAACTGGGCTCAAAAACCTCGAGAATACCTGGCACAGATTTAATTGGTGAAAATGGAAATTTGGCACCCAGTGTTGTGCACGAGTCTACATTGGTCAGTGTAAAAAAACGCTGTTATTAAAAATGCATCTTCATCATCTGCATTAGGCAGGTCTTATCTCTTTCCAAATACATAACCTGGAATTAGATACGTATACCTTTTGTTTAATCCTTTTTAGGTCTGCTGTTAGCCCACACCTTTTGCTTTTACTAAAATTCTATGTATAATATACTTAGAATGGCTTTCAGCCAGCACTCCTCATCCACTGATCTGTTGTTGTGTCAGTCACTTTTTTGTTCTGCCCACTACAGTATCCAAAAAGAACAGATGATGGATGGATGGAAAGCTGAACAATTTATTCACCCCCGTCACAGATCTAGGTTTAATACAGTGTATTTTTGGTGACCACGCGACCAGTTTGGACTCAGCTATATGCAAATCAGTCTTGACACGGCCCCCATGGGAACAGTCCAGCCTGAACTGCCAGGTCAGGTCCTCCCTGGACCGGAAACAAGCATCCTGGGGCTGGTTTTGGGGTATGACTGCTCTTCATCCAGGCTAGCTTTAATCCAGTGGCACAGTGAGCATGGGACCCACATCTGGGCATACCCTTCCCAGGGCAACAAAAGCAAAAGACCAGATGATGGACGGAATGCTGAGCAAATCAAAAATTCATACCCCAGTCACAGATCTGGGTTTAATCCATTGTTTCTTTTTGCTCACCACGCCACCCCACTTTAGACCTAGCCATATGCAAATCAGTCTTGCCCCTGCTCCCCATGGGAACAGTCCAGCCCGAACTGCCAGGCCAGGTCCTCCAGGACCGGAAACAAGCATCAAGCATGAAGTAATGGGTGTGGAAACAGGTCAGCCCACTTCAGCAATTTGCTAACTTCACTGAGAGAAACCATTCTGCTCTTCTACATGGAACACACCCAACTTCAGTGCCAGAGACTACTATGGCAACATGTGCTTTTTTTGAAAAAAATATGTCTGCTTTTAGACAACTTAAAAAAAAATATTAGTGAGAGCCCAGCAACTCCACCAACAATACAATTTTACAAAGATCATGACAAAACAAAATAAGCATTGGCAAAGCAAAAAAGGCTGTCAGCCAATGCCAGACCTATTGGCAGCTTTGCCAGTGTTTCTGTACTGTATGGCATTATTCTCTTTTTCTAGTTATATTATTCTCTCATTGAGGTAGGACATGTATTCAGGAAGGCAGCAAGGCCTCTATCACCTTGCACGTATCAAGTTGTGGTATGATGTTGGAGATTGCCATATTCTCGGCAAAATGGCTGATCGATTGAATGAGTTTCTCATGCCCAGTCTTCTGTACTGAGTAGATGTGAAATAAAGTGCACTTCATCTGGTTTCGTTGTTGCATAGCGCCTCCACAATATGAAGTTATTGAATGGTTATTACTTAATTCCCCCAATTGCCCCAGCCTTTTTATTAATTTATTGTTTTCTGCTTAACCCTTCAAACCATTTGTCCAGTCCAATACATTTGATAACAATTTAAGGCTGGATCAACATTTAAGCGCACCACGACACTCAGCTGAGATAGGATACATTTGCTGTTGTCCACTCCTCCGTACCATACACAATACTGATGTTTGCATTGATTTCCAGAATTAATTTATAGTCAAGTAGTATTTTTGTGATCTATTCTACTTTTTCACAGAAGAAGCCAGTCCATAGTTGCATCACCGTGGATGAATGCTGGATTAGAATGCATGTCTGTGCGGTTGACAATCTGCCCACCTAAAATAAGACCGAGAGTTCTCCTGTACGGATGACAAACTGAAGAGAGGTGACAGTGGTGTTTCTTTCTCAGTGTCCACAATTCTGTTAATTGTACTCTCTATTGTGAAATGCTAAACACTTTCTCAAAATCAGAGTAAAATGTTGGAATGGATTAACCTTGGCTTCGGGATTCAATGTCTCATGTATTATTTTACACTCTCTGGAACCAGTTTGGGAGATCTAAAGGCTTGTTGAGTACAAAAAACCTGAAAGGCTAATTGGACATGACCAAGAATAAGATTTGTCAGCTTTTGATACTCTATGAAGAAGGATCAAGTTGTGTAAGAAGTGTCAAGGAATGTTATTCATACTCAAGATAAGCAAGGAATAGGGAGTTACATCAGCTGTGGCAGCACCCAGAACCTAGATTCCCTGTGTCAACATAGGCAAACGTCCTACAAGAGTCATTCACTTTATGTCAAAGGCTCTGGTGTGACGCAACCTACAGCCCTCCTCTCTGACTCCACCACAAATCAAGGAGGTGTAAATATACAACCATAGGTAGGACTGCTGCTACACCGTCTGACTGCAGGTAGATTTAACCAACCGTACAACTACAACATATTCTTAGCAAATATATCCTCCTCTTTACACTATGACAGCCAGAAAGGAAAACTCCTCTGTACCACTGCCGGATGATGTACATTGAAAACTGAAGCGTTGGAGAAAGACAGTCCTGAATAAAACGCCCTACAATTTAGCAAGCTAATCTCAGCTCCTGTAATTCTGTCCTACTGGATTAATTTTTACAATGTTTTATGGACTTTTATGTGAATATTTTAAACTTGAGATACTGTCTCTTGCACTTGTTTAAAGACTATGGTCATAATAAACATATCTTTGACTTGACTTGACTGTCCTTCAACAGTCCATTTCTGAATTCACGTGGTGAAAACCAATTTGTGGACTTTTATAGTTGGATTTTTAATATGCTGGTGTGCTTCCAAGTTTACAGCTCAATGTAGCTAAAACAGAGCTGTTATTCCAACGGAAAGTGCACTGAAGTATAAAAAGATAAATGTTTATTCAGTACAGATTTATGTATTTAGAAGGAAGCTGCTTAGCCAGTTAAACATGATCTACCTATGAACAGTTATCTCTGGTCTCCACTTTGTTATAGTGAGGGAACGCGCCACTTTTTCTCAAAGCTAAACAAGCCAAGATAGTACAGCCTATGTGCATGTTCTATTCAAGAAATAGTTGTACATGAGATCTGTTGATTTGGTAGTGAGGGTATCCTAAAAATTTAGCATGAATACGGCCACCCTGGATCTAGGTAAACACCTCTATTTGACACCAAAACACATACAGTAATACAACACTGCATGTGACAACTCCTCTCAAAAACAGAACAACAAGAGCCTAGAACCCAGTATGATTTCTGCACTAGTGTAGACCTTTGAAGAAGACTACTCATAAATTATACTGATATTATGGAGAAAAAAACATGTCCACTTCATCCATCAAATTATTTCTCTTGACAAGCACTATGAGAAATATATGCTATGTTGTGCTTTATCTGGCATACAAATTGACAAGTCCAGGCACCATGCTTGATTGAATACTGTCACAATGTCTGCTCATGATGGGTTTAAACTTTCGACTAGTGTCATGATAACGGTGAGTACAGAAGAGGTGAAGAATTGACCAGGGCGCAGTTCAACATCATACCTTGTAATACTAAACAAATCAGATTGTCATCCATCGCACAGTGGGGATTGTGGAAGCTTCCAAATCAACTGCCTCAACTACATCAATAGCAAACAACTATCAAAATTTTTAAACATGGCAGACCTTCCTCAGAACTTCACTCATGAAGGATCTATGATGTCCCCTTTCTGCACTGACTTGTCGTCTAGGAAAGGAAAACCTCTACAAGCAAGTGCTGATGTATATGAAGTGCCAATTCTTAACTAATCATGCACAAGCATCATCCTTGTTTGAGACCATGACTGGATTGAATTTTCAGTGTAATTCTTGATCCGTCCCCAACTTTTATTCATACCCAAATATTCCATGAAGTAGATAAATGGCATATCAGGTATGCCCCACTTGGATAATGTATGCCATAAAAGACCTCTGTTCACTCCATCAAAAGCAGTACTATACATTTCTGCATAGCTTTGTGATCATGAATGTTTATTGACAAAATATTTGCCGAATGTCTCACAGCCTTTTCTAAAACCAATCTGACACTTTAAAATAGCTACCAATCAAGGCAAGAAGCCAGTTTAGAGTGATCTGCATTACCTACCGAGCTACCCACATGGGATTCCAAACTATGTTGCCCACAAAATGTGCATCTCAGTCAAACAATGATCCCTGAGACGCTTGGACACTTGTACACTTGTATTGGAAACACCATAAACAGCCTTTATGAAAGAAACAAGCATTGGGAATGCCAACTGGTCTGGCTTTGTGAAAGTGTATGTAACTCATGTTAACACAAGGTGTCTATTCATCCACCCACTGACTTGTTATTGCATTCATCCACTTGCAAACGCACATTAAACTAAAAACACGAACTCCACAACGTATTTAGGGTAAATTATAAGAATAAAAGTAGAAATAGAAAACATGCTGTTACCTAAACATGGCAGGCATATGCCTGCAAAAACATATCAAATTAAACATAGTAGAAAGTGGCTGTCTTGTGTTGGTATTGTTCATGGGGTTTTGTTGTTTTGAAGTTCCTTGCCTAAAAGGTGATCTGTGAGATTTCATGTAACTAAATACATCTATAAATCTGAAAGCTTCACGTGGTACAATAACAATCTATCCTTAAAGGCTTATTTGCCAAACTCTACATATGGGTTTGATAATAAACAAATGAGGCCTATTGCCTACTATGGTAATCTGTGAGATTCAATATAACAAAATACCTGCGTACAGGCTTTGCCCACAGTTAAAAGCCTATTGCATTTAACAAACGCTTTTCATGATAAGTAAGTCAGGCCTGCTACCTTTGTCATGGGTTTTTTAAAATAAATAAATCAGATATATAACTTTTATAGTAAACGAATCGGCCGGTACCTTTTATCCCTGATTTTCACTATAACCAACTCAGGATTACTGAAATGAGAGCAAGCATTTCAACACAGCAACCATCTGGCATACACTCACAAAATTAGAAATCTAAACAACTTTACAGTTGGCATAGCAAAACACTAGGGCGCCTAAAACGACCTAACAAGGATTATCACAGTGCACGTCTTCTATCCCCATGGTTTGTCAGAGGGAGTAACCAACAGTAAAACCCTTGCCTGCTATTGTAAACTGTGACATTCCATGTAACAAAACATCTCCCTGCAGATATTAATAGAGTAACAACAATCTACCCTTAAATGCCGACTGACTTCAACATATCCTTTTCACAATAAATAAGTCAGGCCCACTGACTAGGAGAAATTGTGGAATAGCATAACAGTGGCATTTGTTTGTCATTAAAGGGCAAGATCAAGCCATCATAGTGTCACGAGTGTGACCGTTCAAACACAATAGCTTTGCTGATGTCTTTATGCTGGTTAAAGCAGCTGGATAAACAAATGATCGAAGCCGGTTGAAGGATAAGCGCCTTGTGGAGGCACACAGCTGTCGACAGATCAATGTTGTGCTCAGAGGGACCAACATCTGGTGAGAGACACAGTCTTCTCTGTAGTACTTCTGAAAACTATTTTTTTTATCACATAAGTCCTTCGACAGCTGAGCTATCAAGCCAGACCTAAATAGTATAAAACAATCATTTTCAGAAAATGCCCTTAAGATCTGGAACACCCTACTTTCTTCAAGCAAAACTCTCAACTATGAATTATTCGAGCAGAAACTAAAGATTGTACCAAGGCAATTGTAATGTAAGGACCCACTGGCTGCTAGAATGTGGAGGGACCCACAATAGGTCTCAATCTAGCGGATACCATTGGTCAATGGCCATTGGTCATTGGCTTGTCACAATAACCAACAAAGCCCTGCAGTAGAGAGCATAAGGTTTCACACACAGTAACCAGAAAAGAACAAACACCATAATTATGTGGGAGACGTTGTGCAACAGCATCACAGTGGTATTCGTTTGACATTAAAGGGCAAGTTCTGGAACTCCCTGCTTTCTTCGAGCAAAATTAGCACCAGCTAGTTGTGTCACTTCCTCCTGTCATGTTGTGCCCCACGGTGACAACCTGCGCTTCTGCATGGCCCAATCTGGATTACAGAAATGTCTTTCCTTGTCTGTTCATCCCTCCCTTGGAGCATAGCTTATTTAACATCTTCTTGACTGGATAACCTGTATCTTTCCACAACTCCCCATCAGGGAACTTCTGTTTTATTTTTCTTACAATACTGCGTGGAAATGAATGTGTTTCTTTCTCCTCTCGCTCCTATAGTCTGCTCTCTCCTCACAATTCCTCACTCTCTGTGTAGCTTCCCATCCTCTCCAAACCGGTCTGTTGTTTTCCCCGCCTCTCCCAGCCCCACTAAGCTTTTCCTTAAACCCCACCAAACCCCTTTGCAGCTCCCCCCACCACCCTGTTCCGCGTTGCTCGATCCGCTTGACAGCATTTACTTACCTCCTCTACTACCCAGCACCATCACAGTTGCTGCCTAGCACCTCCCAATCATGATCGTTAAAACAAATAGTAATAATAATTCATATTTGTTTGTAGGGCCCGCCATGTTGGAATCATAAATCGAAAAGAAAGAAAATGGCTGAAACAGTAATGATGCATAGGTGCGCATGTGTGGTGATGTATGCATAAGTATATGTCATCACTCTAAGGCCTCTGTGGTACATGCACATGCGACTCTGCAGTTTTTTGGTTTTCTAACCAATGCTATTCAGCATCGGTAACCATCATTTCTTTTTGTTTCCTTTCTGCCAGGGCTGAACAGCATTTGTAAACATCATTGACAAAGCCAAATGGCAATTGGGGAAACAGCAGTGGCGGCGCTTACAACGGTGTTGGGCTGGGAGTTTGAACTTACTCCTAAATTGCTCTTGTTGGGGATACTGGAGGGAGCTGGAGGCACGAAGGCGGACAGAGCCCTACATGGCACGGCCACCATGGTAGCCAAAAGGGACATAGCGGCAACACCTCCGACACTCAATCAATGGTGAAGAGGGGTGGACTGATGCGCCCAACAGGAAAAGCCGGTATCTGAAGCTAGAGATTGCCATGCCGGATATCAAAAGATTTGGAGTAACTGGTGGGGGAAGTAGATATGGACTGGATGTTATAAAATTACTGAAATCGTGCCTGTTGACTGATCCCAAGACACTGTGGAGACATTGTGGTGAAACTGAGATTGGTTTACTCTATTCTACAATTGCATTAGATGGAAATGTGCTGATGGTTATTTGTGCACTTGTTTAGATCATGCAACTGTAAACCTAATAAAAATTGGTTATAAAAAAAAAAGCCAAAGACAAGACCTAATGACTTTGCCAATGTTTGATGCTAGATGATGTTCAGCAACCACATGATATTCCCACCTCATCAGGGTTAGGTAGAAAGGCATCTACTGCTGCATTCGGAGAAGCGGTGTGTTTTATCCTCCAGCTGAATAAAGTAGGACTGCTCTAGAATTTCAGTCGCGTCACACTGTGAAGTGGAACAAATAGTGAGGTGTGAAGGATGCAGAGACCGGGTACTTGTAGCCACCTCACTCCCAAAGAGCTACGAGGCCATACAAAAAGGCACAACGTTCTCTTCACAAATGAAAATAACAAAAATGCATAATACAGCTTAACGCAGATCTGAAGTAAAGGAAACTCAGATGGGTGGTTATAGGCAACATGCTTAGAACGACAGACCATTTTTCCTGTAATAGAACCTGCAAAGAGGTAATAATTGGAAATGAAATGAAGCAGCTTGGAATAAATCTCAACTGAGAGTGTTCTACCTTACACAGATGTGGCGTCCTAGAAGTACTCAAGCACATATCTCACCGGGTGGAAATCTGCTCAGTCCACAATTTAGTAGAAGGCTTGAAGTAGTTACGTTGAATGGCTGAATCTGCTTCTGCTTCACTGAAATCAAATCCATGTATTTAGCTACTCCTTGCCTGATAGAAAATGTTTAACAGGTCAATTAAGCTTGACAATTAGATTGCGTCTGGACCAGACCATCCCTGAAATAGACAGACTCATTTGTCAGTTGTATAATATGATAAATTGTTTTATGTGTATGTCATGGACACTGAGTAAAACTATTCAAGCCTCGAATAATCAAACCAATCTCACGCTGAAAGTCTCAAAAACAGGAATACTTCATGCCTTTTCGCCAGTCTCCATTCAGTCAAATTCTTGGTGGCATGTGGTGTAGGCTGAGTTCATACTAGGGCAGATTACGATGTCGTCAGAAAAGGCTATGAACAGGATTCAGATTCTGTGAATCCGATTCGAGACCTATGTTCACGACTGAATCGGTCACCTTTCCAGACGCCCGAGTACGATTCAAGGAAGCCATCCAGGCTGTCCAAATTGGTTCCAAACGGGATTCAAGTAGCACGAGTGGTTCAGAGCCAAATTGTACAGCCCAATGGAGACGGTTTCCGAACAAGCAAGTACGATGACCGATTCAGACAGCCATTCCGAATCGGTTTGGCTGCGATGAAATGACTGTGGGAATCGGACTACAGGGGCCTGTAGCAGGCCCCCTGTCACTTGTAGGCCTCTGGATGGGGTCCGTGGGGGTACCCAAGGGACCCACCTTCCCAACCATGCACAGTGTGGCAGGCACCATGGGGTGCCCGCCACACAATGCAAGGCTTTCCCCACCCACCAACTGACTTCAATGGGAGCCTGGGTTCTCATTCGGGACACAGGCTCCCATTGAAGTCAATGGGAGTCCGACAGAACCGAGTCCGTAAGCATCAGAACACATCGTATTGGGTCGGTAGGACTCCCTGAATACGAGTTGTTCGGAAAGCATTCCTTTTTATTTTTTTTTATTTTTATTTAATTGGTTCACGGCATAAATACATCGTCATAAATAAAAATGAATCAAGTACATATGGAGAATGGCTTACTTCATCCAAAACAAAACCATAAGATCGTTTATATGCAGAACATCCATAATGATAAATATAATCACATTTAAATTAAATGGCATACTCAGTCTTCATAATAATCTGAAAAAGCCCCCCAAATTTTCAGTCTGATTTTTTTCCTTTTCCTAGACCCAGAAACAGAAAAAAGGACCCCACTCCAATTTATATAACTTATACATTCGTGCTCGCCATTGCTGAAATAGCGGTGGATTTTTCTGGAGCTGTTCTGTAGCAATACATATTCGTGCAACAGTCATTGTAAAAAAAAAAAAATGACGGAAACAATATAGTCTATCAGCAGGATTATCATTAGAAATCTTCCCCAGCACCAGCATCGAAGGAGTGATCGTCAGGCGAAAATTAAGTACTAAAGACATGAATTTTTCAATATCTTCTATAAACCCCGCCAATCTGGGACAAGAAAAAAAAAAATGTAAACTATCTGCATGATCGGCTTTACACCGAAAGCATTTTCCATCAAAACCCTCTCCCCATTTTGACATTCTTTCTGGTGTATAATATAAATCAAATAAAGTTTTGAAAAATGGTGCTTTTAGATTAGCCGACATTAAAGCTTCTTTGGAGAGCAAGATGAGATCTTCCACATCTACCTCAGTATCCCCTAGGGTATTGACCCATTTTACCCTTATTTTCTCAAGGTCATCTAGTTTTTCCTCCACAAGCATTCTATACAAAATACCAATTTTCACTTGCCGACCAATCCCCTCGATAACTTGGTGCTTTTGTAAACTTAATTTTTGTCTGATGAGAAAATCCCAGATTTGTAAAAATTTTTTAAAATAGCTTCTGGGTAAATCAAACTGATCACTTAATTCAACAAATGATTTACACTTGCCATCCACCAGGTACATATCCCCCAACCGTATCACCCCCTTTTTTTGCCATTTTAAGGCCATTCCGTCCGAAAATATAGTAGGCAATAACCTTGATTAGGTAAAGGGAGTGTAGTACGACAACTTCCCAATTCCAATTGTTCGAGTCAGCCATCTCCAAGTCTTATAAGCTCCTATTAATACCTTGAATCGGGTTCGCTTGTAATAACTACCATCAATTTCAATAAAAAAACTTTGTCTTACATGTGACCCCAACAAAATCTCAAATATTGATGGGTGATTGTATGTAAGTTCCGTTGATTCCCCTGTAATCAATACTCTCATTCTTAATAAAAAACAAACTGTATAATAAAGAAAAAAATCTGGTACCCCTAACCCTCCCCTTTCAAATGGTAGCATCACAAATTTCATGGTCCGTCTTGGTTTCCCAGGGTTCCAAATACATTTTCCACATAAAGATTGTAAAGCTTGTAACTTGGGTTTTGGAAATTCCAAGGGTATTGACCTAAACAAATATAACACTTTGGGTAAAACATTCATTTTTATAACGTTAGTCCGTCCAATAATAGTCAAATATAATCGTTCCCATCTTTCAAGAGAAATCTTCATTTTATCATATACAGTATTCCAATTCGAATCAATCAATTCTGTCATATTGGTTTTGATCAATATCCCAAGGCAAGTAACCTCCCCCACCACTCTCTCATCCTCCCAAGTTAAGGCTTCCGAACATAAAATCTGGGTCCTCGATTCATTAAGTTTATAGCCAGTTATGATTCCAAATTCTTTCGCAAGCCTCTCAATCTCTAAAATAGCAGTGTCTGGCCTATCTGTGACCACCGCGATATCATCGCGCGTAAGCGAACACAGAAAAACAAAAGTCAGATACTATGAAGGGAGGGATAAACGGATTTTGATTTAATTGTTCTACAAACGGATTAATATACAAAGCAAATAATAACGGAGAGCATGGACAGCCTTGGCGAGTCCCTCTAGTGATATTTAAAGAGTCAGAGAGCGCTCCTAAAGCCGAAATTTTAGCAGTTGGTTTAAAATATAAAGATTTGATTCCCTTAATATATTTCTGGCCAAAGCCCATTTTAGCCATTAATCTCCACAAATAATCCCAGCACACACGGTCAAACGCTTTTTCTGCGTCTAACAGAAAAAGCGCTAACTTCTGTTTATTTACTGCCGCAATATCGAACAGCGTAATTACTTTGTTTATGTGGTCCACTGTTCCTCTTTTTGGGATAAAACCATGTTGATGTCGAGAAACTAAGGATGATACAACTTTGGATAATCGGTTGGCCAGAATCTTTGAATAGATCTTATTATCCACATTCAATAAAGATATTGGACGGTAGGATCCGACATTATCCACAGGTTTACCTTTTTTACAGAAGACCGCAATAGTTGCGTCAGACCACGTACTAGGTGGATTTCCCTGCTGTGCTTCCAGTATTACATGAAGCATTTCATCCTTTAAAATGTTGAAGAAGATTTTATATACTTCAGCAGGTATTCTATCTGGGCCAGCGGCCTTACCAACTGCCCGACTCTTCACTGCTATTTCTAACTCTACCATTGTTATTGGTAGATCCAATTCATCTGCCATTAGGGGATCTAAAACTTTCAACCCCGTCTCCAATCTAGCGCTCCACTGCGTATTTGTATCTGAGCTTTCATCCTTCGAATAAAGTTCAGCGTAGAAACTTTGGAGTATTTTAAGAATGTGTTCCGGCTCTGAGTGCGATATGCCCTGAGCGTCTTTTATTGAATTAATATTCCGAGCTGTCTGCTTCATTCGTAGTCTTACCGCCAGTCTTTTACCTATTTTTTCCCCAAATTCATAGCTTTGCATTTTGGATGTTAAAAATCTCCTTGCGATTTCTGTGTCCCAAAAGCCAAGAATGTTAGCTCTAGCCTTTGCCACCTCATTTTCAACCTCCCAAAGCTCTTTTCTACCCTGGATAACTTCCCTAATTAACAGAATCTCTGCATTAGCCAACAATTCATATAGTTTATCAAGTTCTTTTTTAAATTTTTTACGTTGCCAGGATGAGAAACTAATGCACTCTCCCCGGAACCCCGCTTTAAAAGTATCCCACACTATACCAGTATTAGCCGTACCATGATTATTAATAAAAAAAGATTGGATCCATCTTTTCATATGTGTATTAAATTCTTCATTCAACCCCAATTTCCGATCATAAGAGAAAGGAGGTGGTGCTAACCTCTTCGTTTGCCTCTGTATTTCAATCATTATGGGAGAATGATCGGAGGTAATTCTGGGGTAAACTCTGATTTTAGCCCCTTCCAACAAATTTTCTGGGGCAAAAAAATAATCTAATTAACTCATTTTTTGTGGGGATGTGAATAAAAAGTAAACCCATTATCCCCCACACGAAGCTTTCCCCATACATCAATTAAGCCTTGATCTTGTAGTAAATTAGCAAGAGCTTTATACACTCTCGGTTTTCGGCCTTTATAATTTCCATACCCATCCTGTAATGCATTATTCAACAAATGTATATTCATATCCCCACAAATCACTATCGGCTGTGGAAAATTAACTAACTCCAAATTAATTTCAATCAACGGGGCAGGGTCATCTAAGTTTGCACCATAAACAGTAGCCAAAGTTAACTGCCTGCCCCCACTCTTGCACTCTACAATAGCCCAACGCCCATTTTTATCCACAGCCTTCCAACCAACAATTGTAGTATTATCTTTAATTAATATAGCTACCCACCTTATCATACTGGTCTGTCTGGAGGCAACAACTAATGTAAAGCCCAAATCTTTTAGCACCCCCCTTTTTGGCCACGGGATGTGAGTTTCCTGTACACATACGATATCAGGTTGTATATATTTCAATTCTGCAGCTATTTTCTGTCTTTTCATCGGATTATTCAGCCCAGATACATTCATTGAACAAATTCTTAACCCTTTTCCCGCCATTTTAGTTCTAAATGTCCAACCATAACTATCCCATTCTGTCTACCACCCTTTCTCCCAAGAACACCAAAAGAAAAAACTAAAATAAATAATGCAGAACCCTTCTTTTCATTTAACCTTTTAACCACATTTTTTGCATGTATTTTGCCGTGAACTCTATTTTCCCCCCTTTTTTGCACCCCCCTGTGAGCCCTTTCCCCACCCAACCTCCCTCTTCAGACTTACCCACCCTTTCCCACCCTGCCCTCCTCCCTTATTAGAGGCTTTAGGACTTATGGTCCTGTGATGCGAGTTTGCCCCAAAAAACCCCTACCGTCCCCCCACAGAGTTTTACCCTTATTCTTACCATACATAATCCCCCTATTCTGATGAAAACTCCTGAGCAAACTTATAAATCATAATTAAGCATACAACAATTCTTATTCAATATCTCTCTGCAATTACAATGTCACCAAAAATTATTTGGCAGCGATATCAGTCATAAAGAATCTAGGGCCCGATGTAGGTAGCCCTTTACCGATCGGAAGCGGCCGAAAATACCGATTTTCGGCCGTTTCCGATCGGTAAAGGGCTATCGAGATGATGGGGCACATTTTCGGTAATTTTACCGAATCGTTATCATTACCGAATCGGTAAATTTACCGAATCGGTAATATTTACCGATTCGGTAATGATACCGATTCGGTAAAATTACCGAAAATGCAATGTAGGTAGCCAATGTTCCATCAGCACATGGCTTACAGATCGGTATTTTACCATGGAATACAAATCCATGGTAAAATACCGATTCCTGTGTACATGCACATCTGTGCATGTACACATGTGCCATGTGACAGACAGACGTGCCCTTAGGGCATGTCTGTGTGCCACATTGCACACATGCCCTTTTTGGGGGTGCTAGAGGGTGTCAAAGTGACACCCCCTGCACCCTTGTGAATTCTTTAATTACCGATTCGGTAAATACCGAATCGGTAATGCCTAATCATTCCTATGGGCTTCAAAGCCCATAGGAATGAATGGGCATTACCGATTCGGTATTTACCGAATCGGTAATTAAAGAATTGTTAAGGATTCGGTAACAAATCCAGATGTTGGGACCTACATCCCATTTACCGATTTTGAAATACCGAATCAGTAAAATTCGGTATTTCAAAATCGGTAAATGGGATTTACCTACATCGGGCCCCTAGTGCGACCCTTATGGATGACTTTAAGCTTAGCTGGAAACATTAAATATGCCTGCGCACCTTTTTCTTGAAATTTAGATATGAGCTGTCTTAACTGCCATCGTGTCTCAACAGATTGTTTGCAGAGATCAGGTATTACAAAAAATTCACAACCAAGAGCCTTGCATTTTTTATCAGGACGCGCTTTCATAAATAATTCCTCGCGGGCCTGGAAGCTATTGAAAGCCACTATTATAGCTCTAGGTTTCTGATCCGTGAGTTAGCTCTGAAAGGGAATCTGTGGGCCCTTTCCACCTCCCGATCCCAGTCCCATTTGTCAACCTCTGGCAATGCTTCTTTCAAAAGTGACACTATAAAGCCTCGAGTGTCGGACCCTTCTTTCCCCTCCACAATCTGCAAAAATCTCAAGTTGTTTCTTCGGGATCTATTCTCAATGTCTACAAGCTTCCAGTTGACATCTTCCTTAGTAACCATATGAGTTTCTATAGTCTTTCGTTGTTGAGCCACCTCATCTTCTAACGAAGAAATGCGTGATTCTGCCTCCGTAGCCCTGGTCAAAAATTCTGAGTGTGATTTTACCAGCCTCCTCACGGAATTCTGCAGCTTTGTGCAGGAATTCTGTACCCTCAAACTGTCCTCACGCGTCTCCTCTCTATGCTGCATCATGGTTTGATAGATCAGCCCCAGGGAAATATCCTCCATTTCTAAATCCAAATCAGTGGCCACGACCTCAGCATTTAAAGTCTCTTCAGGTTTCTCTTTGTCTCTTGTGTCTAACGGCAGCCTGCGAACAGTACCAAGCTCTGTCCCATCTTTCTCCATTACTTCATTCAAACTACTGTGCCCACTTCCTTCCTCTAAACATCCATCCTCCATGCTCATACGTGTAGCATAAAGTTCTGCAAAATCCTCGGAAGAGGACATGGAATGTTCTGACAGGGAAAAAAAGTCCGCCAAATCAGTCTCTCCCCCAATAGGTATTGCTGAATCATCATTGTTTAATAAATCCAACCTAGTCTCTATTGGGGTAGCCACTTCGTCTCCCCTCTGCATGGTGGAAGTAGTCGAAGCACTGTCATCAGGCTGAGTGCAGCTATTAGATATAGATAAAGATAAAGGTAAAGCCAATGTTATATCATCTGAGATGGTGGTGCTGTTTGAACTCTCAGCTGTGCTCCTCTCTTTTCTGTTCACAGCTTGTCCTAAGCCGGGGGCGGAGGCAGGGGTTAAAGCTGAAATTACTTGAGCAGACACCGTCTTCTGTACACCCTCTGCTCCTGACCCCTCGACCACGTTTTGAATCTTTAACTTCCCTGCTTCCTTAGATTTGTTTGCTGAAAACATCTCCGGTATTTTCTTATGCATACCGACAGCCTCCTCCTCCCTGTCTGATACCGCTACAAATTCTGCATTGTTACTCACAGTGGGAGGCGGTATAGATGTTGTGGCTGAAACCGATGTTGTTGTTGATGTAGTTAGTGGCAAAGCCGTCTCAGCTCCATTTGAATTCTCCGTGGCAGCCCCCTGGCCCCGGGCTCTCCTACCCTTTGGCCCCATCTCCGCAACCGACGCCGACCGTTGACTGCCCGGCTTGCCTCCACTCTCTAAACCGCCTTGCTTCACTCGCAGGCGGCGCGCGTTCCAGGTGTGCTGAATCCAAAGCCGGGTCAGGTGCTGCCAGAAAGACGCCCAGCGGCCCGCCTGCGTCGTCCGAGTCCGGGTCAGTAGCTCCGCCACCACCTGTATCGCAGTCATAGAAAGGCGATACTCAAAAGTAAAATGTATTCGCTTCCGACTGCTAGGGAACTTGGCTGCTCCGTATGACCGTTCGCTTTTGCTTCGCTCAGGTCCGTTTCACCATTAATCCAACGACTCTGGGAGGTCCGGCAGGAGCGGCACACTCACTCGTCCAACGCGGACGCCATCTTGCCTCACAGATTTGAATAACAGCAAAACCTCGGAAAGCATTCCTAACCCGATTCGGTGGGAATGCTTTACTGACAACATCGTAATTAGGCCCTATATGCCCAGCAACAAAAAATGTAGGCGTGATCTCTAATCTGAGCATCCTCCTTCACCATGTACACGCTGCTCTCAGGAATACATGCTTTCAAATTAGAAAAAATAAGGAATTGACTGATCAAATCCTACTCAAGCAAAGAAATCCATCCAAAAAGCCATTAATCTGTAGACTGAATCACTGTATCTCACAAATGCCAAGTCTTCCATATAGTACTCAAGTTAAATAAATCACGTTCAAACATAAAAATCACATCCCTTCTTCAATTTCACCTTGAAGGTGCATAGTGCAAGTGATGCCACTCCTTTAACAACTTTAGTGACTTCTCTTGGAACACAGTATTGTATTTAACGTACTTTGCATCTTTTATGACGCGTCCTGATAAACTAGCCCTGTCTACATTCTAAACAATATGAACCAATATGTGACGCCCACATACGGTTATAGAGTTCTCGTGACAACTTCCAAATTAAAACAAAAAACTCAAAATGTGGAGGCTGCACTTTCAGTGCCATAACATTTACCCTTTGCAAATACACACCTGGACTGGAGACTAAGCTAAGACCTTAGGAACTCTAAGAGGTCTTTGGAGACTTTATTTTCAGTTTTATTATTTATAAACTAGTAATGGTGTACCTGCTCTTAAGATGTCCCTTAAAGACATAGGAGGATGTTCTCCCTTCCTGCTTTTCTTTCTTGGGCCCCTCTACCACGCATAACATTCTTCGTCTCATCATTTTTTTGTTCTCCTTGAACTTACTCCATCCCCAGAGTTTCACAAATATATTAAACACCATAGAAATGAATAGAAATTAAAAAATGTTCAAGGAGGGAGTTCAAGAATCTTGAGCATCACTGTCTCCTAGTTTTGCAGCTCCGAACTGGACTGATGGGTTGGGTCGCATATTTCTGGATGCTTATCAGGTATAAAGAAACCTTTAGTTTTCTTGGGTTTGATGTAAAAAATTACAAATAATAAAAATATAAAAAGTACAGTATAAAAACCAAGCAAAAAAATTCGTCTGAACATATACAAGGATTTAAATAAGACAGGCGATTTTGATGTATACACTGTGAAAGACTTAATGCTACAGGAAGTCGCTGACAGCAGAAAAGGGGTTGGAGGACAAGGAATTTGAGCTATGGTGAAAGGCAAGAATTACAAGAACTATTAAAGGGAATTTGGTAGACGGCCTGTAAGAGATAGAGCTTATAGGAGGGCTGAAAGAGTGCACTAAATGCAGCAAAAGCAGCAGCCATGCTTAAATAGTAAGTCAAATAGAGAAAATAATGTCAGAAACAATTTGAGGGTTGTATGGCAGGGTGTGTTACCTTGCCCTTTTGTATGCCATTGCCTGCAATCTACTGCTAAAAGTAATAACGTGAAAAAAGAATAAGAGGGGAAAGCACGAGATGGACAATTTTTTGTTTTACAACTCATCTTTCATTGTTAAAGTGAAATAAAGAAAACCATACTTTCAGTCCCAAGATTTACGAGGGTAACATTTACAGAAAATATAGGGCATTAGAAAAATATTATTTAAGTGCAGGGCAATGCCATTCTAATAGCGATCCTCAGGCCCTGCCTTATTACTAGAGATGATGCGCCAGCAGGACTCGTCAGACTGCAGTGCTGCTGGGTGTGCAGGCAGGGACTGACAACCTCGAGTTCGAGCAGAAAGAGGTTGCTATGGATATAGTGGTATCTCCCCTTACCCATTCTGAGCTGCTGCGGACCATTTTATCTTTTGAGCTAATGACGTAAACTTGTTCTGAGATTTTGGGCTGCACAGTTGTCAAAAATGCCAGTTAGCTACTTCTGAGCACAGTGATCCATATACTTTTATGTAATTTTCTTTTTTTTCCAATCTACCAGGGCATCATTTGGCCATTTACTTTAGGAGCTCTATAGTATTTTTTGTGAAACAGGGGTGTAGGAAGGGGGGTGCGGTGGGTGCGGGCCGCCCCAGGTTTTATCAATGAGGGGGGTGACAAAATGGCAAAAATATGTGTTTTAAGCCGGGGATGACAAGAAATTTTCAACAACGGGTACCACCTGATCTTGCTAAGCCACTGTGCTGAAATACTATGATAGTCAAACTTGCTATATACTTGATTGCTTTATTTCGTGTTGTATAACTTAGCATTTTCTCTAAGGTGCAAGTGTTTAAGATGTTGAGAATGGGAGCAGCAATTGTTTGCTTTCCCTGAGCTTTTATTCCTGCTGTATGCAGGTGCCTCTCACCGTGGAGGTTAACTCTGGGGTAGCAAGATATCCCATTTCCCTTTCAGTAAATGCCTTTTTAGGTTTCGCCTGGGACAGGGGTGAAATATATTCTTAACACACAAAAAAAAGCTTACAATTGTTCATTGGTTGGCTTCTATGTCACTCTTGTTTCCTTGCTTCTGATTGGTCAGTGCCTTCTGCTCCTTCCTGCTTCTACTTCCTCCTGAGACTGCAATGTTGTCTCTGCTGTGGAGCATAGAACCAGTCTGCTGCCAATGTCCTTCCACCGGTTGCAGGCTCCTGCAGGTACTTTTAAATAACTTTCCGATGCGCACTGTAGAAGAGTGCATGTGTCTGCAGTCAGTCTCCCTGGCCCTCCCCTCCCATGTACTGCTTGCCCCCGCCCTTCTCCCACTGTCCGTTATGTTGCTGCTCCCTCCCCCGCACCGCCTTTGATTTGTTTGTACCCCACCCTCCTCTCACTGTCCATTGTTGCTGCTCCCCTCTCCTCCCATGTACTTCTCTTTTGTTATTTGGCTTTCTCCCTCACCCTCCTCCCACTATCCACTGCTGGTGCTTCTCCCCGTACCTCCCTTATGTTGCTTCCCCTCCCGCAGTCCATTGTTGCTACTCCCTCCTCCCCCGCAACACCCTTGTGTGGCTTGTCCCATTGTTCTTTTTCTGACATATTGCACAGCAAAGCAAAGCAACATGGCTTAACTCCTTGCATGCTGATGACGAGCTCAGCTAGTCATGCAGCACGGTGGCCGCGTGCTGATGACGAGCTGAGCACGTCATGACCTCCGCAGAATGCCCACTCGGGGATAATTACCCCGCTGTGCTGGGCGTTCCATTGAGCGGACGTGGCCATGACGAGCTCAGCTCGTCATCAGCACACGGCCACCGTGCTGCATGACGAGCAGAGCTCTTCATCAGCACCACGGCGCCGCGCACGGGTCCCCTCCCCCCCGCGCCGCGGGGTAATTAGCCCCGCGGCGATGGGGTTAAAGGAAAAAAAAGCACCGCCCCCATAAAAAATGTTTAAAGACAAAAACGACAATCATCAAGGGGCAAAAACTGGCATTGAGAGACTGTCAGTATTTGCCCTGCATGAAATGTCTGCAAATCTGTTTTTTACACATAAGGTACAGAATTGTGACACATAAGCACATTGTAAAAAGAGAAATGTCACACATAAGCAATGCAAAAACTTGCCAAGGTGCTTCTAGGCTACATCGACTATGACCTGAAGCAGGTTTGTCAAATATATAATTTTTAAAGTGATGGCTTCACCAAAAGCCATACAAATGCAAATGATAGTATAGCAAATGCTATGATTTTCCATAGAACGTAACTTCAAGAAGCCTCCATCTTGTCGGGAAATGTAGACACCATAATGTAAAGTCTTAACAGAAAGAACTAATGTTGGAAGAGATTACAATGACACTCATACCAAATCTCTTACCATGATAAATGTATCAGATATTACATTGTAGTATGATGTCGTAATATAATATGTATAACTCCAATTGCCCTCAAAGTTGTGTCAGCTTTACTGAAAATCAACAAAAATGTATTTAAAGAGGGGCGTGGCTAGCAGCCGGCGATGGCGGCAGCACCTTAGAGAGGCTCCCACTGTAAGGCGGCATCCCGCCTAAATCCGGAGGAAATATCCGACAACTTTATAATCCAGACGGGGCGGACTGGGTCTGGCGACCGTGAGGCGACCACAGGGAACATTTGAAGGCAGTGGCGGCTCGGCATAAGGAGGAACGGCACGGTGAGAGGAGGGGCCTCCTATCCTCTTCTGCGCAGCGGCGTGGACTGCAGAAGGAATCCGGGCGGAAGTGAGACCTCGGCGGGCTTCTCTCGCCGGAAGTAACGGACCATCGGCAAGCACATCGGAGAGACTCGGAACGCCTCCACAACCGTCGGACTGGCTCGCAGGTAGCTGGGCTGCCGGGCGCAAACGCTAGAAAAGAAGGGGAGGCTCCGCGGTGGCCCCCGCAACCCGAGGGCGGAACCGCCATTTTGTGAGGCAGGATCGTTCTGGGTGGAGCGGCCCGTGCAGGCAAACGATAATTCCCTGAGCCTGTAAACCCGAGAGGAAGCAACTAGGAGGTCAACGCCGGGTAGCGAGTGGGGCCGTCCAAGCTCCCCGCGGACCCCCGGCTCACTCCATCAGCGAGGCAAGGTGAGCTCCGGGCTGGCTGGGTGCGGGTGGCTCCCTCTACCCCCCCCCACACTACAGAGGTCGGGGCGGCACGGGACCACACAAAGGGTTGAGAAGTGGTCCTGAATTGATGCGCTCTGGGCACGCCAAGCATCCACCCACTGGTAGACGAAAAGGTACCGGCGAAGCACGATCACGTGGGCATAGACATTAGAGGCGTCTCCTCCTCTGACCAGAAGACTCACTACCCCAGGACACTGCGGAGGGGCATCGGGAAAGGGGCATCACGCTGGACACTTGGTGGGTGGGGTGCGGGAAGCACCCCTGATGACAGTCACTTGGCAATTGACCCTGCCCGGGCTCGCGCAACTCACAGCGATCTAGCCAGTGAGCACGTCCAAGTGGGGAAAAGGAAGTATCACTCAATAAGGAGGGGTGCACGCAGTCAACCGCAGACACCTCACAGGAGAAACGAGTGGTGCTCCACCCCAGCATAGGCACCACGCCCTTTTGGAGACGAAAGTGGTTACAGGTCACACAATATGGCGAACAGAGGCCCCAGGTACAGCTCTACGCAGGCCAAACTCGATAAATTTGCCTACGATAAACAGACTCCCCCCCCTGGAACAACGCAAGCCCACGGGGAGAGTGGCGGACGCCGAAGGGACAAAGAAGGCCACACTGGAGGATGTTCTGGCAGCATTGGCTCAGGTACAAGAGACAATGGGGGCAACGGCGACTGAAGTTACTCTAATACGCGCAGACCTGCAGAAAATGAACGAAAGAGTAAAACAGGTCGAAGTGGTGACCAAATCCTTGGTCGAGGACGTGTCTGAGTTACAAATTACAACGGGAAAGTTACAAGCGGACAACAAAACGCTTAGAGAAAAACTGGACGATCAGGAAGGGCACTCTCGGAGAAACAACGTCAGAATTTTGGGTGTGCCGGAATCTGAAACCACAGGTGCTATGGACCTCTACGTAGAAGATATGATCAAAAACCAGCTCCAGCCCAAGGGACTCTCGCATTTCTTCTCTGTGGAGAGGGCTCATAGAGTGCCAGGGGGGAAGCCGAAACCAGGAGGCCCGCCGAGGCCAATACTAGCGAGACTCTTTAACTTTAGAGACCGGGACGCTATTCTACAGGCGGCTAGAGTGGCACCGGCCATCCAGATCCAAAACTCTAGGGTCTCCTTTTTCCCAGACTATACGGCCAAAGTATTGCGGAGAAGGAGAACTTTTCTTGAGGTAAAAAAGACGCTAAGAGAAAAGGAATTGCCTTATTCAATGCTCTTTCCGGCTCGTCTCCGGGTGGTAGCTGACAAAAAGGTCTGGTTCTTCGACTACCCCGATGCGGCAAGAGACTGGCTTGAGGGTTGGCGCACCATGGACCAGCCGCGAAGACCTCAAAGAACAAACCACGGACGCCGGGATGATAGCCGAACAGGGTCTCAGGCATCAGGCAGGGGAGGAGCGGGAGGCTCCCCGACACATGAACTCACGGAGGCAGACGGAGAAGAATGACCCGGTTTGCATGGAATAACAGTAACCGCTGTCTTTTGCTTATGGAACTAATATTTCGCAGTCGCGACTGGACGCTGGCATGGTTCGCCCCGGATGGGAGCAGGGATGCCGCCTGCTAGGGGAGACACTCTCCCCCAACACGCAAGTACTCTGGTTGTGGGATGGGTTAAGCACTCTGCTCAGTTGGGGAGGCGGGCAGTTGGAAGTCCGTTAAGCAGGGGGGCAGGGAGGAGGGTGTGGGGGGGGAGGGTTGTTATGGAATTGTTCGGAATTCACATGTATGGTCGAGGAGTAATGGGGCACATCTGGGATGCTCAGCAACAGTTCGATATCTAAGAATAAGGTCTAACTATTATATTGTGAATCTACGCCGTCCGGCGAACAGGTGGAAACAAAGCACTCATGACATTAATCACGTCAGGCACACACATGTTCACATAAATACATATGGCAGACGACCCGACACTTAGAGCGGAAGGAGTCGAACCGGATTCACAGGGCCCGCCCCTGCGAATACTGACGTGGAACGTAAGAGGGCTGGGAGACAAGATAAAACGTGGGCTGGTATTGACCGCTCTGAAGAGGCAGAAACCCACCTTAGCACTCCTGCAAGAGACGCACTTAACGGGGGGGCATCCAAAGCTATGGACAGGAGAGGGTACAAAATGGTAGTCCATTCTGAATTTACATCAGGGTCACGAGGGACTGGCATCTTACTTCAGAAATCCTCGCAATTCATTCCACTGACCACCAAGATTGACGAACAAGGGTGTTTTGCAGCCCTACAGGGACAGTGGGAGGGTAAACTCCTCAATTTGGTTTCAGTGTACATTCCCCCAGCGCTCCACTCAGTGCAGCTCCCGAAGCTAGCAGACTTTTTACTGACTCTTCCCGAGGGGGATGTTATTATCGGGGGCGACTTTAATGCAATTGTAGACACACGGCTAGATAGGTTCCCGACGATGACACCCACTGGAGGGCCCTCCTGCTTTCAGCGCTTCCTGACAGCTATAGGTCTAATCGATATATGGAGACATACTCACCCCCAAGCACAGCAATACACCTTCCACTCCACTGTGCATGGCAGCATGTCTAGAATTGACCACTTCCTGGCCCTGGGCAACGGAATCCAACACATAGACACTATTGAAATTCACCCACGGGGAATATCAGACCACTCCCTGATCACCCTGACGATCTCCACCCAGGAAAAGTCTCGCAAACGGATATACCCCATCCACGCCACATACCTTAAGATCCCTCAAGTTCGAAAAGCTCTTCAAAAGGTGACAACACAATACTTTGCTGAAAACGTAGACTCCGTACGCTCCTCAGAGGTTATATGAGAAGCATATAAGGCAGTATTAAGGGGACAAGCCATAAACTCGATAACCAGCTACAAAAGGGAGAAGGCACAAGAACTAACTAGACTGGAATTAACACTGCGGGAGCTATCAGCAGCACATGAAGCAAGCCCCACACCAGACAGGTCCCACGCACTTCACCTTCAACAGCAACTCTACGCAGATCATGTTCGGAATCAAGTGAAGGGACATATTACTGACACACAAAACAGGATTTATGAAGTAGGAGATAAGGCGGGTAAAATGTTGGCATGGCTGGACAAGAGGGGAGGCAGTTCTAGAGGTATACAACAAGTGAGGAACAAACTAGGGGAGATACGTACCAACCCGGAACAAATAGTTGATGCCCTCGCGGCCCACTACGAAGAAGTATACGCCCCGGAACGGGTAGTCACAGTGGAAATGGCTAGGGCAGCGCTAGAGCCGATTGGGTTACAGACACTTCACTCAGAGACTGCGGCGGAATTAGATGCGGATATAACCACGGAAGAGATCCATTTGGCCATAGGCCCTCTGAATCCAGGCAAGGCGCTTGGCCCAAACGGCATACCTATAGAATGGTATCAATCAGCGCAAGAGAGGCTAAGCAAGCATCTACTGGCGATGTATAACGAGTGTCTAGAGAAGGGAATACTCCCACCAGATCAGAGACTGGCCACCATAGTGGCGATCCCGAAGCCCGGGAAACCGCCAGAGGAGTGTTCCTCATACCGACCCATCTCGTTACTTAACGCAGAAGCTAAAATCCTCGCCAAACTTCTGGCGACCCGAATTATGCCTCATCTACCCAGCCTCATTCACCCGGACCAATCCGGATTCATGCCTCATAGAAATACGGCGCTCAATTTGCGCAGATTACACGGGGTGCTGGCTAGAGCGGGCTCAATCTCTACACAAGCAGTGATACTAGCTCTAGACGCGAAAATGGCCTTTGACCTTGTAGAGTGGAACTACTTATTCGAAGTTTTGACCAGCTTGGGCTTTGGCCCCAAGTTTATTGCATGGATTAGGTTATTGTACGCTGATCCGGTGGCGCAGGTAGTAGCAAATGGCCATATCTTGCGAACGTTCTCTCTAGGGAGGGGCACTCGCCAGGGATGTCCCATCTCGCCGTTGCGGTTTGCGATTGCACTGGAGCCACTAGCCACTTTACTACGAACAACACCGCTGCTGAAAGGCATATGCTGGGCGGAGGGATGGGAAGACTGACTTTCCCTATATGCGGACGATATGCTGGTCTACCTAACGGACCCGGAAAACGGGGTACCGGCGCTCCTGACTCTTTGCGATAGTCACGGTAAGATATCGGGCTACAAGCTCAACTGGAATAAATCGGAGATGTATGTCCTAAAGGGTCCGGTCCCAGCGCTGAGTACGGAATGCCCACTAAGGGCAGCTGGCTCTTCTTTTAAATACTTGGGCATCCACGCTACTAGGGACCCAACGGAATTTATGAATACAAATTTGGGGCCTCCCATGGAACGACTCAAACAGGATGTTAAGTTCTGGGCGGGACTGCCTCTGACACTATTGGGAAAGGCAGCACTTTATAAAATGATGTCCTTGCCCCGTTTTTTGTACATACTCGAGAACACTCCATATTGGTGGCTCCGAGTTTCTTCAGGAAAGTAGCGGCACTGGTGTCAAATCTTTTGTGGGGGAACCTCCCGGCACGTATCGCGCAGACCAAACTACATAGGGGTTGGTACGATGGCGGAATCGCGTTGCCTAATTTAAAATTGTATTACTGGGCGGCACACCTGAAACCCATGAATCAATGGATACATACCCCACAAAATGATCCGGCATTTCAAGCAGACAGGGCACAACTAGGCACAAATAGCATACTGGCTCCGCTGTACGACCAAAGTAAAATGCGAAAATTGGAAGGCCCCACCAGACTCACCGCGGCGCTGTGGCATACGGCGACAGCGGCGCTAGGATGGAAGGGAAGAATAACCAAGCTCACACCATTGTGGTATTCTCGTGCTCTGGGAAACCTTAGAAACAGCAGGGGCTTCTCACAGTGGGATGCAATAGGGATATCTACCGTGGGAGATCTATGGGAAAGGGGCGCAGTGGTGCCTTTTGACAGGTTAAAGGAACAATACGACCTGGGTGGGAGGGAGCCGTACAGATATATTCAGATACGGCATGCGTTGCTCGCGGCCATACCCCCTGAAATGGAAGTGCCAGAGTCATCCCCGCTAGAAGACCGCCTTCACACAGACTTCATGACTGAACGTGCGATATCACTCATATACCGTAAACTACTTAACAACTTACCGGACCCAATGACCCCTCTGAAGGAAAAATGGGAGGGTGATGTCCACAATATGGACGAACATGAATGGAATGAGGCAATGGCGTCACCTAAGGAAGTGGGCATCTCTGCGAGATTAAGGCTGGTGCATCTAAAAGTCCTACATAGGGTATATTACACGAGAACCACACTACACCGCATTCACAGAGCACAACACCCTTACTGCCTTCGGGGATGCGGGGAGGAGGGCACGTTCTTTCACACATTATGGGACTGCCCCCGTATCCAGGAATACTGGAGGCAAATAATGCGAACAATGTCACAGACACTAGAGATCTCCCTACTCCCCGAGCCACGAAAGTGCCTACTAAATGTTTGGGACGCCAATGACCTGTCCAGACATGGTCAACTATGGGTCACGTTGGGTATGATAATAGCTAAGCGAGACATTGCACAACGCTGGGAGGCGGCGGAAGTACCAACAAAGACACAATGGTGCCTAAACATGGACAGGGTGATGGTGACGGAAAGGGCGGTGTACTCCAACCGGGCCTGTCCGGGAAAATGGAAAAAAATTTGGACCCCATGGAACGTGTACAGAGGGGAGATCTGTGAACCATTGCCGGAAGAGGATCAAGCAATGTCAGATTGGGAATGGGGGGGAGGACTGCTAAACTTCACGGACCACGTAGGTTCGGATGGTCACGGGTCATAGGGTAAACCTCAGATTAAATGACGGGCCAGAGGGACCGGAGGGGGGGGGAGTCTAGGTGGGTGGCACCCAAAGAAATCTGAGTACTCTCACTGCCATGTATTAGAGTAGTCTGGGAGGGATTCAGATTGAGTCGATACTGGGGGGACGCATCTGCACTCATTTACTGCGACCAATCACCTGAACTGAACGACCGAAATGTGATTCCTTAGATTTCTGTTGTTTACTTGTAGTTTTTGTGTTTTAAAAAACAGAAAATCCAAAAAACCTATACTGATCAGCACAATATTGACTATGTCGTACCTATCAACTCTATGCAGTAACAAGGACTGTAAGATAATATTCAAACTCCAGTTTCAAATTACTGCATTGTGCATACAAGACTGTGATAGCGGCCAGCCCCCGGGTTGTAGGCCAACAGCTGTGTAAACTTAAAGGTACAATAAAGGTTTAAAAAAAATGTATTAAAAAAAACCAGTAAGAACTAATGTGACTTATGAAATGCATGAGTCAGCATTTGACTGCTAAAGAATTTTCGTGGTTACTTGACCCTTGATAGCAGCGCTGACACATTGAAGAAATAAATTACAAAATGCTGATTGCTTCACAATAAAGCTTGAATGGCAATGGGGCAATAATATTTCATGAAAGATATATTGCCGATCGCGTTTTTTGTTAACAGAATAAGTGAAAACCCTCCCCCTACGATTTATTACAGTGGTTCATCCCCTGCCAGCGACTATAAAGGCCTGGATACATCCATGTACATCAAAAGGGGGGTCGACCTTGTAACCTGCAACATGACCAACTACACGTAAAATAGCAGCAGCGATAACCTCGCAACCCAGTAAGCCCTAGAACATGTAATCGGCCCATGGGCTTCTTATTACCCGCCTCATTTCTCTGTGAAAGCCTTTAACAAGTACCTGACATCAGTTTAACGATGGTGTACATGCTTTTAGAAACGTGTTTATTTTACTTGTAAAATAAAGTCATCGTTTCCACTGAGGCAAAAAAATGATGTGCCGCAAAATCTAAGGCACCATAGAAACCATCTAAAAAAAGCCAAGGTCGACTGAGTAGACTTCTACATTTACATCACCGAGGGAGAGAGAGGCAGGGCTGAGATTTATGGCGTCTGCTTCCTCCAAACTGCTTTGTCAGGGTACACATTTCAACTGCAGCCAGCACGTAGAGGGGAGAGCAGTCAGCGTTATGGGCTGCTGGAAGGGTCGTAAAAGGCAGCTGTCCCCAGGAGCAGCAGAGAGGCAAGAAGAAAACTCAGTTCCAGAGAACTGCCTGTCAGATGTGCTGACTGAAACACTTTACCCATTTCTCCAAATGCATTTTTTAATGAATGTCTAAACCTAAAATTAAAAGTAATACCACATAAACATGAGGCACTTTGATGCATTCACTACTGCTATAAATTCGCAGATAACGGTAAACGGAGACTGGTGCAGCTAAGGGAAAGTGTGAGTAGAGGAAAGGGGAAAACCGCGCTCGCGCCAAACGACTTCACCGCCTGTCTGCTTGATGACGTCAGTAATCCGTCTGAAACATATTCTTCCCACCTAACCTCTAACGCTCATCAAGGTCCGCATAGCTCAGTGATAAACCCTATTAACAGAGCCAACAAAGAGACAAATAAGTGTGTAGTGTGTGCCGCAATGACGGGCCTTGTTACGAGTGGGCTCTCCTTTTCAGATCCCTGCGCATATACTGTTTTGGTAATTACCACATTGTTAATGTTAAATGAAAGATCCGTAGTCCAGAGGTGTAGTTCAGGATCACAGGTTTATTCTTCAGATCAAATCCATATTATAGACCCCACAAGGAGCAGCACTTCACTGCTCAGCCCTTGACACCAACTGATTCTTACTTACAATCAAACCCTCTCAACATTCCGATGACATCATGTAGGCCAAGCAGTAGAGCAGGGGGAAGCATAAGGAGGATGCATAAACACTTGCTAGATTACAACACATGCCCGTCATCAAAATTGCAAAAGAAACATGTGAGTTATAATGCACACATACAATACAATCAACATTATGTAGATGTGCAAAGATGTATATACATGCATAAAGAGAACATTTCAAAAGCAACATTTGAGTTTAAATGAATACATACAATATGACCAACAATGAGTAAATGTGCAGAGATGTATAAAAGCACAAAGAGAAAGTCAAGGAGCTTCAGAAATAAAATCAAGCTTAAATAACATCAATATTCAACCTTCAAAAATCCTCAATCTTCAAACATTCCGAACCCATTTATGAAAAGTTCCACAACACTTGGACACACACAAAGGTTCTAAGGTATATCCAGAAAATGTCAGGGACTAGATTTTTCTTCACCCGACAATGAGAGAACACATACTCTCAATACAACCACAAAAGTAAGACATTGCTCACGGGGTCACTGATCTATGTCAACCCACAACCAGGTGAGAGAACAATACTCTCAAAACAACCACAGAAAAGATAAAAGCAGATATTGCCTAGGGGTGACTGACCTATGTCAACCCACAACCAGATGATAGAACAACACCCTCAAAACAACCACCGGGTAAAGGCATAGATAGCCTACGGGGTGACTGACCTATGTCAACCCACAACCAGGTGAGAGAACAACACTCTCAAAACAACCTCAAAGGTAAAAGCACAAATTACCTACAGGATGACAGACCTTTGTCACCCACAACCAAGAACAGCTGCAGGACTAGGGATAAACCCTCTACTGCATACACTTGCAGGACTAGGGACACTACATACTCCCCCAACTGCATACACTTGCACACCAACAACTGCGTTGCCTACACTTGCAGGACGCATTGCTTAGAGGGTGACAAACTTATGTCAACCCATAACCAAAAACAGCGGCAGGACTAGGGACACAACATACTCCCCCTTCTGCATACACTAACCAAAACTTAAAATGAAACCTCTACAGCACATATGTGCAGGATTACGGATACTCCACAACATATTCCACTACACAAAATACTCCCCCTTTGTGCATACAATAGCAGGAACATTCACTCATCCACGGTGTTATCATATCAAGCAAGTTCAACACAACAGAGTACAGTTTCATTGGCATGGAAACAATAAAAGTAATACAGTTAATAACAATGTGCAAAAGCATGGTATAATGCATTACGACAAAAATGTAAATATCACACCTGAGAAGTTAGAAAAACTAGTCAAATGGCCTGCGAGCGACTTCAATAAAAAAAATTAAACAAAATAATTTTCCATGTGTCTCTGCTTGCCTACTGGTAACCGTGGATCAAATCACTGCCACTCTGATAGACTCCTAAACCAGTGGGTTAAATCACTGCCACTCCGATAGAGTCCCGAACCAGTTCCCCTAATATCGCTGCTGCCGAAAAAAATGCCACTCGCAATTCTTGAAGAAAGTGTGCTATCCCGGACAAGAACGTAGCAGTAGAGCACTTGAGAATCATGTAGGAAAGTCATACGATCTCCAAACTTCAATCTGATGATGAAAGATGGCGAATCTGATCAAAGATGGTGGTACGTAAGCGACGCCGTGTCGGGTGGCTCTCGGCACGTCGCTGCATGCAGGCTTCGGATCAGGAATCCACAGCGCACAGACCAGAATGTCGGAGAGGATCCAAGGAGACATCACAACTCTCTATGATGCAGGTAAGACTGCACGTGCTAAACATGACACGCTCCTCATTTTCAATCAGCCACAACACGGTTAAACTGTCATCAAAAACACACGTAGTTGGAGAAAAATTGCTTGTGTATAAGATGAACAACAAGACAAAATAAATGGAAGCGTCACACCAAATTCAGCACACTCCCTGTACAGTCAACAATTTGTAGTAAGTATGGGGGTAAAGCTCCGCAGTGCACACAATGCCCTTCTCCTAGGGAGTGAGAAAAGTCCAAGACATGGCAAAGAGTTTCCTCAGCTTTACTCCACATGCCAGTCACAGGGCTATAAACTGTAGGCACACTTGTTGTTTTTCCTTTAGATTCGTACAGAGAGTCAAACTCCGGACTCAATCTGTGTTTCCCAACCAACAGCTTGCAGATTCGGTACAGTGAGGCAGGCCAGGCCAGAAATGAAAACCACACCACGATCAACTCAGAAACAGTAAAACAACTTGGCAGAAAAGTCAGTCTTCCACACTTTACACCGTGTGCAGTAGATTACAGCAGACCAATGTAGTTAAATAAAGTGTAGTAGAAGTTTGCCAAGGAAAAAGACAGGGAAGCAGAAACTGGCACTTACAGGAAAGGGCGACCAATGATGTAGTCACTGGTGGGGCCTTTGAGGTGCCAGGTTTCTTCACATCCATATTTACTTGAGGTTCCTTTAGTACAAAGTCCATTCTCCATAGGAAATTGCACGCAGGTTCTTAAAAATCGTCGCCAGTGTTAAAATTAAATGAAAGATCCGTAGTCCAGAGGTGCAGTTCAGGATCACAGGTTTATTCTTCAGATCAGATCCATATTATAGACCCATATTATAGACCCCACCAGGAGCAGCACTTCACTGCTCAGCCCTTGACACCAACTGATTGTTACTTACAATCAAGCCCTCTCAACATTCCGATGGCATCATGTAGGCCAAGCAGTAGAGCAGGGGCAAGCATAGGGAGGATGCATAAACACTTCCTAGATTACTAATCTAGCAAGTGTTTATACATTAAGATTACAACACACATCCAACGCAATTTTTACCAGGTAAATTGCGGCAAGTGACCGCTGTCGAATTTCACAGAAGAAAATAAAAGATGAATACCAGTAAATGTGGATTTTCAGGCACAAAGCTCCAAAAGACGCAGGTTATTCCCCATTTTATAAGGCACTACTTGTAACAGGTGAGAAGTACCACACCTTTTAAATTTCGATGTCAGTGATTTTGGATTTTAAAAAGGTGGGAAAATTATTGCCTTCCTGGCAGGGTCACCACTCTAGATTTTATTAAAATGTATGAGTTTGCCACGATTGCTGCTTTAACCCCTTGCATGCTGCCGCGATCCTGAGCCTGGCGGGAAAATCTCGAGTGGGCGGGTTTATGACGGCCCACATCCGTCATAAGCACACGAGCCCCGTAGTGCATGACGGATGGGGGCCGTCATCAGCATGCAAGGGGTTAAAGTAAATCTATACGAGTGTCTCACGACAAAGGCTAGGCTCTAAAGGACAAAGAGCCAGATTCACGATTTTTCTTTTCTCTCAGTAGTTGTTTCTTTCACCTCTCCCAGGTGGGAATTATTCCAGAATTTCCAGGCCTAGCTCAAAATGCATGTTCAGTGAGTAGTTGTGTCTTATGTATTGTATTGTAAATGCATTTATATAGCGCTTACTACCCCTGACGAGGCGTCAAAGCACTTTTCGTTTGAATTTATATAACGGTTGCTACTACCCTTTATTGGTGTTGAAGCACTTTTTCGGTGAGTAGCACGCTACTCCGGAACCCATAAAGGATTAGTGGTGAATTAGTATAGTGAAATATGCAAGTAACTTGAGTGGTGGACATGTTAGTCAGTTATTTGGATTGAGAATATGGCTTACACAATTCCACACCTGAGACATGCTTACCTACCATGCAAGATTTACAAAACGTATTCGTGCATAAGCAAGTCTTACTAGAAATTCATCAGTTAAT
Source organism: Lissotriton vulgaris (assembly GCF_964263255.1). Taxonomy (NCBI): domain Eukaryota; kingdom Metazoa; phylum Chordata; class Amphibia; order Caudata; family Salamandridae; genus Lissotriton; species Lissotriton vulgaris. The sequence continues at coordinate 668,439,144 of NC_141698.1, forward strand.
CACATCTATGTCCGGAGTTAATCACAAGTACCAGCAGAAAGAGCTTTGTGAATCAGGCCTACCCCTTGCTATGATCCTGAAGGATTTAAGACTATGTAAAGGTCATGCATGGTTGACTTGAAAACACATACAGATTCCATAACCTGAAGGGCATGACTAGTAGAATGCCAGCAGAGACGGCTGCACTGCAGTTTAAGGCCTGGCCAGCTAGCTCTAATACAGATAGAAGCCATTTTGATTTTGTTGTATATTTTCACCAAGGGCTTGTTGTGACTCCATCCTGGTGGCCCTTGTGTGCAGCCCAATGAATGGCAGTTTGTCCATACCTATCAAAATACACTCATTTCTATGGGTTCATCCTCCCTGGATCCAACTTCAATCTCCAAACTAGCAAAATGCCTCCTATGGACACAACGCAGAAATAAAGCAAACAAGCATATAACAAGCACCACAGTAAAAATCAGATTGGCCGCCTTAACACCTTCCTCCCAAAACATTGTTGCATCTGCACCGATTTCAACAGGCACCCTTAAAAATAAATCCCATCTTCCCTGGAGCCTGAAAAGGTTAAGAAGGATGCTCACTGGAATTCTGTGGGCTTGGGCTTCCATGAAAGGGAGTACAAACTGAACAATAACACTTCCCCCAAGGGGCTCTCTCAAAAGATACGCCTCTTTAAACAGAAAGTGAAACAATAAAAATGAAATGCTCTAAGTCAATGACTTGTCAAAGAGGTTAGGCATCAAACTTGTTCAAAGTGGACATCAGCCATATAATCAGTATGAAATATTCAGTTTGCTTGCTTCTGACTGATCACAATGTATTGCTGGTTATGGAGCTGCCGCACTGGAGATACATTTTCTCAGTAAAACACTTTGTAGTGAAGTGCAAATGTCAGTATTTGAATTGGTGAGCCAGTCTCTTAAGTAAAGGCCTTGACTTTACAGAGAGGGTGCCAAGCTCCTTTTCAGCCTCACGTGCTAGGCTTACGCGAACAATCTCTTCGAGCCACATCTGCAAGAGGAGGGAACCTGATTTCCCATCAACACTTGGTGCACAGCACTTCACATACTGCAGGGTGCGTTAGCAGCCCTGACCGCCAGTCTCTCAGATGTTCTCTCTAGGGAACATATCAGGAGGCAGCTCCCAGGGCTGAGGATGTTAGCAGACTAGCTTCCATCCTGGTCTAAGGGAGTAGGATCAGCATGTGTCCAGACCCCTAAGTCCATGTGTTTCTCCCAAGACTAAGTGTAGGATGCTGGCTCTGAGCTGGCTCTGAATATCCAATACCAAAGTAAAGCATAGTGTGCACAGAGTCCAGTGGATCCCCAAAGACCAGGCAGAGGTTAAAGTAGATAACACCTTTCTCTTGTTTGTGGTATTGTGGTTGAGCAGTTAGGCTCATCAGAGGGTAGTGTTAACAGGGGCGGCTCCTCGATTGGAGCGGAGGGGCGTTGCCCCACTTAAAATCCCCCCAAACTCCTGAAAAATAAAATGGTAAATTACCATTTTATTTTTCTTCCCCCATACCGAAGAGCTTCAGGGTGGGGGTGGGGCCGCTGTTGAATGACAGCATCATGTCACTCAGCAGAGAGGAGGATTGGCTTGTATGGCACTGTTTAAAGTGCAATTGTCTTTTTAGCCGGCCTCTAGGGCGGCTGGGTGCAGAGTGCAGGGTGCCAATGTTAGCCAATGGGGCTGTGGGCACCTCGGTTGAGGGCTGCTCACGGGCAAACACCTTGGTCTCGGGTGTCAAGCTGATGGCCTTCAGGTAAGGGCAAAGGGGGACCCAAGTTGGCACCAAGTCCACACCGCTAGCGGCGCAGAGGCAGCTGGGTGCAGGGTGCTTAGGAGGTGTTGGGAGCCCAATCCTTTTCTATGGAGGATATCAGTTGCGGAAAAGGACTGCAGGCTGGAGCCAGAAGACTGGACGAAGAGAACCAACAACTAGAGGATGAAACTGAAGAGTTGCTGGAGTTGCTGGAGTGCTCAGTCGGGCACCTCAGGACTCAGGAGCTGTGGTGCAGGGGTGTCCTTTCGTGTTGGGTTCTTCTCACCAGTTCCGATCGCGGTTGAGGGGGTCCCTTCAGGATGAGGCTGCAGGCATCAAATAGAAGGTTAGTAGAGGTCGTCCAATGCTGGAAAACAGGTCAAGATCGCAGTGGTGTAACATCGCTGGGGTGTTGGGCCACTCGAACTCAGGCCATAGGCGTCGGATTCAGAGTGGTGAGGACTCGCGGATCCGGCTGGATCTCGAGTTCTGGCTTGGGTTTGTGTTGAACGAATCCAGTGTACACAGGACATCAGATTTCTTTAAGAAGGCACGGCAGGTCCTTGGGGTGCCTGGAGGCTGCTGGCATCAGGACAGGAGACAGGGAAAGTAGGGCTTGGACCAAAGCTGTTGTCGTCGTCCTCCTCTTCTGCAGCACAGCTCTTCGGCCCTTCTTCTGCTTGTAACATGGAATCCAAAGAGGCAAGGTTCAGGGGTGTCTCTAAATAGTAGATTTAGGGGCATTACAGGGGTGTGCAGGTTGGGACCTATGGGTCCCTTCCCTGAGGTGTCTAGACCCCTTAGTATGCCACCCTCCAGGGGAGGGGGGCATATGCCTTTTTCTGATTGGAGGGGTCCCCCCATCTACAAGATAGCAGGGACTGAGATATGGGCTTCACCTTGCCTCCCCAACCTGAGGGGTGGGGTTGGCAAAGGTGGACACACCTCCTTTCCTAGCTAGGTTTTCCTGCCGGTTTTCACACCTAGAGTGGGGGTCAGAACCGGTAGGAGACGTTGCTGATAGCAGCAAAAGGCTGGGGGTAGCTAACAAAGGTGGCAGGCCTTTGAAGCTCCCTCTTCGGGGACCCTACCCATTCTGGTGGAGGAGGCATGACACCTCTTAACAGGATATGCTTTGTTTCCAGACCCAGAGAGCGGAGGGCTCTCTACCCAGGGGTCCAGAAACCTGTCTGGTGGTGACAGATAGCTGGGAGCCTGTCAGGAACCACACCAGAGTTGATTGTTTTTCAGGGGGCATCTCTAAGATGTGCATTTTTCATTCAATCCAACACTGGCATCAGTGTGGGTTTAATGTGCTGGGAGGTTTGATACCAAATTTCCTAAACTTCAGTAAACCCATCATGGAGGTGTGGAGTTTGTGTTGACAAACTCCCAGCCCATATACCCAAAATGGCTGCACTGCACTTATAATGTCTGTGAATGGCACAGGCACTGTAGGGGCATATTGCTCATGTAGCTATGTCCTCAGCTGTGGCATGGTGCACCCTGCCTTTAGGGCTGTAAGGCATGCTAGAGGGGTGACTTACCAATGTCACAGGCAGTGTTGATGGGCATGGCACACCGGAATGTGTGCCAGGTCAACTCTTGAGTTTGGTCTGCACTCAAAACACACAGCCTGCACTGGCAGTGTGTGGGTGTTAAGGCGAGGGGCCTTTGGCGGTGGCATAATACATGCTGCAGTACAAGGCTCTTGGTACAAGGGGTACCTTTTACAAGGGACTTACAGGTGGCCCAGAGGTGTGCCGATTGTGGGTAAAAAAGGTAAGGTTTTGGGAAATAACACAGGTGCTGGGGCCTGGTTAGCAAGATCCCAGCACACACTCAGTCAAGTTGGCATCAGGTATCTGGCAAAAAGTTATGGGGTAACCATTTAAAAAGGGGCACTTTCCTTCACCAAGTGTGAGGTGTGCTGAGGTCAAAGGTTCTGGGGCCGCTTCTACCTGCCTTCTCTGACCTCCTGCTGGTGCCACTCAGTCAAAGGACATACCAGGGCGCGACAGAGCGGTACCACGGAGCCCTGGCCACAAGCCAAAGCTAAGCATGCAGCTGCATCACAAGGGCACAACATGCAATAGAGGAGAAGTATTACACCTTTTGAATTCCAAATGCTGTGTATTGGATTTTAAAAACGTGTGATAATTATTGTATACCCAGCGTATACCACTTATAATGATAACCTAAGAATCGATTCCACTGAAATTTCGGCATTTTTCAAAAATTGCAGGTGGTCTATTAGGCTGTTACACAAACAGTGATATTTTGGCCCAACAACAACAGACACAATATAACTCTATGATTTGGTTCACCTCTCTTCACCCACTTTCGCCATCAATTTTGTGATTTGGGGGGGGGGGATTTTTAAATATAAAACAGACATGCAGCCATTAGTTTCTATTGAAGTCATATATAACCCATCAGCAAGTCTACAGACACCCCTCCCTCACAAGACCTCTATGACAAAACTCAGCACCTTCTTCCACCAGAAAATCAAGAACATTTACGACAATTTCGACGAAGACAGCCAACACACAGAACCCTCACCAACCACCCCGACACCTTGAAGCCAACGATTGACAGCTGGACAGCCCTCACCACCGAAGACACACTGAAGTCGATTAAGTCAATCCACTCCGGGGCCCCCATGGACCCCTGACGCCACCACAGCTTCAACAGAGCCGACACCATCGCCCCCATGCTTCGCCACACCATCAACCGCTCCCTCGCGAACACCTCCTTCCCCTACGATTGGAGGCACGCTGAGATCAACCCCCTCCTGAAAAAACCCTCGGCGGACCCCACCGACCTCAAGAACTAAAGACCCATCTCCCTGCTCCCGTTCCCAGCGAAAGTCATTGAGAAAGCCATCAACAACCAACTCGCCACCTTCATCGAAGAGCACAACATCCTTGATTCCTCCCAATCCAGCTTCAGAAGGAACCACTGCACGGAAACCGCCCTCTTCGCCTAAACAGACGACATCCGCTCCCTACTGGACAGAGGAGAGACATTAGCCCTCATCCTCCTCGACCTTTCAGCGGCCTTCGACACAGTCTCTCACCGCATCCTAACACGCAGACTTCACGATACAGGGATCCGGGACAAGGCCCTCGACTGGATCTGCTCATTCCTCTCCAGCCGAACGCAGCGGGTCAGACTCCCCCCTTCCTCTCGGACCCCACACCAACCACCTGCAGAGTCCCCCAAGAATCCTCCCTCAGCCCCACATTATTCAACATCTACATGTCTCTTCTCACCCCCATCGTCAGAACCCATGGATTCAACATTGTTTCATACACAGACGACACCCAACTCATCCTCTCTCTATCCAACTAACCCAACACCGCCAGACACAACTTTCAAGAAGGCATGGAAGCAGTCGCTAAATGGATGAAGAGCAGCTGTCTACAACTCAAACAGAAGTACTCATCATGGGCCCACACCCAGACGCCTGTAACGACACCTGGTGGACCCCACCCTCGGAAGCCCGCCCACCCTCACGAACCACCCACGCAACCTCGGAATCATCCTGGACTCCGAACTCAAAATGGACCGCCAGATCAACTCCATAGCATCCTCCTGCTTTCCACACCCTCCGCCTCCTACGCAAGACCTTCAAATGGATCCCCCTCGAACACACAAAGACCGTCACACACGCCCTCGTCATCAGCAGACTCGACTACGGCAACGCACTTTACTCCGGAATCAACAAAAACCTCTCTGCAAACTTCAAAACGTCTAGAACACCGCCGCCAGACTAATTCTCAACCTGCCACGACACTGCCACATTACCCAGCACCTGCGCAATTTACACTGGCTACCCATCCAGCCAAGAATCACCTTCAAGATTCTCACCCACGCCCTCCACAACACCTGAATAGCATACCGGAATAGCCGACTCACATTCCACGCAGCCCAAAGGACCTTACGATCAGCCCAGCTCTTCCACGTCGTGGTCCCTCGCACCAGGAAGTCCAGATCGGGAGGCAGCTCATTCTCCTTCCTCGCGACCAGAGCCTGGAACGCCCTCCCGCTCCATCTCAGACAGACGACATCACGCCCCAACTTCACGAGGGACCTCAAGACATGGCTCTTCGATAGACCTTCTCCTTGATGGAAAGGACCCTGCGCCTACCCCTACACCCCCCAGTGCCTTGAGGCTCTTACGGGTGAGTAGTCGCAATCAACAAAACCATGATTGATTAATGTATGACGGATTTTTTCTGGGAAGTCACTGGTCAAGCGGTATAGTCTTTTCTTATTACCATCCCTTGCTATCTTAACAACATAACGGCTACTATATATGGTTATCTACTATAGTGCCTTGAAGAGGCGGTTTCTGCCAGCTCTTCTCCTTCTGAGACCACAAACATTCCTGAAGCTGTCTGGAAAGGAATCTTAGTCAAACATTTTAGATGGTTCACTGACAATGAGTCGTTCTCTGAGGCTTGTTTTCTTATCTTACCCGCTCCTCCTTCCTTGCTTCGTGCCAGTGTGTTACCAGCCCTTTCCCTCACAGGGACAGGCTTGTATCATATTCCGGATTCTTTCTGTGTATCCGGACGCAGACCTTACAAACTGAAAAGCATTTCGGCGGAAGCATCACCACTTAATATAATTTCTAATAATCGTAGCCCGAGTCACTGTGCAAAAAGACACAAATCCAATACATCTATTAAAGCAGACTTCCTCGAGTCACTCAATTACATATTTGACCTTCTACCCTAGATAGCTTCACGTATAGCATTGTTTACATTCAGGGAAACCCGCCATTTCCACAGATCTCCCACAGAGTCCACAAGAACTAGGAAGGAAGCAGACTGAAAATGTTTATTCCTTTTAAATAACTACCAATGACAATACAAGTTGAATTTTCTGTACCTTTCATTTTGGTTCAAGTGGGCCTCGAAATAGTTTTCAGAAATGTGTATATGGTGAACCATACCTGAAGAACACCACTTCTACAACACTTTCTTTCCTCTGTTTTTGATTCGCAAATGCACCCTACTCGTTGTTAAGGTGCACCTGGCCCACGCAGGATGGCTCAGCGAGTTAAACTCTCACCAAGGGCATAGGAAGTAATCTGCAGGTTAGAAGTTTAAATCCACACAGGTCGCCTATCACGGAGCTCACAATTGCGCCTGCTATCATAGTAAACAATCCCAAAGTACAACAGAACACAAAAACAGTCTCTGGCCTGTGACAGACTCCCCAGACCTTTTGTGTGAAGGCACCTGAACCCGAAAGTGCTGCAAAGCCTACTAATGGCAGTACAAGACTATACAAATTAATAACATAACAAAAAAACTAAAAGAGTTTAGCGGGATTCGGTCTACGGTGGTATGAAGGGTCAAAAAAGATGGACTAGAATATGACAGACACCATCAGTGACTGAGCTTAGTTCAAACATTCCATACGTTTACTTGCTTTTGTTGTAAAATATTAACTTGATCAGCAATTTACGGCCTGCAGCAGGAAAGATGCATTTGAGTGAACTCTTCAAAGGCGCAATAGAACTATTTTTGTACTTGTGCTAGGATGGTATTTTCTCTGGCTACTGTAGTGTGCGCTCTAGTTTATGCACGTCACGCAGACGTGACGTGCGGCGGCCATGTTGGCGGCGATGCGCGCGCAGAGGCATTGCGCGCTGAGAACTGAGCGAAACGGCAGCGCCGGCCGGCGCTCCTCGAATTTACCTCATATAGTGATAAATAAAGTTTGACTTGGAATACAAACCTGCAGTCAGTGATTCATTAGAGAAACAACATTACAGTGGCGACGAGGTCGGGAGGTGCCCAGCTAGACGACACCAGGAAAAAACGGACCCTCCACGTGGGCAGCAACAGGGAAGGCAGTCATCCGGCCCACCCAGACCTATGCAAATATCTACCCTGCACAGCCCAGCCAACTCGACGGCTCACAGGGACACGGCAGGACACACCTAAGGTACGGCGAGTTCGAGGAGCGTGGCAGAGCCACAGCTACCCACAGAGGCGGCAAAGAGGTCAGAGAGGTGGCACAGACACCCCACAGCAGCCAGGCCAAGCGCGCAAATTTCCCGAGAAATAACGTCAGGGAGGAACAGCGCTGGCTACCAAAGAGGAGGAGGTGGGGACTAGCACTAAGAGTCCCCAGGGGGAAACGAGTACAGAAGTAAAGGACAACACCCCAGGCAGTTCCACCGGCAAAGACGTCAACGCAACAGCGGCCAGGGAGGTAAAAATGAGTACACCAGCAGGATATGCAATTGCACCAGTGCAATTCCTACCGAAGCCTGGAGACCCACTGATGAAGTGGGAGGACTGGAAAGAATATATAGATAATTTCATAGGGGTCCTGGAGGATGAGAACGAAGAAAAATTCACTCCACAAAGGAAGAAACGCATACTGTTACTGAACTTGGGACCGGAAGGACTCAGAATCTACAAGAGCCTGGTGCCCAAGCAGAGAGATAGTACCGATGATGACGTGTATGCCCAAACAGTTGAAGACCTGGATGAACGTTATCGCCCCACAATCTGTGTGTCAGTGGACAGATTTAACTTCCAGCAGAGGAAACAACGGGCCGGAGAATCCATAGAAGAATACGTAGCGGCCTTGAGGAAGCTGGCGGCCACGTGCAAATACGCACTGTGGGAAGACGAATTCATCAAGGATCAGATAGTAATGCACACTACGAGCACGAACGTATAGGACAAGTTATGGGCAAGCGGTGACACCACACTCAAAGACGTTTTGGTCATCGTCAAAAGGGCGGAACTCGCACGAAGGTGCGCCAATGCGACCAAGAAAGACGTAGCGACCCCAACCATGGTGAACAGGGTACAAGAAGAAGATCACCGCAGAGACCAAAGAGGCAAGAACCCAGTACCCAAAGGAGCCAACAGATGGCAGGGAAATTCAGGGCCGCAAGGGAAGCAAACAAGCAATGACAGCAAGAAAACGTGCTATAGGTGCGGAAGTTGGTCCCACGAAGCACATGATAGAAGATGTCCGGCGTTCTGGGACAAGTGCCTACATTGCGGTATCATAGGCCATTATGAGAAAGTGTGCCGGAAGAAGCTATCCAAAGGGGTAGTGAAATATGTTGACCAAGGTGTAGAAGATCTGGAGGAGGTTGCAGAGGAAGATGTAGTCACCGTCCTATGCATATACGACCAGGTATTGTGCGTGGAAGGGGAAAGATCGACCAAACCCGTACTGGAAATGTCAATGGGCGGAATCACCATCAGTGTCGTGGCGGACACAGGATCTCCATACACCATTGTCCAACGAGCCGTGTGGGAAGAAGCGTTCAGACCGAAGTTGGGCCCAGAGCTGGAGAAACTAGACATTCGACCGGTCACATACAATGGCGATCGCATTCCGATGGTGGGGTTCCGACGCCTGTTGTTTGAATTTAGGGGCCGATCAGCATGGTGCAAACTGTACATTGCAGAGAGGGGACCTTCCATCTTGGGATGGCTAGACCAGGGCGACCTAGGAATAAAATTGGATCCAGGAGGGAAGGAGCAAATATTACTCACAGAACCAGAGGTATGGCCCGATTTGAACAAATGGAAGGTGAACTACCCAAAGGTGTTTGGAGGCACAGTGGGAAGGATGGAGAAATTCCAACACAAGATCGTGCTCAAGGAAGGAGCCACCCCTGTGGCCCACAAGGTGAGGAACGTACCCATAGCGGTAAGAGAGGCAGTCCAGACGGAACTCCAAGAATTGGAAAAGAAAGGTATAATCGAACCGATCACCTGCGCCGAATGGCTGGCGCCCTTAGTGGTGGTCATGAAGCCCAATGGGAAGGTCAGGCTCTGTGTGGATTTGAGAGAACTGAACAAGAACATTGTCGTGGAGAAATTTCCCCTCCCCAGGATTGAGGAGATGTTGGCAAAGACCAGAGGAATCAGGTGGTACTCCACTATCGACTTGACCTCAGCCTACCACCAGATAGCACTACACCCGGACAGCAAAAGCCTCACATCCTTCATCACCTCGTTCGGGTGCTACCAGTTCTGCCGCATGCCGTTTGGGCTGGCCTCGGCGGCTGCAGTCTTTCAGAAAATGATGCATCAACTGTTCAGAGACATCAAAGGCGTCCAGTATTTCCAGGATGACATTCTGGTGATGGGACGCGACAAACTGGACCATGATCAGAAACTCGGAAGAGTGCTACAGACGTTGGAGAACAAAGGCCTTACAGCAGAGTGGACCAAGTGCCGATTGGGCCTGGAATCGGTGACCTACCTAGGCCATGAAATCGGAGCGCAGGGCATCACACCCAAGGCGGAAAATGTAAGAGCAATCGCAGAAGCACCGCCCCCCAAGAACAAAGAAGAGGTCAGGTCGTTCTTGGGGATGGCGGAGTACTACAGCAAGTTTGTGGTACACTTTGCTTCGAAGACCCACCACATGAGGTTGCTAACCAGGGAGAGCACAGCGTTCCAGTGGACACCGGAAGCTCAAACTGAGTTCGAAACTATCAAGAAGGACGTCACAGAGGCTGTCCTGCTCAAAGGATATGACCCACAGGGCGCCACAGTGCTCACGACCGACGCCAGTGACAAGGGCCTGGGTGCTGTGCTCATGCAAGACCGAGGAAGAGGAGAAATGGGGACTATCAGCTTTGCATCCAGGGCATTGACGGATACCGAAGGCAAATACAGCGTGATTGAGAAGGAGATGCTGGCGGTGGTATGGGCCATGACGAGATTCCGGCAATTCCTATGAGGTACCCGATTCCTACTCAAGACAGATCACAAGCCGTTGGTAAAAGTGCTAACATCGAGTGGACATGCCAGTGCCACTCCCAGGATATCCAAAATGACACTAAAATTACTCGAGTTCAGGTATGATGTGGAGTACATCCCCGGGAATCGGAACCGAGTAGCTGACTACCTGAGTAGAGCAGCCGCCATGGAGCCAGGGGAGGAAGACCCTGCAGGCAGAGGGGAGTTGGTAGCTCTCGTAGAAGACCAGGAGAAACTAATCAGCCAGCAGGAATGGACAGAGGCATACGAGGAGGACACTAATATGAAGGAAGTGAAGATGCACATTATACAAGGATGGCCAGACAAAAGGAACGTGAGTGAGAGCATGAAACCATATTACGAAGTGAGGAAAGAACTGTCGCTAGGAGACAAGGGGGTGTTCATTTACAGAGGAGACAAAGTGATCCCCCCAAGGAACCTCATCACCAAGCTCTTGGACCTGCTACATGAGGGCCACTTAGGCATAGGAAAACTCAAAGCAAGAGCCAAACAAAACTACTGGTGGCCAGGCATGGACATAAGGGCGGAAAGGCAAGTCAGGGAGTGTCCACAGTGCCAAGGAGCGGACAAGACCCTAAAACCCCTGAGGCCAGCGTTAGGAAAGTTCGAACCCCCCTCAAATCCGTGGGAAGAACTATCCATAGACATTTTGGGACCCGTCCTAGATGACCAGGGCACGCAGAAGTATGTGTGTGTTCTAATGGATCGATACTCCAAGTGGCCGGAGTTGAGGGTGGACGAGTCCATGGACACAGAGAACATCTTAAAGTTTTTGTCAGAGACCTTCACAAGGGAAGGAATCCCCAAGTCCATTCTGAGCGATAATGGCCCCCAGTTCACGTCGGAAAGGTGGAGCAAATTTATGCAAAGGAATGGCATCACCATCAAACACACGGCGATTTACCATCCAGCCGGAAATGGCTTAGTGGAGCGGTTTAATAGGGTAGTGATGGGAGCCATACAAGCCGCCATCTCCAGCAACAAAGACTGGGAGAAAGCACTAGAGAATATGGTGTGGGCCTACAGAATAACCCCCACTGGCACGGGGTACAGCCCGTTCCAGATATTGAGAGGGCGAGAACCCTTCACGCATGATAACAGGATTTGGAAGGAGAAGGTCATCACCAGTGAGTGGTCCCCTGCAGTGGTACGGGCCAACTTAGAAAGAGCACAAACAATCTACACCAACCATTACAACAAACGAAGGAATGTGAAAGGAACAGGTCTGGAGAAGGGAGAGTGGGTAAGAGTAAAACTAGCCACTCTACAGAAGAAAGGAGACAGTAAATATAGCAAACCCTTGCAAGTTAAAGAAGTGTATGATCGGGCGGCCCTGCTGAGCGACGGAAACGTGTGGTCTCAGGACCGCATGGCCCGGTGCAACAAGGTATTGAGCTGGGAGCAACCTGGAACGGAGTGGGAAGAAATGGACGATTTAAATACGGAAAGGGGACAAGGAGTAAGTGAGCAGTGTGGTGGAGCAAGTGCCGGGATGGCGCGAGACGGCGAAGGAGTGAGCGAGAGGCAAGGAGCCGAGATGGACTGGCCGAGGAGAAGCATGAACGATGGCGAGGTGGCGAGTGAAGAAATTGAAGGATCTGAAATGCAGAACCAAGGGGCTCCGGGGAACCCCATCAGGGTTACAAGGAGCGGTAGGCAGGTGGTAAGGCCCTCCAGATTTCGAGACTTCGAATTGGACAATGAATTGTAAGTGACTTCTCAATGTTCAGTAAAAGGGGGAGATATGTAGTGTGCGCTCTAGTTTATGCACGTCATGCAGACGTGACGTGCGGCGGCCATGTTGGCGGCGATGCGCGCGCAGAGGCATTGCGCGCTGAGAACTGAGCGAGACAGCAGCGCCTGCCGGCGCTCCTCGAATTTACCTCATATAGTGATAAAGAAAGTTTGACTTGGAATACAAACCTGCAGTCAGTGATTCATTAGAGAAGCAACATTACAGCTACAAACTGCGTCAGACGCTCTGTGTCGCCAGTCACAGCTGAGGTCACCGTTTTAGTAAAACACAATATTTAGCGAACTGACCTTCCAACAGCTTTGTCGAATGACCCAATACCTGCCCTCATAAAGGCCGCTGCCACTGAAGTTTATTTTTCCAGCAGCTGGAGACCTTTCAGTCACACCATCTTTAAGTGCCCCCTGCCCCTTTAAAATAAGTGCCATAGTAAACAAGCCTGGTCACTATTTTGACGCTGCGCGCTTCCAAACGAAAGTTAAACAGTGAAATACTGCCCTACCACTCTACTTTTGAGTACATTTAAAAGGGAGGGTCTTGGGAAACTGTTCATCACCTCCGACAGAAAACTAAAACAAGTAGAGAAGAAAAAGATTACCGACAGTGAACGTAATTGTGAATTTAAAAACAAAAATGAGAATTTGCATTAAATTCTAAGCAAAATCGGTTTTTCATTGCACCTCTTTTTGGGAGGTCCCCGAGTTGTGCTTTCTTATAACATCTAATTTTATTTAAACTACTATAAATAATATTGCTCGCAACAAAACAAAACACACAGTAGGAAACTAATTTCACAATGACTCAACAGTGTTTCTAAAAATGGTCAGTGAAGACAAATAGCCTCTTGAATCTAAAAACCGCTTGTATTCGAGACAAAACCAAACATACATACCCGAAGCTAAGTCCACCGGACTTTAAGTGCACGAAAAAGGCAAAGTGCTTCTGTTTGCACGGGTTTCACTAAACTTACTTGACATCACCTCAGTGCTTATTTTGTAAAAAAATTTAAATATGTATCTGTGCCCTCCTCAGGAGGCCACCGCAGTTTGACCCACACATTACAATCGCGCAATAAACAGACCACGCAGTGTTTAAGGGTAAAAGGCCATTTATTAGAGCAGGCTGCGTAATCTTACATAACAATAAACAACAACAAATAAATAACTTCAAACCCCAACACTTCACTTCTCACACGCTTCACCCGTTCCACCTCATCACAACCGCTCCACGCCCATACCGTACCACATCACCAATCACCTGTCGTCCTGCCCGAAACTTGTGTCCTTCCAGTCATGCCTCTGTCTGCCATTTGAACTTCCCCCCCAAGGGATGGGTGTGCCCGCTCTTGACCACCCCTCTCCCTTCAAAGTACCGCCTAGCGCAGCTCTGGCCTAAACTGGCACGCCACAAAACAAAAACCAACCCAAACCACACCCCAGACTGCAGGGCGGGTGGGTGGCCTTTTCTTCACCCTCCCGATGGTGCCAGGCAACAGGAAGAGGAAGTTCCCTTCCTCCCCTGTGCCTTAATACCCCCCCACCTAACTCCTCCCCTTCCCCTGCCTGTCCTATCCCCTGCACGAAAGACCCCGGGGGAAGACTAGTCTGCGACTGTGCTTCCCCCGGGGCCTGGCATCGCGCAATAAACAGACCACACAGTGTTTAAGCGTAAAAGGCCATTTATTAGACCAGGCTGCCTAATCTTACATAACAATAAACAACAACAAATAAATAACTTCAAACCCCAACTCAACACTTCACTTCTCACACGCTTCACCCGTTCCACCTCATCACAACCACTCCACGCCCCAAACCCTACCTCATCCATATCACCAATCACCTGTCATCCTGCCCGAACCTTGTGTGCTTCCAGTCATGCCTCTGTCTGCCATTCGAACTTCCCCCCAAGGGATGGGTGTGCCCGCTCTTGACCACCCCTCTCCCTTCAAAGTACCGCCAACCAGGGAACCCCCTGTAGGGCGGTTCCCTGTCCCACCCCCCCGGGTCTGCTGTCCCCCACACACACTGCACCCATCCACACTCACTCCCTGCAACACCAGATCGCCTCATTCCACAACTTGCTCACCACATCTCTCATCTCCATCATATAATACGCATTTCCCAAACGAGGCAGGTGCACTCCGTCGTCCCTGAAAACTAAAGGTTCCTCCAGTCGAATTCCTCCGTGCGAGATCACTTTAATGTCTTTGTCACCGCAAAAAGTCTCATTGCCCTGTTGAGTTTCCTCCGTGCTTTCTCAATTTCCCCGTGCTTCATTGCCCCCCTCCACACTCTCCTAGGCACAAACTCCGTCTAGGCAATGCAAGTCCCTGCAAGCCTTGACTTCAATACCTCCAGGTCCCTCTGCATCAGCTGCACAAGCGCCAAACCTGCCAGCTGCACCAGATCGTTCTCTCCCAGATGAATAATCAACAGGCCCGGGCATTCTTTTTGCGGGACCATCTTAGCGAGCCAGGGCAGTAGTGCCCCCCATCGCATGCCTCCTTTTCCCCACCATTGTACCTCATGTAAATGTCCTTTCAGTCCCAGGTTACGGCCGTACACCTGCTGTTCCGCGTATTTAGATGCCCAGTGCACAAAGGAATGCCCCACAATCCAGGTCACAGTCTTTGACCCTGGTCCACCCACGCAACCTACGAAAAAAAAAAGATGTTAGCACAAAAACACCAACCCACGTCCCAACCAACCAACCTCCTACGACGCCTCACTTCCTCACATACCGCTCGCAACAGCGCGACTTCCATCTTCAAATCCGCCTAATCCTGTCCCAGGACCACCTCAGGCGGGCCGCAGCTGTCGCAGCCCCGATACGAAAGGAGTGGGTCCCAAAACCAGAAGCATCCAAACCTAGCCTTCGCAAAGCCATGCGCAACACCGCCAACAACTGGCCAGCAGTCACTCGTGCACCCGATGCATGGCAGAAAATTTCTGCCTTGCGTCACACGCGCAGTCCCCAAGAAGGTCCTCCACTCGGCCACCGGGCACACTGCCCCACCACCCGCTTCATTCAGCCACACCCACTTCCCCCTACCCATCTGATCAGTCTTCGAGCACCCCAACCAAATCCCCAGGCGCCCCCGATCCACACGAATCTCCTCAAACACCCTACCAGCCGTCGTCCTCACTCCCCCAAATCTCCAGCGCCACCAGCAAAGGAAAGAATTCCAGGAAAGCAATGCTCCTCCCCAGTTTTAGCCAGTGAACAGGCCAACTCTCAGCACACCACCGCCCATCCCAGAAGATGCCAAACCCTGCTGACCCAGCTGCATCAGAGAAAATGTGACATTGCCAAACAGCCCTTTCTTCATCAAAATCCAGGGACACTCCGTTGAAATCAGTCAAAAATGTTATCCAGGTCCTCATATCAGCCCACACCCCCATGGAAATCCTGACTCTGTGGTGTGGAAGCACCGCCCCCGACATGGCCAAGCCGAGCCGCCGGCAGAACGTCCGCCCTGCCCTTACCACTCTACACGCAAAGTTCAGGAAACCCAACAATTTCTGCACCGCTCTCAAAGGTATCCGTTTCTCCTCGACCGCCCACCGTAAACATGACAGAATTTCAGCGACCTTGGCTCCCGGAAGGCGCGCCAGCCACTGCACAGAGTCCAACTCGATCCCCAGAAACATCAAGCAAAAGCTGGGACCAGCCGTTTTTTCTGGCACCAAAGGAACACCGAAATGGAAAGCCATCTCCTGGAACCGCGACAGGGCCCTGCCGCAATCACCAGAATCCGCCCTCCCCAGGAAGAGGAAATCATCCAAATAGTGAGTGACCTCGCGGCACCCACTAATTCTCACCATTGCCCACTGCAGAAAAGTACTGAAGAGTTCAAATAAGGCACAAGAGATGGCGCACCCCATGGGCAAAACCTTGAGAACTTCATTCCCAGGAGCGAGAAATCCGCCGGATGTATAGGCAGCAGACGGAAAGCCGACTTGATGTCGCATTTCGCCAATTCAGCCCCCGTCCCGCACACCCTCACCAAACGTATCGCGTCATCCACGGAAGCATAGAGCACCCTCGAATCCTCCTCTGCAATAAAGTCGTTCACTGACTGGCCCTCCGTGGTGAATCATCCGAAACTCCCCCTCTTCCTTCTTCGGCACAACCCCCAGTGGAGAAATGATCAGATCTGCCAAAGGCCAATTAGTAAACGGGCCAGCTACCCTTCCTTCCTCAACCTCCTTCAACAACTTGTGGGATACCACTCCTGGCAACTCCTTTGCTGACCTAAAATTGCCCGCCCACCGCCGCACCCTGGGATCTTGATAACCTACCCTAAAGCCTTCAGTGAAACCCCAGAAAAGCCGCCCCGCCGCCTCCTGATCCGGGTAACACGAGAGCCACGGGGCCATCGCCTCCACCCTAACTGGTGTAGGCGCCCTTCTGTCCAGGGTGGCCCGCCCTTTGGCGTTCCGCCATTGCTCTGAGGGGGTGACAAGTGTAAGGCATTGAGTGAGGGCGTGTTTCCCGCCGCACTTGGAGCACTCATGTTTAAACTTACAGGGGTATCTTGAGCAGTACTCCCTGTTGTAGCTCCAACAGGCCCCCGTCGCATATCCCCCTGGTTTGTTGGGCTGCCCTGAGATGAGGGTAATAGGCACCGCACTTCCCCCCGCCCCGCTGATGGGCGGGACACGGCGGAACGGACCAATACATTACCGGCAAACCGCTGGCCGTGTGTGTGGATGCAGTAGAGTGCGTGGACGCCATCCACTGCACCCAGAGTTCCTGGTCCACCTCCCCCCAATTCTTCTCCGGATCCGCACTAACTCTTGCCCTGAATTCCTCATCATAACTCAACCAGGCAAAACCCCCAAACTGCATCTGAGCCTTGCGAATGATGTCCATGTACTTAAACAATGCGATAGCCCGATCCAAATACCTCTCACAATAAATACTGTCATAAATCAAAAATGCTGAAGTCCAGTTCTCCATTGTCACTGGCACCCTGGGCCGCCTCCTCAGCTCCCACTCCTCTTCCTTCGAGCCCTCCTTGGCCTGAACCTCCCTATGCAGCAACTTAAACACATCCACAAATTCGTGCTTCCAAATCCGTGTCTTAACCCTTTCAGAAAGATGCGACCCCAAGGGCATCGCCAAACCCATATAGGGGAGTTTCTTTGGCAGCTGCACCCCTTTCTCCTCCTTACCGTCCCCTTTGTCCGTCTGCACCTCAGCCACCGACTTACCGTCCACCTTCTTACCCTCCAAAGGTGGACTGCCCGCTGGCGTCTCCGGCCCCCATATAGACCCATCCCCCACTCCCACTGACCTACAAGTCCTCTTCCTTCCTCCTTTCGAATCGTCATCCCAAGCCACCCACCAGGACCCCTCACCGGTGATCGTGGGGAGCCGCTCCTGGGGCCGTCCTCTGGGGGTCGAAGTCTTCACCTCCACCACCTTGCCCGCCGTCGACGTTGGGGCCTGTAAAACACCAAAGTCGCCATTGTCCACCACGCCCCGCGGGCCGGCTGAGTCATCCCGCACCTCCCCCTCCTCAAGCTCCTCACTCTCGTCGTCATAGTCCAATTCCAGCACCAGCTCCACTTCCACAGGCACACTCGACACATCCCTAACCGCTCTCTTCACACCTTTCTGCACACCAACCCTCTCAAGTGACACATTCGACACCCTCGCCGCCGGTGCCCGAGCCCTTGGTGGAGGGACAGCCGCCGCGGACTGCCCTGCTGCTTCAGGCCTGCTTCTCAGGGCCATCTTGCGCCCCGCTAGGCACTCCCGGGCTCTGCCGACAGCCGCCGGCTTGGTTCCCCGCCCACCCTTCAGGTTGCTCCAGCCTGAGAGGGCCCCAGCACCATCGGGCCTCAAACCCGTCCTGGCCGTCCCTACCCCTGCCATCCTGCTCTTAGGGTCCTCAACGGTCGCCTTCCTACCTTTCCCGCGCCTCTGCACCTCCTCCAGCTCCGCCGCCCTTTCCTCCTCAGAGGTCGGGGTAAGCGGCCCCTCTATGTCGTCCCCCATCACTGCACCCACCCGGGCCATGGTCTGCTCGGCCCACCTTGCCTCCTGATTCTCCTCCATGATCCTCTGCTCCCGGGCCCTATCCTTCCATGATATGGCCCCCCAAATCGGGAGGGGCGGGGGCGGGCAGTAGCCCCAAAAACCCCACACATGGCGGCAAAAAACCACCTTGCCCAAGACCCAGGGGCCACCCTCCCCCCCCGCCCCCCAGGTCCAAAGCCCCCGACAAGACTGGCTCGCCCAGACCCCCGCCTGCACCACCACCTCCCACCCCACCGGGGCAGGAGTGTTCGCCCCAGAACTAGTGGATAGGTCAATGGGGCTGTCAGCCCCCTGATCCACCCCTGCCTCCTCAGTGCCTGCCTCGCCTGGGAGCTTAGCAGCCGGGACCACAGATGTCCCCCCACCCTCAGACAACAGCACCTCCTGGCCTGCACCCTCCCCCTCACCCCCAACAGACAAGTCACAGGGCCCAGCCATCCCCTCCACTCCCCCAGGTTGGGGAGCATCCACTGGCCGCGTGGGGGGGAGGTCACCACCCCCAATTGCAGTCCCGGAGGCCCCAGGAAGGAAATGCAGAGGGGGAAAGGCACGCGGGGGCAGGCTCTTGCGCTTCCCGCCCCGCGCCGAGTCTCGAACTGTTCCGCCACCCCTCCGCCCTGCCTCCTGCTCGAGACCCGGCAGGGAGTCATCCTGGCAGGCCAGGACCGCCGCGGCGACCCCGGCCGAGGCCGCACGCTTGGCCCTCGTGGCCCCCACCCATGCCTGCCCCAACACACCTGGCTGAAGAAGGTCCTCCCAGCCCACGCGGGCCAGCAACAACAGGGCCGCCCGAACCTCCTCGAACGAGACGCCCGACATGCCACCAAATTGCACGCTTCGAGCGTATGCGAAAAGTCGACTGCCGACAGACAGCCCACGACGTCCCAACCACTAGCGCAGGCCCCTATCCTAACTACGTGCTCCCGAAACAACTACTCTACACTCCCTTTTCTTCGCCCTCCCGATGGTGCCAGGCAACAGGAAGAGAAAGTTCCCTTCCTCCCCTGTGCCTTAATACCCCCCCACCTAACTCCTCCCCTTCCCCTGCCTGTCCTATCCCCTGCGCGAAAGACCCCAGGGGAAGACTAGTCTGCGACTCTGCTTCCCCCGGGGCCCGGCATTGCATACTAGCACAACTGCTAACAATCACCCTGCTACAAGTGTGACAATTCAGACTGTTTGAGGCAGCCAATGTTTAAGAATGGCTTGTGTGGCAGGTTTTAGTTATTTTTTAAAGTATATTGAAGTAGCAAACAACTCTTTTTTTGGTTCCCTTTAAATTGCACAAACAGCGCCGCTATATGGCAGCGGTTATAAGTGCGGGTGCTGGCAATTAAGGGGCTCATTACGATGGTGGGTGGACTCGGTGTTTGGGACTGCTTGCTAGTCATGAGGCGGTCCCACCACTGCAATTACGATGCGCCCGCCAGTATGGTGGGCACATCCAGGGTATTTAACGTAGCGGACGGTGCTGCTGGCCGCAGCACGTTACGCAATGTCAAAATGTAATGCTGTGCATTTCCCTGCATTATGTGGCAGGCACCACGCAGTGCAGGGAAATGCAGGGGGTGCCATGGGTACCCTCCCAGTGCAGCAACATTTCCCCCAAGACAAGGGGGGCCCACAAAGGGCCCCCAAACCCAATCCCCGCCAGCCTTGTAATCTGGCGGACAGTGCCTGCTAGGCACCGCCACCATTTCCCTGGTCCTGTCCGCTCCGCCAGTCAATCCTAACGATTGCCTGTGGCGGAAGCGTGGCGGGTGGTCTCTGCGTCTGCCACGGTTGCAGAACAATTCCCCCCACCATCGTAAATTAGGGGGGGCGGATTGGCAATCAGATGTTGGAGGGCCCGCCACCGCACGGCTGGCAGGCCTTCCGCCGTCCTAATGACTCCCTAACAGGGGGTGTCGAGCAAAGGAAACCACAGGCTCAAATTAAACTGTATCCGAACCAACAAACGGTTAGGTTCGATATTTGCAAGCGAAAGAAGGGACTACACAGCCACAAAGCACAGATACTGCAAATGATCTAATTTTCGATATTTCCAGAATTGAAAAAAGTAATATCATTCCGCCTCGTGTCCTATGACCAGTTATTCTGAGCCGAAGTAAAACTAGTCTCCTCTTATTTCTTGTGGCGTTCCTTATGGCGCGTGACATCAGAGTACACCGCTCGGAAACACCGACATTACAAGACAGTACAGTGGAAAAATGTTGCACGAAGAGGCTCGAGGCAGAGAAATGTTACAGAGTCATCCTGTTACATACTAATAAAGGGTACATCATTTAAGAGAGATTCGACACCCAAGCTGAACTCCAACCCACGTGTTCTTCCTTCTGAGTCCTGTACCTCAACTTTTTGTTTGCTTTATGCATAAACCTAAGTTTAGTTGGGTAACGTCACCGGACAGCCTCATCCCAACACCTTACATTAATATTAAAATTAAATGTAATTAAAATTAATATTAAAATGTTAATATTGAATATTTTTACGAGAGACAGTTTGTGAATGGATGGATGAATCAGACATATATAGCTTGAAAATACATTTAGATGAATTTTTCCCATAAATGAATCGTGGCAAGTATTCGTATAGGGAATACAACCATCGACTGTGGTGTGGTCAAATCATAATTTTGAAATCGATATTTAGTGGCAGTTTTAATATTTTGTGGCTTAACAAGGCCGGTTTGATACCAGTCTACTAACGGAGGCGCTTTTCGCGTGCCCAATTCGTGTTCTCTTCTTTCCAACTCATGCGCGCCTGAAGTTGTATTTCAGAAGCACAGATGTGCTTTTGTGCATACCTGGAGCTATTAATCCGTCTACAGTTTGCAGGCCCACGCCCACATGGCAACCTTAAGCAAACGAATGAACAAGAATTTGGCAGCTTATACTCAACTAGCCACGAAGGTTACATAATACCTTTATACAACTTAAGCCAATGAAGAGTTCAGCTTGCGGAAAGTAAGGACAACCAGCCACCTAAATATACACACCACATTAAAATTAGAAAACAAACGTAAAGTGCAAAAATGGCAAAAAGAAGACAGAAACGCACAAAAACAACTTTATTTTTTGTGTAAAAAATGATCCCTTTTTTAAAGTTTGAAAATGTGTTTATGGCAGTCCTGCAGTCTGCAATGTTCAAGATAACCATGCAGAGGGAAACTGGTACAACCATAGGAGGAGACTCGCTTCTCCCACTTGTCTATTCATGGACTTCCTCAACGTGAAGCATTCTATCTTTTGCAGAAAAACAGAATATGTATTTTCATCACTAATAAGTACGGATGTTCACAGATCCAAATTCCGATTGCTAAGCTCATTAGCACTGAAACTGATTAAGCATCTGAGTAAACCATACCTTTATATGTGTTGGCAAGCAGTAGCCGCCACTAGGTGTAAAACGTGCATTCGATTTCCCAGAATGCAAACAAAGCATGCATTCAAACATCTACTGAGTTACCACCACATCCTGTGAAGGGAAGTACCAGCCCACCACCTCCACGGTAAAACAGGCACCCAGGTCCTCTCTAAGCTTCTGACTAAAAGCACTTAAGAGTGCAGTGAAATGCAACACAGAGAGGCCAGATATCTGTAGGTGTGTTCTTCTGTGCTGTACTTTTCTTGAGATAGAAGTGAATGCTAAGTAAGCCATCACACAACCCATGGAACAATTTAAGGTTCGACTAGGCTGTAACAAATCGCAAGCTAGTAATGAAGAAAGATGCGATTTATAGCAGTCGTTCTTAACAGTGGCGGCTGCAGACATCGGCGAGTGGAGGGTGTGCAAATAGGTGGTGGATGGGATTTAAAATGAAACAATGAAGTAAATAAAATTAAAATGTACTTACTGTGGTTGCTGTTGAGTCATCCTCGCCCCGTTTTCGTCCCTTGTAACTCCAGGGCCCCAGCTAACTCTCTCAACCAATCCTGGAGGTGCTCTGACCGCGTCAGAGCAGCAACAGGATTGGTCGGAGCGGCCTCTATAAGCGCTCACAAGAGCACTGGAGGCTTTTGCTTTCTCTAACCTAGCTGTCTGAAGACAGCTGGGTTAGAGAGGTTTAAAGTGCGTATGTGTGTCTGGCCATCGCAAGACGGCCAGCCAAAGAGCTATGCGTACTTTAAACAAGTGCAAAGGGCAGCCCACCCTCCTCCCTGCAGCCCCACCCACGTCCTGACACTTCGTTTGGGACGGGGTGATGAAATATCAAATGGAAATGAATTAACTTCATTACCGTTTTAGATTTCCACCTCTGGGGGCATTTCAGTGGTGCAACGCTCCTTCGCAATACCGGAGGAGCCAACCCTGGTTCTTAGCCTGGGGAGCGCAACACATACTCAGGAGTCCACGTCTATTTGGAAAATTATTATGAACAGATTAAAAAAGCAAACTCTGGCATTCAACATTTTAAAACACTTTGTATCTGTGAAGGAGGGTCAGCATTAAGTTGGGCTCCATAGCTTGATTCATGGGAGCAGCACGCGCACAGCAAACAGAATCTAGCATGAACGACTGGAGTGCTAAACTGAAACACTGGTCTGTGTGGAGAAAAAGAGAGCATGCACTAGGAGCAAAAACAGAAACGAATATGCTTCAGGCTAGCATATCGCTTTGTCTTTTAGAAAACAAAATAAATCTTGAAAAGCTGCACCTTCCCATTAAAATCTTAGTTTTTGCATATTTTTTGTGTGTGAGGTAAATGCAATATTTCATAACTTGTGTATATGCTTAATGCACACATTTACTGCATTTGTGTGATGTTTGAGGTTAAAATTGTGGAAATTGCTTAGGCCGGGGTCCTGGATTCCAGTTGAGATTCATAAGTAGACCATAGAAGCCAAGAAGTTAGGAGTCACTGGTTTAGAAAGCATGAGCATTTAGTTTGTTGCTTAGTATTTCATTTATAGCTAAAAGGAGAAATGCAGCTTGAAGAATACATTCCAAGCCTCAAAGTCAAGCACAGTCTTGATTCAATATTAGTATAAAATATTTACACAATAACTTTCAGATCAACACCCAAGTTGGCAAACTGGACATCTCTTGACTCCTAATGGATTTGGAATCTAAGCAGGACTGGTGCATTCATGTAAGGTCTCCACCAGCAGGGGCAGCAAAGAGTACTGTATGATTGGTTGGAGCTATAAATACACTCTTTGCTTGTGGGGTCGGGCTAAGGACAACAAACACAATTTTTGCCTTTGGCACGAATCATCCTCGCACCGTTTCTGAACCAAAGAAGATGTTTACGATAGGAACACTCCTCCGGCTCTGCCTACCTTCTGGAGTAGGAGGCCTCTGAGGGCGGGCCTCTCATTTATAATAATAATAATAATAATAATAATTCCTATTTGTAAAGCGCAAACATATCACCCCCTCAAGGGTTTCAAGGTGCTGGGAGCCGTCGGGGAAATTAAGTGAGCTATTGTCCAGAGTCACATGATGGTGAGCTGAGCTGCCGCCAGGGATCGAACTGTGTGCCCCACGCTCCAGAGTCAGTCGCTCTAGCCGCTGTGCCACACCCCTCCCATTTATTGTTTTCTTGCCGATTTTATGCCGACAATTGCGGTGAGATGTGGTCTGAAGCCTCCTATTTACCTTCGCTCCCAAAGAGCTGGGTTCCAATTCTGGCTGTTGTATTTCACCAGAAAACATTAATGTCCGAGCAAATCATGTTATCCTTCTGCATCTCCGGTCCTAAAAATATGTAATTATGTGTGATGTACAAATATAATGCTGCTGTCAAAAAATGTCCCAATTACATCTTTACACTCCTTCTCTATCACATCTTGATTTGTTTTATCCACTTTCAACTGGACCCCTCACACCACTGCTCTATGTACAGAACCTACTGCTTGAGAGGACCCAGTGGAGAAGTGTGGCTCAATGGTTAGAGTGGCAGACCCTGATGCAAAGGTCTAGCCCGGGACCAGGGTTCAATTCCCTGCCTCGGCGGGTCTTGGGCTCAAAATTCCACAGACCTGATAATTCTTGCCTCGGTGCCTATTCCAATCATGGAGTCCCACTCTGCAACTCTGGGCAATAGCTTGCTTAATCTCCACAACGCCCCCCACAACGCTAAGGATGCCTGGCTTCCACCTTGGGGGTGCCCAGGAGTGGACGCCTCACAGGGAAAGCCAGGATGGGTTCCACAGCGGTATTTGTACAAGCGCCTTGAGACCCTTGCGGGTGAGTAGTGCGCTATAGTATCAATTTACAATTTACCCTGCCACACGAAAGAAATGCTCCATGACTCTGCTGCTTCATGAAGCTTCGCTTACGCTAAATAAAATAAATTAAATTACATTAAATTAAGGAACAATCACAAGCTCCAGTCATTTTCATAGATCAAATAGGGATAAACTGTGGCCCCGATTTCCAGCGGAGAACACGTGCCTGTGCTTTCTAGCCTTACTGATTGTAAAGAAGTTTACCACACAATTTGTGAACTGGTTTTAGATTTGATTACGTGGCCACAAATCACAAAATAGAGACATGAAACCCAATAAAAGCGAGATACCACAAGCCACTTAGTTTCCTGCTTGAAGACCTATGGAGAAAATGCAACCTGAGGAATGCACTTCAGTTATCAAAGCCAAACATATTCTAGTACCTCATAAAAGTGCATTGGGTAAATATTTGTACAGAAAATAGCTGGCCAAGAATGTTCACGTCATGCTCACACTCACCTATTGCACATATCTGGACTCCTACAGGGTTTCCGAGGTTTAGAAGAAAAACATTGTGTGATATAAATGCTAAATCAGCAATGCCTCCTTCACAAAAGAAAATGATAATAAAAAAGCAGTTCTTTAGCATATCCATACATGCACAACGAGGAGGAGGAGAATGACAAGGACTATCGGCCCTAAAGGCAAAATATATTTTTGCCATTAATGTGCTCTGCCCTCACAAAAGGCTGGGTTAAAATCCTCCAGCTGTAAAGCAGTGCTCTTAGCTAACCACAATTGGCAGGCCAGAGGGCAGCTGCATTCCCTCGAGAAGCTACTAGACCTATACGGGTTGAATACTTTACAGACTACAACATTTTCCTTTCTAAAGGCGCCAAAGAATAACGCCCATTCCATTCACAATTCAAAGAAACAATATATGAATTGTTTGGTATGGTTCCATTGCAAGAAAATCTATAAATGGTAGTATTTACAGTGAGCATGTCATCATCATCACCACTTTATTTGGTTTGTACAAAGAAAACCATAAAAGTCAAAGAAACACAGTAAAAACAAGCATTGGAAATGCAATAGGTCTCGCAGTAGGAAAGTTAGAGCTATAGGTGTTATTTATTTTTTTGTTTTTTATTTATGTGTTGTTTTTTCTAAATAGCTAAATTAATAGCTTTCTTCTTTACAAAGCCAATAGTTATAATTTTTGTAAATGTGACACCTCTAGCATTTGTAAAGCAACATGTTTTGTATTAACGTGACTTATATGTGACTTATATGTATTGATATAAAAAAAATCAATGGCTTTAAAAAAAAATTAATAATTAATACGTAAATAAAATGGATTTTATTTTATATTGCTAATAGCTTAAAGTTTATTAAATATATTTAGTGAAGATGCTGTACAGCTCTAGCATACCCGAGGATAGGCCATCTCCACCCTAGACAACAGCATCAGATCTTATGGTCCTGAAGACATCACCAGTAACAGGACATCAAGCTCATGGTTGTATACGACGTTTTGAAACAAGAACTTAAAATTTAATCTTACAAAATGCATGCAGGTTTGAGCAGAATATGATTCTCAAAATGTGCATCTATCCTCATGGACCAGACATACAAACACTTTTCCAGGGCCGATGACACGTTCTCCTGTCAATTGCAATAATTTAACCTTATTGAAGAGTCTACAGCCAATAAATACCACGGTGCTAGACAAATACTGCCCTATATCTCCTTCCCACACCTCACCAAGACATCAAAATGTAAAGTTATCCGGGTAACATCAGAACTATGTTCAATACCCTAACCTCCTCCGGGCGGCCAGTAAGGATTGAGATTCATTGAGGAAATATAAATTCCACAAGTTAACGAGAGATTATACATTCATCTCCATCTCCCTGGACAAGCCATCATGTCGTATTGGTATGGCCCATTAGCCACTTGAGTCATTCTGCTGTCGAGACAAAAAGTGAACTAAACATAGCGATTTCGTTTTTCGGTACCAAGAGGGGAAGTTGTAGTTTAACAAAAACTGCTGTTCTGTATTGTCTGAGTGCGACATACCTTCAGAATGACGCAATCTTAATTAAGCAAGCAGCCGTGATGGCGAGGCCAAGGGAGTGGCCTCCAGCTGGCAGTCCTGGCTTTCCAATCACATCTACGTTGATAAGAGGCATTGTGTGGGTATGAAAATACAGTATTCTGTTTGTCATGGTCCGATTGTAGACCGGCTCTGTTGGAAGGGGGTGGCTTTTTTCCCTCCTCTGAAAAGGTGTTTGCACCCGTTCTGTACTCCAGTGTAAGCTACAGGAAGGTCACAGTATGGGGTTCAATCTGAAGAGTACAGACCCTTCCTGTTGAGGGAGGTGTGAATTAGAGGGTTTGTCAGTGGATACAGTTATTTATCCGTTGAGCAATACTACCATGTCATCTTTAGATGCTCCCACTTTTGGCTGATGCAGAACTCAATGAGATGAACCTGCTAGCCTCCAGATGCTAATGGACACTACTTTGGGACACTGTTATTTGGACTCCTGACTCCTTTTTCCAGTAAACAGTTAAGCTACTGGCATAGGGTATCACTAATGCAGTCTTGCTGAAGACCTTGCAACATATATGTTGATGATTCCAGTCTGAAGACTGATGCTTGCTGTCATCAAGTTGTCATAGGTGAAGTTTCCAGCTAGACCACATGCTGTGAAAGGCATCAGTTGAAAATGCTGCTCTTCATCACAAGGAAGCAATAACATGATATTGGGGCAATCGGTCCTAGTTATCACCTGCCTAAACTGAAAAGGGTAATTTAGCTTGGAAGCATGTTTTTTAAATATGGAAGCAGCATTGACATTGGAAGATAATACAGATGCTGGGTATTTTGTTACTCTGATGGTGTACCCTCTCAATTATCCTCTCCTCATAAGAAACGCAATAGGATGTCCATGCTATGGTCAGTCTGGACTCGTTCCTATAAAAGTTATCACATACTTTTATATTAACTAGATTCCAGTTCAGCCAGTCTTTATATAGCTAAATATTATTACTGTTGTCTTTGCTGGCTTTTTCCCTAGTCTAAGACTTTTCAATGGACACAATTGGCAAAGTGGGCTCAGAAAACTTGCTTATTCGCTGGTTGTGAGCCGTCTACTTCCCCCAAAAATAAACTGACCAAGCAGGACGCTTACATAATAAACCTTCCGGCGGTTAGAGTGCGCAGGGCAGCCTGCAGCGGGGAGTGAAGCCAGCAGGCGTGTGAGGCGGCCGGGGAGCATAGCCCGGCTTGCATGGATCCCAGGCGGAGCCTCGTAAGCCCGGCCTGAGACGGGGCCACCATGTTTGTGCAGGAGGAGAAGATCTTCGCCGGGAAGGTGCTGCGGGTCACCGTATGCACCATGGATGGCGCAGAGTGGCTGGAGGAGGTGACCGAGAAAAGCAGCATCGAGCGGCTAAAGGAGCGCTGCCTCAAGCACTGTGTCCAAGGGAGTTTAGAAGACCCAAAGAGTGTCACCCATCATAAGCTGATACATGCAGCGTCTAAGCGAGTGCTGTCCGATACGAAGACAGTGGTGGAGGAAAACATTCAGGATAAAGATGTCTTGTTGTTGATAAAAAAGCGGGCTCCCCCACCCCCTCCTAAAATGACTGAAGTCTCAGCAGAAGAAAAAATGAAAATAAACTGACCAAGCAGGACGCTTACATAATAAACCTTCCGGCGGTTAGAGTGCGCAGGGCCGCCTGCAGCGGGGAGTGAAGCCAGCAGGCGTGTGAGGCGGCCGGGGAGCATAGCCCGGCTTGCATGGATCCCAGGCGGAGCCTCGTAAGCCCGGCCTGAGACGGGGCCACCATGTTTGTGCAGGAGGAGAAGATCTTCGCCGGGAAGGTGCTGCGGGTCACCGTATGCGCCATGGATGGCGCAGAGTGGCTGGAGGAGGTGACCGAGAAAAGCAGCATCGAGCGGCTAAAGGAGCGCTGCCTCAAGCACTGTGTCCAAGGGAGTTTAGAAGGCCCAAAGAGTGTCACCCATCATAAGCTGATACATGCAGCGTCTGAGCGAGTGCTGTCCGATACGAAGACGGTGGTGGAGGAAAACATTCAGGATAAAGATGTCTTGTTGTTGATAAAAAAGCGGGCTCCCCCACCCCCTCCTAAAATGACTGAAGTCTCAGCAGAAGAAAAAATGGCGGCACCCCGCAGATTGCTCTCCAGATTGCTCTCCTGAAGCTGGCTGCCTGATGGAGTGGAGAGCGGGCGGGCAGAGAGAGTGAGGGGGCGGAGCGGGGGTGTGGGAGGAGTGCGGGAACAGACGGGAGGGGAGGAGAGTAGGAGGAGGAGTAGGGGAGGCACGGCCTAGCGGCCGTGCAATCAAGAAGTGAGGGGGCGGGAGAGTAGGCAAGGCAGGCGGCTGGGGCCATGTGCACGCGCTTTTAAGCTCAATGCCCATGCGCATTGAGCTTAAAAGTCACGGGCACTGCAAGGAATCGCCACGATTCCTTGCAAGTTGGGTAAAGAGTGGATAAGTCCCAATACTCTCGCTTGCTCGATGCGCATGCGCATCGACAGGCGAGACCTAAAAATCTCCATCTAATACATGAGACAACAGTGCGAGATGACCGTCATTGGCCCATAAGTACAAGGATGGTAATCAAACGCTATGTCAAGAGTTGAAGTGTCCAAAATATGTATGGACATTGTCAGACACCAATAAAATACAATGCTGGTAATAAGGACTATATCAAGTGCAGTGAAACCATCCATCGCGGTCCCCCCTAAGATACAAAATTATAAACGTGGATCATGTTAAAACCAACCTCATGTTATCACAGTGACAAATAATTGTCCATGAGGGCTAATTGCAGCTGGACCTGAGCCTTATGGCAATCCTTAAAAAGCTAAGAACATACAAGACGGAGTGGCTTGAAAGCGGTTGTAAAAAGATAAAAGTAGGCCTAACACTTGCTTTTTTAAGAATGGGAACGATAAAAGACTTTCAAGGTACCTAGTAAAATCTACAAAACATTATAAAGTGCATCATATTCTGCAGAGCATGTCTCAAATACTACCTGCTGTTGCTGGTTAACTCTAGAAATTAGCACAGAAATTGAGCCCCTTAGTTATAGAAGGTGCACTTTACTTGAGGTGGGTCCCCAGCAAGGAAGGCCTTAGAAATGTGCCTTAAAGAAACACAAGCTAGGCACTTGCTTCCTATGGTGTGCCTCTGGTGCTCAGAGGTGATGCCCAAGATGCACATATGAATATGGTAATCAGTTAAATTACAAAATTGATAGAATAAAACAATTCTGAAATTACTATGTAAGAATATGGGTGTGCAAACTGAGTCCGAAGAGGAGTTCTTGTTTGGGTCAAAGTGTATTTATCGTACTGAATGTTAAGTTGCCAACTTGTTATAGTCCTGGAAGCAAAGTACTCCTGTCTTGTGAATTTGTAGAAGATGCACTTGAGATTTATTCAAGGACTGAAGTATATACTAGTCACCTACATTTCAAATATACTGTGTGGCTCCACGGGGAGCCAATGGAGATACCAAGTACCAACATGAACAGGTACCTTGCAAAGTTGTCTGCAGGCCTTTCAACCCCCATTAAGAGGTAGATAGGATCTTTGCAGTTGGACACCACCGCCTTTTCTGGTTTAGGCGACCCTGTCTGTACTATTTATAGGAGTGTGACTTGGAATTCAGCTATCCATCTTCTGTTTACAAGATGTCCTGAGCTCACATTTTCTACACTCCACACGAGGAACACTGAATGCTAGGAGAGCTCCAACTGAACTATTGAAGTCACAGAGGTATGCAAATAAAACATGTCAAATAAAATGAGAGGCCCCATGGGTGGTACCCAGTAAACAGTACCATGATCTGTCTTTGCAACCAACACTTTTTCTGCAATTGATTGCAAGGTCTACGTCAGATGCAAGGAGACCAGTCGCTGTCCTGGATGCTAACCATTTATAACAGATAAAACAACCTATTTACTGAGAGACTGTGCACAAACCCTCATGAAGCACTGAACACAACTATATGACAAGAGCTTCAACTATGTCCATGCGCTGGCTGCTGTATTTGTTTGCTTGGATATAAACCATATTAAGCATTTGAGCATTATTAATAATGCACTAAAAATCACTAGAGCTTTTTACTATTTTTAACATACAGGAATATAACTGCCTCCACATTCTTTCTCTGCCATCTATTACTGGAAATGCATCCTACTCCATTCATTTGTTGTGCCCTGAATAAAAAGGACTCCAATTCAGAGTTTGTTCATGGACCTGAGCACTAAATAAAGTGTTTGAGAATTAGGCTGTTTATCTTCTGTTAATCTATACTACTATTATAAAGAGAGAACACAAACCTTTTGGCAAGGTAAACTCTGGAACCACAGCGCCAATCCACACACCCGATACATTGTAGAAATTGTTAGGGTGTGCAGATGGACATAGGCTATAAAAAATAAAAATAAAACGTACATTTAAAAATATAACTTTTAAAAAAAAGTAGTGCCCTGAAAGTAGCGCCGGTCACGACGCTGCTCTGGCCGTGACGTAGCGCTGGCCGCGACGTGCGTGATGACGAGGAGGAGAGACATGGAGCTGCGGTGAAGTGAGCATGGAGCTGCAGTGAAGATCGCGGGAAGGAGCGGCAGCTCAGGTAAAGTAAATGCTCATTGAAATCAGGGCGGGAGGGAGTCGGACCGGGAGGGGGGCGGGAGCGGGTGTGCACAGAGGGACAGGCGGGAGGAGTGGGGGCGGGAGGGAGTGGGGCGGGAGGGAGTCGGGCGGGAGCGGGTGTACTGCCCCCAGCTCCTTTCTGCCCCAGGCAACGCTGGGGCGGGCTGCTAGTTATAGTTATAAATGGGGTTTCTGGTTGGTTGGGATATGCACCTAAGTCTGGCAAAACCCACCACTCTAGTCAGGACCACTGAGTTACACACCAAAGATAACCTGTGCTCACTCGCTGGTAGCTTGGCGCAGAGCAGTCAGGCTTAGCATCAGAGGCAATGTGTAAAGCGTTTGCACAACACACTCACAGAAATGCAATGAATACACCACAAAAGAGGTGCCACACAGGATTATATTAAAATATGTATAGTATATTGCACATGAAACAACGCCAAAGTGACATGATTCATAAATACTGCTCATACTATGCAAATACGGACATAGTACTCGTTATCAAGGACAATACAAGAGTCAAAACATTATACACCTGTAAATGCTTTTCAAGTTATGCAGGTTATTTTTAGAGACACTCAGTTATTTTGCTGTCAGAACTATGAACCAGTAAATACTGTGTGAATAGTCAACATTGCCTACATATATCACTTTACATGTAAGTGACCCCCAAGGACCTCCCCAGGTTGGCACTTTAAAAGTAGAACATCAGGGGTATCCACAAAACATGGTGCATAGGAGCACCGGCGTCCTATTATGTCTTCTTTGGTACTTTTTGAGAGACTGGGATTAACCCAGAGGACTTCCCCCCACTGGAGCAGGGAAAGAAAAACGCTCCTGGGTCCTTCAAGGGAAAACGTATCGTTACCACAGTAGGTTAAAATCCAGTCGCCTACTTGTGTAGAGCCGCTGCCATCAATTACTGTGCCTTACTCGGGTGCTGAGTGGTTCCTTCGCCACCCAGGAGTACGATGCGTCTCCCTTGGGGCACAGAGCCTTCCTTCAAGTACGGCCGCAAGACGTGGTGTTCTGCTCCCTGGTGCCGGGTAGAGGCCGAGCTGATGCGAGGTCTCCACATTACCTCAGCCAATGCGTGTGTCAGAAAGGCGGCTTGTTGGTTCGCGCCCACACTGCCTGGGCGGCACAAGTCAGGACGATAAGGAAAGGTTGTGCCCTGGAAAGTCGTGGTCAATCCGGCCTCCACCACTGAAGTCACGCGAATTGCCAGAGGGACACGGTCAGTCCCACGGCAGCGCCTGACTCCTCCTTTCACAAAGCACTTTCCACAGTACAAGAGGCACTAAACACGAGCTTCTAGCAATCAGAGCAACACACGCTCCCACCAGCACCAGAACAGGCCTCAGCAAAAACGATATGTTGCAAAAATGTTTAATCCTTTAGTTAGCTAGAATTCCAGACAAACAGGGGCGGGGAAGAAAGCCAACAAGCCCCTGGAAAATGCCAGATGGCACAAAAGCCAAGAGGCAGGCAGCAGGCCAGCACAAAAGGTAGATTGCTAGGTGGCAGTCCCTCCAGCAGCCCAATAGGCCAGCACAACAAGCAAGTAGACCAAACGAGGGTTCCTCCTGGCAGCACAACAGTCCGCTGACAACATGCAGGTTGTAGAGCCAGCAGCGTATAGTTGCAAGTCCCATGCGGCATCTAAAAACATGGGGTCAACGACCCTTTACTTATACTCAAAAATGTCTTTGATGAAGGGCTGATTTCAAAGGAACCCTTAGACGTGCGCAACAATCCCTTTCAAACCAGTCAAAGATCCAGTTAATTACTAGTGGGTAAACCAGCCCTTTGTGTGAGGGCAGAACACAACCTATACAAATATAAAGTCTGAGCAACCTCTCCCTCTCCCAAGCCCAGGAAGACCATCAGTATGCAGATGAATGCCACCCGGCACACCCAGCACTTCCTGTGTTCTGTTGTCTGGAAAGTATGCACCAAGTGTGCTTGTCACCTGGACCTAGACGTGTATTGGAATCAGGTCACAATGCACAAAGATTCATAAGCACAGACAAATGCCCACTTTCTAAAAGTGGCATTTCTAAAATAGTAATGTAAAATAGAACTACACCAGTAAGTAGGATTTATCAGTACCATTGTAAACATTCCAGACATGGCAATGCCACTTCTTTCTGATCAGGAATTACCACTTAGAAGTATATAAGGGGATTCCCAATGCTAGCCTATGAGATGAGTAGGCCTCACTGCAGTGAGAAACAAAATAGGCTGTTTGCTGCTACCAGGACATGCCACACATAAAGGCACACTTCCTACTTTTCACTTACACACCCTCCTGCCCACTGGGTTACCTAGGGCGTACCTTAAGGGTGACCTATGTGTAGTAAAAGGGGAGTTTAAGGCTAGGCAGGTAGTTTTAAATGTCACGTCAATGTGGCAGGGAACTGCGCAAACAGGCCCTGCGGTGGCAGGCCTGAGACAGGTTTAAAAGGCAACTTCTGTGGGTGGCACAAGCAGTGCTGCAGGACCACTAGTAGCATTTGATTTACAGGCCATGGGTATATGGGATACTACTTTATAAGGGACTAACAAGTAAATCAAATATGCCAATCCTATCTTGTTTAAAGGAGAGAGCACATGCACTTTAGCACAGATTAGTAGAGGTAAAGTGCCCACAGTCCTAAAGCCAACAAAAAGGTGGTCAGAAAAATATGTGGAGGAAGGCATAAAGTTTGGGGATAACCTTGCAAAAGGTGCCAGGTCCAACAATTATGTAATTCTAAATAGGCTCTAGACATAATTTACTTTTAAATATACTTTTTTAATGTATATATTTTTAATAACATGTTTTATTCACCTTTGTGCTCTTAGTCGCTCTAGTGTTCCTCAGCTGAAATATGGGGATGAATTATGCACAAATGTGGTACCCAAGCAATTACTAACCAAGCCTGTATTGGGTAATATATTGCTAGAGTTTTATGACATAATCCAAAGTTATCTTCATATAATGCGCATAGGTTCTGTATTTTCAAGATCGTTTCTTCAATAACTTTTTCTTTATAATGTTGGGGGAGAGGATGCGGCCGAAGTGGCTAGGGCGCTGGATCTCAAATCTGGGGAACCGGGTTCAAGTCTCGGCAATGACGCTGAACATTTTGTGATTCTGGGCAAATCACTCAATTCTGGGCAAATCACTTAAACTGCCTGTGAATAACAGAAATGAATGTGTCCTTGTGTAACGTAACTGGTGCTCATGTAAAGTGCTCTGATACCTTCGGGTCAAGTTTGCACTATATAAAACTCTGGAGGAAAATGTTTTTTTTAAAGTTCCCTTTCAGCTCAATGTTTATAAGCATCTGAAAAGATCATGAGCTGTGTTATCACATAGAAACACTCACAGCTCTTCAAAACCACACCTACAACAGAACATTCATATGCGTAGGAGAAACCCACCTTTAGGTATCTGTTGGAGCTACATGACAGATAACACATATTTAGTTATCCAACTCAATGACACTCATTTCAACCACATGAGGAGGAAGAAAGGCTGACCAAGCTGGTCTCAATTCAAAACGGACAACTAGATTAAATCCCTGCAGTGGATTCATCTGTTCACCAAGCCACCAGGTCTAGCAAGCATGATGGCGGTGGGCACACTGGAAATGTGCAAAGCGGCTGCTGAAGCCCCATTTGTGTGCCAACCACTTGATGGTGCGCTTGCCTCTCGGTCAATGCTCAAAATAAAGTGTTCATCTTGGGTTTCATTCAGCCAGCTCATCACTTCAGGATACGGCACTCAGCGCATTATGTATGCCACTAACTTGACAAACGACTTGCAAATATTGGCCAATGAGCTATCCTGTTACCAGCCTGCTCACAATTGCTCATTGTGTTTCATGGGCACAGGGACAACTGTAACATTGTGCTTTTATGTTTGCAGATCAAGCTTCAAGATTCCCGGTTTACATTCCTAGAATTCCCTAAATAGTTCGAATCCTAGAAGTTTGGCTGTCTAGAATGTTTGCAAAATAAAGACTAAAAGCTTGCCTTAGTTAATGTGAGATTCCTTGACGTTTTGTCTATCACAGGGTTTGGTTTCTTCCTTGTAAACTAATGACTATATCCAACTTAATGATAACAAGGCTGAGCGCAGCAAAATGAAGTGAAAAGGGCCATGGTGTCAAATTACAGCATTCAGATCTGAAGTGGGTAACAGGAAAGGAGGGGGATTACTCACTGGAATGCTAAAATGGGGGCTCGTTTTGCTGCAAGAGGAATAGTCCTGTGAACTGTGGTACACCCAAAAGTCATAATGTATTAATTGGCCCCAAAGCTCCAAACCAAATACGCACAGAGTAGGATTCAGTTAATCCATGTTAGGCAGGATATATATATATATATATATATATATATATATATATATATATATATATATATATATATATATATATATATATATATATATATATATATATATATATATATATATATATATATATATATATATATATATATATATATATATATATATATAGGCATATCCCTGACAGGCATGGGCAGCATAGGGGGTCGCAGCTACGACCCTTGGCTTGCCCCTCACGACCTCTGGTACTGCCTTTGCGACCCCTGGCCACAGAGGAGGCAAAATTAGTGTCAGGAACACAGGGGCGGCTCGTGCTTATGGGTCAGGTGAAGCTCTGCTTTCTTTTTTTTTTTCTAGTCAGTTTTTTATAACACTAAAAGTTTATATAATCATATTGTTCACTATTAGCGTAATAACAAATGTCGTCCAATTAGCTGGAATATGACCCTCTCTGGCGGCTGAGATAAGTATAAAATGCTTTGCAATGTATGATATGAGCGTGCTTGCGGGTGAGTGCATGCTCATGTAAGAGTGTGAGTATGAGTGAATGTATGTGTGAGTGAAAGTGAAGGTGAAATAGCCTTTTATTTCACTTTCACTACTCCTGGTATTTGGGCGAACTATACTGACAAGTCACTGAGTGACTATTAGAAAACCTCCAGAGTGTTAAGTCTGCCCTTCCTTCCGTCAGCATAAACTCTACAGCTTCCCTGGGTGAGCATAAACTAAAAATAAACAACTTTATAAATAAATAGCAGGTATTACAATATAAAAAAAATTAAACCAATTTAAACCGGATTTGTCACTAAAGAGAAAGGACTATTTTTATGTGGATGTGAACAATATGGGCAGGCTTTGTGTTGTCACTCAACGTGTAAGGAGCCAATGGGCAAAGTTAGTTGACCCACTGCCCCATCCTGTAAGGAAGCAAAATGGGAAATAAAATTAAACAAATAAAACAGACCAATGGTTGATGCCCACTGAACCAAAAAGGCCCATATATGAACATTATGTATGAATGTTTTTTAAGGCAACAAAAGCGGTCTCAAAGGCCAGACTTGAAAACTGTTAGAATTGTAAAATAAACTTTTTAAATAAATAGTAGACAATCTCAGCAAGTAATAGGTTAACTCGTGATGAGCTTTAATGATCCATGTATGTATTTATTCAGGCAAAACTGTCCATCCTGTTCCAAAAAACTCCAAACTAATGTTCCAAACCTCACTGATTACCCCCTAAATCCCCTCGAAACCCCCTGATACCCTTCTCATACCTGCCCTCCCCTCCCAGTTTTTCTGTCCTACCCCTGTCCTTTCTAGCTGGGTACATATTGTCACCAGCTGAGAAATCTCATACTCACACCCCACATGCCCCTAACATTATTGACTAAGATATCCCCTTGGGTATTACAGATTTGTAAAAGCAGGTGGCCTAGCTTTCGATGTTGCAAATAGTCCACAATACTCTAATTACTTCGGCAATCTAAGATTTTTTTTTTTTGTTCAAATCATTTTTATTCAATAAAAAAAGAAAGTAAGTGTACAGGGTTTGATACAGTACAGTCATGTGAGTACATTACAGTAATCAATAATCAATGAGTGAAAAGAAAGAACTGAGAAAGGAAGGAAAAAGAAACTAAGAGATGAAAATAAGGGAGATCAAAGCCACAGCGTCATCATCGAGTAGCATTTGACAGTCATGCATTTGACATTGATGTTTGAGATATGGGTCCACAAGTAACGTGTCAAATGTTCGGTCACGGGCCACATTGCCGAGCTACAACAAAACATTAATATATAACAACATGTTTATGATGACATTGTGGGCTTAGATAGATAATCAAGTCCATAAATCAAAGAAGTCACTTGCCGACTATATGATTATGTGGCTATAAAGCTTAAGAGCCTTGTTGTGCGACCATAATGAATTCTACATGAAATGCGTGTGCCAGGGCTGCCTATCACAATATGACGTGCATACCGAATTGAAGGGACCTCATGGTGGTTTGAAGAATAAAGAGGTCGCGTCCAGTGAAGACCAGAGTTTCTTGCATGTAGTGCGCCATGGGGATGAGTTTAGGGCCGGGTTATCCACTCCTCTAATACAAATCAACCACTCCCTCCAAGCATTGAAAGAAACCTCAGAGGCCGCCTTCCAATGACAGAGGACGACCTTACAGGCCAGAGTGAGGAACAAGTCCAGGAGATGTCGGTCGTGGTCTTTAACTACCAGTGAGTCGATGGCCCCTAGAATAATGTAAATAAATTCCCTCTCAGGTTTGATGTGAAATATGTGTTCAATATAGTCGAATACATCAGACCAATATTTCTTCAACATGGTACAGTGAAACAGCATATGCGGAAGATCTCCATCAGCCAGGGAGCAGTTCCAACAAGTGGGGGAGTCTCTCAGTTTCAGTTTAAATAATTTCTGGGGAGTCCAGAACACCCTATTGAGTACCATGAACTTAGTCTGTGAGAGGATCGGTGATATTTTGTGTGTGAGGGCTGAGGCGTGTATCTTATCCCAGTCAATCATTATACCGGTGTCATTGGGCTCTGATTCCCATTTGATTTCGTTACGCCTTAGTGTTTTACTCAAGTTCGGTGTGAGCAACTTGTAGACTTTAGATACAAAATGACCTGAAGATTGCAGGAGAGGGAGCATTTTCCCTAACCACGGCGCCGCGTGAATGAATGTGCGGGTAGATATAGCTGACTTTATTTTAAGAAAAACATAGAAGTCAATTGGCTCAAGGTAGTGTTTAGACTGAATTGAAGAGAAGGGCAGCGGTACCTGGTTGTCATAGAAATCTGAGATAACATTGAGGCCTTTGTCTGACCAATGCTTCCAAAAGGGGGACGAGCCATAAACCTTAATGAGTGGATTATACCATAGCGATGAGGACGTCGACTTTCCTATCTGCAGGCCAGATGTGTGTGTACGGTCAAGTCTGAGAAGAGCCCGTTTAGTATTAAGCATGATGTATTTGGAATGTATGAGGTGGGACAAGTCCATAGTTAAAATTGCTGACAAAGGGGCCTTACCAATGATAGCTCTCTCAATGTTTACCCATAGCGGCGTGTATCCGGGAGTTTCATGGAACCAAGAGATTCCTTGCTTACATAAAAAGGCAGTTTGGTAATTCCGGAAGTTTGGCAGTCCTAGTCCTCCTTTTTGTTTGGGTAGCTGCAGCTTTTTCATAGAGATTCTCGGTTTTTTGTCTTTCCATAGGAAATTACTAACTAGAGTGGTTATTTTTTTCAGAAAGTCTTCCGTGAAGGTCATAGGGAGCATGCTTGCCATATAGTTGATCAAGGGGGTGATCATCATCTTTAGCGTTTCCGCCCTACCCCACCACGAGAGGAATTTCGGGGACCATCCATCTAGGAGTTTGCTTACTTTTTTGAAGAGTATATCCTCATTGATTTTCAGCGTCGTAATCAGGTCCCTCTCGAATTCCAGGCCAAGATATTTGAAGCTCTTAGGCTGCCAAGTGAGCCCAGAATCACCCAGGAGGGTACTATCACCTAGATTATTTAGCAATTTTACCTCAGTTTTGTCCTTATTCAGGGAGTACCCGGATACACCGGAGAACTCTTCGATCGTGGAAAGTAGTGCGGGTACAGCTTTGTCAGCCTGTTCACTGAGTACCAAAACATCATCGGCGTACGCCGTGAGTTTGATGACACATTCATTAAATGGGATTCCTTGTATGTCATGATTTTCTCGGATACGGTACAGAAAGGGTTCGATTGCTAAAAGGAACAGGGATGGGGACAGAGGGCAGCCTTGTCTTGTTCCTTGCTCTAGTTTGAAGGGTGACGAGAAGGCTCCACCGGCCCTCACTCTAGCGGTGGGACAGGTATATAATGACATTATCATTTTAGTAAAAAGTGGGCCCAAATCGAATTTTTGTAATACCGCTTCCAGGTATGACCAGTCTACCTTGTCAAACGCTTTCTCTGCGTCTAGTGTTATCGCCACAGCTGGCGAGGGGAGGAGCTTAGCCTTTTCTATGACATGGCATAGGATTCTGGTATTGTCGCTAGACAATCTATTTTTCAAAAAGCCCGCTTGTGAGGGGTGGATTAGGGAGGGTAGGACTCTTTGAATGCGTTTTGCAAGGATCGATGCATACAGCTTACAATCTAGGTTTATCAGTGAGATGGGTCTGTAGTTCTTTGCCAGTTTGGAATCTTTCCCTTCTTTAGGTATCACGGCTATCACCGCCTCAGCCATCGTTCCCTTCACCTCGCCCGTATCACTAATCTCAGTCAGCGCGTTCAGAAGTGGTTTTGTAAGCGTGCGCGAGAAGGATTTATAGAATTTTGCCGTGAACCCATCAGGGCCAGGAGCCTTCCCACTCTTAAGTGACTTGATCGCATTTGTGACCTCAGCTTCAGATATCGGTACGTTTATGGACTCTTGTTCCGAGGGAGTAAGTTTTGGAAGTGCACACTTGGCAAGAAAATCCACCACCTTTTCCTTATTTACCTTTTTGTTCTTAGCATACAGCTTCTCGTAGAAGTCTTTAAATAAATTTGCAATTTTATTGGGATCTGAGGTGGGGTTGCCTTGGTCATCCACTAGTGAGTCTATCGCGTTCTTTTGAATTTTAAATTTAAGATAGGCTGACAAACCTTTCCCCGCCTTATTAGAGTCACAAATTTTAAAGCGTTTCCTTTTGTCTAACCAGACACCCGCTCTTTCACTCACTAATTTGTTATAGGTGTATTTTCGATTGGATAAATCAGATAGCAATTTCGGGTTTCTGTTGTGCAGGTATTCTCGTTGCAGCACAGATATATCTTTTTCCAGGGCTAGGAGAGCGGCATTGTGATCCTTGTTCATTGCTGATGATATTTTTATGATCAGTCCCCTTATTGCAGCCTTCAACGCTTCCCATCTAGTTAAATCAGAGGTGTCACCTTTTTTATTAATTATTAAGTAATCTTTTAGGGCGGCTTCTATAGTTTCTCCATGTTTCTCGTTACTCAGAATGGCATCATTAAGGCGCCACATTGATTGGCGAGTTGTTGGTTTGACATTAGACAAAGTGAGTGAAACGCAGGAGTGGTCAGAGCCGAGCCGCGGGCGATATCTGTTTCATCTATTCTGGGAACTGCATTCCTGGTGATGAAAATATAATCAATTCTTGAAAACGAGTCATGGGGTGGGGAGTAGAAGGAGTAGTCCCTACCATCGGGATATTGGATACGCCATGTGTCTATCAATTGGAATTTTTTGCAAAGCCTAGTGAATTCCTTATGCGCTTTGCCAGGTCGGAAGGTGCATCTAGAGTCCCTATCCAAGGCTGGGTCAAAGGGTAGGTTGAAATCCCCTGCTAGTATATGGACCGATGAATCTGGGATCGTGTCTAGCTGTTTTGTGAGCCCTGACCAAAAGGAAGGTTCATGTGTGTTAGGGGCATATATAGTTGTAACGTATAACTCAGTGTCGTCTTTAACTAGTTTCACAGAAGCCCATCTCCCCTTGTTATCTATAGCGGAGGAAATCACTTCTACGTTCGACTTCTTAGCTAGCAGAATCACTACTCCCTTTTTTCTTGGATACAGCGCTAGAGCCTATGACTTCAGTAAAGAATTTGTTACGGAGGGTATGAAATTGTTTTTCCTCTAGTCTTGTTTCCTGCAGTAGGGCAATATCACCATGCTGTCTACGGAGATAATCTAGTACCTTTTGCCGCTTAATCGGCTGGTTCAGGCCTTTTACATTCAGTGAAAGTACTTTAAGGTTTTTTATGGTCGTCGTCCCTATAGGAGTATCTATAATGTGAGTCATTGTCGTTTCCATGTGTGATGATCAAGCTTACTGCTATGAGCTGCATTGTTGATAAAGGTTGCATGTAGGCCTATGCACAGCACTACGCAGAAGATACACATGTCGGGAATAACAGCCAAAATGGTTGCAAGAGGGACATGAGATTGCACAATAAGGTGTGAATTTGAATAATCAGCAAAGTTAAAACAAAACAATACAAATACAAATAATACAATCAATGTAAGAACAACCCCTCCCCCCACTCCTCCCTTCCTCCCACCACCCACCACCCCATCCCCCATCCCTCCCCTCCCACCCCAATTGTAGGAAAAGAACATGGCGACTCGGGAACGACCGCGAGGCCGCCTCCAAGCAGCTCATTCAAACTTAATAAACATAAGAGCTGCGAAACATATTGCAGATTAGAGGTCCAACTAACACTAGACGAAGTGAGCAGAAAGACGTAGCAAGAGTCTCATGTCAGTCGAACCAACTTGCAGAGTAACGATCTAAGAGACCTTAGAGTAAGTGTGGCGGTAGACATATCAAGAGACTCATATCTGTCCGGCCAATACGGACTATATTTGGCTGGGTATTGTGTATAGCATGGTCGCTCAATAACAGTCCGCTAAACATGAACAGTGCACAGACAGCACATAGTCTGTGAAAATCTACAAACACCTGCAAGTAAACTGGCGTAAAACTACTAGCACAGAACCTCACCATTGTGCACTATAACTAATTCTGACCAGGGTCTGTTGAAGTTTGGAGTTTGAGGTTTGAAGTCTAAAGCCTGAAACGAGCCACAGCCAAACAGTTGTGCGCACCATGCTTCAAATGACCAAGTGGTGAGCTGCGTAATGAGGACAAGGCCATTAGTGGCGGGAAACATAGGCCTGCTCCAACAGGGTGTAAATGCGTTCATCAGCTCACTAAGCTTAGCATTCATACCGATTGCAAGAGCTATAGACAAACAATAAATTTAGGTCTGACATTACCTGTGTAAGTAGAATCACTATTACTCATCGTGACAAATAGCAGTGGGAAAACATGTTACATTAATAACTAAGCGCAAGAGCACTAGTATAGTAGTCTTAGCATTGGGAAATGTAAGAAGGTCCAGGCAGGCTAAACTGCCAGGGGCAAACCTGTAGCATAAGTGATCAGATAGGGTCGTACAACTTGGGGAACCAATCCAGTGCAGAGTATCCAGCAAGTGGAATCCATTAGGCAACACAAAACCATAGGAAAGTAGCAGTAGTCAACGTTCTTGAGCCAGGGTGTGAAAGTTCAAACTGGCAGGTTGTGCGGCAGTAGAGAGCATTGGGT
Organism: Lissotriton vulgaris; assembly: GCF_964263255.1. NCBI lineage: Eukaryota > Metazoa > Chordata > Amphibia > Caudata > Salamandridae > Lissotriton > Lissotriton vulgaris. The sequence continues at coordinate 668,481,826 of NC_141698.1, forward strand.
GATTATGACAGAAAGGTAAGAGCTCATCCTAGGCCAGACGTAGAGGCGTTCATTTGAGATGCAGGGGAAAGCTCCATGTTGCCATCCCCCTGATTAAGTAGCAGTTGTCGCAATTTTTGTGGGTCAGCGAACACCTGAGTCACGCCATGTAGGGTTACTTTGAATCTCGTTGGGCCAATAAAACCATACATGTAACCCATAGATTTCAATTGCGGTCTCAGTGCAAGGAAGGCTTTCCTTATTTCCATGGTTTCTTTGCTGAAGTCCTGCAAGATGAAGATCTTGTGGCCCTTCCATAGAATATAGTTATTTTTACGCATGAATGAGAGAATCTGCTCTGTGTGTTGATACCTCAGTGGTTTGCACACAATCGCTCTCGGCCCCTTCTGATCTTTGGTGATTCGTCCCGGAACCCTATGGGCTCTGTCAAACTCCAGTGGTTGTGCGAAAGTCCGATTCGTGGCCTGCGTAAACCACTTCTCCAGGAAGGTTATACACGATTCTGGGGGTTCCTCCGCTTTTTCCGGCATGCCAAAAATTCTTAGGTTCCCCCTCCTGTTTCTGTCTTCCAACTCTGCAACTTTCCTCACCAGGTGATCTGAGCATACCGTGAGTTTCTTGATGGCCCCGCAGGCTTTGTTCTCGAAATCTTCAAGCTTGCCTATTCTGCTCTCTGATTCCAGCAGCCTCGAGTTGATATCTTTAGGGAATTCTTTACAATGTAAATATAACTTCTTAAAGTTCTCTCCTTGGGGAAAGGATGTGGCTAACTGCTAGAGCTGCCGACTTTGGATTTGGGGAACCGGGTTCGAGTCTTGGCATTGGCTCAACATCCTGTGATTCTGGTCAAACGACAATATCCCTGTGCTTATCAAATATGAATGAGGCCTTGTGAAATGTAACTGGTGCTCATGTAAAGAGCTCCAGTACCTTCGGGTCAAGTTTGCGCTATAGAAAAACTGCAAACTAATTTTAAACAAGCATCTGCAATGCAATAGGTCTTCCATTTGCGAGAGTTTAAGCTATTGGTGTGTAAATGACAATGCCTTATCTGTGTTGCTAATTAACACATAAATAAATGGCTTTGTAATTTACAATGCCATTAGCTCAAAGTCATGTAAATGTAAGGCCTATTCAAAGAAGCGGCCGCCATTGTCCCGGCTGCTTGGAAAGTGAAAGCATGGCGCCCTGAAAGTCGCAGGCAAGCATGTCGTGCCTGCAGTGGGAGAAACTCATTAAAGAAAATATTGCTTACGGACTAAAAAAGACGTACTGTGTAACTACCAAAGTAAAAGGGCCAGTCCTCATGGGAGGTTACAAATGAAGACAAGGCTGTACTAAGGCGGGACTAAGAAGCCTATTAAGGAATCAGAAGTCAGCATTTACAAAGGTCAATGACACAAGCCAATAACAGATATGGCCGTGGAGTGGGCAGGGCTTCTATTCCATATTCCAATACAGCATGCCTCGCAGAGCAGCGCATGCGCTGTCCATGCGCGACCTAAAAAGGAATATTTCTTTGAACTATTGGAAACAAATGTGCAACAGTGAACGAGCTAAATGAAGAAATTAAATGATGTTCCAAAGACCATATTTATGACCGCAATACTATAAGAAGTCACCTTGAAGCAGCTTGGCAGTCACGATTTAATTGCTTTGAACTGAGTATTAGGTTTTAATTAAACAATGCCCTAATTGTCCAACACTTTTACAAATATCTGCTAACAGAAAGGAAGTTGTTTGCATGATCAGTGGTTCAGGTGGAAATTACATTACTTGCAGACCACACAAATGTATTATACAGTTCAGTCCAAGGATAAACAGTCGCAGACCCAGAGATTAGAGTCGGAATACATTTGTCACAGACTTAAAGGACAGTTTCAGTAATGCAATACTTAATGACAAAAAGCTCAACATAATGTCATATATACAGAAAAGGAGTATGCAAGTCTCTTCAGCTATCCTTAATTGAAAATACTTCGACTCGATTTAGAGCTGGGTTGTAATGGAAAATTCTCAGACTTCCAGGGGAACTGCTATATCTGGGAGGAGGAAAGGCTGTCAGAGATTCCTACCCCAAAATATCCCTAAGGATCTGACATTCAATTGGTCGATTCTCTTCTGCATTTGCCACTACACTGACACACTGGAACAATTGCACTCCTACTGATCTCTAAATAAGGCCTATGTACCACCTTCATTCCCTGCCCTTCATTAACAAGTGTTAACCTAAATTCTGCGAATCTAGTCACCTCTACCTGGTCTCCTAGGAATCACTAGCAAAAAAAATCAATTAATCACCAGACTTTCATTAGCTAGCACCTGGAGGCATCAGGACCACAAAGCTCTCCTGGATGCTTGTGCGTGGTTTTTTTTAAGCAAGTGGTTTTATTTCAGGCTTTCCCTGAGGAAATTCTTGGCGTGCGCTTGACAAACGCTGTCAAAAGAAGGATGTGAAATCAATGCATTATTCGAAACTCGACAATCCTTGCAAGATAATATTGGGGTAAACTGGGACCCAGTCTGGACAAAGGAGGAAATATAACTGCGGTTTGTCTTTCAGAATGGAAACGGACGCAGACGAAAAATGGGATCTGGTAATTTGGTACATCCATTCTACTATTGTAAAGAGAGAACACAAACCTTTGAGCCAGGTAAACTACAAAAGTAATGCACCAATCACTACACCCAATACACCATTTGAAAGGGGAGATGTGGCAGAAGGACATAGGCTATAGATATGTACTCTATATACACTAAAAAAGCAAAAACGCCCAAAGTGGTAAAGTAGTCCCTTGGGGGCGTGGTCGTGGGCGTCTCAAACAACAAATGTGGGCGTTTACAGGACCGTGCTAAGTGCAAATAACAAACATAGGCCAAGCGACTTCACAACACACTTACATATGCACACAGAGCGGAAATGCGCTTTCACTGAATTTAGAACGCACAATATGCAGACAGAGCGCAAATGCGCTTTCAATGAATTTCTAACAAACATTTGCAAATCCCAACACATACAGCGGAAATGCGCTTTCAATGAATTTAAATTCACACATACAGCGCAGTAACACCAATATACAAAAACAGCAGAGGTGCGACCTATAAGAAATATACACACATTTGTTGCAGTTACCCAGACAACATTGACGCCTTTGTATTAAAAACCGGGCGGGCCTTCCATCGACGAGGAGTGTCAAATGACGCCACACAGGGGGCAGGATTAATCGCATACTACACCAATCACAACGCACTAAAGAAACACACACGACTTCGGCTTACCCACAAAAAAAGTCTTTAACCATTGGCCATTGATCAACGACGTCACAGGGGGGTAAACACGAACAAAAAACGCCGACATTTCTTAACGGAGAAACGCAATCGACTGCGCATTCACAAGACTTTCCTCACATCTTGCGGACAAGATAAAACGCTTACAATAAGACATACAAATAACGAAAATAACACAACTGCCCATAACCACTCGAGCACTGCCAGGACTTCACCACACAATTGACAAAACGAAAGGGAAACTTCCTTGAAGGGATACAAAAACGAACACACGGAAAGAGCCTTCGAAAGAAAAAAAAAACCATTAAACAGGTGACACAACACTTTCCTCACATCTTGCGGACAACATAAAACGCGGAAAACAATACACACAAATTAAAATAATAACACAAGTGGGCCAAATCAGTTGAACAGGGCCAGGACTTGCACAGGCAACTCTTCTGCGGGGCGGGCGGGGGCTCTGAAGTAGCCTTTTGCTCCCGGACAACGTCGGGACGGGCTGCTAGTTTCTCCATAAAGACAAGAATGAATTTGAAAAAAATGTAAAAAACAAGGTGAAAAGCACATTGCAGTTTTGGGTTCGTGCAAGAACCGTGCGTAGGCCAGAGGTACTCAGTTGGATCTGTTTTCCAGTTACATCCGTTTTCCATGTTTTCCTGTTGGTTTTTTTTTTCCACGTGTGTCCCTTCAATTAAAATCGGAATGGATGAACCACTAAAGATCTCTTCTCACTCCCTGCCACCACCACAAATCGCTAAGGAACATCCAAAGAGCAGTCAAATCACTCTCGCCCAACGAGTTCTATCTTTGTGTGTCGCGAAGTCCGGTTTGTCGGACACAGTGATCGGAGGGATTTTTAGTTGGCACTAAACAAAGGCGGGCCCTATAGCAAACTGATATTTGTCCGCCCTACGAGGCGCCACCAGTGAGGAGGTGCTAGATCGCCCTAGAAGCTGCAAAATATGTCCACATTGCCTCTTTTCACTGAGCTTTCAAAAATCTGGCAAGGTCCCCGGTGACAGCACTGGAAACAAAAAGAAATCAGGATTGTTGCTTTGCATGTATGCATGTATGACTCTGTAGTGCCACATCACCACCAGAGGGCTTTGGAGCCATTTAATAAAAGAAGGCAGCTCAGGGCTTGCTTTACAACTGTAAACCTTTGTTGAACAGATTACTGTGGCTTTGGCTTGCTTAACGTCAAGCGAATGAGACATCCAGCTATAAGACCCATCCTGCTGGAAGCAATCTGTTTCTAGAAACAGGCTGTTCTTCTTAACTCTTGTTTTTCTCGGGTTGGGCTGGATGCTACTAGCTTAGGATGATGTCATGTAGTTAGTCATATACAAGGTGTGCGTGTTAGAGGGTTCACTCAACAGAGAGATCTGATTGGTGGTGTAGTGTCCTGCTGGACACGTTCTAGTGTTCCGCTTTGTATTACACCCACACTGTACAGCATGTGGGCCTGGGGCCCACCACACCACGGGTGGAAGGAGCGGAGAACATCCCGGCTCCCAGTCACCTTCTTTTACAGGGTTTCTGCTCAAGTACCGTGGCAACTTTAAGAGCAATCTCACTGTGTGAGGAGGGGGCAGGGCCATGGAGGGGGCGGGGCCTCGTGCTTGTAAGTACCTATGAGACACTTTTGAACCCCACTGTGCCGCCAAGCCCCCTCCTACCCACTAAAAAAAGCTTGTTGAAGCTGGTGCCGATGTCCTGAGGTTTTTCACACACCTTAATGGACATCAGCAGTTAAAAGTCTCAGAAAAAGAGCTGGAAAATCACTATTTACAGTAGTTTTCAGCTCGTTTCCTGGTCACCGTGTGATATCGGCTCCTCACCGGTAGACCGTGTGATGAGAGCCGATATAGTGTGTCCCACGGTGGCACTGTGTGAGTTTGCAGGTATGCTACCTGTTTGCAGAAGAGCAATGAACCCTGAAGAAGACTGCTGTTTCCTGGTAGTTGGGTGAATGTGTGCGGTTGCGCTAAGTTACTGTGTCATGTAACACAACTGGTGGCATATAAAGCGCTCTGATATCCGATAACAGGTCAAGTTCACGCTATATGAAACTCTGTTTAAAAAAATCCTTGGCGTTGGGTACCTGCCCTCACCATTTCCCTGATCTGCCATACCCACGCAGAGCTCACCTGCCATACGGTAAAGCATGTGCCACCTCACTGGTAGTATCCTTAAAGAAGTGGCATTTCTGCAGGACCAGAATGGAAGGATCAATGCCCCATTTTCAGAATAGATGCCCATTTAATATGAATTAACATATCATGAACTTTATGGTATTAAATATATAGTGGTAACAAGGTGTTGAAGTGCTTACATTACAGATGCATATAATCAGTGGGTATCCAGAAGATGTGTTCCGGTTCCAGCCCTCCTGGACCTACTTTGGACCCCGCTGCCCTAAAACGCACCGTCTACAAACCTAGTCATCCACACTAGCACAGACAATGCAAAGGCAATGACAATCATTATGCGTAAACTAAAAACGAACGTCACAGTTCAAGCAATCAAGTCAAATAAAAACATCTGTGCAAACTGAAGACTTTTTAGGTCGAGCTGGACTAGCATCCGTAGGATGCTCCAGTCCAGTTCGACAACTATAGTCATCGACTTCGGGGGGATTAGGACAAGAGGGTGCCACGCGCTTTAGCCTGTGGATTTGACCTCGTGCACGCGCACGTCGGCTCCGTCCACATTCACCGTGCACATCCCCACACATACACACATGCATGCGCATACACACAGACAGACACTTGCTCGCTCACACACACTCTCCCCCCCCCCGCAGTCATCACACACGCATACACACACGCATACACACAGACTCCAAGACACATACACACATGCACGCTCACACACATACAGAGCCCCCCGCCGCCCCACGCACACACACATGCCCCCCGCCCTCGCAGCTCAGCAAAGGCCCCCACTCACCGGTACTCGTCTCCAGGCGAGGGCTCGTTGCAGGCGGCGGCGGTCTCATCCTTCTGTGCGTGCGAGGCTCTCACCTCACAGGAGCCCGCCCGGGCTTCCGGTGTGTCTTCACGTCCCACCCCCAGGCCTGCCTGACTTCTGCCCGGGACATAATAACAACTACGTTTGAAGGCGAGCACTTTAATGATTCATCCACTGCTCCGTAGGCGTAGATGTGTTTTATTTATTTTCAAGATGATGACTCGCAGGTACCTATATTGTCCCTCTTTTGTGCCCACTGTCCAGGTTCCTAGGATAGCCAGTCTCTTTCCCAGGATGGCTGTCTCACCGCCATTTGCCTCCATTCAGACCGCGTCCCTGCTCGGCTCCCATCCCTTTGAAGCAGCCATGTTAGGGGTGGCGGGGGCAATGTACTATCTGTGTGAAAGAGCTTACTCCAGCAGGCGGACGCCCCCCAAGGTTTGCCTCTCTCAAGCCTACACTGGTTTCAGAAGAGATATCTCTGTCCGCACACCCCTAGCAGTCCCCAGTACTCAATCTGTGGTACTGGGACGGTACCTCACAGCTTGGGTTAGCACTGTCTGTACCTTTGATTGGTAATGTTCTTTGAATCGGATAGGGTTTGTGAGGAGAGCATTGGTAAGTGAGAGTGATTTTTGAATCCAATCGCCTGAGGCAGAACGTGAAATCAGATTTAAAAGGACAGCAAACTCACCATGCAACGTTTTTGACAGGAGTCGAGTGTATTTTTTTGCGTTTTATTTTCCTTATATACTTTGATGGAAGCCAAGGCTCCCTCCATTTTGCTAATGCCATATTATCCTCCCTCGCTGCTCTTCCGACATTACCCTAAGTAAAAATCACGGTTGGGTTTGAGGAAGCAAAACGCAGTGACATAATGTTTGCACAACATGCAAACCCGCATTAGGTTATTAACTATAAAATAAACTATACTTAAGGCCCTGAAAGATTCCTAGAGCTTTAACAACACTCCTTTTCTCTATAGTGGCGTTTTTACTGCTAGCCTTCCCTTTGGAAAGATCTCAATTTATTATTCACTGAAACTACGACCCTCCCCCCAGCCCCGTACTTGCAGGATTCTTAACGGTACCACCCCATCATCAGTGCTATTTAACCCTGTGCATGACATCTCTGTGAGCTTTCACCTCACTGTCACCTCTCACTGTGTTGTAGTTCACTATTTGTGTGGATTACACCCATCTGTTATTAATTGCCTCTTTGCAGGCCTGCCTCACAAGAATACACCAGTGGATTTCTTCTGCTTTTCAGAAACTAGAATTCCCTCACTTAAACCGGGGCTCATTGGTGCTTCTTCTAGTGCCCCAAGCCACTCTAAATCTCAGCCTCCGTGTCCAGAGCGGCATAGTAAAGGTGCATTAAATATGCTTTTTGGAAAAAACAAGAAAGATTAATGTTTTCATACCACAGAATAGGTTTTGTTTGCCATGTCATGCATGCATTAGTACTTTCAGACATTAGTGGGGACAGTACTAATATCTAGTTATTTCACCTCTTATTTTGCTTAAAGGCCATCGCACTTCATTATCATTAGGGTAAAGGAAATCTGACAGCATTACCCTTTGGCTGGCCACATGCTTATCCCATGGCTACCAACAATGATCATATAATGTACTACCTATGCTGCACCACATTCAAACGGCTCATATGCATATAAGAACATCTTAAAATAGCCCCTGGGTCCGCATTTACCCAATTTACCTCGCCCTCCCTCTATCTATCTATCTATCTATCGCCCTCCCTCTATCTATCTATCGCCCTCCCTCTATCTATCTATCGCCCTCCCTCTATCTATCTATCGCCCTCCCTCTATCTATCTATCGCCCTCACTCTATCTATCTATCTATCGCCCTCCCTCTATCTATCTATCGCCCTCCCTCTATCTATCGCCCTCCCTCTATCTATCGCCCTCCCTCTACTTTTATTTAAGTATTAATTATTTTAAAAAATTAAAAGCCATTGTTATTTGTAATATCAATACATCTAAGTCACGTAAATACAACACATATTGCATTACAAATGCTATAGGTGTCACATTTGCAAAAGTTAAAAGTATTGGCATTGTAAATGACAAAGTTATTAATTTCGCGACTTTCAAAACCAACACATAAATAAAAAATTTGTCATTTACAATACCAATAGCTCAAACTTTCCTAATGCGAGACCTATTGCATTGCAAATGCTTGTTTCAGGTGCATTAGGCTCACGACTCAGATAGCCTTATGGACCAGCCAAGCAGTCCTACTCACGTTGCTACTAGCCAGGGATGCAAAAAAAGAGCATTCAAGGATACAGTAATTTGTTTCTTCGATTCGGCCTCGGATTAGGTCTAAATGAAGGATTCACGCTGCATAAAGTTTCCAATTTTCCCTGTTCGTGATCATTTTCACTTTAATGGCACTGAGCCTCGATGCAAAATGTGTGCAGACTTTCCCCTCTGTATGCAGACTTTTTCTCTGAAAATTTTCAGTTTGAAGCGCGTCTTATGCGCAATGTAAAATGTATGCAAAATAGTTTTTTGTCAATATAAATTGTGGCAAAACTCACCACTATCACGCAACTGTGTGAATGTGTAAAAGTCTGCAACTTTGGGAACTCTGCCACGTAAAAGTTAGTCGACGTTTCCTAAATACTTACAGGTGCCAGCCATATCCAACGGGGGCCTAGCTCTACCCAACTAGGCACTTTAAAGCAATTGAAAGCAACGCAACTCCGTTTCTAGACGGACACAGGTGACGATGAAGCTGTGGTGCTTTACTGAAAACCATTGCTTAATTAGGGCCGTGGTTACAGTCGGTGGCCCTTATCTTTAGAGACCGTACTGGATGGCAAATAACCTGTAAGCCTGAGAAAAAGGGTCCAGGAATCAGGGGCGGATTGGCAATGCGGGCATCGGACGAAGGGCCGGTGTCTATGTGCCCTCTATGTGCCGGTTTTTAGGTCTCGCCTGTCGATGCGCATGCGCATCGAGCAAGGCGAGAGTATTGCGAGTTATCCACTCTTTATCCACACTGCAAGGAATCGTGGCGATTCCTTGCAGTGCCCGTGACTTTTAAGGTCAATGCGCATGCGCATTAAGCTTATGCGCATGCGCATTGACCTTAAAAGTCACGGGCGCGTGCATGTCCGTCTTTGTTTACCCGCTCCGCCCCCTCCCGCCGTGTCGCCTTGTTTTTTAAGCAAGCAGAATCATGCTGGCAAGTCCGATCTCATACTAGCAATGTTTACAATTTCCAGATTGCAACGTGGTATTCAAAGGCCTCACAAGTAGAGCATAAATGCCAACATATCCAATTCTGGTGGGAGATCCAATTTTTTAACCCAAAAATGAATGCATTTTAGCGGTCTCCCGCCTAAGCATGCATCTGCTTTAATAGCACTCAATTAGAAAAGTACTTTTCCAGGTATGTTTTTCAAAATCTTCTACTTTCCTGTTCTAAAATGCTGACATGCATGAAGTAGGAACCACCAGGGTCTGGGATACATGTCAAGGATACCTCATGGAATTTACTTTTACGTATTATCATCAGGCTGCGTTTACCCAATTGGTTTAATTCAAATGAACTATGACTACAACTCGCAGAATTCACAATTTAAATACAAAACCCCACTACAGGAAAAGTTATGCCCCAGTAACAAGAGTCATCGTAAGCAGCCTTGAAACGCTGCAGTGCTCAGCAGCGGTGTACCCTTCCTCGGAGACCTACGTTATTTAATGGTTTGGCTGAGCCGCCCTTCCCTAATACACAACGTTACAAGTGGGCTATTGCGCTTTGCATTGGACGATGTGGAAATCCGGGATCCTACCTCTCCCACTCTGATGCTGTGGTGAAGTCCGTGATCTCGAATACATCCGATTCGGGCTGTGAGGAAACCAAAACATACACCGCTTACTATTGAAAACAATGAGGAAGCCAGCCATGTACGAAAATACAGACGAAGTAAAGCCACAAACACAGCAACTGGGTAGAATAACTCACATCACTGTCAGCCGCCATCTTGGAAAGTCAGCTGTGTACACTGCGAGTGCGCAGTGCATGGTGGGAACCGGGAAGCGGCTTCTGTGAGGGCTGTGCTGCAAAGCGTCATAGGAGGATGATGTACTCAAGGTGCTTAATTAACGTGTGTCAATTGTCCCATGTAAGACAAAGTGGGTTATCTACGAAACTCTTTATTTGTTGCATTCTGGTCTTTGTAGTTTTGCATTATCCTATTTTTAAAAAGTATGTCAATGAAGCATCGAAATTGATAAATAACAATGGTCTATACTCAGTGCGTTTGTATTTCACCGTTACCGTTACCGGTGTAATGGCATCAGCACTTCAGCTCTAGGAGCCGGTCGACCATCATCATTTTTTACCCAGCTGGTCGCGTTGCCTATTTCTGATTTCCCATTGACATTCCGTGCTTATTGACAACATGTGACTGTTGTGTCTTCTTTTGAACCTTAACCTGTATGTCTACATTTGTGATTTCTACTCGCCCCTAAAGTATTAACATGCTAAAAGACGAGAACACGAATCAAGATTAGATGTGGAAGGGGGTGTTCTTTTCAGAGCGCCGTGCCTAATCTTTTTTAGGTCTCGCCTGTCGATGCGCATGCGCATCGAGCAAGCGAGACTATGGTGGCTTATCCACTCTTTATCCAACTTGCAAGGAATCGTGGCGATTCCTTGCAGTGCCCGTGACTTTTAAGCTCAATGCGCATGCGCATTGAGCTTAAAAGCGCGTGCACATAAGTTCCCTCATCCGCACGTCGCATTTCTCATCCCCAGCTCCCCTCCCCAGCTCCGCCCCCTCACTTCTTGATTGCACGGCCGCTAGGCCGTGCCTTACCTACTCTCCTCCCCCCTCCTCCTCCTACTCTGCCTGCCGTGTCGCACCTCTCCCCTCTCCCCGCACTCCTCTGCTTTGTGCCTGTCGTTCCGGTGTGCTTGTGTGCCATTAATCTGCTGCATATGCGTCAAGTTCGCGATATACAAACCTTGATAAATAAAATAAATAAATACATGAATTAAGTGAACAAAGTTGCACCGCCATTTTCGAAATGTGAAGCGCAAACAGTTGCGATACATGCTCGCAGGAAGTACTTCCTTTTAGGGGGACTTCAAGTTCTGTAATAATTGAATTTTACTTTTTCTCCACAACACTCCGTTTATCATCATCGAGTGAGTGCCCTGTGGTAATTTATTTCAGCCATAAGCACCGAGAAGCTTTTGCCAGCTACCTTAGACTCAGCACAGTTTCCCTCAGACTGGCACCAGTGCGCCCCTCTGGAAAGCCGCTCGAATGGTTCCGTCGCGCGCAGCCTTATCACCGCTTCACAAGCCTCCGACTTTCAGTCTTTCAAGAAAAAATGGATGTGTGGCCCTACAATGAAGCTACGGCGGCAGGAAATGTTCTCCGAATTTCAATTTCCCGTCATATTATTACCGTATTAGTTTTCCTATTAGAAGCCGGCGGTGAGCATGGTTCCTATTACCGACGGTATAAATAGGAGGGGGGGCACGGCTTGTTTGGGGTCTGCTTCTGCTGCAGCCGGCCCAACACGGCAGCCCACGATCTCATGCAGCCCTCCCTTTGAAAACTCTGATTATTTTCTCTGGGGTTGGACGTTATCAGCTGTTTCCTTTTATTGTGAAAACCAGCAGAGAATTTTCGGTGATATAAAGCAGCCTGTACACCAAGCCATCTTTAAATGGAGCGTTTTGCAATCGGAGTATAGGTATGAGCCTACAGGATTAGTAAAAATCTGAACTCCTAAGGAAAGGTCTAGCAACTATTTGCAAGAGTGGACCGTCTTCTGTATGTCACCCGGACAATTTGAGACGTCCTCCCAGTTTGGGATCCAGCGTTTATTTTCTTTTTCATTCTTAATACCTCCCATTTCAGTTTGTGTCCTTTTTTGGACGAAGACCTCATCAAATAAACTTTCTTCTCATTATCTCACCTAAAATGAGATGCATTATGTCACTGCAGAATGCTTACTCACACGTGCGCATTAAGGATTGTAATGAAAACTCTTTACACCTTATGATGAGCGAGCTTCTGTAAAAGAGGAAATGTTAATATTCCTAGATTCAGACTGGTAAAACAGGCTGGAATTAGTGTGCATGTTACAGGCTTTCAGGCGCATTAGACTCGGGCGCTTTTCGTTTCCCGGGACCATTTGGGGTCACATTTTTGGCTCGCAGGAATCCGGGCTCTTTTCATCGCCGTGTGTAGGAGGGATGTTACTTCTCGAAGTCCAACACGGATGCGTAGGAGGGCCCTGCTTCGATCACAAAGGAATGAACCATATCTATGTTGTGAACACCCCTCCTCGCTCATTTCATAACTCTGTGCCGCCGTAAAAATCAGCCACGGCCACGCACTGTGCGTGAACGCATCAAATATCTAGCTGTGGAGCGGGGCTGCCTCCACTTCTGAAAAATACCACAATTGCAGTCCGAGAAGCTTTGACGTGGACTGCAAACCATAAAACACATTTTTAATATAGTAGGTCGTGTTTATATGTGTACGAATATCGAATAATTGTGTCTCCCGGCCTCAGCTAACAGTTAAATTATGTTTAACAAAGTGTTCCCATTGGATTCACCCTCACTCACCCTCACTCACACTCACCCTCACTCACCCTCACCCTCACCCTCACCCTCACTCACCCTCACCCACCCTCAACACCTCATCCTCACTCACCCTCACCCTCACTCACCCTCAACCCCTCACCCTCACTCACCCTCACCCTCACTCACCCTCAACCCCTCACCCTCAATCCCTCACCCTCACTCACCCTCACCCTCACTCACCCTCAACCCCTCACCCACCCTCACCCTCACCCACCCTCACCCTCACTCACCCTCAACCCCTCACCCTCACTCACCCTCAACCCCTCACCCTCACTCACCCTCACTCACCCTCACTCACCCTCACTCACCCTCACTCACCCTCACTCACCCTCAACCCCTCACGCTCACTCACCCTCAACCCCTCACTCACCCTCACCCTCACTCACCCTCACCCTCACTCACCCTCAACACCTCATCCTCACTCACCCTCACCCTCACTCACCCTCAATCCCTCACCCACCCTCACCCTCACTCACCCTCAACCCCTCACCCACCCTCACCCTCACCCACCCTCACCCTCACTCACCCTCACTCACCCTCACTCACCCTCACTCACCCTCACTCACCCTCACTCACCCTCACTCACCCTTACTCACCCTCACTCACCCTTACTCACCCTCAACCCCTCACCCTCACTCACCCTCAACCCCTCACTCACCCTCACCCTCACTCACCCTCACCCTCACTCACCCTCACTCAGCGCAACCACAGCATATACACTAAATATATTTAATAAACTTTAAGCTTTTGGCAATATAAAATAAAATCCATTTTCTTTACGTATTAATTATGAATTTTTTTTTAAAGCCATTGATTTTTTTTATATCAATACATATAAGTCACATATAAGTCCCGTTAATACAAAACATGGTGCTTTACAAATGCTAGAGGTGTCACATTTACAAAAATTATAACTATTGCCTTTGTAAAGAAGAAAGCTATTAATTTAGCTATTTAGAAAAAACAACACATAAATAAAAAACAAAAAAATAAATAACACCTATAGCTCAAACTTTACTACTGCGAGACCTATTGCATTTCCAATGCTTGTTTCTCCCCTTTCCCAGTCCACAGAGAGTGGACTAAGAAAGGGGAGAAAAAAAACGGCTCACAGAGGGCACAGAGATAGACAGAGAAATGAAAGCAGCCTCGCTGTGTGGCCGTACAGCGATTATCAGCTGTGGCCTCTCCTTCACCCCCTGCCCTGCCAAGCAATCACACTGAGGCTGGGCTGGGAAGGGTTGGTTGTTTGCAAGAATCAGCCTCCCTGGGGGCCAGGTGTTGCTCAGGCCTTTGAGCTATTTTCACCTGGGCCCCCTGGAGGCCCAGAAACAGTGTTAGTCTTAACACCTCACCCACAGCCCTTCACATTCAGCGCATAGTCGGCGAGGAAGAATGGGTCTCGCTGTGGGGACCAGGTGATGTTTGGAACTTGCACCATCTTCACCTCAGCCTCCCTCTGGCTACCGTGGATGACCCATCAGCTGTGTTTTGTGCTCCCCTGCCAGGACATTGCCCTGAGGCCTGTAGGGCTGGGGAGGGTTGATTAATTTACTAATTGCAGGGGCCTTACCTCTGCTGTTCATGTGCTCCTGGGCTGAAGGTCTGGGGAAGGCTAAATAGGTTAGTAATAGCAGGGGCTTTGCTGCTTTTCAGGTGCTCCTTCCTGGAGGGCTCGAATAATTAAGGGGCCTTGCTGTTTTTTTAGTTGCTCAGCATGTAGGCCATTGTCACCTTGGCCCTGTGTCCTGCACAAGAACAGTATCCTCCCACTTTCATTCCTTGTCAGTGCAAATGGTGTTTCGTTAAAGGGCACGCCCCTTGAATGTGTGCCACGCCCCTTAAATGTGGGCCACGCCTCATGAATGTGGGCCACTTTTTTTGTCAATGCCCGGGCCAAATTGTGATCCCAATCCGACCCTGGCAGGAGTGTAGGATGGTGGATGAATGAGGCATAAGGCATGAGGTGAACTCAAGAATACACAGTCTTGGAAGTTCAGAACCCAACCTTCAGCAGCGCCGGTGACGGGCTTCTGAGCAAAATCTGGGCACCAGAACTTATTTATTTATATTTTAATTTATTTTTACAAACTAAGCACTGCTGACAACGTACGCGGAGTTGTCTCCTTGTGGTCCATACAATGTCTAAGTGCAGCCCAGAGGGGATGTGTACTTTACTCCTCCTTTGAAATGAGAGTAACCCGTCATGTGTGGGACAGGCTTAGCGCCAACCCGGGCCTCAAAAAGTTCCCTTGTGGCTCACGCCACATGTGAAAACACAGACTCCACTCCGGATCTTGGATAGGTCGGCAAACAAAATCTGTAGAAACGCGAGATAATGATGGGTCCCTCTTCTCCCATGGCGCTTTTACATCCTTTGAAGAAGTAAAAAATAATGTTTGGCTTACAGGAAAATTACAAGCTCCACAACATCGAAGTTCGACATTGGTTACATTTAACCGCATTGGTTATTGTGTAATGGGGAGCAGCACCTGGCAATGTGATGTTTGAGGGTATGTGAGAGATAACACACACTTATTTGGAATGTAAGGGCTAAAAATACATAGGCTGCTCCTGAGCACCAGCCCGGCCATAAGGGCAGCAGGACGCTCAGTGTGTGTACACCTAAAAAGGGGCTAATCGGAGAAGGCCGAATAATACAAAAGGCAACATGCAGCAGGCAGAGATGGTGTTAAACGAGTATAAGAATGTCAAAAGAGCAAGAACTGGAATTGGTGATATGAGCAATAGCCATGCACTTTTTAAAATCTAGGATGATTGCTGCTACTGAACAAATAAATCCCATGAACAGGTAGAAGAAGAGGAGCAATAACGGCAGGTAATTAGACCAGACACTACATAATTTTTTTTAAAGACCCGGAGTCCACCTACTACCACTAGGTGCTTGGAAGCCAGATTTTTCAGCAGGGGTTCGCATCCCAAGTCTCTGTCAAGCTCCCAAAGGCGGGCAGGCACCTGTCGGGCGAACCCTACTCGGATTGTAACTAAGACTCTATTCAGGCTAGCACCCTGCACGTGTGAGGGTGAGTGAGAAAGCGCTTGGTTGAAATAGTGACAAATGAATCAACGTTGAACTAAACCCTTCATTGCATTCACTGAAGCTTGTTTGAGGCACAGTCGTGGCGTAACACAAAATGACGGCACTCCCCCCCCCTGCAAAGTGCAATGAGACGACTCTGAAGACTGTGGTATGTCAAAGACAGCAAAAGATTTATCAGAAAGATTAGGCCCGCAACCTCAACATCATGCTCGACAGTGAACTCTCCGTGAAACGACGGGTCAATGCCGTCTCCTCGGCCGGATTCTGCATGCTCTGTAGAATCTTCAAGTGGCTACCAACCAGCACAAGTGAAACTGAGACGCTGCCCTCATCACCAGCCGTCTAGACTATGGCAACACACTCTATGCAGGTACCACCGGTGAACTCAGGAGAAGACTAGAGACCATCCAGAATGCAGCAGCCAGGCTGATCCTTAACCAGCCCAAAAGAACCCACATCTCCCAGCACCTGAGAGACCTCCACTGGCTTCCCGTTCAGAAGAGATGCCACTTCAAGCTCCTGATCCACGCCTGAAAGGCCCTCCACGACCAAGGACAGCATACATGAACCACTGCCTAAACTTTCACCAACCATCTAGAAACCTCCGCTCGACTTACCTCGCCCTCGCACAGACACTGCGCATCCGCCGCATCGGAGGGCGATCCTTTTCCCACCATCCAAATCCTGGAACACCCTTCCCCTCCACCTTCGAACAGCACCCTTATTGGCCGACTCCAAGAAGGGACTCAAGACCTGGCCCACCGCCCAGCACTTGAATAGCCTTACAGGTGATAAGCAGGGCTTTATAAGTAGTTTGATTGATTGATCGAAAGATACATGCAAACTTTAGGATGAATAGGGTGCTCAATCAAGGGTCGGGAAACCCTTGTGTGCAGAAATTACAAGGGCCTGTGTTACAACCAAGGCACAGTGAGATCTACCGTGATGTGCCATGAGGGACCTTGCTCTCAATGGGGCATCCCTAGCTCCAAAACCACAAATGAAATTGAACTCAAATAAATTAGAGGCATCCAGTTCATGGAATACTATACAAGTAAACTCCCACTAATACGTTATTACGGTGTCACTCCATCTCAATACCGACGTGAGAAAGCAAAATAAGCAGACATGTGCTTCCTGCCTCTAATACGGCAGGTCTTATTTTCAATGCAAAAGATGTGGTTAAGTCAGTTACCTTTGAGTTGCAAACTCAGTTTGTGTCAGTCCAAAGAAAAGTGTATGTAGTACACAGAGCTCCGGCTCAAGACAATAATACAGGAAAGCTTTTAAAATGGTCTACAAATCTAGGTAAACGCTTTAATTGACAAATGAGTATGCTGCTACCTGGAACCATAACAATAACAAAGGCAAGAAAGCTGATTCTCTAACATTGCTTTATTTTCTACTCGACCAATGGATACATTTTGATTAAATAATTCTGCTAAATTCACAGCCAACACTTTTCTGTCATAACAATGATTGTTCACCACACATATAGTTTTCTACACTGATGACATTCCACTCTGCAGTTCCACATTCAAGGGACCGTAAACAAATAAACACACTGGGGAGATTCACAAAGGAAAATTCAATCATAAACCTAAATGTATGACCAAATTTACCTTACATATGGCGGCTAGGAATTCCTAAAGAGATTTCTGGAACGCGTAAGCCCATTTACGGGTGTGATGATCAACACTACAAATGCAGAGTTGGCCTCATCTGAAAATCTCAATTAACAGGTGGGAATGTGGGTGTTCCAAGGGGTTCCAATGTGTGGGAACGCCCACAAACAACTATGTCTGAGGGCATTCAAACTTCACATTCCCCTTTCTAGTATAATGCTGCCTAAGACCCTTTCAAGGATCAAAAGGAGAATGACTCTCGCCCTAATTTGATGGGGTGTTGAGGAAAGGGTTCTCCAC
Organism: Lissotriton vulgaris; assembly: GCF_964263255.1. Lineage (NCBI taxonomy): Eukaryota > Metazoa > Chordata > Amphibia > Caudata > Salamandridae > Lissotriton > Lissotriton vulgaris. The sequence goes on from NC_141698.1 coordinate 668,499,717, forward strand.
AGCAGCTATTTGGTTCCTTACCAAATTTAAACCTTCAGTTATCAATAGAGACTGTATAAAATATAAATACTGCCCCTTTGCTAGATTCCAGTGCAGTGTGATGCCACTATCAGTAACGTCATTAAAGGGCAAACGGTATCCGGGTCACTGCTGCTACGATCCTCATGAGATGGTGCAACTAAAAATGCTATTTTAAGAAGTTGGAACTTTTTACTGTGTACAAGTTCCTCCAAAAAGTAAAGGGTATTTAATGGAAGTAAGCACCAACGATGTCATAGTCGTTTGTACATATCATACTTTTTCTTAGCCAAAATGCTGCAATTGCTAATGCTTTTTGCGAATACATTTGGGGCTAAAATATCAGGGTTGTGGTAGAGTAACTTACTATTGTGATCTACATACAAACCTATAAAAAGCAATGGCAAAGCAGAACATTTCAAAAGAGTCCAAGTTGGTCCCCATATTTAAAAAAAAAATCTTTATTCGTTATTTCAGTTGACTTGAACAAACAAAACCAACAACAGAAACATAAAACCAACAACAAAGTCTTTGCATAATCAAAATGTTTTGTTGCTGGGACTATACACAGAAAGAACAAAAGAGAACATGCCGGAAAAGGACAATGCACAATAGGTTCTAGTATGGAAGTGCATTCTTGTAAGGATAAGAAAAGGTGACGTTAGAAATAATAAAGTGTGAAGTGTGTGGTCCATCAAATAGAGGGTCAAATGAAGAGGTACCTGGACGAGAGGTGTACGGTGTTTCTAGAGGTTTCAATCGTCAGGAGCAGGGTTCTAGGGGACTGATAACCATGGTTTTAATGGCAATGCAGCTATCTTTCTCTTGGCCACTCAACAAAAGGTTCAGTTATAGGGTTAACTCAGTGAGATTAGTGGGACGGGGTGCAAGCGGTGACAGTAGCTTGGGACTGGAGGTGCGTTGACCATCAGAAGAAATCAAGAACCAGGTTTCAAATCAGATGCTTTTTTTGCACAGCTCTACAATGTGGCCCAATGCTTTTTAGGCACCTACCAAACAGTACAAGCTATCTAGTTGCAAAAAACCTACTGTACACATATAGTGGGGTTAGAGCCAGTCCACTGCCTACCGTTGCTTGGCTTTATTGTCACTATCATTAGCTTGCCTTTTATGTATTGCCTACTGTGGGCTTGTCTTTCTCTTTTGTGCTTGTCCCTCCCCAGAAGCATAGCTTTTTTACTTGTGTCCTTCCACTGCTTGCTTTTTGGGGACCTTTTAGTTTTTGGTTAAGTACTCCCTAAGAGTGCGTGTATTTTCAAGATGTCTCCCTCGTGTACTTCTCTTACTACCTCTGCCTCGCTTCATGTTGCTCTTCCGCCCTTGTGATTCTCCCCACCCCCTGCATATTGCGGTGGCCCTCATGTGCTTCTCTCCCGCGTGTTTCTTTCTTGCTCATGCACTTCTTCCTCAAGGGTGCTTTCCCCTCCTTCACCTGCTCCCCACTGTTCCCCCTCCTCACTCCTTATTGCTCTCCCATCTCACCCTTCTGCTTTCTGTTGCTGCCTCTGTCCCCCACCAGTGGTCTTTCTGTTAATAAATGTATTATTATTTTTTTGTCAAAGGACAAGACTGCAAGTTGTCGCTGGCTGTCTGCACTAAAAGCTCTTTTGCTCAACTTATTTTTCTTTCAATTTACCTATCCATGTCAGATCGGTAAATAAGTTTTTAAAAAAGCGCCTGTTTAATTTTGTAAAGAACAAAGGGATAGCTCTAGCAGGATAGCTATATTACATTTCAAAGGGAGGCACACTAATTATTTGCAGCCTCACTGGGACTGAAATTACCCTTTAAGAAGGATCCTCTGTGCTCAATCGCAAAATACAAACATTATGAAAGGCATTGGTGCGCTACATTCTGCACAGACAATTACACCAAACCCACGTTCACATAACCATGTTTACTTATTCAATGATGCTTGTATATTTACAAAAAACTTTCAATGTTAATCGCTGTACATGTCAAATAAAAACATTTAAATGCAGGTCAGCACTAGGACTGTGATGAAGGACAATACACCATCATTAAAAGGCAACAAAGAATTGCCATCCCTAGGTAAAAACACCAAATAATAATAGATCTGCTCAAATAGTGCACAAATCAATTGCATGCAACTATAACTCAAACGCTGGTCTACAACAAAATTTGAATTTTCAGTTGTTTCTTCTTGCTTGGCGTAGATCCTAGGGTGTGTGGGTTGATGCGTTTCGGCCTTATGATTAGTGGCCTCTTCAGGACAGAGCGGAACTAATGTCACCCAAACACTTTGGTTTGTAAAACAAAGCGGGCGGAAGGGCTTTGTTGACGAGACATGGTCAGAAATATGCTGTCAGCGCTCTTCAGGGGAAGCTGTGAAATCCTCATTTGCAATCAATGTCGTCCAGTCTTTAAAGTTCACAGCCTGCCTGACAAAATGTTAGGGAAGGTATCGCAGGGAGCAGTCCAACTAATGAAACTGCCTAAATGGAACTGGCTTACTGATGCTGGCCATTCTGCACTAAACGCTCTTTTGCTCTACTTCTGTTTCTTTGTTTAAATTTACCGATCTATGTCAGATTGGTAAATACATTTTAAAAAATGGTGCATATTTCATTTTGTAGGTAAGCACGCATAATAGAACACTCATGCGCTGACAAAATGATGCATCTGTGTCCCTTTTTATTGGTTTGCTCCATGCTACACAGCATCTTGCTGAGGGAGTATACAGTATGGTCCCAAAGGCAAGACCTATTGGTTTTCCCAATGCTTAGTCTGATGTACTAATCTGGCACGGCACAAACATTTCCTTTGCAAGGATTTGCAGAACCCCAGCCTCATTAATAGTTATGAAGCAGGAGTCCTTGCAGAGGCCTGTGAATGCAGGGCTGGGGTTCTGCAAAGGACAGCAGACCATCATCCCCAAATTGGATTGCAAAAATGTAATTTCAGTGACAGGGAATGACGTGGAAAAACAGGTGTCACAATGTGAAGGGACCACTATAAGAAGATGCCTCAATTCAAGAGGACTCCAGGTGACCTTCCCATACTGAAAACTGCTTCCTAAGGCCAGTTCCCACTTTAAGATAGACGAATACAGATGCCTGAAAAGAGATGCTATCTATAGTTTGCAACTGCAGAAGCGTTTGCAAACCACTCACACGTATGCTTGCAACTTGGAAGGAACGCAGGGCGGCACTCTCTTCGTGTCGCTTTTTCCTTCGGAATCACAAAGACTCGCAATGTAGATATTGAGACTCGCAAGGTAAATTCTATCTTTAATTACTCTCTAGTGCACAGTGTTTTTTTTCCAGCTAGCAGTATATGTGAAATCTAGTAATATTTTTCACAAAAGTAAAAATATATATATATATGGGTAATTGCGTGAATAGCACAAAATATTTTTGGGTATCTCTCATGCAATTTTCATGTGAGGGGCATACCTTTCATAAAATACATTCACACTAGCTAGCAGCAGGAGACTGGTTAGAGCACAAAATGACTCTCTGTGAAACATTTTCTTCTTATACCAGTCACAAGCTCACAAAAAAGGCATGAAATTGCAAAATGCAAAACTTAGTAAGGGCATGCCTAGAGTTAAAAAGTCTCAAGATACTGGTAGAATAAAGTCCGAGTGGAAAATATCTCTTGGCAAACAACGTCCTGCTCGTACCAGTCTCTCTAGCACGTAAGAAATTTCACATTGTATAATGCAAAAAAAATTCAATTTTGCATAACACGAAAATCACTAATTTCTCAAATTTGGAGAGCATAATTAACATTTCACCCGGGCTTATTATGCACTAAGAAAGTCTACCATTGGTTTTGAGTGTGCAAAAACGTTTAGTACATCTGGCCAAGATGCATTATGTCGCTGACCAATCACCATATGTTCTACAAATCATAAATAACATTATGCAGCACAGAAGTACATGATTTAGTTTTAAAAAACTGTGATCAGTATTGATCTCTTTCACACTGTGCATCAAATTAGTAACACCTGTCTGCAGGAAACTTACAGTGTATCTGTTTAAGTTGCATTGTTGCTAAACATTAGACTGCCCTTCCCTCCTTCTAACTTATCGGTTTAACCTTGCAGTGTTATTGGCTTTGATATTCTGAAGGGTTTATGACTTATGGAAGTGCGCACGGAGAACAACACTTTATCTGCTTCGAAAAACGCAGTCAATTTACAATTAAAAAATTCGACAGTGTAGTAAACATGTAATTAAGGTTCAAAGCTTCCGCATAAGGGCACATATGCCTGCGCGAATACACAGGGGCGCCATTAAAGATAGAGATACGCTTCTGCGTAAATGGAGTCCCGGAGAGAAGGCAACATTTTATTATCTCATTTTCTTTCAACTGAAGCGCATCTTCTTAATTAGAAAAGGAAATAAACTCGGCTTACAAGGGCGGCTGTATTGTATGTTACAGATAGAAAACAAAATGAGGCTCAACCGCAAGGCAAAGACAAAACACTTTCAACCACACACGCACACAGGGTAGCCAAGCTATCCGAGTGGATAAGAGCTTCACCGCCCCGTATGGGTACCAAGCGCTACAAACGCGCCATAATACAATACAAGGACGAGGTCACCGCTGACGTGCGGGTTACGCATTCTTGACTTGACGCTTTGGCGACGCGTGACTCAAAATTACCAAAACATATCAAAGGGGGCATTCAGAATTCATTGTTTTCAGTAGGTGTATTCTGAGAGCAAGGGGTAATAAATATGAGCCATATGTATAATCGAAAATGATCACTCTTCTCTGTGACTAAATGTTATATTTATATCTTATATGGTTCATCACTTTATCATTACTCACATCGTCATGTCTGTGGCATCAGTGAGCAGTTGGTCCAGCTGTGTCTGGCATGAAGATGTTCAGGTCTTCCTTTGAAGAATAAACCTACTTGGAAATATCACCAGATCTACTTGTTTTATTTATCACAACACTAAACCTCAGGTAATAACCGTGCTATTTACACAAAGGTCCCTCTAAGCGCAGAGAGGTGCGACCAATAAGAAACAATGTTTGGTTTACACTTCCTTCAGTTGGAAGTTACAGCAAGTATTACACTATATTTTAACTCCCTGGACACGGCCATTTTGGGTGACCTGGTCGAGCACATACTGGCCAGAAACTCCTGAGGCGGAAAGCCGGGAGCTGAATTTTTAAACGCACTGTCTTGCTGTACTTTTTGCACTCCTTTTAAAATTGAAATTTTAATCTGCTGTCTGGTAACCCCCCACTCACCGCAACTCAGCCGATTGAGGCGCTGGGTGGTGAGCAGATAGTGTGATCCGGAGGCTGCCGGTGGAGCGAGCAGCCATCTTGAGGGTATTGAAGGGTTGCGGGCTAGTTTTTGGCAACATCTGATGCCATAAATGATGGCGCCAACGCGCACACGCAACTGACGCGCACAGCGGATGCGCCAAAGGCAAGCCCGTTGCGCCCGTCCACGCCCAACCTAGTCCAGAGGCCAGAGATTCTGCCCAAATTGAGGTGAATACCTCACATTTGACCCACATATCATATTCTACTAATACCCTGCTTACAATCAGAGCCCACGAACAAGCTAAACGCCGATCATACATATGCTGTCCTCGAAAGTTCCCTAGTATGCTCGAAGGTCCAGTAGCTTGTAGACACTGTCTAATCCAAAGAGATTTGATGGCAGTTATCTCATTGAACTCTAGAAAGAGTGCAGATCGAGAAGCAGTCAGTTTAAACAGCATATTATGTAATGTAAGATCATTAGCAAAACGCCCTTTTGAAATATGGGATCTGATCACCTCCCACTCCCCCAAAATATGTTTCTTTACAGAAACTTGGCTGAATCCCACTAACCACCCACTGATAAATTTGGCTATTCCAGAGAACTATAAATTCTTACATTTAGATAGGGAAGGAAAAACGGGAGGCGGCATAGCAATAGCTTTCAAAAATCTTCTCACTGTGAACTGGATTTCCACCTTAAGTAATGACAGTATAGAATTGGGAATTTTTCAAGTTCACTTTATCACCTACAGATAGTTGGAATGGAGCATTAGTATATCGTCCTCCAGGATCCAGACCCAATTTCACGGACGAACTGATAGAACAAATAGCCATTCACATGCTCGCCTCAAATACATTTCTTTTGTTGGGGGACTTTAATTTTCATGGTGAAAATCAGACAAACCCTGACATAAATAAACTTCTTTCCAGCCTAGATTTAATTGGACTTACTCAAAGAGTCAAAGGCGCAACACATCTGGCTGGTCACTCGTTAGATCCAATCTTCTCTAATATAGACAATCTGATTTGTAACCTTCCGGACCCCCTTACATGGACTGATCACTGAATGATTACGTTCTCCATCCAACATCGGTGCCCAAAGAACTCAGATTTAAATGCAGGACGAACACAAGAGGCGCACAGACCATGGCGAAACCTTTCTCTAGAAACCTTCAACAAGGCTTTTTACCTGGAATCACCAAAAAAAGACATGGAAGTATCCAAGATGCTGGAAGATTTTAATTCTACCTTTGTGGCAGCTTTGAATTCTGTGATCCCCCCACAAAACTATGGCTCTCTCCAATGGCAGGCTTCAGCCCCTTGGTATACTGCGAAGCTAAAGTCTGAAAAATCCAAATGTAAGAGATTAGAGAGACTCTGGCGAGTTAGTAAGGACCCCCAAAACAGACTACGATACAAACAGTCACTGTCTAGCTATCACCTGAAATAAAATCAGCCAGACGTTTGTTCATTATTAACCAAATTGAACATGCTAGTAATTCCCCCAAAACCCTTTTTAATATAGTAAGGGACTTTGTATCCCCACAAGTTTGCAGACTATTCCCCATGGAATCACAAGAGTTCTGCAATTCCTTAGCAATCTATTTTCAAGATAAAATATCTAATATTTACGCGAACTTTTCATCCACCGCCGTTCGGAACCTTGAATCCTCCACCAGATCAGAGTGCTTAGAAAAGATGGTATGTAGTACCCTTGATTGCTTTGAATTAACCACGCTGGAAGACGTTTCCAATGCACTGTCCAACGCCAAATCTGGCCTGCCTCAAGTTCCTTGCCCTCCTAAGACAATGGCTCTCCTAGCTACTAGCTGTGCCCCGGCCATTCAAAATATTTATAATCAGTCAATACAATCAGTTATCATACCAACAATATAGAAGGAAGTGTTCGTAAGCCCAATATTGAAAAAACCTACAACTGATCATCGAGAACTCAGCAACTATCGCCCTATTTCCCTGTTACCCTTACTGGACAAGCTGTTGGAAGCATAATAAATAGGCAGCTAAGTCTATATCTGGAATCTAATAAAATCTTGGACCCCTCACAATCTGGATTTCGCCCGGGCTTCAGTACGGAGACCGCCGAACTGGCCGTGACTGACTACCTTAGGCAGACAATGGATGCGGGCGGATCAGTAGTATTGATCCTCTTCGATCTCTCCGCTGCGTTTGATACCATCTCGCACTCAAAGCTCGCGGAGAGACTATCTTCTTGTGGCATCCAAGGGACAGTCTTGAAATGGCTGCAGCATTTTATGTCAGACAGAACACAAACCATCATGTTAGGGCCACACCGGTCAGAAAAAATGCGTCTGGACAGGGGTGTACCCGAGGGCTCCTGCCCAAGCCCGACACTATTCAACATATATATGGCACCTCTGGCAAAAGTAGTGGAACAGCTGAGTTTTTAACTAATTTCTTATGCTGATGATACTCAGCTTATGTTCACTATCGGCCCTAATCTAGAAGCTGAGAAAACTCGGTTCTCCGTTGGTATGCTTGCAATTTCCAACTGGATGACAAAGAACTGTCTTCAGTTGAACCCTGGAAAAACCGAGGTCATGCTAATAGGGAAAGCCTCAGCTATCTGGTCGGACGAATGGTGGCCTTCACAATTGGGTGCAGCCCCCGTTCTTAAACAATGTGTCAAAAACCTAGGCCTAAAACTGGACTAGACATTAACAATGAAAGATCACATTGCTGCCACTACCAGCTCCTGCTATTATAGCCTATGTTTACTCTGTAAAATTCTTCCTTACATTCCTAATAATCACCGTAGAACTTTAGTTCAAGCTATGGTGATTAGCCGATTAGACTATGGTCGAAGTGGGAGAGACCCTGCTTAACAAACTGCAGGTGATTCAGAACACGGCGGCCAGAATGATTCTAAATCGTCCAGCTGGTTCCCCCTCTGGCCCCTTGCTGAGAGAATTACATTGGTTGCCTGTAAGGAAGAGATCAGTCTTTTAAAATTTGCTGTCTCACCTATAATGCTCTGAAAGGTAGAGGTCCTCACTATCTGCAAAAGAAACTCGTAAAACATGTACCATGCAGAAATCTCTGATCTAGCACACTAGGCCTTCTACAGGTATCCCATATATGTCTGAGTCGCACAGGGGGTAGAACATTTTTGTATCTTGCTCCAAGATACTGGAACAAATTTCCCAAGGCCTTGCGTGAAATCTCCATATACAGCACCTTCAGGAAACCATTATAAGCCTTTCTGTTCTAATTCATGCTGCTGACCCGATTCCCAGTTCTCAGGTACTATTTCTAGGCAAGCGCCGAGATGCCCCAGGGTGAGTCGTGTGCTATAGAGATGCGCTTAACATAACATAACACTGTACAAAATTTCTAGGGCACCAAGAGAATATGATGAGAAAACAATAATTAGCTAAAGCGGAGTTGAGTAGATTAATGTGTGCAGTAAACTTTCAGAGTACACTTTATGGAAGCAAAACAAAGAGGTCCTTTTCCCTCAAAATCAGTTAAATCACAGTAACAAACCGGTTCTCAGACTCCTCTGAGATCATTCCCAATTGTTCTATACCTCAGCAGAATACTAACAAACTATTTTAGTACACATTCTGCTTCTAGAAAGCATACAAATCAGCATAATAAACAAGAAAAGACACAACACATAACTTAATAATGATCGTTTCTCTTGAATGCTCTCTACAAATAGTGCATAAAAAATATCAATAATGCACTCTCATAACTGATCACCTTTTTGATAGCGATTTATTGTAAGTTATGAAGATGCTTTCTGATAGCAAATCGAACTGCTATCAAATTGTAGATTTCCCTGAAAGTTTTAACGTCTAAAATTTCCTCTGTATACTAGAGGCTGGGACCCTTTCTTACTTTTTTTATGTTGATGAAAAAAAACACCCTGTCAGAGTGCCTCTGAATCAGCCAACACCTACCGTCCCTACACTGGCTCCCCGTCGAGAAGATAATCACCTTCAAGCTTCTCAACCCGCACACACAAGGCCCTCCACAACACTGGACCCACCAACCTTAACCACTGCCTCGTGTTCCAAGCTCCCCAGCGCTCTCTACGCTCAGCCCAGCTCTTCTTGCAACGGTACCTCGAATCAAGAAAAACAGATCAGGAGGGCGCTCCTTCTCCCTCCTCGCGGCCAAAGCATGGAACTCCTTTCCTCTCTACCTCCGATAGACTGCATCGCTCCCCGAGTTCCTAAAGGACCTCAAGACCTGGCTCTTCGATGGAACCCAGTGATCCTCCAGACACTGCAGTACTCCTCCTCCCCCTCGCCCCTCCCCCCAGCGCTTTGAGACCCGTTTCCGGGTGAGTAGCTTGCGCTTTAGAAACCCTGTTTGATTGATTGATAATACAATACATAACATATGATTTACAAATGCTGTCCTTGTTTCAATGATAGTGGGAGGACAAAAGGGGAGCTTACAATTTTATTGTACTCGATTTACAAAAGCTCATTCATGAATCAACATGCTTTAAAGGAAGACAAATAGTTTGTATATTTCCAAGTATGCAGTTCAACAGAAATGACATACAAGCTCTGATTGGATTATTAAGGATAATGTGGCCATTTAAAAAAAAAAAACACTATGATATCAAGTAATATGCTATATATGCTATTTCTAGAGCAGGGGCATTTTCAACGCTTAGATAGGTTGAAGTAGTTGAGCATTCTCATTGAGAGAGGCAAAGAGTTCAATAATTTAGGCACAAGTCCTGAGAATTATTATAAAATGGGATTGCACTGCAGTTTTTACATCACAGAATTGTAGAAAACGTTTTGCAGTTGCAAAGTAATATGAGTTGGATAAATTATCCTGTCATCTGGATTTTTATTGTGGACTTCAAAGTTGAGTTTCATATCTAATAAGATTCCTAAGTATGCAGCCAGTTCAACTATTTTAGGCTGAAATCTTGGAATCTGGATCATATTCATCCCATTTGTATTCAAGTAGAAGTCAGGGTTTGGTAAGAGGAAAATACATTCTGTTTTTAGTTAATTTAGTTTAGTGTGTCTACTTTTCTTCTACTCTTGTATGTTGATTAAATGGGACAAGATTGAGTGCCATGGTTTGGGTTCGCTTTAAGGTATAACTGGGTATCACCTGCATAGAGATGGTACTGAATCCCTAGTTCTTCTAGGAGAGACCACTGGAGTTTATTAAGGAGGACTGGTTTTAGTAGCCAGGTTTTATAGGATCAGGTCTGACTTACAGCTGGGGCAGTTTGGAGAATTCACTATGTGAATCTACTGTCACTTCTCTAAAATGGATCCATGTTTCTTAGCGATAGTGATGCCAGAGATATCTAAAGAAGAGTAGAATTTCCATCTGACCAGACAGACTCCATTGAGGAAGAACTTGGCAAAGTCATCTTATCTTCGTGTCCTAATTTCAGGTGTAATCAATGGAGTGCAGGGGTGTAGAATTTAATAAAACATCCACTTGCCCATGGGACACATTGCTTCATAAATCTACTTGTTCTGTAAAAATATCTACTTGTCCCTTTGGTGCCATGTAGTCCAGCGACAAATTGTGGCAGCAATGTCATTATATAAGAGCTCTGATAATATTCTCTCCCGGACAATGCCAGGGTCATACTATGTAGGGTTTGAATACTAGCAATTTCCTTATTTTGCCACCTTTCCACAGATGTACTGGGTCTGGAGGTAGCGGTAAGCAATAGTTTCAGGATTGGAATGCCCTTTTGAGTCTGAGCAAACATACTAACTTGCATGTTTTAGGGGTTTTCACAAGCTCTTCTTTAATCTTTTACCCATGCAGAGAAAGGTTAGAAATTTACTCCTGACAAGAGCAGAATTAAAACTTCTGCCAGGGTTGGGGGATAGTGGTTGGGGAGAAAGTGAACTTGCAGACACTCCACAGATTTTTGAATGAGCAAATTTACACATGCATATTTGCTCGTGCTAAAATGCAGTTCACAAATATAGTCTAGGAGTACAATATCCTGGCCTACTTCTGTACATTACTATGAATTCATGAAAGCTATAAATCTGCCTTAACTCAAAGACATATTCCACTGATTAATTTTTGTAACTTTCTTTAAGAATTGGACACCCTAATTAAGTCTGGCATTAACCAAGACCTTTTGTTTTTATTAAAATTCTCTCTCCATCTATCAGCTGGCTTCGCTGCGAGTGACAGCATTCTGTTTTTTCACAAAGAGCATATAGGCACACAAAGTAGTTTTGCTCAGTGCCAGGAACTATTGTGGCAATGTGTGTTTTTGAGGCCAAAAATATTTGTACTTAATGCCAATGTGTGTTGTAATGGTTAAGGCCCGTCAACTCCCAAAACAATACAGCTTTCCAAAAACCATGTTACAACAAGACACAAATTGACAAAAACAAAAGACTGACCACCAATGTTGGACCGATTGGCTTTGCCAATGCTTCCTTATTTTCATGTTTCCCATAATCATGATAAAACTGGCTACAATAATTAAATGTTCCATTATAAATATTTTTGGGAAATACAGGCATGCATCAACACATTTTACTAAAAGATGCTTCGACGAAATGGTACCTTAAATACACTGTAGTTTAGCAAAATGTTTTCTTCCTAGTTGCATTTTTTGTGAGCATTATAATTTGAAAGCACAGATTCATCAATCTTGCCTTCGACCTTCTGTAAATATTTGCATCTAATCAGAGTGCATTCTGGGAGCATTATATGTAGCCTCATATTGGCAAACTTTGCAAACACATGTACACATTTTTATACAGGAACCACTGACAGTAGTGCAGTCTGGGCTTACATTTCCTTAGAGCGCTCACCCTTATAATAAAAGCTTTGTATTAATGAACCATCCATACAAGTTTGAACAGCGTTAATATATGGATACACATATTACCTTAACTGCAGACCGTGCCCTTTCCTGGTCCATAATGGGATACTATAAACTGGCAGACAAAGGGTTGAGTTGGGCCTATTTTTCCAAGGACAAAATAGACTTGAAAACATGTTGTCCATGACCCCAAACAACACGTCCAGGTCGTGGGGCTATAGGAATTCCACTCCCCTGTGAGTGCATACATTTTTCATTATTTGTAACAGCTTCCTAGGACTGTTTGTCCCCTAATTCAGTTTGTTATTAAAGTAGCTAACATTGGCCATTGGAATATTTTTCTTGTAAGCTGTTCCTTTAGGTATTAAGCTTTGTCAGGGGGTGGTTTCCTTCATTTCCTTCACTGTCTTGAAGGGTTTTATCTTCCGTTGTTAAGATTAGCAGAACACTTGACTGCAGTGTTTTTTCATGCTAGTTTTCAATTTAAGGGGATATTTTGTCAGGTAAGAATAATGCAAGGTCACTCTATCAAGAGAAAAGTGAGGAGGTGTGCTCAGAAGACACATCTGCCACTTTTGTTTTGGCAGAAGTGATATCTTGGTACATTTGAATTGTCTCCAGTACATTATCCAGCCCTGTGTGACTGTGACAAAGGGCAACCTTTACATTGGCTGTGAGATATACTTGACATGTGCAGTGAACAGGATGAATATTACCACAGGGCGATTGGCGAGTACACTGCCATGGAGTCGGCGATAATAGGTTTTGAGGTCAACAAAAATGCCTCTTTGCTGTACGTGGTATTTCCAACAAACTGTAAAAGCTCATGATTCTTTATGAAAGAGTTTATATTTTGGTTTGACAGTCATTCAAGTTTAAAGCATCTGAGAAACAAAAAGCTGCTTTTAATCAAATATTGGCTGCTCATGTATTTCAGGCATTTGTCAATGAATCTTGCTTTATGACCTGATGGTTGATGAAACATAAGGTCTTAAATCCTTTTGAGAGTAGACTTAAGTATGAGGGGTTATTATTTTTTTTTAATGGGGGTGGGGGTAGAACTACTATTAAGAAGTGCACCGTATAATTTTCCACTATCGTCCTTTTTGAGTGCCTCTTGGGACATTCTGACATGAATTGGCTTTGGAATTGTAGTTTGTCTTGGCTATTTAAGACAAACTTTGTACATCTGTGTTTAAAGCCTGGTATAGATTTGCCTTACATATTTCCAAGGTCTACAGACTGGTGTCTTTTGTATTTTCAGGAACTTTTACTCTCAGGCCACGGATGGTCAAGAGTATTATGAAACTCAACAATTCCAAAACATAAATAAAGCCCCTCTATCCTGAATAATCAACTGACCTTCTCACGACCCAAACGGTTGAAGTCATCCATAAAGCAAAAATGACAGTCTAATTCCAGATCAGAAAGTGGTCTGTTCATCCCAACTTTACCTCGATCTATTCTGGTCTTTCTTCCGGGCATCTTCCCTTCAAAAGATTTAGAAATATCATCAGTTTGCAACTTAGCTGGGCCAGATCATTCTAAATCTGTTTGCGAGAAAACCAAATCCCTCATCTGAAGTGATTCAAAACATCACAGTCAGGCTGGTGTCAGTCAAGAATTCCTGGGGCCCAAAACTCCTTTCATAAAGTCACTCCACTTACTCAGTTAACAGATTGCTCCTGTTAAGTTATCTGTCTGACCTATGAATACAAGCATGTGAGAGTCCCCAAGTATCCCAAGAACAACATAAAACACTATCAGGGTCATTTAGAGATGGCTGGTAGGGCTAAAAGTAGCATGAAAAGTATGAGTGTCTGTTTTGGCACTGGTGTCTATTAAGACACGAGTGCAAGTTGCACTTGCTCGGGTTTAACCCTGGCAATTATCACCATCTCCTTGGTGATGGTCACTAACTTCTTGCGCATAACTTAAGAAAATGGCGTTGAACACACACAAATCAGCGACAAGTAAGATTTTCACGTTATGTCTCACTTTTTTGACCACCAATGTGATAATCAGGAGTCATCATTCATAATGCCCAAACAAAAAGTTATTTACAAAAGGGTTTTTTGCACCTACAATTAACATATTCATTTAGGTGAACCTATATATCTCTATGCATCCACTGCACTCATCCAGCCAAAGCCTAGTCTTGTTTCCCAAACCATGCTGCATCCTAATACTATGGTGGGATTATCATAGTCCAAGGGGTTTGTAACAGCAGCACAAAAGCCAATCCCTTCTCTTTCCTAAAAGCCAATCAAACGCCACCTTCTCAAAACTTCTGTTCAAGTTCATTAGTCTAAATAACCCTGAAGGGACATTACAGCTACAACAAGCTATTTAGTCACCTGAATATGTATGATATTTGTCCTGTTTTTTTAACAATCCACCAATTTTAACACAAAATATATATCCTCTGCATCACACACTGGACCGGTCGTAAACCTCTCCCTCTCCAAGAAGGCGAAGAAACACTAACTTAAAATGAAGACACAACGGCAAAGCCAATAGGTCTGGTTCATATTTTGAATCCCGACTAAAATATTTAAAGAAAAGACCCGCTGTCTGGAAAGAACAAACCAAAAATTATTGTTTTCTGTATACAATGCATCTATGAAATAAAGAACGTATAGTGTGATGTTTCATGGTAGTTTTGGGTGTAAACCAGATGCCTAAGCTTTGACTGTAATCACTTCATAGGATATGGAATGATACACAAAACACTATTAGGAGGTGACAGGGATATACTCCTCTGTTAGAGAACAATACCACTGTATGTATATTGTAAAGAATTTGCAACAATAGGTAATACAGACACCCATAGTGTCAAGCAGACCAAAAACTTGAACTTTAATCTCAACAGTAAAACGAGCACTTGCAATGTAATAGGTCTCACATTTACTTGAGTTATTGGCACTGTAAAGGTCAATAGCTTAAATTCTTGCAAATGCAAGACCGATTTAATTGCAAATATTGTTTGTTTCCAAGCGCCCTATGCCACGCTTGCACTTAATAGAGGCCACGCCCCTTTCATTAGAAGAGCTGCTCTAAAGAAAGGGACGTGGCCTCTAGTAAGTGCAAGCGCGGCATGGGGCGCTTGGAAACAGACCACAAAAAAAATATTAGTAAAGCAATAGGTGTTGTATTTGAGAGAGTTTAAGCTATTGGCATTTACAATGCCAATAGCTCAAACTCTCCTAAATGCGAGACCTATGGCATTGCAAACAAGATTGTCATTGTCCCAGCTGCTTGGAAAGTGAAAGCGCGCATGGCGCACTAAATATAAGGAAAGCACGTCGTGCCTGCAGTAGGGAAAAACCCATTAAAAGTAATAGCAGTTACAGAGTAAATAACACAGACAGTGTAACAACCGAAGTAAAAGGGCCAGTACCTGTGGGAGGATACAAATGGAGACAAGGCGGTACTAAGGAGTGACTAACAAACAGATTACCGAATCAGAAGCCAACATTTACAAAGGGCAAAGAAACAAGCCAATGAACAATATGGGCGGAGCTTCAAGTGCCTACTCTAAGTCACATCTTAACAGTAAAGGTACTGTGCTTTGCACGCAGAATAATATCAGAAAACTAAAGGCGGAAAATCTTTCATGGCATTAGACACTAAAGCGTGGAACCAACTGCCAATGCATCTTGGATTTATACATTCGGAAGAGGCCTTTAAAAAGTCTCTGAAGACGTGGCATTTGGAAGCCTTTGATGTGCCATGTCACACCCTCATCTAAATTGTTTCCATTCAGACCTGGCCAGGGTTCCCACTACTGCTTAGCATAGCGCCAGCAGCTCATTTCGGAGTGACAGTGCGCTTTATAAATCCATCATTCAATCCTTCATTCATTCATATCCTGTCTGACCGGTTTTGGGATTCAAATTTCATGATTCTGGGCACTCAAACAAGTTGAACAGCTTACCGCTTGGACAGGAAAATAAACATTTGCCAACAAACAGCCGCCTTTTCTTTCAATGTTGGCATTCAAGCTGGTGTTTTTGATCTTCAGTCAGAAAGCACTGATGCCCACAGTGCAGCAGCACGCCGCCTCCATGGAAGCAAATTCTCCTGGGCTGAGCTCATTCTCAGATGATGTCACCTAAACCGTATTATTTTAAGACATTCCGTTCCCACTTCTGATGAGTGGTTGGAAAAAGGATCATTCTACAGTGATGCTCCGCTTGAAATTTACAGAAAATGTGAGGCACTGAAATGTCCTGCAGCTAGGCTGCTGACCAACTAGAACAGGGGTGTCCAATTATGTCAATACCATTTTTTTAGGATAACTATTGATTATGTGAATCGTATCCATTAACTCTATGTACATTTATTTTAGATGTGTAGGCTGAAAATACAGCAAGGACCACTGCCTCTTATAGAAGCCTGGGCAGAGTTCGCGGAGTTCTCCAACTCCGCGAAGTGCAAAAACCACTCCGCCGTGCAACACGGAGCTCCGCAAGCTGCAGAGTGCGTTGGAAAAATGCTGTTCGCTGTGATTTTCAGTGGCAAGTGCTTGTCTGCGCTGTCCAATCACCGCGAGCGGCAACAAGCACAGTGCAAGGGGGCGCTGCTTCCTTTCTGCACCTCGAGTAGATTTTTACTCCGGTGGCAGCATTCTCAAGGCGAGCGGACAGTTTCTCAGTGCGAGTTATTGTGAGCATACGTGATCACTCTCAATGAGAAATCTGACCGCCTGCTTTCAGAAATCTCACCGGGAGATTAATTTTCCACGCTCGCCAACTTGATGCTGACGATCACGAATGAAGAAAAATCTCACCGGGAGGTGGATTTTCCTCGCTTGCACTCGCCAACTTGACATTGACAAACGAGAGTGAGAGAAAAACTCTGCTAGGAACTCCATGAGCTCCGCGTAACGCGGAGTGCGGAAATCTCTACAAACCCCACGAGCGGCGTGGAGTTCACCGCCCAGACTTACTCTTATAACCATGAGCAAACACCCCTGAAGTAAAGCACTTCTCCACTTCAGAATACTTTTCAAAAGTAATGCACACATAACCACCAATCACACTATGGCTGGCCTCACATAAACCCCCCCTTGCACATTCCTACACAAGATTTATCAGTTCAATGGGATATCCATGCATTCAAAAGACAACCCTCTGTAAAACCTTCCTGCCGCCCCTTTCACTAGAAAATGGAATTTGAATAATTATGGAACAGCAAAGAAGTAATTCCTCTCTAAATAAACGATCAATCTAGATACACTGTCTACCTCCTCTGCACAGGGTGTCATCAACCCCCCGCTTTAGCACCTACAGCGAGAGTGGGGTTTTTGATGGGCCTCATCTGTCTGCAACACAGCAGACAAAGGCTCATAATTAACGCGAAATGATGGGAAGATAGATAAATGGATGGATAGATTGGTGAGTGAAAATGTGGATGGACAGATGCATGGATGAATGAGTGAAAGGCTAGATGCAAGGATGGATGAGTGAAAGGGGGGAAGGATGAATGAATAGATGGATCGATGAATGGACAAATATGTGAAAGGGTGGATAGAAAAATGATGAGAGAAAGGATGGATGGAAGGAGGGAAGAGTGGATGAATGGATGACAGAATGTGAAGTTGAAATGGTGATCATCAGCGGTGGATGTAAGAATTAAAAGATGAATGGATAGATGCTTGATTGGAAGAGACAAACAAGCTCTTCGGGGGAGGGTCGCGATGACTTGGTGCACTTGCTTGTTGCCATAAGTGTTTTGCTTCAAAGTGGGGCGGGGATGTTTACATTTTCAGGCTACTCGCTTGCCTCTGCATGTTGTTCTAAAAAGGTTACCTATGTTACCCACTGTTCTATCTTCCAATTATAAGCTCAAAAGCTACTCTGATGCAGTTTGAGCGGTCTACAAAAACAGTCTATCGGCCGATAGAACTAGTCTGCATCATCTTCAAAACTCGTGCAGGATATACCACAAAATGCCGCCAGTCGAAATAAACCTTTTAGAGAAACCTGGGATCCAGCAAGACTAATCAATTGATTCAGATCAAACTCTACTGTCACACCCATGGTGGAAAGTTAATCGCATAATGAGAGCGCAGCTCTGGAACACTCGGAGTCCTCATGTGAAAAATTAACCTAAGTTGGCAACCTTAAAAGAGAGACTGAAAACCAGCCTCTTCAAAGAAGTCTTCCTACCCATCCAGGATGAAAGCAGAGCAACCCTCTACAAGGAGGGACACCTTCACGTGCACTTCCCTCTGAGCCGAAGCATGGGCTTCGATGTCTCACTGAATGAAGAAAGGACGAATTGTCTAAAAAAATGCATCCTTATTTATTTTATGTCAGTGCTACGAAGTGGAAGTTCGTCCCAATCCAGTGCTTTACAAAAACTTCTAAAATAATGAAGGAAATAAACATACAAACTACATAAACTGGCAACTAGAACAGGACCACAAGCACCAAAACCTACAGGACCAAAGAAGCTCCAAAGCAAGCACTGCACCCCTCCCACGAGGAAAATCTTGTTTGTTCACATTTGCTTCTATATAGAGAGCATTATTGACTTCGGAAACACGGATTGCAGACGAGGACTGACATGGAAGGACTGTCCGGATGTACATAGTGAGCCATAACCACAGAGTCAATAACTGTACCAGATCTCGACTCCTACTACACCTGAGAAAGACTTTTAGCTTCGACTTACAGTGCCAAGGCAAAAATAGAGATCAAAGTGCCTTCTTTTGATAATGATGATTTTAATTTTTGGTACTAGGAATACCTAGCATGCGATGAAGCCTGAGCAGGTTGGTGAAACAACACCAAAAGATGGTGGCTCCTCTTATTGTGTTAAAAGTTAACTTGTAGATTTAACGGACCTGATGATCAATTATGTGATATGCATCGTATATCAATAAAACCCAATAAAGGGCAGCAAGAAATCTCAGCATGTTGTCTGGCGGCTGCCAAGACTAGGGCATAGCCTTCTCCTGTAGCCTATGGAATGAGCACCAACGATTTGGGCCAATGAAAACACCTACTATTCAGGAGCAGATAGAAAGTTCAATTTGTCGTTGATACTATACAAAACTATAATATTGGGTCCAATTCATGCAAGTATGGGTACAAATAACTCTTTAAAATTCAGCAGCAAGTCAGAAGTTGGTCGCGTTACACAGAGAAAAATCTTTCCAGAATGAGTTAATAATTTTGAGAACAGTATTATGAGTGTAACCAATTCATAGGCCAAAAATAGCCAGGTCTAGAAAAAAGCATGTATCATTGGGTGGTAAAATTCCATATTTTACTACTTTGCACATTATAAGACAGTTTAGACACACTGAAATATAGGTGAAATGTTCAATGTCCTGCTCTCTGTCCATGATCAATACTTTTTTTATTCATCTTTCCTCCTTATCCACATCATCATTCTGTTTTACTATACCCTGTCCAGATCACATCAATTGCTTATTGTTCTGCTTTAGAAAAATAGTTAAATTAAAATATAACAAATTAATCCTCCTTTCTCACAAATCCAATTCTCCTTTGTTCTTTTTAATCTGTACTTCATTAGTGCCCCCCACCAGACTCTACCATGTTAGTTCTGTTTTGAATACTTAGAAACACAACTAACATCCAACACAGATCTAAACACAATACATTCAGTTACACAAACTCTAATCATTGCCTCCAGGAAGCTTTTGCTATCCTAATCCACTAAAAACAACAAAACAGGTCAAAAGAAAACAAGCACCTTGGATGAATGCAGAACTAAAAAGTTAAAACAACAAACTGCAAAGCGACAAAGCACCTGGCTCAAAACAAATAACAATCAAGACAAACTTCACCTACACAAACTTAACAGAATATACAAGTCAACAATCAGAAAAAGCTAAAAAAAAGTACTATTCAGACTGAATTCAAAATGTAAAATGTGTAAATAAAGAATTTTATAAAATTCTCTCTGAATTTCATCAACCTAAATGCACCGCAGGAACCTATCCCGTTTATCAAGAATATACTGAGAAACTGGCAAATCAGCACACAGCCAAAGCAGACATGCTGGACTCCTATTTAAAATGGTAAAAAAAGAGAGAGGAACCCCTTGATAAAGCGATGGGAAATAGGGTATTTCTACCAACAGAAGGAAACGATTCCCTTGGCCAGATTATCACATACACATTAGTTATAAATATCCAACATTGAATATGTTCCCAAAGTTTTGTTACAGTTATATTTATTAAAAAAGTAAAAGATATTTTGTTCACAATCAATCCGACAAAATACAAAATTACATGAGAATTAACACATAATACACATTAAAATCATTTCTTTCTCCTTAAAAAACACATACATAAGAAACAGATCATCAAAAGAAAAAAACAATAGATAACAAGTTTTTCAATTATGAGCAGCATAAAAGAGACAGACAATTGTAAGACCCAACCCATGTCAAATACAGTTGTACATTCAATTTCTTATAATTTCACCCAGATGTCACAAGTCATTGGAGATAACTTCCAAACAGTACTTACTTTTCGACTTTCAAACCGGATTCCATCTAAGAAGTGGCACAGAATCTGCCCTCATCACCATCTGGATTACACAACAGACTAGAACGGGGTAGCTGCACCACTTCTCTTGGACCTTTCAGAAGCCTTCGACACAGTTTATCATGATACTCTAACCCAAAAACTCTGAGAAGCCGGCATAAAGGGGACTGCTCTCGACTGGATCACATCCTACCTTCAAAAGTAATAAATGTCATTCATAACCTCCCCCCCTTTCTCATCCAAACCGTACTTCACAAAAGCAGGGGTTCCTAAAGGCTCTATCATCTCCCCATGCTTTTCATCATCTACATTAAGTCATTACCTACAATAATCATTTAATTTCAGCTCACATACTAAAACTACACAGATTATTCACAAATACTTATCAAACTGGAAAGCCTCAAAGACATTGTAAACTCAGAAATCTTCAGTTGCCTCCGAGCCATAGATAAATGGATGACATGGAGTCATCTCAAACTGAATACATCCAAGACTGAAATGCTCACCTCTGGTAACTGGAAATGGCATGACCCACTTTGCGCATGGTCTGAACATTGGAGACCACCTCCTAAAATATCTGAGGAAGTAAGAAACCACAGAACTATCATAGACTTCTAGCTATCAAAAAATGCACAAGTGGATAAGTTGGTAAGATCAAGTTTCATTACTATGAAAATTCTGCAACTCATCTTCACCCACCTAGGATTTTCCACACAAGGTCCAAGCTACTTTCTCTTGTGTACTGTCTAAACTTGAATACGCCAATGGCCTCTACCATGGATCATCTTTATCAACTAAGGGTTTATAATGAATTCACAACTTGGCTGCCAGACTACCACCAAATGTAAAGCCACATGCCCACAACTCCCCTGCCTTGAGGCCCCTACATTTGTTAACCTTTGTCAGAAGATCCACCTTCAAGCTGTTTTGTATCACCCACAAAGCAATACATGCAGCAGAACTAATTTTCATCAGTAATAAAATCATCAAATACATACAACACAGAAACCTCTGCTCCTGATTGGCACCTCACCTCAAACCCCAGCATAGAAGAAAAATACAAGGGTGGTACATCTTTCTCTGTTTAAGCAGCCAAACTATATAATTCACTACCCAAAACATCAGATCCACAGATAACTATCTTATCTTCGGAAGACTACTCAAGAGTTGGCTCTTCTTTCCTACCTGACCACGATACTCAAAACACAAATGTACAGCATATTCCTGTGCATGTAAACATGAATACTTTGATTATATGTATGTATGTATGTAGATATGAATAAACAAAGAAGGGATTGAAGAGATATATCAGTCATGGACTCAATCTCCTCTGTAAGTTATGAAAAAACAAAAAGAGTCCACTCAGAATTTACAAAATAAAGTGTTAACTTTCCAAAAAGTGACTAAACCCAAGTGAACCATTTGGTTACTAGCATGGGAAAGCAATACAATTTTTTGAAATAACCCTCACCCACCAAAAGGTCCCTTGGGGGCATGCTTCATCTTCAGGTTCTTCCTGCCCCGCTGCGTATGGGGTGTGCTACGACCGACAAATACGTGGGAGCACTTTGGAGTGAAGTAAAGTATATGCATTGGTTTGAGAGTGGAAGGGTCAGGAATGAGTGAGTTAAAAAAATAGCTAGCTTTATGGAAAAACTAAACTTTAATGCTCCCTATAGCTGGTACAAATATATATACAACTTATGGTTTAAAAAGCTAAGATATTATTGTAGGGCATCTTAGCAAATGTATATATTACTTATTGTTAAACTATATATATTATTTTATGCTTAACATGTTAGTAGGTCACTACATAGTTTACATACAAGTTATTTATTATATGCTTCTGGGTCTTTGTTTTATTTTATTAATCACAATGTGTAAATATGATCATAAAAATTGTGTCGATAAGTGCTTCACTGTTGAAATATAGTGGAAAATATAAAATTAAATTAAAAAAACGAAAAGTTTAAAAAATATACATATTAATGAAAATACATAAATGAGTGAACTTTATGTACAGCAACACTTGGAAGTCAGTTTCTAACTATTTACCCATACATGGACATATAGGACTTGATATAATACAACTGTAACTCTCTTTATTTTCCATATACATGTATAACATTCTATGTAGGCATGTATCTATATATTTATTACTTTACTCCTACTGTAGAACAAAAAAACCTTCAACTCTCTCCATTCACCACTCTGTCTCATCCTATATCTTGCTCAATAGATCCTCTACCTCCACTCTCTGACTTATCCCCCTAACCACATTGGACTACTTTGATCTCCTGAATAAACCTTTCTAGACTTTTCCTTCCTCCATCCCTCCTTTGACTAATCCCAAACCTCATTTTACTACTATGATTGATCTCCCAAATAGCACTTGCAAGGAGCTTCCCTCCCCTATCCCTCCTTTATCCTATTCAATCCAACAATCAGACTCCCATGTCCACTCCCTGAATTAACAAATTATATTTTCCTATACTAGTCCACTACTAATCAAATTTAGGTGCAGGAGCAGCATGCTACTCGCCGAAATGCACGTCAACGCTTCGTCAGGGGTAGTAAGTGCTATATATACAATTACCAAGACAATACAGGGAGTGAAATGAGGGGTGGTGTGTAGTAATGAACTCCTGCTTGTTCTCATTTCGAACCTAGAAAAAAATCCAATTGTGATACCCAAGTGTGCTGCTTTTTGTGCACAACAATTTCCTGTTTCTACTTAGTCATCCCACAATAGAGCTAGGTCCACTTTCTCCGCAATCGTGGAGTTCGGTCGCACAACATAGAGTGCAACAAAAAGGCAGCTCCACCCACACTCCTCACCACCGCATTTCACTGCTGCAGTTGCTGATCCAGGACTGCTGGGAGGCCATGGCCTTACGTGGAGAGCCAGTACAGACTTGCCTCAAGAGCCAGACCCCTCTCCCTTTACTCACCTGCATCCAGAGCCCGATGTTTGGCTGCAACTGGTGGCCTGAGATTCAGTGGTACTTTCAGCATCAGTAGCGAGCTCTCACCAAAACAGGTGTGGGGGTGCAGTGAGTGAGACATGAAGGGCACTGGAGAGTGTGAATCAGCCTAGCGGGGAGTCTGTAGGGGGAGGTGCCCTGCCTCTTGTCCTGACCTCAACCACTTTGGGCCAGGGTCTTCTCCACTACATGATAGGAGCAGGCAGGTGCTAGCAACCAGGCCCAAGGGCCGGGGTTAGGAGCTAGTTCTCCCTCCAAACGGTAGAGCCTGGAGGGGGGGGGGAGGGGGGAGGGGAGCTGCCTGGTTAGTACCGTTGTGAAACTTGCTCTTCAAAGTGTGCTCCCCGGCACCAGGTCATGCTAGTCCAGCAATTAAGAGCAGCACCTTAGCACTCACCAGCGCCGTTCCAATGACCAAGTCAGGGATAGATCCAGGGACTGTACCAGTAACCACTGGCTCCACAAACAACGGTAACAACTTCCGCATAGCAGGTGACTTGGATGACCCTGAGAGCTCTTTGGGCAGAGCCTCTCCCTTGCACGGCTGGTGCGTGCAATTATAACTGACTGTAACCGTCTGCCAACCGCCACTGCCTGGCATCCAATTTTTGAACCACCCTCACCACTTAACACAGTGTTACGTGCAGCCAGCTGGGTGATCCATCCATGCAGGGTGGGAAGCCTTGGGAAACCTTCCTGCGTGAAGCGTGCTCGTGCCTCTCGTCTCAGTCCAGTTGGTGTAGGGCAGGGCATTTTTCCTCACAAAACACAGTCAAAACCATATAAATCAGTGTTCCAAGCCAAGCAACGTTTCCAGCAAAGATCCAGCATTATAACCAAAAGAAAAGCCTTGCCTCTGAAAAAAGCCAACACTCTCCTAGATGACTCCTTCACACTGTCACCGTCATCCGAGCCCCAGGAGTCTGAGCTTTGTGGGTCCTCCCTTAAACCGTTGAGAAACCCAGGGGCGAAGGCGATTAAACAAGGGGGTACACCCATGACCTCACTTAGGGCCACAACACCTGACCCGAATGTGTCTCTGGGACTAATCACAGAACATTTTACAAGATCCCTTTCCAAGGAACTCAACTACTGTATCGGGCTGATCAGCTAATACTTTCACAAGGTCCCTCTCCAAAGAACCCAGCCACCGTCCCTACTGGGTGTATGGGCGTCCGACAAGCTTTCAACGACCCTACACATTGAAGGCCAAGCGGCACCACCTGCTGTTGGGCCAAAAACTTGCACGTCACACTTCTCCCCAGGGCTACACTGGGAGGACCAATGTAGCGAGGAGATACCTCTACTTTGTCCTCCACTAGGCCATAAGGAGATACCGATTCAGGGATTTGCCAGAGGCATCAGCAACGGAGAGAGATAACCACCTCTCCAGGCCGTTGAGCACAGATGCTTGGGAAATGGAAGATTTGCATAGCAATTAGTGCTCAGGGCAGTAACGGTGACTGCGCAAGTGCGACTGCCTCTCCACCTCAGACAACACTAACAGAATATGAGTTGGGAAAAACGCATCAGAGGTTAATTCCACTCAATCGCCCAAAAAGAAGTCCAGGAGCGAAAGCATATCTGATCGGGAACTGGGCAACTTATCAGACCTCTTCCTGGCTACAATGAAAAATCCAAATTGAAGCATCGGTAGCACAATCACCAGTATTTGGAATGGAGCTCCAATGTAGGCCCATCAGCCCCATACAGACAGTGGCACAAGCACCTCTCTTATTGGGCCTCCCAGCCCCTCTTTGGCCTCTCTGGTCTCCATTAGTATCAAACAAGACACAATTGGCAATGTGCTTTCATTGCAATTTCAAACGATGCAATTTCAGATCGATTTAGTCCAATCCATCGCCTTGAGCTTAGTGGACCTGGGGCTTAGATTAACAACTGTTTCTGAGTAATAAACGGAAGAGACAAGTGCCAAAAAATTCCATTCTTACACAGATTTAATCAACAGGCTACCCCTGACTACAGGCCCTCTCAGTTTCACCAGGAGCAGTCAAACCACTCTCTGACCCTAAGCCTCTTTCCCCACAAATCAGACCGGGGGCCCAGAGTATGGCCTAAACAATACTGCAGCAGGTTCAATAGACCAGTGGGCCAACCTCATACTCGTCGACAGTACTGACCACGACAATCAGCTACAAATAGCACCAAGACCAACTGTCCAATGGCTGCAGGAAGAATGGCTCCATAAGCAAGTCTTCAACCGACCATATGAGCCGCCTTCCAGGTGAACTCAGTCCCCTACCTTTCCAACCTTTAAGTGCTCTGGAGCCCCTATCTCGCAGGTCGGTGGAAGCTATTCATGCAAGCACCACGGAACAATTCAAACTGGCATTCATCCCACACTACACTCCCAAGGGCTCTCAGGATATACTGAATAGAGGTAACCTTTTACGCCTATTCCAACACATTCAAACATTGAAGAAGCTGACCTCCGCTGACCTAACATCTGTAAAGTGTGCTTGAATCTCAGAAAAAGGAACTTCGGGTGCCACTATAACCGCATGGTTGAGTGAGGGCCTCAGAGACATCTTTTTGGTCGAAGCAGGGATCATTGAGGAATGGGGCATTGAGCAATTAAAACTACACCAGCCAAATTACCCACTGCAGCAGGAACACCCAAGGCCACACAGGAGCATGTTGAGGGGTGCATAGGGTGCAACCCGCGACTGGCTCCCAAGTGCATCAAAAGCTGCAAATACCTTAGAAGTATCATGCATTCAAAATAAAAGCACTGTAAGATGTATGACAAGAGGCAACGATTATGATGTGTGGAACCAGCTGGGCAATCTCCATGGTGGCAGGCTAGAAAATTATTTCTAGCAACGATCTTCCAGGCTGCTTCCAATCCCAAGAAACCCATGACGGACACAAATTTTACAATTATATCTTGGAACGGAGCAGGTCTTAGATCAACTTTAACAGGCAAGTCTGCGCTGGCCTACTTGGACAGAATCGTTATACTCTGCCTGCAGGAGACATAGGTGCTTACATTCGAGGCTCAAGACCCCCACTGCCAGTTTCCCCCCACCTTTAAATGAATCTCGACCATGAACTAAATCTTTCTGTCAGAATCCCTTGCGAGTCTTATTAACTTTGAGATTCCTAATAGCCCTGAAAGGGATCTTAATCCCTTAACTAACTCTTAAATTATACTCGCCCATGGCGGCCAAATGTCGGGCAGTGGGCTCTTCCATGCGTGTTGAAGCAACAAATCTAGTCAGGATGATCAAATGGAGGCCGACCAGAAACTCAACTGTGGTCAAGTGGCTAGGAAAATTGACCATGGTGCCCAACACCACCACCTCCACCCCCGCTGGAGACACATTTCATAAGTGGGACAGACTGACAAATGAGTTAAGGGATTCCCTGGTAGCAACCAGAGGCTTCCAACAACATCAAAGTGCCAACGGGAAGTAGCAGTTCCAAAAGCAGCACAATATAGCTATTGTCACAGGACTAAGATCTTTAACAAGGTCCCTGCGCACCCACAAGCTCAATCCCACTACTAAAACGGCAACAGATATTAACCTGCATAAAAAACAACAATAACAAAATCTTTGTGGGAGGCAAAGAAAGCCTTAGCGCAAAACGAATGACTAAAATGCTTCAAGAAACAAGCTTAGCCCGTTTTTGGAACTGAAATAACCAAAATCCTCAAACATCACCAGTGAAAATGGAGTCGCAGAAGGATCCTGGGAGAGACATGTAAAAGCGGCATACACCGGCCAGTCAGCTGCACCAGA
This sequence comes from Lissotriton vulgaris, assembly GCF_964263255.1. Classification (NCBI taxonomy): domain Eukaryota; kingdom Metazoa; phylum Chordata; class Amphibia; order Caudata; family Salamandridae; genus Lissotriton; species Lissotriton vulgaris. The sequence goes on from NC_141698.1 coordinate 668,527,119, forward strand.
ATATGCGGATAAATGGGGGATTGTAGATCAGTCCAGGAGAAACATGCGGGATCTGTCCTCATCGGCACAGGTCTGCCAACTCATACGGGCACTAAAAACGACAGCGTGCCAGGTCCCAACGGCCTCCCGGGCTAAATATTTAAATATGCCTCGAAGGACTGGGCTAACTCTTCTCTTTAACCAAGCTTTCCTCACCGCTCAAGTTCCTGACACATGGAGGGGGTTCTAGCTTGTGCCCAATACCCAAGAAAGGGGACCCGACAAATCCATCTGTCATTTGATAGCCCTTGTAGATCTAGAGGCCAAAGCTTATGCCCGATCACTACTTAAACAGCTAGAAACCTGAGTCATGGACAGTGATGCTTTGCCTTTCTTTCAGGCAGAGCTTCGAGTGCTGCGTCAACAACAGATAACACTATTGCACCAGCAGTTCTGAGTCATCAAGCAGTTCAAAGAATTCAACCACCACGCTTCTGCTGTTTCATCGACTAAAGTGCTGCTTTTGACAAGGTAGACTGCCCCACGCTGTAGAGAAAACTAAACATGTGGCGCATTGACATTCCCTTAAAACTATTAGGGGCTATTATCTCTTTGTCCTCCGACATGTGGGTCCAAGTGAGAACAGGGCCACACGCCATTCCCTCCAAAATCAACATCTGAGGCGGCCTGAAGCAGGAGTGCGTCCTTGCACCCCTCCTCATTAACCTATACACAGCAGATCTGGGCAAAATCCTTGGAGAGTAGCGGTCTAGTATCCCGACGACTAGGCCAGTCAAACCTACACATTTTGCAATACGCTGACGGCATTGTTGTAATGGACCACGCCAAAGTCAGCATGCAGCGTGCCCTGAGCAGCCTCCATGCATACAAAGAAGAAAAGTATCTTGCGATTAATCAAGATGAGACCAAAGTTCCGATTTTCGGCCGCTATAAGAACAAGACAATACTTGCATGGGGTGCATGATCATCAAAGTAGCAATGAAGTACAATTACCTGGGGGTTTGGTTTACAACGATCTTCAAACCTACGGACCACATAGCCTCCCTGAAAAAGAAAGCTGCAGTCATCACATACACCCTTACTTGCCTTAGCAAGGAATTACAAAGTGCCTCTGCTGCTCCTATTCTCAGGGTCATGAAGGCGCCCCTCTTCCGTGCACTGCACTATAGGCATCAGGCTTTTCCCGGGGCCTGGCTACCAGTTTAGAGCAAGCCCAATGTACAAGCTATAAGAAAATATTTCAATTATCCAGATACCTCCGCAGGACAAGACTCCGCCTCGAATTTGGCTTGTCAAGACAAACTTTAACCTGTGAGGTTGACACTTTGAAACCCTACATTTGGGTCCTGAAAGCGCTGTCCAACTCACTCAAAGCCAGCCTGAAAGATACATTAAAGAGCCCAAGGAACCCACGACACCGGCAATTACGAAAAGCAATTATCTCTTTTCAAACTGAAGCATCAGCGTTAACATCTGAGGCCGTTCACTCTAAGCCAGGAAAGGGCAATCAACAGGCACCTGCAAATAACTTTGCACCAGCTGGACACTTTCTCTTTAAAGTCCTTGGGCATATTGCTGCCCTTGAACAACTCCTATTGGGTAGGGAAGCTACAACTCCTATTGGGTAGGGAAGCTACAACTCCTATTGGGTAGGGAAGCTAAAACTCCTATTGGGTAAGGAAGCTACAACTCCGATTGGGTAGGGAAGCTACGACTCCTATTGGGTAGGGAAGCTACAACTCCTATTGGGTAGCGAAGCTACAAGCAGATCTTTCAGAGGCCATCAACAGACGGGTGTGCAGAGACATTTTGTACATGCGCTTCCTAGGTTTACCGGTAGCCGACTTTAATCCGGTGTGCGCCCATCCCGGGGAAGAGGGGGCGTGCAGACTATGCAACTTCAAGCGGGAATCATGTTTGCGCCTCCTGTGCTGTCGTCCTACCATTCCTTACCTATGATCTGTGGATTATCTTTGACTTTTGACAGTATGTTCATATGTATAAATGTATAGCTAATGTATAAGTTACCTTTTCCCTGCCTTGGTGATGAATCGAGAGCTTTTCAAAGGTGGGGTGATTGTTTATTATATTTTTTTATTGGGTTTTATATGGTGCTTATGGTTACAATATTCGTACAATCTACATTTTTTTTGCTTTTATTTTATGTCTTTTATTCTTGAAGGTAAGGTATGAAAAATGAGTTCTATCCCATTTTTTTAAATTCTATTTTATTGAAATTAAGGCCGCAGTGGCCAACATGGTCACACAAAAGAGCATCAAAGGCATACAGACGATCACACAAGGGGTACAGTGGTACAACAAATATCATGGCATTAAGACTGTGACAAATCAAAGCCATCAGATATCGGCCTCAAGCACCGAGCTTTGGGACCAATCTACATTTTTAATTGTTTGTAATGTGCTACTTTTTGTGGCTATATATGCCACATAAAAATATATATATATAACAACAAAGTCCCACTCTTGATGCCCTCAGGAGGACTCTGCTGGAGGCCTCATCACTATGCTTCTCCCAAACCGACGTAAGAACTCTATCGAGGTGCAGAAAATACGTTAAGGAATTCAGAGTTCAATTTAGACTCCGAACCGTTCTCCCCCCCCAGTCGGCACCGTTACCCAAAAGCTAATAATAGACCACTGCACGCAGAAACCTTACAATGCTAAATCAGTGCGGCAAGGGTTTCTCAGTGTATGTACTGTATGAAGCATCTTAGTCCTTATTAATGGGGGAGTGGGCAAACTGGGATAAGACTGGTAATTGTTATATTTGTCTTGTTCTTAGTCGCAGCTCTCAGGAGATAGCCCTGAGTGAAGCAATCCTATGTACCATGGAACACCCCCGTCCCTTGCCCTGACCCTATCCAAACACTTAAGTACAAGGGACCCTTTTTGGCATGGGTGCGGGGCGGTGAAGGGTTTACCTTGATTTAAATAGCCAAGCACTGCTATAACCCAAGGGCACTCAAATCTAACCTGGTACCCTTCTTTGTAATTTACGTTAACATCTTCCACCAGGAACTTTAACCACTCAGCACTCCAAGGAATTTTAACTTATGAGGGTTTAGCTAAACAAATTTTACTCCCTCTTTTGTCACAGAGTGGAATTAGAGTTTTAGAAATATTTTTTATGGGATAGTAAATTATGGATTTCTTAGCATTTTATAAATTTGGGTGGATGTCGTTACTCAATACCGTTTGTATGTAAATTGTTATGGTTTTTACTGCCCAAACGATAAAATTGACAAGGACATTGATACCAAGTGTTGCCAACAGATTCTGTAGTAAAGATTTGTAGATGTTTTCATACACAACTGGAGTAAGAAGTCTCTTCTCTTCCTGTTTCTTGTCACAAAAGTCAAAGTGGCCTTAATGAAGGCAAAAGGTTTAAAGTACATTTTCCCATTTCAAATGTTTTATTATGTTGAAAGCATCACTGCCACGTTGAGCTTTAGAGCTTCTTTGGCATGACTTTGTTATAATCATAATAGGACTTTTTTATGAGTACTTCCTGCTTTTAAAATGATGGCTGTTTCCCAAAATCAATGTGAGGCATTTTGATAAAACACCAGAGTGACACATTTGCATTTTTGCAGCTGTACATGTACCCAGTAGTGTACACAAACATACCGCAGCATGAAGAAAATTCAATTTAAGGTACCACAAACCTCAGCGGAATAGATGCGGTGCAGTTAAGATATAGGAAGATGAGGAACTGTGGTCTCCAGTAAGGAACAATATGTAGCAATTGTTTTTGAGGTGCTTTGGAGCTCCCCCCTTACTTCTATTACATTTTTTCTGGTTACCTAACAATGAAGGAAATAGTTAAAACGCAAGTACATTATTATTATTTTTTTAATATGTAAATAATTTTTAATGTTTTCACTTAAAAGGCACCCTCTCTGTTTTCCATTTTATTGGTTAAAGAGAAAGTTAAGACATGCATAAGAGACACTGTGTTGTTTTAATTCATATCTCTCTCAGTTCCTGCATCAGCAAATTGAGCAGAGGGACCACATTTCATATTGGATCAAGGAGTGGGCAACTTAAGTGTCCTGCACTTTCTGAGACACTAAAGATGTTTAGTTATTGTTAAGATATTTTATGGGGTGTTAGCTGCATAGCCTGCAATGGCCTATGATACTTCATCTTGAAGTCTGGCCTCTCAGACTCCACAGTGCCCCCCTCCCCACCTTAATGCATTCTATATGCTGCATTCATTCCATCCCACTCAAGCCCTGAAGAAACAGAGTAACATCACTTATATTCTGATGGAAATCCACTGGTCCTCCTTGCCGGCCCACGCCATCTTCAAAACCCACTGCATCAATTACAAAGCCATCATGACTTGCACACCAGCCTATCTGGTTGACAAGCTCGCCGTCTGCAGTGGCTCTCACGACACTGCAGCAAAGCCACCATCAGACTGAAGTCAAAGAATTGCCAAAAAGCAAACAACAAGGCAATGTGGTTTCTTAATCTATACATCCAGGATATGGAACAACATCCCTGTATCCATCAGAACTGTCCCAACCCTGTTTTAATTCATAAAAGAGCTAAAGATACCTTGGCATCACAGCAGGCCTATGTCATAAACTACAGCCTGTCCAGAATGCTGCTGCTCGGCTGGTGGAGAGAATCCCTGCCAGACATCACATCTCCCCTCACCTCCGTAAACTTCACTGGCTACCCATTGCCAAGAGATGTATTTTTAAGGCCATGACCCTGGCTTTTCGTGCCTCCAAGGGCAAAGGCTCGGCCCATCTGAAAAGTACTCTGAGACCGTATGTCAACACCAGGACATTACGCTCAAACTCCCTACTTCTGCTGGAAACCCCTAGATTTAAACGCACTCGCACCGGAGGGAAAACATTCGAGGTCTGCGCCACTCGGTGTTGGAATAACCTCCCGGTTGCCTTACGAGCCTGCCAAACTGAATTAGCATTTCGAAATTCCTTGAAGACCCATCTTTTCCCCATATAATGCCCCCTTGGTTCCTAGCCTCTCAGTTCCATGATTTATCAGCGCCGGGACGCCCCGTTGGGGCAGCTGCTGCGCTTTACAAAACACACAAATAAATAAATAAATAAATAAATAAAGAGTCCTCTCTCTTCAAGGAAGCCTACATCTCAATCCAGTAACAGTACACATCTGCTTATAAAAAGGAGCTACCTCTTCAGTTACTCAATGGGCAGAGCTTTACCTTTCAGCCTGTACAGCGCTACGTGGCCTTTTGGATAGATCTGCACACTACATACCCTACATAAATACATATATATATATACAGAAAGACTTAATAGGTCATCTTCAGTCAAAGTGGCTCTTGATAACAGCAAGATTAATGGCACTAAAGAGCTAATTTCAGCTCCTGCTACACAAATGCATAGTTCGACCACTGCTTTACCATCTATCTTTATGGTCAATTACGTTCTATTTAAAACTTGCCATGAATTACACCTTTACCCTTCTTGTGGGAGCAAAAACCCCTCGAAGTATCTTCAAGGCGATATATTAGGGCATATATAAGACAAATTAATAAGATTCCTATAAATATGGTTACCAATGCTGAATTCTTGCATTTGTGTACAACACTCTGCATCGGAGAGGCACCTACAGTCACGTTAAAAACGCTACTAAGGAACATCTGTATTGATAAGATTTTTGGTACGTAATCTGCACTTTATTAGTCGCATGAAACGCGTAGCGCATTCGTAAAATTCAACATGGAAGATAAAGCATTTCTGAAGATACATTTTTGTCCACATTTCTAGAAGGAAAAGCCCCAAACCCTGCTGCAACATCTCTGTTGGGTTGCAACAATTAACATTTTACGTTTTAATTGTGAAAAAATATAAGTATTTCTTTTGAGAGCTCATATCGAATATTTTATTAAAAAAGAGGGAAAGGGGCCAAGTACGATGCAAAGACTAAGCACCAAGGCAATATTACAGGTTGGTACACTAACATAAAATGAAGTGAGTTTTCAGTTTCAATGTAAGAAAGATTTGAGACTAGACTTACCAAAGGCCTAAAATTAATTTATCAAATTCTACTTACAAGATTTCTTTGAAACAAAAATACTTATTACATTTTAAATAATAAAATACACAGACATTTCAAAGTTCAGAAGTAATGAAAATATGTATAATATGGATCTGTAGTTGATACAGGTGAGCGCACAACATCAACTGCTGCTTATGCACTCGAAAAGGTATCACAAAAAAATATTCTGCATACATTTTTGCTCTGAGGTGACTTGAACATAAGACAAATGAGTAACAGATGTGGGAGATCTGTTTTCTTTTGAAGAAAATAGCCTGTCAGAACAGGGGTTGTTACTCCAACTACCTAAAACTAATTGAACAGGTGTTCCCCTCGCCCACGAGTAAGATAAAATCTACAAACTTCATGAATAACTAAAAGCTGTAGATATGATTGACACTGTAGTCAGTGATACCCCTAAGGCTCTTGTACTTCATCTGACAAGACTTTCTACTGTACATGAGGCAAGTTAACTTCAGGTGCTGTTGTATCTGTTTTTGCGCGCACCTATTCAGGAGTAATGACTTACCAGTCATACATCAACCAGTACATCATAGTAGAACTATACTGTTGGCTGTACGCATGCACACACAAACATGTGATTACATCATCCTCCCTGCATTTTCCGCGTGACCCATTCACCCAGGTAGATGCCTATTTGTATTCTTCTAGTGTTTCTGGATAGCACTAATGCAGCCATGGCGGTGCTTCAGGGAGCTCTTGGAGATGGGAGGGGGTGCAACTGCAAGGGAAAGTAGGGGCAAAGAGTCATGAGTTTGTGCTACGTTAAATCCATATGCTTTGAGGACGAGGTGGTTCTTCTGGTGTTTTGAAAACTTCTGAGGCCCCCCTCAAATCGAAGAAGTGCGGGTAAGGAATTCCACTGGGGTGCACCTTGTGAACAAAGGGATCGCCATCAAGCCATGCGTATGCTGAGTAGGTGATTCTCGAAGACCCATGTTAAGGGTCTTGCAAGAGGATATGAGAGCAACAATTTGAAAAGGCACCGTAGGGTGTTGCTAGCCAAAGCCTTGTACACAAGACAGGGTGGTTTTTATTTAATTCAAACCTCTGCTTAACAGCCTGCCAGAGAAGCAACATTGGCGGAGACCAATGATCAGGTGGGCTATGCAGTTTTGTGCTTCTTCAAGGTTGTTCATTGTTTTGAATGAAAACCTCTGAGATTCTGGTGCAATAACCAATGTAGAAGGCAACACCGAAGATAAAACCAATAAGGTGGTAAGCTGATAACAGAGAGGTGACAAAGAATCTGAAATATGTTGCCTTGTGCCAAGCAATCTGTGGAAAGAATAACAACTCTAGAGTCAAAAGATAACCCACAGACATCAGAGCGAGGTTGAAGGTGATGAGATCACCGTAGTGTCGGTGGGCCTGGTGGGGCGATCTTTGTTTTTGGTCCATAGAAACACATCCAGATGGACCTACTCATTCTTGCATTTGTAAGAAACATTGACTAACAGCATCACTTCTGTATATTTTGAGATGGGTCTGGGTATCGATGGTTGGTTAACCTCCCATGTTGAGACTGGCCTCTCTGAAAGACATATTAACGTCTCATAAGTGAGGATTTCGGGATGACCTTTATACTGATGAGAGTCTTTAAGGAATTATTTCCTGTAATGCAAGTTCACCTTATGGAGGTATTAATAATTCATTGAGATCTGGAGCTGAACCAAAACAGTTTAAATACAGGGTGGTTAGCCCCATCATAAAGCAGCCTAGTCTTACTCTATGCCTATTGTTCTAGTCCACCCGATGTTTAAGTTGGTGGAAAAGTTATTCGTGACTTACTTACAAATTTCGTTGAGAAAAAATCCATGCTAAATAATTATAAACCAGGTATTAGGCCCACGCAGGGAAACGAGATTCTGCTAATCACAGTCTTGGATCAATTAAGATTGTGACAGGATGAAGGTATTTGCAAAGGGATTAATTTATTAGATCTCTCCACAGCCTTCGATACAGTTAACCATGACCTGTTAATCAGTAGATTACGTTCTTCTGATCCTCCTCCTTTCTGAAAGACAGATCACAGTCAGTGATCCTGTCCACTTTTTTGATTGCAGAAAATCGTTGCTCTACTGTGGGGGTCGTCAGGCTTCTGTGCTGTCACTGATTCCATTAATATCCATGTGCAATCTCCGTGTACCCTTATAAGACCTTATGGCATGGAGTGCTAGTCAAACGCTGACAACACTCCACATCTGTTAAAATTTGATCAGCGGCTCACTACTTTGATTGGTGAGCTGAATGTTTCCTAGGAAATCAAAACTGCATGCCAAGGAATGTTCTAAAACTAAATGGAGGGAAGACAGAGTTGCTGATTGCAAACCATTGAACTGCTTGCTACTCCAATTAGGAGACACCCCCCCCCACCACCACTGGCCCCTCCCAAACCGGACACAAAAGTAAAGAAATTGGGGTGATTTTTTATCAATGCCTGACCTTTCTGACCCAAATCCCAAAGGTATTCCTAAATCTTTACAAATATTACCTCCTTTCCTCATGGAAGAAAGATTTGGCCACGTCGATCCAGCATATTGGTTACTGCAATTCCACCTATATGGCCCGTCCTGCACTGCCTTAGCAAAACTTCAGAGATTAAAAAACACGGCGGTCGTGACAAAATTGAAAAAGTATATCACATCTCAGCAGTAAAGAGGCTAGGATGGCCAACAGTAAAGGGGTTGATCTAGAGGTAGCTTCCCAAGCCCATAGAACAAAACGTAAAGCAGGTACCACATTTCTCACAGGCCTGATATCCCCCTAGTTTCAAGGCAGCAACCTCCAATTAAGCAACTCACTGCTGTTGAAAGTCCCTCATTTTAAGAGGCAGCCAGCGGGAGGAAGATCAATCTGGATGCTGGGCCCAAAGCCTGGAATAAACTTCCTCTCAATATTTGATACAGTCATAATATCCGATCCTATAAAATTGTGGTGAGAACCATTCTTCAAACTTAGCATTGGTTTTTTGACCTAGCCTTTAACTGCTTTTTATGTATTTGCTCTATTTTAAATTATATTCTCCACTATGTCAACTTTCTCCTATCTTACATCCTCTTTTGACTAATCCAATGTGGCTTCTAGTGCCAAGATGCTACGGTGAACGGCAGCTTAATAAATGTAATCATAATTTAGGCGACAGCCAATGTGGTGATAACTGTGGATGGTTGGGAGGGATGCCTTAAAGCCACTGAGTAAGGCTGGACGCAACGAAGACACCTGAAGGACAACACAGCTCACTTTTCAGGCTAGAAAGGACCCAGTTTCCTGCTGTTTCTGGCACTACTGGAACGCTGATCCCTAAATCGCACAAGTGGTCTCCAAGGGAAAGATGAAGATATAGTGGTCTATTGTGTGGAAAGGCTAAGAAAATAACGGAAGATTAACATGCATTCCTCGCCCTCTTGTAGTTATCAGCTCTTTCCTTTCGAGTGGATATTTAAAGTCATCTTGATGAGCCTGAAAAGGACTTGAAATCAAGAGGCCTGTGTCGGATTTCAGGTCTGCCGTACAAGTGACTACTGTGACTGTGTCAAAAATCTTTGTGATGGCAGGTACTTCGGACATTGGCCTTTTCAAAACATTTGGTATCAGACAACTTTAATTTAGTTGCAGGTTATGCTGACATGTTTTTGATTCTACGGAATTAGACCAGAGACTCACATCACCGAGCTTCTCTGGACCACTTCACCAAATGAGGTGTGATTGGCATCCTCATTGTCTCCAAGAGACAAGCGAGGCAGGAATTACCCTTACTTTGCCTCATTTATATCGATGGATGGATCAATGTACAGTCTCGTATACGCAGTCTATATGATATTGCTGACTACAACATCAAGACACTAGGCCAGCTTATTACATTTCTATCTATCACTGAACTGCAGTTCAACATTAAATATTTCCCATACACCCATCCTCCAAATACACGTGTATGAATAGAGGCTGGCTGGCTATCTGATGAAGGATTTGATGAGCGAAAAATTGATGTTAGTTGAGTAGATACGTTTGATAATTGGATGAAAGTATGTATGAGCGAATAAATAATGTTAATTGACTAGATACGTTTGATGGTGGAATGGAACAGCATTTAATACCTACAGATCTCCTAGCGGCACTGCTGAATTGGCTCGTGATTTGTTTTTAACTTTAGATCTTGCCCACTAACCACTGACCTCTTCACAACAAATATAGGAAACTAGAGCAATCATGTTTTAAGGATGCTGAGTTTATCCAAGTATAAAAGTAAACCATCAACTTAGTGGTAGGGCAACATAAGTAACTAGCCGGCATATCCATGCTGGGGGGCGTTTACACTTTATTCATGGAAGAGCTGGAGCATTCAAGGCAGGGGTCATGCTTGGTGAGAAGAGAGGACCCCCATAGGAAGATGAAGATGTGGTTTTTCGAGTAGTCCCTGTAGGCCCTGGATTTGCCTAGAATCACACCTGTTCAGCGCCAGGACACTCTCCCGGGTGACAGTGCGAGCCACAAAACTGCATACAATAACATAACTGCTGGAAGGGGAGGGCTCAACTCATGAGTCACGGATGCAACACTCGTGGGCTTGCTTCCGTTTCTGCTTTTCCCTCCTTTTCTGAGCAGCCACTGAACAGCTGGTTTCCATTTGCATGAACAAAGCATGATGTCAGCGGCCCGGGACGGCTTAAAGTTGCCAACCACAGGGGGAGACATTAGTCAGCAATGGCCCATTTGGTGAACGCAAGCGTTTTTAGTTTAGGTTTATTACAGGACTTCTCCTGAAGAAAAGCCCGGTGTGGTCGGTAACGAACTTTTTTTAAACAAAGATCATGCTGTGTAAAACACGTGCGCGCACGGTCGCGCAGAACAATAATGAACACATTATGCCATGCCGCTCGGGTGTTGGCAGCTGTGGTGACTGGCTGGCCCTAAACGTCGGCTGGAAGCGGAATTCAAGAAGCCTGGCTTAACTGTGAATCAAATACTACACAAACAGTGGTTAAACCGGGCTCCAAGACCGCTCCTCATCAGACTGGCCTTAACCAGAGAAGTGAGCAAGGCATTAGGGGGTTTAAGTTCAGAAAAAAAGTTAAAAAATGGAAGCCATGATTTGCAAGACTTGCATTCACTGCAGTGTATTTAAAACATAACTTCTAGCTATGGGGCCTTCTTAAAATTGTTCTTTCCCATGAAATCGCCCTTGGCACACACAAATTCAATTCGCAGGGCTGTTTAACGTGTTGTTTTTAGATTTGAAAAACAATGAGCAAAAACACAAGGTCTGGCATTTCTTCACCCATCTGATGGCTCCCTTCTGTTTTATTTTAGGAGTAATTTACTACCGACGTAAATGCTGAGCAGGGGTCATTAATGATTGGCATCTTAGTCCCAAACTTAATTAGCAATTATTGGTTTGCCCTGAAAGGGGAGGGGCTCGCGAGCCTTGTGTTTTTGTTTTCCCCGAGACACTGCACTGGCCAGCCTTTCACGAAGGAGGCAGAGTGTACAAACAGGACGGTGTGACTCAGCTCGACGTGGTACGTGAAGGCGTGGAAGGAATGTGGGCCGTGCAGGGAGTGGAAGTCCTGTGAAGGAATGCCGGGGAGTAGCCAGGGCCACACATGAGAGCACAGGGGAAGCCTGTGGGGGTGGGCGGAGGACGGGTCTTAGGACGTGTGAACTGGGCACTGGATGAGACGGTGGAGGGGCGAGGGCAGCGCATGGGAGGAGTTGGTAAAGGGATGGCACTGGGTAAGAGTGCAGGCGTGTGACTGCGACGTGCGGATGAGGGCGCATTAGAACAGGGCAGCAAGGAAACTTCAGGGCAAGAGGGCGGTAATCATTCGAGGTGGGGGACTCGAGGTGATGGAGGGCAGAAACCGCAGGGCGAGGACGATGGAGGGCAGAAACCGCAGGGCGAGGACGATGGAGGGCAGAAACCGCAGGGCGAGGACGATGGAGGGCAGAAACCGCAGGGCGAGGACGTCACTATAGGAAAGTCAGCAAAGTTTATTTATATATATAGGGAGACTGGGAAAATTGGTAGATCATGATGAGGGCAAGACGCACATAATGGCCCAGGTTGGAATAACAATATAACAGGGAATAACGTGGAATTTATTGCGAACGAATGTTTTTTAAATACAGGTATGTGCAGGTGGCATTGATCCCTGGGCACTTTGGGGCATTGCGCCCAGGGGTGCAGTAATGAATGAGATGGGCAGTAAACCCAATGGAAGCAACAGATCGATGGAGAACGGGTAATTAACTAACAGGCTTTGTGGTATCGGTTTAATTAATGCCCATTTCGCCTGCTTCTCAGTATCACCTCAGTTCAATAATCGAGTCAGCTGACATCACCGGGCGTGCAACAGCGGAACCAGAAATACCAGAGTCAGTACAAGTCTGCAAGAGAGCAACAGGTCGGGCGGGCTGGGCGGCGGAGGGAAGGTAGCGACTTACCCAGGGGGGCAGCTCCGCCGTGGAGATGCTGAGCTTCACCGACTTCTCCTCGTCCTCCAGGAAGGCCAGGGCCCGCGAGAGCCGGGAGCCCTTGGCCAGCTTGTTCTTCCGGCACCAGAAGAAGGCGGCCAGGGCCACCAGCAGCCAGCTGAAGCTCAGCCCCAGGTAGCCCAGCACGTACACGGGCAGGATGAGCGCGAAGGTCTTGCCGAACTGGGTGGCCAGACCCACGATGTCCACGCTGAGCAGGGACTTCTCGGGGTCGCCCTGCGGCTCAGGGGGGGTCCCCGGACCCGGGACGTCTTTGGAGGCTGTGTCCGGGGGGAGGCTCCCTTCTGTGTCTTTGCCGTTTAGTGTTGCCATAATGCCAAGTTTTGTTTTCTTAGTTTAAAAAAATAAGAAAATACTTCAAGATATAAAGTCCACAGCACACAATTCCGCAGAAACTTTACCCAAAAAAAAAATAAACAAGGCGCTGAGGTACTCCCGATCGTTTCCCCAGCTCAGATCCAACTATGAGGGCAGCGGAGACATCCTCCCTGGGATCCGGCTTCAGGCCGGGGGAGAGCGGCGTGGGTCAGACCTGCATGTCCGATTGCAGTGTCCAGCCCTGGGGCAGGGCTCCGCGGTCTCCTTCCACTGCCCTATCGGCGCATGCCGTGAATCCGTGCCCGCTGCTGCGCCGGAGGAGGAGGGGGCTCTGCGGCTGGTCAACCCTCTCAGGCTCTGCCATCCACCGGCTGCCGCAGAGGCGTCTGCCCAGCCCCGCTGCAGTCTCCGCGCTCCCTCCCCGTGGCAGCCCGGAGCTCCGCCGATCGCCTCTGGGTTCAGGGTTCAGCCTGCACGACAGGAAACTGTCAGACGGGAATATAGGTCACTGACGAGGAGATTCACGGGAGCAGCGCCCTCTGCTGGAATTACCGTCCTCTGGCAGTACTGGAGCAATGACTGGGCGGCTGCAGGGGAGACTTGACTGACTGCTACCAGAAGCATCCAAGGCCGCCCGGGAGAGGGTAGTAGTTTTGGGATGAAATACAGTACGCTATTGAATTGAAATCACTCATAATTAGCTTAATGAGATTAGTGCATATTTTTTTGAAGTTGTTCATGGCGCGAGTGCATTATAGTGCTATACAAGAAATCTAGACTTTACACGTGTTTTTTCATAAACACAGAGAAATTAACTATTTTGGAAAGAATAATATGATGTTTAGCAGAGACTGGGTATTGAGCTATGGATGCCAGGCTTAACCACTTGTTGCGAAAAACACAGTTGATGGACAGAATGCAGAACAATGTCTTACATTCACCCCAGTACAAAAATCTGGGCCTAAATCCATCGTTTTTTTGGACTCCACACCACCCTAGGTCAGACAATGGCTATATGCAAATCAGCCTTGACCCTGTGCCTCATGGGAACAGTCCAGCCCGAACTACCAAGCCATGTCTTTCCTAGACTGGAATCAAGCATCCAAGGACCGGTTTCTGGCTATCAGCCTTCTTCAGCCTGGATAGCTTGACTCCAGTGATGTGGAGAGCCTCGGACTCACCTCTGAGCATATTCAGCCCACTCGGGGTGAAAATTGCAAAAAACACAGTTGATGGACAGAATGCAGAACAATGTCTTACAACCTGGACCGGAAACAAGCTTCCGAGGACCGGTTTCTCGCATTCCAGCCGTCTTCAGCGGCTTGCTTGAATCCAGTGGTGGGAAGAGCATGGGACTCACGTCTGAGCATACCCATCCCACCCGGGGTGACAAATGCAAAAACCACAGTTGATGGACAGAATGCAGAACAATGTCATGCATTCACCCCAGTACAGAGATCTGGGCCTAAATCCATCGTTTTTTTGCACTCCACACCACCCCAGTTCAGACATGGCCATATGCAAATCAGTCTGACCCTGTGCCTCATGGGAACATTCCAGCCCGAACTGCCAAGCCATGCCTTCCCTGGACCGGAAACAAGCTTCGAGGACCGGTTTCTGGCATTCCAGCCGTCTTCATATAGCCATTGTCTGACCTAGGGTGGTGTGGAGTGCAAAAAAACGATGGATTTAGGCCCAGATCTCTGTACTGGGGTGAATGTATGACATTGTTCTGCATTCTGTCCATCAACTGTGGTTTTTGCATTTGTCACCCTGAGTTGGATGGGTATGCTCAGACGTGAGTCCCATGCTCTCCACACCACTGGATTCAAGCAAGCTGGGCTGAAGACGGCTGGAATGCCAGAAACCGGTCCTCGGAAGCTTGTTTCTGGTCCAGGGAAGGCATGGCTTGGCAGTTCGGGCTGGACTGTTCCCATGAGGCACAGGGTCAGACTGATTTGCATATGGCCAGGTCTGAACTGGGGTGGTGGGGAGTGCAAAAAAACTACGGATTTAGGCCCACATCTCTCTACTGGGGTGAATGTATGACATTGTTCTGCATTCTGTCCATCAACTGTGGTTTTTGCATTTGTCACCCCAAGTGGGATGGGTATGCTCAGACGTGAGTCCCATGCTCTCCACACCACTGGATTCAAGCAAGCCGGGCTGAAGACGACTGGAATGCCAGAAGCCGGTCCTCGAAAGCTTGTTTACGGTCCAGGGAAGGCATGGTTTGGCAGTTCGGGCTGGACTGTTACCATGAGGCACAGGGTCAGACTGATTTGCATATGGCCATGTCTGAACTGGGGTGGTGTGGAGTGCAAAAAAACGATGGATTTAGGCCTAGATCTCGCTACTGGGGTGAATGTATGACATTGTTCTGCATTCTGTCCATCAACTGTGGTTTTTGCATTTGTCACCCCGAGTGGGATGGGTATGCTCAGACGTGAGTCCCATGCTCTCACACCACTGGATTCAACCAAGCCGGGCTGAAGACGGCTGGAATGCCAGAAACCGGTCCTCGGAAGCTTGTTTCCGGTCCAGGGAAGGCATGGCTTGGCAGTTCGGGCTGGACTGTTCCCGTGAGGCACAGGGTCAGACTGATTTCCTTATGGCCATGTCTGAACTGGGGTGGGGTGGAGTGCAAAAAAACTATGGATTTATGCCCAGATCTCTGTACTGGGGTGAATGTATGACATTGTTCTGCATTCTGTCCATCAACTGTGGTTTTTGCACTTGTCACCCCGAGTGGGATGGGTATGCTCAGACGTGAGTCCCATGCTCTCCACACCACTGGATTCAAGCAAGCTGGGCTGAAGACGGCTGGAATGCCAGAAACCGGTCCTCGGAAGCTTGTTTCCGGTCCAGGGAAGGCATGGCTTGGCAGTTAGGGCTGGACTGTTCCCATGAGGCACAGCGTCCGACTGATTTGCATATGGCCATGTCTGAACTGGGGTGGTGTGGAGTGCAAAAAACGATGGATTTAGGCCCAGATCTCTGTACTGGGGTGAATGTATGACATTGTTCTGCATTCTGTCCATCAACTGTGGTTTTTAGGTCTCGGCTAGTAACGCGCTGAAAGCGCGTTCTCGCCAGAGAACTATTGTCGGCGTCTCAGCAGTCTGAGAACACCGAAGTGAGACAAGACCTGGCCGTGCGCAGCGTTTCCCCATAGGATAACGTTGTGTGCGCGGCCAGGTCTTGTCTCCACAGCATTCCAGGGCTGACCAGATCGCGTTGCGCGCCTCTCTGGAATGCAGGGGGAGTCTGCAGAGAGGCGCGCAGTGCTGATAAACAGGCAGGCACTGAGAAAACGCTTTAATGCCATCAGGTCCGGTTTGCGCAATGTAAATGCAAGCACTTTTAAATTTAAAAACTTCATATCCCGCCTCGGTGTAAATAAACCTAACTCAACAGGAGGCGCACGTTTACAAAGTGTGTATATACGGCGGGACCGCAGTGACCTGGTTTCGGTGCTGTGTGCGAAGCTCTGCTGCTAACCAACCTTGCATCCCGAGTGTAAACCGGGCTGGCCCCGGCCCGGATCTTGGTCTGCTGGTCCTGGGTCGCTTCTGGAAGATCTCCTTTCACTGCTCGCCTTCAGCCCGAGGTGCAGGAGGACGGCGAGCCGCGCCCGCCAAACACCACTCCGCAGGCTCCAGACAGGACACCTTCCTTGGAGGGAGACCAGCTGGAATATGTATATATTAAACTCATTCCATCGACCTGGATATTTTTGTCATATTTAAACTTTGTCGGTAAAGGAGATGTGTGGTGGTAAGAGGATTCTGCCTGTGAAGTATTCAACATCGTTAAGGCACCAACAGGAGTTTTGATGATGCTGGTTGGGGTTTTAAATCATAAACTAGAAAGTCTTACTATGTGGTGCGGGCTAAAGCCTGCCAATGATCCATCTATTCATTCACCCTGGCAGGGTGAATGAGAGAAATCTCGGGCCGCGCTAAGATGGAATGCCCAGCGCGCCACCTACAAATACTGCAACATGCAGGGTTTGCTTCCTGCAGCCCTCGCCTTAGCAGGCCGGGTAGAGATTGTAAGTGGCAGCCCCTCAGCCTCGGTGAAGGGTGACGGTCGGGTCCGTGTGCGTTGAGCAATGAGTTCCCAGGAAGCGTATGTGCTCTGAGTTCTCACTTTGGCTGGCCAGTAGAGACACAGACACGTAAATACACCAGGGCACATATAAGCATGAACACACATGCACACATCGAAACACAATCACATAAAAGCACAGACACACAAATACACCAGGGCACATATAAGCATGAACACACATGCACACATCGAAACACAAGCACATAAAAGCACAGACACGCAAATACACCAGGGCACATATAAGCACGCACACATCGAAGCACAAGCAAATACATGCACACAAATACACCAGTGCACATATAAGCACGCACATCGAAACACACGCACATAAAAGCACAGACACGCAAATACACCAGGGCACATATATGACCGCACACACATGCAAGCACCTACACAATAACACATTTCTATATTGCTATGCAAGTACACAAGCAAACACAAAAATAAGCCCACAGATGCATACACACATATATAGGCACTCACGCAGCCCACACAATTGCACATGGTTCCATTCGGCTACATAAAAACGCACACTCAATGCCACACAGAAACATGTAAAAGTTTGTTTAGATACACACGAGGCATACACGCTCTCAAGCCAACACACACATCCAAACGTGCACACATTGATCCGTGCACAATGTGTCACACACACACATGCACGGGCAAACACGGCCACCTGTTCATACATTCATCACTGCTCTTGTGCTGCATGGAATATTACAGTTGGTGTTGCAATATTTAGCAATGCCAATAGCTCAAACTTAATTAACCCGAGACCTATTGCATTGCAAATGCTTGTTGCATTTGTCACCCCGAGTGGGATGGGTATGCTCAGACGTGAGTCCCATGCTCTCCACACCACTGGATTCAAGCAAGCCGGGCTGAAGACGGATGGAATGCCAGAAACCGGACCTCGGAAGCTTGTTTCCGGTCCAGGGAAGGCATACCTTGGCAGTTCGGGCTGGACTGTTCCCATGAGGCACAGGGTCAGACTGATTTGCATACTGCCATGTCTGAACTGGGGTGGTGTGGAGTGCAAAAAAACAATGGATTTAGGCCCAGATCTCTGTGCTGGGGTGAATGTATGACATTGTTTTGCATTCTGTCCATCAACTGTGGTTTTTGCATTTGTCACCCCGAGTGGGATGGGTATGCTCAGACGTGAGTCCCATGCTCTCCACACTACTGGATTCAAGCAAGCCGGGCTGAAAACGGCTGGAATACCAGAAACCAGTCCTCGGAAGCTTGTTTCCGGTCCAGGGAAAGCATGGCTTGGCCGTTCGGGCTGGACTGTTCCCATGAGGCAGAGGGCCAGACTGATTTGCATATGGCCATGTCTGAACTGGGGTGGTGTGGAGTGCAAAAAAACGATGGATTGAGGCCCAGACCTCTGTACTGGGGTGAATGTATGACATTGTTCTTCATTCTGTCCATCAACTGTGGTTTTTGCATTTGTCACCTCGAGTGGGATGGGTATGCTCAGACGTGAGTCCCATGCTCTCCACACATCTGGATTCAAGCAAGCCGGGCTGAAGACAGCTGGAATGCCAGAAACCGGTCCTCGGAAGCCTGTTTCCGGTCCAGGGAAGGCATGGCTGGTCAGTTCGGGCTGGCCTGTTCCCATGAGGCACAGGGTCAGACTGATTTGCATATGGCCATGTCTGAACTGGTGTGGTGTGGAGTGCAAAAAAGCGATGGATTTAGGCCCAGACCTCTGTACTGGGGTGAATGTATGACATTGTTCTGCATTCTGTCCATCAACTGTGGTTTTTGCATTTGTCACCGGAGTGGGATGGGTATGCTCAGACGTGAGTCCCATGCTCTCCACACCACTGGATTCAAGCAAGCCGGGCCGAAGACGGCTGGAATGCCAGAAACCGGTCCTCGGAAGCTTGTTTCCGGTCTAGGGATGGCATGGCTTGGCAGTTCGGGCTGGACTGTTCCCATGAGGCACAGGGTCAGACTGATTTGCATATGGCCATGTCTGAACTGGGGTGGTGTGGAGTGCAAAAAAACGATGGATTTATGCCCAGATATCTGTACTGGGGTGAATGTATGACATTGTTCTGCATTCTGTCCATCAACTGTGGTTTTTGCATTTGTCCCACCGAGTGGGATGGGTATGCTCAGACGTGAGTCCCATGCTCTTCACACCACTGGATTCAAGCAAGCCAGGCAGAAGACGGCTGGAATGCCAGAAACCGGTCCTCGGAAGCTTGTTTCCGGTCCAGGGAAGGCATGGCTTGGCAGTTCGGGCTGGACTGTTCCCATGAGGCACAGGGTCAGACTGATTTGCATATGGCCATGTCTGAACTGGGGTGGTGTGGAGTGCAAAAAAGCGATGGATTTATGCCCAGATCTCTGTACTGGTGTGAATGTATGACATTGTTCTGCATTCTGTCCATCAACTGTGGTTTTTGCATTTGTCACACCAAGTGGGATGGGTATGCTCAGACGTGAGTCCCATGCTCTCCACACCACTGGATTCAAGCAAGCCGGCTGAAGACGGCTGGAATGCCAGAAACCGGTCCTCAGAAGCTTGTTTCCTGTCTAGGGAAGGCATGGCTTGGCAGTTCGGGCTGGACTGTTCCCATGAGGCACAGGGTCAGACTGATTTGCATATGGGCATGTCTGAACTGGGGTGGTGTGGAGTGCAAAAAAACGATGGATTTAGGCCCAGATCTCTGTACTGGGGTGAATGTATGACATTGTTCTGCATTCTGTCCACCAACTGTGGTTTTTGCATTTGTCACCCCGAGTGGGATGGGTATGCTCAGACTTGAGTCCCATGCTCTCCACACCACTGGATTCAAGCAAGCCGGGCAGAAAACGGCTGGAATGCCAGAAACCGGTCCTCGGAAGCTTGTTTCCAGTCCAGGGAAGGCATGGCTTGGCAGTTCGGGCTGGACTGTTCCCATGAGGCACAGGGTCAGACTGATTTGCATATGGCCATGTCTGAACTGGGGTGGTGTGGAGTGCAAAAAAACGATGGATTTAGGCCCAGATCTCGGTACTGGGGTGAATGTATGACATTGTTTTGCATTCTGTCCATCAACTGTGGTTTTTGCATTTGTCACCCCGAGTGGGATGGGTATGCTCAGACGTGAGTCCCATGCTCTCCACACTACTGGATTCAAGCAAGCCGGGCTGAAAACGGCTGGAATACCAGAAACCGGTCCTCGGAAGCTTGTTTCCGGTCCAGGGAAAGCATGGCTTGGCCGTTCGGGCTGGACTGTTCCCATGAGGCAGAGGGCCAGACTGATTTGCATATGGCCATGTCTGAACTGGGGTGGTGTGGAGTGCAAAAAAACGATGGATTTAGGCCAAGACCTCTGTACTGGGGTGAATGTATGACATTGTTCTTCATTCTGTCCATCAACTGTGGTTTTTCCATTTGTCACCCCGAGTGGGATGGGTATGCTCAGACGTGAGTCCCATGCTCTCCACACATCTGGATTCAAGCAAGCCGGGCTGAAGACAGCTGGAATGCCAGAAACCGGTCCTCGGAAGCCTGTTTCCGGTCCAGGGAAGGCATGCCTGGTCAGTTCGGGCTGGCCTGTTCCCATGAGGCACAGGGTCCGACTGATTTGCATATGGCCATGTCTGAACTGGGGTGGTGTGGAGTGCAAAAAAACGATGGATTTAGGCCCAGACCTCTGTACTGGGGTGAATGTATGACATTGTTCTGCATTCTGTCCATCAACTGTGGTTTTTGCATTTGTCACCCCGAGTGGGATGGGTATGCTCAGACGTGAGTCCCATGCTCTCCACACCACTGGATTCAAGCAAGCCGGGCCGAAGACGGCTGGAATGCCAGAAACCGGTCCTCGGAAGCTTGTTTCCGGTCTAGGGATGGCATGGCTTGGCAGTTCGGGCTGGACTGTTCCCATGAGGCACAGGGTCAGACTGATTTGCATATGGCCATGTCTGAACTGGGGTGGTGTGGAGTGCAAAAAAAACTATGGATTTATGCCCAGATCTCTGTACTGGGGTGAATGTATGACATTGTTCTGCATTCTGTCCATCAACTGTGGTTTTTGCATTTGTCCCACCGAGTGGGATGGGTATGCTCAGACGTGAGTCCCATGCTCTCCACACCACTGGTTTCAAGCAAGCCGGGCAGAAGACGGCTGGAATGCCAGAAACCGGTCCTCGGAAGCTTGTTTCCGGTCCAGGGAAGGCATGGCTTGGCAGTTCGGGCTGGACTGTTCCCATGAGGCACAGGGTCAGACTGATTTGCATATGGCCATGTCTGAACTGGGGTGCTGTGGAGTGCAAAAAAACGATGGATTTATGCCCAGATCTCTGTACTGGTGTGAATGTATGACATTGTTCTGCATTCTGTCCATCAACTGTGGTTTTTGCATTTGTCACACAGAGTGGGATGGGTATGCTCAGACGTGAGTCCCATGCTCTCCACACCACTGGATTCAAGCAAGCCGGCTGAAGACGGCTGGAATGCCAGAAACCTGTCCTCAGAAGCTTGTTTCCGGTCCAGGGAAGGCATGGCTTGGCAGTTCGGGCTGGACTGTTCCCATGAGGCACAGGGTCAGACTGATTTGCATATGG